>NC_092188.1:2429203-3176703 GCF_043641665.1 Enoplosus armatus | reverse complement strand
CGAGATCAAAGGAGAGTCTGTGTTTACCTGCGTCTGTTTTAAAGTGGTGCACCAGGTTCTTCACGGGTCCGTCCAGCCGATCAGATCAGATGGTGAATGACAAAAACACAAATATCGCTGCGCTGAGCAGAACATTTCAGGAATCAAAAGGTGTTTCTGCTCAGCATGAAACATTTCCACGATTTTGTGTGAATGTCAGTTTGTTGCATCACAGATTGAATGTTTGTGTCTTTGCCGGTTGACGAACTGAAGACGTGAACTTGCTGTCTGACTAATGCTGCTTTCTTGCTTTTTTTTCTCCCCCCTCCTTTTTTTCCTTCTGTCTGTCTGTTTTCTTCAACAATGTAATCTTTTTCCTAAATTTGTCCTCTTTCTTGCCCATTTTGTCCTCTCTACTTTCTGGTTTCCTTTTGTCTTGTTTCATCTCTTCATCTTTCTCCTTCCTCGTCGCCTGCAAATGTCCCTTCTCCTCCATCTCTTCCTCCTTCTTGCTTTTCCTCCTAATTTTCAAATCTTCAAAACATCCTCTTTTTCATTATCTGGACCTGAACCCCCCTCTTTTACTCTCTCTACTCTCTTTGCTTCTGCCTCTCTCCCCATCCTAAATATCTTTTATTCTTCTCTAACTTCACATTTTCATCTCCCACCTCCTTTCCTCCTTTTCTTCACCTCCACACAATCTCTTTATGTCTTTCCTCTCTGTTGCGTCTTCTCCAACTCTTCCTTCCTTTCTCTCGACTCTCTCCCCACACCATATTTATGTTCCTCATCTTCTTTTCCACATCCTCTCCTCCCCTCCTCCCTCTCACCCCCCTCCATCTTCCGACGCCCAGCAGTAAGTACCGGCCTACATCGGAGCAGCACAATGATAATTTCTCGCTGTCCACCATCGCTGAGGGCTCCCACCCAAATGTAAGGAAACTGTGCGACACCCCTCCTAACGTCCCTCATGCCCGTGCATTGGCTTACTATGATAACATTATCTGTCAGGTAACGTGGTTCTCGCCTCTCTCTCTCACCCCTTTTTCTGCATCTCCCCCGCAAACCCTGCCCGGGCCCCATGATCTCCCCCCCCCCCCCTCCCCCCTAATGCATGGGCATGAGTATTCTCCGATACTCTGAGGTGTGCAACGCTAAGGAGGCGGATGGGCGGGGTCGAAGTGCGAGGAAGGATGGCAGGAGTTTTCTCAGGTGGCGAGGGAAATACGGAGACGAGAAGAAGCTGTTGGATGCACAAAGAAGCATCTTTTAGACACGAAGATCAAACCCTGTTTGTCTGAGTTAGTTCTTCTTATAGAGCTTTATATATGTTGAGGGTAGTACTGATTACTGCATGTACCACAAATCCCTTATACTAGAACATATACAGCATATACATTTATATATATATATATATTAGGCATTTTAATGTACTTCTGCAGTTTTCAATTATTTAAAACAGAGAAAAGCAGCAAATCGTTTGAGAAGCAGGAACCAGAGAATATTTGGCCTTTTTACTTTCTCGCTGGTGATCAACTTCCAATTATTCGACTAATAAGTCTGCATTAATCTTTCTTGCTTTCTTGCTCTGACGTAAGGCAGACTTGTCAAATCAATCTGTGCTTAAATTGACATTATTGATAATAAAATAATGCAGACTTGCATTACACACACAGCGAGTTTTAAAGTCTGTTAACAGAAATGAATGGAAATGGCTGCCTGGAATTGTACAGAATACATTTGACAACAAGTGTTAGTATTAGAGACAGAAATGTGTGCACAGGTGAACACACACAAGCACACACACACACACAAAGAGCTGCATACACACACACACACACACACACAAAGAGCTGCATACACACACACACACACACACACAAAGAGCTGCATACACACATGCCGATGAAGACGACGTGACATGTTTATTGCGAGGAAGCTCTTTAAGAGGCTCTTGATCTCATACAATCATAATTTAAGGAGAGAAAAAAACACACTCAAGTGAAAACCGTCTACTTTTAAAGTGGAAAGGGAACACGTGCATTAAAAAAAAGTAAAATGAGAACCCCCCCCCCCCCGTGCCCCTCTCGTGCTCCACCCGACAGCACGTATTGACAGGAGGGTAAGTACATGACGCTGTAACAGCTCAAAGTAACAAGTATACGAGGGGTGACTGAGCCCTGGCAGCTCGTTACCATGGCAACGCGATGGCTGTTGAGTCTCATAGTTTCATCGTGTTTATTGATTCACTTCCCGCTGGTTTATTGCTTATTGATCCAACCTTGAAGGTGACGGCAACACACACACACACACACACACACACACACACACACACACATATAAGAGATGACAAATAAGTACAGATTTCAGGTGCTTTGTTTTTACCCATTTCAAGGCAAGAATGTCTGGAAAAATTAAGTCTTAAGCTTTAACTAGTTATTTTAGGCACGCCACACAACATCCCACTAGTTTGTTTAGACTGAACTGTGTCCAGGAAACACTAAATTGCCTGCTGACAAAGAGGACACGCAGCATAAATCAGCTCCGTGGGTGAATCAGGGCGCTAACAAGCCCAGGTTAGAGGTTAAATCCCCCCTGAAACTATGCAGACTGAACATTTATGGACTGCCCTCAGAGCCGCCTTGGCTTTACCTTGACCCCTTAAAGAGAAAACTCCCACACTCCTTCGCTGCGACCCCTCCCCACCCCGACTTCCAACCTGCTCTCTCTCTGATCACCTCTTGCATCGGTGCGTCAAGGCATTCCTGCTCTGTCGCCAACATGCGCCACCCGGTGGACATGTCAGCCACCGCAGCTCTGCTTTCGCTATCTGTTTACAAATCTGTACTTACAACAAAATGTCTGCTTTACGTGTTTATCCTGAAAATGGGTGGTGAAGTGGGAGGGACTGTTATGAAACGGTTTATTGTGGTTTTCTTGGGGGGGTAGGGGGGGGATTGATGTCACAAACAGGTAAGCTAAAGGTGTGGGGTATTTGTGAGAAATGGTCGGGGGTTATCAGGATAAACATCTGAGATGCAACGCCTCGTGGCTGCCTGCGGGTGGCAGCAGAGAGCCGACAGGTGCCTCACTAACTGAAGCATGGGAAGCTAGTAGCGGCAACGCTATCGTTGTAGCAGCATGGGTAGTTCTAGTGCTACAACTGAGGTAGAGTTTGTTTTGATTTGTTCTTGTTTTTAGGATGTGGTACCACCCTCTAACAACTCCATCAGTATTTTTGTTCACTTGTAAAGTTACAGAAACTAGTTGTTTCTCTATAATTCTCTTTTCTTTCATGCTAGCTCAACAGTTTCATTCCTTTAGAGGCCAGTGTCTCATTGTAACCACAACCAAATACCATTTTCACCACCCTGACAGACAAGAAATGGGCTAACCCTCCCAAAGGAGTAATAAAAAAAACATCCACCATCACCACCTAACAATATCTCTAAAATGTCAACTTCCTAACTCAACATCACCTACATACCCCCCCAGAAACCCCCCCAAATCCCCACTCATCCACTGGATTGAATAGTATTTGTAAATACTTAAAATGGTTTGTTTTGGCACATTTAAAGGTACCCTGTGACGTTTTTGACCACTAGTATGGCGATGGCTAGTTGTTATGATAAGTGGGTCCCCACTTTGTCAATGCACAAGGATGCACATGCAGACGTCAGGCATTTGTGCAACTCAATATACATTTCTGCTGCCAGGTTCATGCTATTCCACTGATTAACAGAAGAAGAAGAAATGTAGCAATGCGACAGAAAAAGGCAAAGAAGAAGACTGCAAGCTAGCAAACATGCAGGCTTCAAAAATATTAATATAAATCAGCTTTGCAAATGTTTTATGAGGGATGAAATGCACTCAGCAGGTTTGTTAGGCAACAAGGATACACTCAGTATGTTTAGTGAGAAACAGTGAATGTGAACGTAACTTTGTTTGTTCACACAAAAACTGCACAGGGTTCCTTTAAGTAACAAATTTGCACAGATCTGAGGCTAAAACAATTTTTGTTTTTGTCAAAAAATCTCTTCTTGTTCTTTTTTATTAACAAAAAGCAAAATATAAAACATTCACATGGCTGGATTCTCAGTTTTAGTTGACACTGACCGTTGCTTAAGTTCTTGAAATTTGGCTTTTGTGCACTTTATTTGCTCGCTGTAAGCCGTTGTACTCAAATGAAGAAGCAAAACTCTGCGATCACGAGACGATTTACAGATTTGGTGAGTCTCCTCTTGTCAAACGATCTAACTGATTGCTTCACATCAGTAGTCTGAATCCTAAATGTCGAGCCTTGTAGAGCTGACCTCCTCCTGGACCTCCAACATCTGGAGCAAGTAGCTCGTGAAAATGTGTAAAAGTCAGTTAATCAATCTGAAGCGTTTCTGCCTTCGAACACAACAAAAGTTGATAAAGGATCTCAACTGAATCTTTGAGTTTTAGTTATTTACAAATGTTGAAAGCTGATCGTAAATAAATTGGAGAAGAGACGTGAAAGGATTCTGATTTGATAAAATGTAGTAATAACTGAATGGAGTCAGTCAACTTGGTGTAAACTCTGTGACTCTGGTCCAGATGCTCCAGATGTGGCACACTCGGCCCTCTTGTCCACACATTCAGCCTAAAACAAACAGAACAGATTTCCAACTACTATTCAGCCCTGGTTTATTTTCTAACACGTGCACAAAGCTCACTTAGACATATACAGTAGACTTGCCCAAACCTAAAAACCATACCAACTCACCTATTTACCCCCAAAATACACCCACTAATAAAGCAAATAACCTCAAGTACCTTCCAAACTAATAGCCCTGTGACTGGACTGGAGGACCTCGCCAGAAATATCCAGCCCTGTATTTACTGTAATACAGAATAATGGTCCGGCAGCACCAGAGAGTCTGTGTTTGAACAGACTACCTCAGAGATACTGTAGCCAGCTGGGAATATCAGCTGACGTCTGAAAGGAAGTCTCTGTCTCCAACACTCGATCTCTCTCTGTCTATTTTATCTGTCTGCTTCTACCTCCTCCCGTCTGCCTCTTCTTTCTTCTCTCCATCTTTCTTGCTACTTAATCTCTCGGTATCGTCTCTGATCTGTCGCTCCTCCCGCTCCTCTTCTTCGATCGGTCTCTCTTCATCCTCCGGCTTTCTCTGTCCGTCTCTACCTGTCTCTCTCTCTGAGGATGCCTTGTATGGTTTTGAGGAGTATAACCCTTTGCCCCATCCCCCTCCCCTCAGAAAACCATGAGCAGATACACCTGGGAGTGTAAGACCAAAGAGGAGTCCGACTGTGAGGTAAGACCAAATCCCAAATGTCAGATAGTCCCGCCCCCCCCCCCCCTCTCTCACCTTCCCAAACAGCTCTCTCATTGTTACTGTGGCCCTGTCAATCACCCTTTCTCAACTCTCAGTGGGTCAATCCGAGTCTTAACCCTCCCTCCAAGTAAATCAAAAACAAAAATATATCATAAAAACATGACACGAGACAGATCCACACACGTAATGTCACCTTTTCTTTTCTAAATATATGAACGAGAGAATAAACTATTAGCTCCAGGTAAACAAACACTAATATGGACTATAGTTTTAGAAAAGTATCAATTTCTGCTTAAAAAACAGTGTAAAACAACGTGTCTTCTTGTAAACAATAAAATCTGTCTTAAAGGGCAACGTTTTATAGGTGTGTTTACAGGTCCGGGGAACATTGTTTTATTATTGATATATATTATATAGATTACCAGACTTCTGTAGCGCCTCATCTCTGCTGCAGGCCAGAGGCTCGAGGCTACGTTAGCCGCTACTAGCATATCACACCTGGTTCTTTGACCCAACCGTCAGCAGTCGAGTTGCATTGTGGGTAGTGTAGGTGACAGCAATATAGAAGTGCAAAGCTAAAGTACTCTTTTAATACAGTATTCACCTTTACATGATGGAGTCTCTGTAGAACAAATCCATCTAATTATCTGGTGAAAACATATGAAGTGTTTGTTTGTATTAAAGGCTCAATCTGTAATGTTCTGATCATATACATTTCTGTGTTTTAAAACATTGCTGATAAACATCAGAAAATGTTGATACTGGTCACTTAGTTTTCGTTGCTGTCTGCACCTTTTACCTGGTGGTGATACCTGGAGCTCATGGTTTACTCTTTTTCTTCAGCCGCAAATTGTGCCGATTCCTCGTCATCTTATAAAATAAAGTTAATGCTTTAACTTTAGCGGCACTAAAGCTCATCTTGAAACAGAATTTTGGCAGGAATTAAATCAATTTGTGTTTGCAATGCAACCTGTCACCCAAAAGGACCCAGAGGAACATGTAAGCCTCCTGCAGAGATGAAACCATGAAAACTGTGTGAAATCGCCCTTTGACACACATTAAAGAGGCAGAGCCTGGAGGTAAAATCCAAACCCCATCATAAACTGCATCGGTCCTGCGGCGGGAAACTGTTGACCTTGTAAAAACCTTGTCACATGTCCAGGCAGACAACGTACCACCTCGGCCACACACACACACACACACACACACTGAGGTTTTCAATGGAAGAAGAAAACTCTGCAGTTGGTGGAAAAAGGCAGAATTTACAGAGAAATTTAACTGTACACAAACACAGAAAAACAGCCATGTTATTATTATGTAAAAAAAAAAAAGACATGTACACACACATACAGCCAACACACACACACACACACACACACACACACACACACACACGCTAGTAATTTCTGAACAATAACACAAAGAGCACTTATGTTTCCCCACAGTAACAGAGCGCTTTGTGCTTCATTCACTGTGGTAGATTGAACCCTCTTGTCCTCAACCCCCCCCCACAGTGATTCAGCAGAGTCCGGCCACACGCTCTGCAGCAAACGGTGAAATTGAATCGTTTCTTCTTTTTTTTTTGTCAATACTAAATAAATTCAACACAGAAAATGAATTGACTGGGCAGAGCGGGCCGCAGTTTCTGAGACAATTACATTCCCATTGACTGAATCAGCCTCAGAATTGACCTTAAAGTCCAAATGCTGCAGGCGTGCGGTAGAATTGTGCCTTTCAAAATGAGTAAATTTTACCTTTAATTTGAATAAATTCATATGACGCTTTTGTGCAGTGAGAACAGAAATCAGTGGGAGCATCTAGAGCGACCAGATTCTTTGATTTCTTATTGATCTCGTGATTAAAGTGACGATCTGAAAAATATTTAGTCTCAAAAAGTTGTATTTGTATTTGCGATTCATACCTGTGAGTCCCTGAATAAACTGCATGTCTCAGTTCCAGTTCAAGAGGCCGTGCTGAACCATGCTCATGCATATTGTTCCCGTGACAAGTTATGACTTCTTACTCCTCTGCACAAACACAGACACGCAAACGGACCTGACACAAACACTATAAACAAATATACATACTGAGAGGAAAGAGCCAGTCAGTAAACACAAACAAATCAAAGAGTATGTACACACGCATGAAGTCTTCACGAGAATAGCACAGGCAGGCTAATATACGCACACACACATCCCAATACAAATATTTTGATCTGAAGTTTATGTCAAAACACATTTAATCAGCTGCAAGAAAAGCACTGAATGAAAGTACTGATTCAGACACCTGCCTGCACTTTGAATCCAGCAGCAGACAAAATAAGAAGGATGTCAAGCCACACATTTCATTTTTAACATACATATACATGTAGTGCCGACAAATTAACTGACACTTTGGTCATTTCTGTGCACAACAATCAAGATGCCAAAATCATACAAACTTAAATTTAGGACCACATTTCCCATAAACCCCATCACTTCCTGCAAAGAAGATGACCTTATCCAATAAAGAATATATTTTTTCACTTAACTTGAAGCCCTTATGTGTGTGATTTAAACATTTGTGACTTTCTCCTAATGGTAGTTCAACAAAAATGAAGTCTACGGTCATGCTAGCGGCTGTCAGCATGCTAACATGTTTACAGTTACAATGCTAACTTGCTGACGTTTAGCAGGAATGTTTACCATATTCACTGTCTGAGTTTAGTTTTTGTTAGCATGCTATGTAGCTCTAAAGACAAAGTACAGCTGAGGCTGATGGTAAAGTCATTTGTTTTGCAGTTATGTGGTCATAAACCAAAGAATTGGACAATTTAAAATGTTGACCTGATGGTGGTTAAATAAATCAGGTCTGCTCAAGGTTTAATGCTGTCCGTCCAATAGTTGTTGAGACATTTCTGTCTGGACCAAAGTGGTGAATTATCTGTTACCACAACAAAGAAACGACACCTGGACTTTCCTACGAACAAACACGTATGCCCTCACAATAATTTGAAAGATGCTTTAATCACACAAAGAAATCTACATATAGGGGCTTTAAGATGTTTATCAACATGTTGGAACATGAATTATCTCCTGATGCTGAAATATGTCACGGAGCACCTTACACCAAACGTATAATCCACTCTTACCCACCCACTAAAAGACTAAAGGACATCAGAAACTGTCCATGTGCCTCCATCATCATCATCATCAGAACCCTGTTTATCTCTGTTCCCACTCCCCCCGAAAACGACACCCACTCTAAAGTCCTCGTTACTCTGTGCCTCCCACCCACCGCCCGCCCCCCTCCCCCTCCTCCACCCATGCACAACAATGAAATCCAACAAACAAAACAAAAAAACATTTTCCAGTTTCACGCTGACGGGAGGACAGAGGGCCCCTTTCCCGTAACCATGGAAGTGACGTATCCACACGTCCTGCCTGAAGTTACTATCTAGGCCAACAGCCACCGGGTAAATGCTCTCACTGCTCTTCCTTTCTAAAAGTGCCATTGAATTCAAACGCAAACATTCAATTAGGGTGTGTTTGTAAGTGGCACAGGCCTCAGGGTCTGGAATTTGATGTGTGTGTGTGTGTGAATCTGCCAACCTGTGTGTCTGAATGAATGTGTCTGTCATCATGCTCTGCTTGTGTGTTAATGGTGTGTGTGTGTGTGTGTGTGTGTGTGTGTGTGTGTTTGTGATGAAGAGGCGCAGACGGACGCCCCAGGATGCCTGGGCGCAGCAGGGTCGATGATGCCATGCAATATTAATGGGGATAAGAGGCTGGAAAAACTGAGCTAAAATGGACTCCGCAATCAATTTGTTCCCTCTGACCTTAATTAAACTCAGATGAATTGAATTGAAACCTCTTAAAACTCGTTTTGTTTTTTTTCCCCCCCCAGCGACTGCTTGGGTATGTGTGATGGTGGTAACCACAGATCAACGGGCCAGGGTGGAGAGTTTATTTGTCTTTTTGTTTTGGGGCAATAAACAGAAGGAGGAGGTGAAGCAGGAGGAGATGGGGTGTTCTGCATGAGCGATCATTACTGTTCATGTGGGGCATATTGTTCAGGGTCTTGCATGTGGATGTGCATGTGCTTCCTGGGTTGCCTGAAAAGGGGACGGGAGGGGCGGGAGTGTCGCTCATGCAGCTCACCTAACTGTCTCCTCAACCGAACACGACATGCCAGCCGAGCATGATGATTGTCAAACAGTGGAGCCTTCAAAACACTGAAATGGCTGCTACTGAACCTGGTTTTGCTTGAAGTAACAAAATAATAGCTGCAATCTGATGTGGCTGAATATTTTATGGTATTTTGCTGCATTCTGACAGTCTCTAAAGGATCATACCAGTGTTTGTTTTTCATAGGTTTTAGCCCTTTTACTATAAATCACATATACATCACCAAACAATGCTGCTGCGTTTCAGCCACTCCAGGAATCCACTGGCTTCTGTTAATGTCTGTACAATTTAAAAATCTGCTGTAGGTCTTATTGGTTGTCAGGCTCTACAGAAATTAAAGGAAACTAATAGCTAACTGGAGTAACAGCAACAATAGATCCAAAAATCTAAATCTGTATTCGGAAAGCATTCGGAAGAGGTCAGCAAAGTAAAGTAAAGATTTGTAGTCAAGGAGCTAAAATATGCAAACACCACTGGTGTGTGTCTTTAAAGCATGAAGGTTCAACAAGAAAATCTGTTGCATGAAATAAAAGACAAATCCAAAGATCTGGGGCTCTTCAAACGCATATAAGTTCATCTGTTTCCTCAACCCAATCACAGAGACAACGGCGTCCATGTTGGACGATACTGCAAAACACCAGATTCAACGACTTTTATGTCCAATGCTAGCATCTTTTAAATTCTCGCTTTCTACGTTATATCTGCACATGGCAACTACAGAACATTGTTATGATAGATAAAGAATAGTTAAGGGACAGGCAACTGAAACACTCGGCTAAGGTCAGAGAAACATTGTGGTTACCTTTTAATTGCAGGTCTGTGACGGGATGCGAACTACACACTCTTATCTTCTGCTTCACTACGTAAAGAACAGACTGACCTAAACTGGCACTGACTGTTTTGCATTGGACTTAAATTGTGAGGTGCAGAATCATCCAATATGAACGTGTGTCTTTGTTGCTTTAAGATGAACGCAGTCTTTGAGGGAATCCAGTTCTGATGGGTTGGTCGGAATTTGCTACAGAGGCTTTAAAAGAATTCAAAAGTCAAGTTTTCCACCAATTGGCAGAACCAAAGCTGCAACTGAACCTGAAACTGTTGTTGTGGTTCTAACTGTACTTTCTGCCCCCACCCCTCCACCTCCACCCCTCCCCGGGTAGGATGATCCTAATTCCCAGAACAAGCTGGAGGACCCGGTGAAGGCCCCGCCCAAGGAGGACGACTCCCTCAACATCCACAACTCTCTGACCCCCAAGCACGAGAACCACAAGGTCCTGGGCGAGGAGAACTCCTCGGAGGTAAACTCACTGCAGAACAACATGATGTGAAAACAAAACAAAAACAAAACAACCCCAGCAACCTGACAACACTACACCGAAAACGACAAGGTGCGCCGGCAACGGGAGCCCCCCCCCAAATCCCTCCTTGCTCTCCGTCCGTCCGCTGCCGAGTGCGCCTAACCGGTCAACCAACCAACCAACCAACCAACCAGCCTGCCAACGTACCAGCCAACCAACCCAGTCTGCAACCGTCTCCGACACGGCAACACTGCCACCAAGCGGCTCGGGCCGCTGCAAAAAACGTACACCACCACCGCCGCCGCCGCCACTCCCCCTGCTGAGAGTAACACCCCCCCCAACCCCCACCAGCTTCACCCTGCCGCCGCCTTGCAACCCCCCCCCCCCTTACATCCATTCACGCCCCTGTTTCGCAGCCCCGCCCCCCTTGTTGCTGTCACTCTACTCTCCCTTATCTCTCTTACCTGCACACACACACACACACACACATATGAAGCATACACATATAGTGAAAAGATGAAAACATATACTTATATGTACACACACACACACACACACACACACACACACCTTCCCCTGCCTGCATTGGTGTATTTTGTAAAAAGAAAGAAATCATACAGAAGTTTAAAACGTACGTAAAACGTCATTGTAAAAAAAAAAAGTTAAGATAAAGCTACTGAGAGGTTTTGATGTTTGTCTGACTAATCCAGTGAGTATGTATAAATATTGGAAAAAAAAATTTGCTTGGATTGATTTAAAAAGAAACAACACAATGTGTCTTGGTTTTCATTGATGTGATTTCTAATCCTTTGATGTACTTGTTTTTTGTTTTTTTTTTGTACTTTTTTGGGACTTCGAACAGAGAATAAAACAAACAAGATTCAGACAGTTGTTGAAATAAACCTTTTTAACATGACCTCTGTGGATCCTGTGTTTTCCTCGGCGTCGCCTCCCCCCCCTTTTTTCCCCCTGAACTCCAAAACTCTCTGCATGGCTTTGAACGCAGCTTCTTAGATCCTTGTCGTAAATGTGCCCCCCTGCTCACACACACACACACACACACACACACACAAAGTAGACATTACAGGTCAGCAGAAGAGACTCTCGTATGAGCGTGAAGGTTCATTCATTTGGCATTTCTGGAGCTTTCAGCCACATCTCATGGCCTTCATCGGCAGATGGAGTTGTCATGGAGATGTTTAGCTGTTGTTACACGATCAAGAGATGCGGCTGACTTCCATGATATGATTTCTTTGTCAAAATGATGAATGTGGATTTACACACATAAAGAAATAATCTAACCCGAACCATCACCTCACACGCAAACACGTCGCACGTTTTTGTTGCCGCTGAATCATTTAGTTGATTCTGGAGAAATGAAAATCTCATAACTCTGGTTTTGATGATTTTTGTCTTAATTCAACTCGACTGAGTCATTACGTGCTCTTTGGTGAGTTACAAGGATTGATTACCAACTGGGAAAAGTGTGCAACTGCCTTGGGACCCCAGAGCTCCAGGCTTACTGCCAACTACGCTGATTTGAATTTCATTAGGAATATGCACCACATCAGCTGACGTCTAATGTTTCCTAAAGGGGAGGACCCCCGTGTTAAATATCTATTTCTGAGATTTCTTTCTACAAACATATTGCATATTCATATTATAGTAGTACTAATAATAGTAGCACATGCTAAGGTGAGAAAACTAAATAACTTCGAGGACAGCCAGAATATAACGATGGTTGTTTTACTTCATCCCAGAAAAGTAGGAACTTATGATTAAGAGGTTTTGACAAAACAGGAGCAATTTTCTATATTATGCCAGAAAGTTACACAAAGGTCACATTCATGAAAACATAGATATATGTCAATACTTTAAATTTAAGTTCTTACATTACCAACATTACAGGATAATGACCAGGAGGTCAAAGGTCAGCATGTCTCATATATGTGCCTGAAGTATAAAGTCGAAAAATCGTCTTCATGGCACATAAATCATGACGGCAAACACCAGGTACCAGTCTGCTGCTTCTGCATGTTTCCTGCCTCCAGAGACGCTTCCCTGTTTCCAGCTGAACACACACGCACACACACACACACACACACACACACACACACACAGACATGCTCACACTTAAAGATGCAAGTACAGTATATGAACATATTCTGTAGATGAGCACATATTAACACAACGCCCAAACACAAAGTGGTTTACTGCTGTTTTTATTATCATATTACAAAGTTTTTGCTGTAACACTGTCAGCACTGAGTATATATATATATATATATATATATATATACATATATATATATATTTTGATCATGGACCTTCGTCAGGCAAAATGAGAAATGTGCCAAAATGAAGTGAAAACTATGAGATGACAATGGTGGAAAGTAACTTACTCAAATAGTGTAGTATAGTACAATTCTGGGGTAAATGTACTTTACTCAAGTAATTCCATTTTATGCTACTTTATACTTGTACTCCTCTACATTTTGGAGGCAAATATTGTACTTTTCACACCACTACATTTATCTGACAGCTTTAGTTACTTTGCTTCATTCAATTTAAAAAATAAAATAAAATATAATCAACTAATAAATTAGGATGCATTACAACAGATGAACCTACCCAGCAGTATATACAGTAGTTACAATTAGCCCCCCCCCCCCCCCTTTAAAAGCTGCAACATTAAAGTGTTAAAATGAATGCATCCATAGTTATAATCTAATGATATATATTATTATTGAAATGGGATATTCTGCGTGATGAGTACTTTTACTTTTCAGTATATTTTGAATGCAGGACTTTTACTTGTAACCGAGTATTTCTACACTGTGGTATCACTATTTTTACTTAAATAAAAGGTCTAAGTACTTCTTCTGCGAGAGGGTCAGTGGCTTTAGTATAAAGATGTTGTTTTATTTTGAAAATCTGACGAAGGTCTGTGACAGAAATGTTGTATCTGTAATAAACTCAGTGCTGACATTCAACACACACACACACACACACACACACACACACACACACACACACACACACACATACACACATACACACACACACACACACACCTCCCACACATATTTCAGCTCTGTTCTATAGAACTTTTTGTTCTATTCAGGATGCTGAACTGGCACTATAGAGCACACACACATATGCACACTTACATTCATACATGCTCAAAGCATCTGTCAGCTTCCCATGCTCACACACACACACACACACACACACACACACACACATATATACTTCTGTACTTGTGAGGACCCTCATCCACATAATGCATTTACAAGCCACTTAACTACCCTAACCCTAAACCAAGTCAAGTCTCAAGTCTTGAAGAGCAAGTCTCAAGACAAATCTTATGTCATTTGACACAAGTCTAAGTCAATCAGGTCATTTGAGAAAAGTCTCATGTAATTTGAGTCCAAGTCGGGTCTCAAATCACTCGAGAGAAGTCCAAGTCGAGATTTGAGTAATTTCAGAAATTTAGTCTCACACCATTTGAGTCGAGTCTTAAGTAATTCAAGTCAAGTCGAAGTCTGAGGTCATTCAAGACCAATCCAAGTCAAGTCACAAGCCGAGTCCTAGAGGGCAGGTTCAAGTCACAAGTCTTCCTAAGCAAATTGCAATTCAAGATCCTTTCAGGCCTCTGAATGCTGATTATTAAAATGAGCATTTGAGCATTTTTCTTAAAAGCTGTCAAAACTTGAGACTTGTATATTTTTACTCTCAAGTCTCGAGTCAAGTCAGTCTTTAGGGAGTCAGGTCTCAAGCCTCAAAGCAGTCAAGTCTATGTCAAATCTCAATTCACAAATTTTTGTGACTCAAATCTGGTCCAAGTCTCAAATCTACATCTTTAATTGTAACTTTAACCTTCCTCTAAACCTTAGCCCTTAAAACTCAAATTGGTTCCCACAAGGATAGAAGTGCAGCAACAACACACACACGTCCACCCTTGTGATGAACAGCCCTGAATGCGTCTCAGATGAGGCCGCAGCATTGCCGGCCTTTTGTCGGGTTTCTCCTTTGGATCACTGAGAACGCAACGGGTTAAACAGTGTTATTGTTGGGGATCCCTCCCAGGGTGGAGGGGTGCTGATGGGTGGAGGGTGGGGGATGGTCTGGGTACACTTCTCTTTCTTCAAATAAATAAAGGGGGGGTGGGGGTGGGGGGGGGGGACAAGAGAGCATTTCAGCCCCCAGAAGGTTGAAGAAAAGACTTTCGTTTTTTACCCAGAATAGGAAGCAGCAGTAGGCAAGCTACAAAAACAGCAACAACAGTGATTATCACCCTATTTCATTCCTGCCAGCCTCACACACACACACACACACACACACACACACACACACACACACACACACACACACACACACACACACACACACACTTGCAGAAGTTGGCACATGCAGTAGCACATGACTGCACATGCTCAAACACACCTACACACAGACACTAAAGGAGGGTCCTCTGAATTGAAACGAGTGAGGCCAGAAGTACCAGCGGACGCCATGGCAACAAGTGGGCATTACATTACCAACGGCGAGAAGTGAAGCAGGATGGGGGAGGTGCCGCCATCCCTCCGAGAGTAACACTGTGACAGAGTGAACCTTTATGTGCTTGTTTATGAGAGCAAAGCAAGTTTCATCAATTCACGGACTTTAAAATGCAGTTAAAAATGATAATAATGTCTTAAAGATGCACAGCGATCAACTGGAAGGTGTGGCCGCTAAGTGTTGATCCACAAGATGATTGTCTTTTTCATTCTCCATCTTTGGTTAAGTGCTCATCGCTGTGGTGTCTCTTCTTTTCAGGGATCAGCTGTCAATCAAGCACTGTGGGAGGGACAGCGTCGTCTCTCTCCTTTAAAGTTCTGGGTCAAATGACGGCCGATACAGTGTAAAACACACAATTAATCTCAATTTGTGGCTTCATCCGCACAAACCTGCTTTCCACTCCCAAAAGCGATTTTCAAAAAATACTCTCCTGAGAGGATACATTTTACAAGCACTGACCTCACATTGTGCTGTAAGCAGGAACAACAGAGCTGTTTCATACTCGTCTCACAATGGAAACAGATAGACATGTCAGTGAAAACACCTCCGCTGTGGATGTGGCAATATTGAAACCCTAAATGAAAGATCACAGAGGGCTCAGAGGTGACTGAACGGAGCTTCACTCTGCTGAAAGTGGAAGAGCTTTTACTGGTTTTAGACATTTGTTTAACATTTGAGTTTGACAATGAATCTTTTAGACGATCATGTTAAAACGACAGAATCTTATTTCACACTTGAAATCAGTTTTCAGAGTTTTGTAGGTGGCCGGAAATGTCAGACTCACTTACTGAGTACCAAATGTTTTCCCTGCAAAAAGCTACCAGACACTTAAGTCTGCAGCAGCAAATGGAAAATGATCGAGCTCCATTTTCTTCACATCAACTATGTAAAAAACATTTTTTTGCTTTGACACAAGCTGGTACAAACTGATCATTGAAACTGATGACACAGATAATCTTTGAGAGTGGCACACCTGCACGTTCTGTAAAAACAAAACTTTCTAGGAATTAGATAACGAGGTCAAGCTGCAAAATGTTCCGCAAAGCAATCTGGTGACCGCGTGAAAGACGACAACGAGGACACGAGCGTCATGACACCTGATCTCTGCGAGTAAAGCAGCAACTTGTTGATCCGTATTTATTACGGCTGTAAAAGGACACATTAACCCCCTGTCAGTCTGTGTGTGTGTGTGTGTGTGTGTGTGTGTGTGTGTGTGTGTGTGTGTGTGTGTGTTTTCCTCGTCCACTGACCTTTTGAACATTTTCGTCACATCACACTCTTCCTCTCTCTCTTTTTCACTCTCACTTATCTGCTGCTGGCGGCGATTTCATGCATCTTCAGACAGAGAGGGCGTCGTTGCCATGGGAACCTATTCTGATGCTACAGTCTGAGCAGATGAGATCCAAACCCAGTGACCTCCGAGTTCCTCTGCCTTCACACACACACACACACACACACGTACACGGATGGACGAGGCAGATTAAGTGACTCTTATGCAGCTTTACTGTCATCTAGTAATAAACTGTAGCGTATCAGAGCATTAAAACTACTCTCAACTTCACATTAGGTTAAATGTTAAACCCTGCGATCTCTTGGGACGACCCTAATCCTGTCCCACACAGCTGTCCAGCTGTCACTTACAGTTGTCTCAGGGCGCACACACACACACACACACACACACACAGCACTGTCCTCATTATGACTAGTCAGATTGACGTTTCTAGTCTCCATATTAGCAAAGAATTTAAGTATTAACCTTGATGGAAACTTTTCATTTCATTTATGGTGGCAGCTATCAATAATCAGGGTGATGACAGCGTGAACGCAGACTTTAAAGAAAGTACATCAAATTAGGATCCTAAGTGCAGCGCTAGTAGAAATATCGATGAACGATAACACGGCTCGGCAGTTCCCCTCGGTTCAACACAGCTTTTTACCGTCTTTGGGCTCATTGTTTTGGTATCACGGCCTTCAACTTTACTGTCTCTCATCTCTCTCATTTCTTCCAGCAGCAGCAGGCGGCTGTTTTCAGTGAAAAAGCTGTGATAAACCCACCGTGCACTACCTGCTCAGCAGCAAGCAGCAGACAGATGGAGCGAGCAACTCGATGGAAATAGTGGAGCATTTAGTCTTTGAGACATTTTGTCACATGTTAAATATGTAAATGGTTTTTGTTTGTTTTGAATAACTGTCAGAGACCAGAAGAGGTGAAACTATTCAGTATTTCACAGCAAAAGAGCAAATCTGAAACTGCAAGGTATCTTATATCTGCAAATGTCAGACAAATGTAGTGCAGTCTAAAGTACAATATTTCCCTCTGAAATGTATTAGAAAGTAGCATAAAATGGAAATATTAATTATACTACAGAGAACTGTAAATGCACTGATTTACTTTCATTTTATCCAGAATCCTGCAGCCCTGCTCTCATTACAGCTGGACTTTGAGGAGACAAAGAGCTCTCTGGGGTATAAAATGTCTGTGGAGGGTATTGAGGTGGTTCAGGAAAAGAATTGGGAAACAGAGAATATACTGAAGGCGTGTCAAGATTTTCTCAGTCTTTTTTTTTTTTCTCTCTCTGCTGTTCCGAGTCAAACCTGCTGGGACTTGGGATTCATCAGCAGGCCTGCGATTGGCTGACGATGTGGTGGAATGATGGTGTTAGGATCCTGAAGGGGCCGCCGTGATTGGCTGATGCAGGCGCACACACATAGTAGTGCATGATGGAGGCACACAAAGTCATGCATGTATGTATGCAAAAAACACACATACGAAAAAAAAATGCTCAAATCAACACACGTTGTAGACATTTGAATTTACATGCATGCACATACGAACACACACACATACACACACACAAAACACATAGTGACACGCATGTATGCACACGCAGGAAAGTGTACTTAATTTAGAATTACATGCATGCACGCACACAAGCACACAGTGTGTCTTACAAAGCCGCCTGAAAAGGAGGGATTGAAACCAAAAGGGAAGAGGAGAGAAGCGGGGGGGGGGGGGGGGGGGGGGGGGGGGGTTAAGTCTAAATGAATCGTTCTGGCACAGTCTAGTTTACTAATGAGGCTCTGAGGAATGCTGCTGATCAGAACAGGACCCTTTGGCTTCTTTTCTGATGGAAATGTAGCGATACATTACCAGTCTAAAGCAGAGCACCAACCCCCCCACCCCACCCCCACCCACCCCCAGTCGCTCCCTTCCTCCGTCCTGCACTACATGTGGATGACTGACTGGTTTGGCAGCAGGGCAGTTTGATGGCAGCGACTTCAGAGGGGCTGAGAGAGTGATGTGACCCAACTGTTCGCCTCAGGAAAGATTGATGATGATGATGATGATGATGATGAAGTCTTGGCCTGTTGTTTTGTTGTTGTTGTGGTCAGTGATGTAGTGTTTTCTTTGTTTGAGCTTCATCTTTGGCTGTAGTGATATTTCTTCATTGCTTATCACCTGTCAATCAAAAAGTGTGGGTGGGAATGTTTCCTTTAGATTTCCTGTCGATGAAATCTGTGCGTCTCTTGTTTTTTTTTGGGGGGGGGGCGCTATTTGAACAATCACTGCTTATGCTAACTGCTGTATGCAGTCAGTGTCAGTCAGTCAGTCTGTCGTTCGGTCAGTCCACCACTTTGTTCCAGACTGAAATATCTCAACAACTATTGGATGGATTGGCATGAACTTTGGTAGTGAGATTCATGGTCCCCAGAGGAGGAATCCTACAGATTCTGGTGATGCCCTGACTTTTTCTAGCGCCACCAGTAAGTTTTCACCTATCCAGTAAAATATCTTAACAATGAGGCTACTTTTCCACGAGCGCCATCTTCACTTCAAAATGTCTATTCATCCATTTTCTTTTACAACCAAATAGCTGCAAAATGAATGACATTCCCACCAGCCTCAGCTGTTCTTTGCTAATTAGTGCTAATTAGCAATTAGCACTAATTAGCAAGTGTGCCGTTCCCATGCCACACTAAGATGGTGAAACTAACTACAGCCTCACAGACCTGCTGGCATGGCTGTAGACTCTTAGTCTCTTAGTTTTCTTCAACTTAGTCTTTTATTTTTTAAACCAACAAAACAGATAGTAATCACAAAAACATCCTGGACACAAAGACACATGCATCCAAGTATCCGCAAAATATTGAATCATATGCATTAAGTGGGAACAGAAGAGGAGGCGAAATAATGGTTCCACATTAGAAATCTCAGGACTTCTCCACATAAGCTACAGCTGCCTCATCAGTGTGTCGAAGCCTGTTTAATTCAAGGAACCAGACACAGAGGGTTTGGTAAAGCAGCTTTCATGAACTGGCAACTGGTTGAATCAATAAAGAATGAACGTAACATAGTTTGTTGTTTTCTATATAAGGACCCTCTACAGTGTGCATCATCACCATGTGCCCTTAGCCCAGGCTAAAAGAGACACTGTGTTCAAATTATCGTCCATTTTTGAAAGTTTCTTTTTAGTCATCGTTAAACTGAGAGTTAACTAGTAATGTAGCACAAAGCAGTTGCTATGGTTACCTGCAGTTTAATATGCCCTGCACACTGATTTAAATCTTTGTTTGTGCAACTGCCCAGTATCTGTACTGTGTGTACTGTGTGTACTGTGTGTACTGTGTGTCATGTATATGTGGTCATTTCAATAACTGCAAACAAAGCTTAACTGACTGAATCTTTCGTACTGGTTGTACAAAATGTGTGTCAAGGCAAAATATGATAAAGCTGCTATGTGGAGTGTCAATAAGGGCACAACAGCACATGTTACTCTCTGTAGCTCTGTGTTTTTTAACCCGTAACACAATGTGTATTGATTTGTATCCATATATCTTTCCTGTGTGTGTTTATGCATCAGTATATCTCTCTGTCTATTCTCATCATAAGGTGACCATCGACTTGGAGCTCCACCTCAACAAGAGGACTAAGTTAAAGTCTTCCGGAGGTCCTTTTGCCCACTACGATGTCTACCTCTACAGGGTGCCCAAAACCAAACCCCGAATCCCCAACGGGCCCCGTGTCAAGACTGTCAATGGTCCCAGCAGAGCTAAGGACCGAGTCCTGCGGTGGGAGGACGACACGTACCCTCCTTCTCCCCCGTGCGATATCTGCAGCCCTGTCAGTACCCGCTCGCTGCCAGCCTCCATGATCAATGAGCTTCAGCGGTCCAGACCGTGGACTCTGAAGCCCCACACCCCCTGATGAACTCTTCCTCATATCTCATTGTCCTGGCTGTCATCTTGAAAACGGTTCTGTGAAGGTTGCATTTTGTTAAAGTTTACCAGCTCTTATTCAAGGCAAAGTAAAATTCACCAGACTTTCTATGGGATTCTGCTTCCATAGTTTGACATACACGTCAGGTTGAACCAGGACGTTGGAGCATGATGTATTTATGGTATTTAAAGTGTCTCTCTTGGACCATGACATTACAGTCCGTGGGACAAACATGGAAAGTGACTCAGACAAAGTGGATGCTAGTTTACATTTAGCTGTAGAGGGACACTGCCCTCCTCTGGCAGCTGTCAAAAACTCCCAAAAATCAATAAACTGTACGGTGTCTTCAGAAGAGGAATACCAAATAATTATGTTGCAGTTTTCATGACACGTTAAAAAATTTGACAATGGTATTTTTAGTTTTAATTGTATTATTAATTTATATTCTATGTCTACGACTGCACAAGGAAATAAACACTAATATTACAGGAAGTATATCTACTTTAAAAAACAAGAAAATAATGCTTTCACCATTTATTTTAATCAATTTTCATTGTAGTTAGTATTAACTCATTTGGAGAATTATTACAAAGTGCTTCACAGAAGGAAATATAAAGTAAAACCATGAGTAATAAAAAAAAATGAGAGAGAAGGCAATGAGAATAAAATGAGGAAAAAAGGACTAATAAACAAATAATAATATTTTACAATTATTATAAACAACGCTCACAAAGTGACATATATTGAGCAATAAGAATAAAAATATATATTTATATAAAACTTATATATTTATCTATATAAAGAATGTGTGTGTGTGTGTAAGTCAAGAAGAGCCCCTTCTCTCTTGTTTGAAACAGCGTTATTCTTTACTGTGTTGTGACAGTATTGAACCTCAGGAACACTTCAGGGACTGTAGGAGAATCAAACCGCCAACTGGCTGCTGATAACATTCACAGATTCAGAGACACAAGCATTTATTTATACATTTGTGCCTCTGTGCCAACAATCATACCAGAACAAGCAGGCAGTTTGCCAGCAACCAGTCAATAATAGCTCATTGAACTGTTCTGTCTTACTCTTCTCACATGAGTGTCTGAGCTCTGATCCTGGTTCATTCGACTCATTCACGTCTGACTCAGCGGTGTAAAACAATATTCATGTCTGTGTACACCTGCAGGATGCTAATGTGATACTTCATTGATTTTTTTTTCTTGCAGACAGACAAAGTTGCAGGAAACTAGTCCATCTCGATTACTTGACCGGCCACAGGTTCTCATTCTCACATCCGTTGAAAGGATTTTGCTTTAACTGCTGACTGCTGCTGTTAAAATGCAATAGCTTAATAGTTCTTACTTTTAAAGCTGCACTAATCTATACTTTTACAATGGATGAAATGTTTATATGTAATATGAAAGGTGTCGCTTGTGGGGATGAACCCATCATCTATCACTCTGCAGTTCCTTTCAGCAGCTCTCAGCTCTGTGTTGTGGTTTAAGAATCTCAATTATAGGTGCTTTAATGTCATTGTTTACCCTTTCAAAGAACCCATGAGAGTGCTGGATTAAAATGTTCTGTATCATACACTTAATATGATGTGCATCCTGATTTTACTTGTCACTCATGTTCGTGCATTGGAACCGAAAACAGAAATGTCTGATAAAAGCATCAGGTAAGAAATCTCTGGTGTGAGGTTTTTGAGTATTTCCTGAAAAGTGCTTCTTCTTCAATGCATCTCGGACTAAACTATGACTTGATGCCGCTTCCACTTGAAAAATAAAAACTCATATTTCTAAACTGAAAGAAGAATTGTGAAATGAGTGCTGGGTCCATAATCCAGAGGTTGGTGGTTTGAAGCAATATACTGTTATGTTGGTATATGCATGTATGGTATGTATACTCCCACTTAGATTAAAGAGTTGTGCTGCAAATACGTGCACATGTGAGTTATGCTGATTTAAGTAAGACTGTCTCGTACTAAGAGGACACTGAAGCTTTCGTGTAGGATTGATGCTGCACCACATCTGGAGCAGGTGTGGACAGAGTTGTGCAGACGGAGCATGCTGAGCTAAAAAAGAGGGATGAAAGCCATCCTCAGTATTTTCTAACATGTTTCCTGATAAGACGTTCTTCTTAATAACCTGTGCATACTTGGTAATTAATGCAGATATATGAAAAACAAAGGAAGGTGATGATATGCATGAGGTTCATTTAAATGTGGCTGACTTCATTCCTGAATGTAACTGCAATTTCTGGTGATTGTAATGAGATTGCCTCTATCACAACTACCACTACTGCTACTACTACTGTCTGTATACTATTACCACTACTGCTACTACTACTGTCTGTATACTATTACCACAACTGCTACAACTACTGTCTGTATACTATTACCACAACTGCTACTACTAGTACCATTGTAGTACCAGCAGGAGGCGATGTCTTCAAATTAAAAAGGATTGAAACACATCGAAGAAGTCGCCATGCGCTAGCAAAGATCGTCTATTAATGGCGGTACCCAGCTGTCACCATGGAGACCATTGGTTTTCCAAAAACAAATACGCATGGACTCTTGCAGTTCAGTCTTAAAACTTGAGATTTTATTTTTGTGTAGGATCGAGTTTATAGAGTGAATAAAAAAATAATTCTGCAACATAAGATATTTATGCCGCAGTGAGTCTTTGCTAACGGCTTCTCCGCGGTCCACAAGGACTTTTCCGCTAGGCGCGGAGTGAGACCTCCTGTATGCGCTTTACTCCTCTTTGGTAGCATGCTACTTGTCGTTAGCACAGAAGTTAGCACAGTAGAGAGGAAAGCTGTCAAATTGTGGTGGAAAGTAGAATCTCTGACGTTGTATTTTAATCTGTGAATTTGAAAGACAACTTTTGAGATGAATCGCTGCTAACAGCTCCTATTTCTAACGTTGTCTTAGCTGACTTGCAAACTGTTTAGCTTGTATTGTTTACAGTTAGGTTGGCTAGCAAGGTTAGCTATGTATGCAGAGCTCAACAGCATCTTGAACGCCTCTCCCGACAGCTTCACACGGGTGAGGATGTAACATCATTTATCTAGCCTGATGATATGTCACACCGGTCTGCATGCTAACTATACGGGAATCCCTGTTGTGTTTGCAGCAGTCTTTAGCAGCTGTGTAACGTTAGCCGCTAAATGATCCAGCAGTCATATTTGTCTCATGTCAAGTTTGTAACTTCGCCCAAACCTGCAGGGAGAATTTATCCTGATCTCAGACAGACAGAGTGATGCCTCTTTCCTCATCCACCACTTCCTCTCCTTGTACCTGCGAGGTGAGTCGTCACCTGTGAGCATGTTATCAAAATGCTATAATGCTAAAAAGCTGAACCACAGCTGATGTCTGTGTTTCTTATCTCAGCACGCTGCAAAGTGTGGTTCCTGGGTCTGGTGCAGTCCTTCAACCATTACAGTGCAGTCAGCCAGAGATTGGTGAGTCCCCACTGTACTCTCATTTAACATTTACACTTTCAGGAGAGAGTTGTTATTTAAAGACTTAGTTATTTAAAGACTTATTGGCGTTTTACATTCCAGTCCGAGTTTATTTTGCACCCATTCAACTGAATCATATTCTGCATTATCCATCATGCCTGCCTCCTCCTTTAAAACACACTTTGAACTCCAGATATGTGTCTCAACAGTTTTGCCACACGGCCAGTCAAATACTGATGTGTCTGTTTTAGTTTTCATATTTTGGCTTTTAGTTGTAGGAGGTACACACTGAATGATGACATTGAATCTGTGTGCAGCTGTATATAATACGTATTGATTGCGATCCGGCTTCGCTGGATTAATTGAGAACATAGCTAGCTGCTTGCCAGCAATGATAGCCTTTAGCTTGGTGCCGTCACAAGTTCTGACATTGAATGTGTGTGAATTTTGTGTCCTCAGGGTGTAAGCCTGACACAGGCAAAGGAAAAAGGTCAGCTGGTTTTCCTGGAGGGGCTGAAGGAGTCCCTGTCTGTTTTGAATCCTCAAGAAACCAACACAGGAAGTCAAGCCATGGACTTCCTCAGGTACAAACAAATAATCACATTTTTCTGCTTAGGTTTTTGGAACTTTATTTTTGCTGTGTCTTACCTGCACAGACTTGTGTATGTATTTATTTGAGCGTATCTATCTGGATTACCAATCCATCAATATTTACATATACAACACATAAATATGCAAAATGATGTGAATCTTTACACAAATTTCTAGATTATCTCCAACTCCCTCATGTCTCTGTCTTCAGGGATCCTGCTGTTGGCCTGAAGAGTCTCTACGGGTTTGTTCAGTCCAGTGTGAGCAGTTCTGGTGGCAGGGAAGAGGGGACAGAGGTGGCAGAGGAGTGGGGACCCCCGGTGTTGCTGGTGGATGACCTCAGTGTGCTGCTGAGTCTGGGGGTGAGCGTTGGAGCCGTGCTGGACTTCAGCCACTACTGCCGAGCCACCATCTGCTCCCAGCTACAGGTTAGACTCTTGCTGTCAAAGCGTGACTTTATTGCTGTCCTTGGATTACAGTAAATTAATTGATTATTTGAGACATTTTACTGGTCACAGGTGAGCTGGTTGTGGTTTAAAATAGCATTTGCAGTTCTGTGTATTCATAACATAACACTAATGAGCACTGACTTGCTGTACGCACAATAAGATTACTAATAAAAACTCTAACTGTGACTTCAGGGCAATGTGGTGATGGTGACACGCTGTGATGGGGAAGAAGAGGAGGACGACGGAGATGATGAAGGCTCAGAGAGACTTCTGAAGGGCCTGACCCACCAGTGTAGCCTCACTCTTCATGTACAGGGTCTCCCTACTGGCTACTGCAGGGACATACACGGGCAGGTGTGTGTGTTTGTCCGCACAATGTTTCTGATTCCGATTGTACATACATTTTCTAATACTGCATAGATGTGTACTGTATACACTTGAGGATAGCACTACAAATAAAGATTGTTTTCATTAATCTGGTCTACAAAATGTCAGAAAATTGTGAAAAATTCCCACTACAATTTACCAAAGTCTCAGTTTACTATCATAGAAGACAAAAAAAACAACACATATTCACATTTCAGAAGCTGGAATCAATACATTTTTGGCATTTTTGCTTAAGAAATGACTTAAATGATCAATCGATTATCACATTTGTTCTACCCTTTTAACGTACAGTGTGCAAACAGTATCGATAACTTTTAAAGGTGACAAAAATGGTGATACACACAGCATACGGTCTGTAGGAGGTTACGTATATCCCCAGTATACATTGGGAGGGATCAGCGCAGGACGCATAAAAATATTTCTGTAATAAGAATGTAAATAAACCAACAGTGTTCTTTGTTTTCAGGTGGAAGTGTGTTGGAGGAGGAGACAAGGTGATGGGCAGCACACACAGAAGAAACTCTTTCAGTACAAGGTCCACGATAAAGGAGCCTCCTTCTTTGCTCGTGGGACGTCCAGCGCTGTTCTCTAGTCCCACCTTCCAACCTCCTTGTTTGCCTTTTGTCTCTTTTTCTTAATTTTTTTACATGTGACAACTGACTGTTATGTTTTAATATCACTATACAATACAAATGTTGGTTGTTTAGCTGCCAAAGTGGTTGGTCAACTAGCCAAGCTCTACATTTGAGGATGCTCGCTAGTGTCAAAGACCCAGTCTGGATCCCGGACTGTCTGGAGGAAGGACACTGTGATCCTGCCCACTTCTCAGATTTGTGAAGTAAAATGGAAATTCAGTCTGCTTATCAGGCTGGTCTGCTGAAGGTGTGACTACAGGCTCATGCTGTTGTCAATGTTTGGTCAGTTTTTGTGTGTTGGTTTGTGAACATTAATGGAAAATGGACTGAACAATAAAGAAAATACATTGGTCACATACCAACTCACTGTTGGTAATTGGTGGTGAGAATAATAATAATAATAATAATGAATAAATAAGATGATTGTTTAGCCATTGAATGGAGCTGGATCTTGGTTGAATAAAACAGTGGAACAGTGTCATTGTCTATGTCCACACTAGAGGTCGCCCTGTGCCTGCTCTCCTCGCCGCAGGGTGAGAGGTCGAAGTGGAGAGGGCTCTCTGGGATTTGACAACCAGTAGATTTGAAACGCTGCACGCCAGCATCACAGTCGAGGCATACAAGTTAGCCTTTAGCTTACCTTCCAAAAACAAAAGGAATAATACGGCGGTTGCTCGTCGCTTTACACAGGAGGACCACAGCAACAACTACATTTGGGGATCTCTGAAGTTTGCCCAGGCAAGTGTGTGAACAGTTGAGCTGTAAACCCGTTAGCATTAGCTGCGCTGCTAAAGTTAGCTCAGTGGCGGAGGAAAGCATGGGAGCTGTTGAATTGTTTAATGACATAATGTTAGCTACTGAGCGTTGTTATGGCCATAGCAGCGAGGCTGCGCTTGCGGGACTCACACGCATCAGTTTTGATTAGTAAACTCGTGTATGAGTCCCGGACATCCCCTAGCTACTTTGTACAACCTAACGTCGTCACTGTGCTAAGCAAGCTAACCTGAGCGTTAATTTGATATTTTGCAGCGTTGTTGGCTAACGCTAGCCCCCCTGTGGCACGCATGACTCACTTTTATTCTCAGGCTTTTCTAGGTGAGATAACTTGTAAAATATGTAAAATATACATTGATTGGGACACGAGTTCACAGGGTTCATTCAGGAGCTAACAGAGCTAGGCGCTTGCTAACGTGAGGTCTGTTAGCCTTTAGCGTGGTGCCATCGCAAGTTGTCTGCAGGTACAGAAAAGGTATAACAATTGAGAGAAACGTTATACTTGTATAAGTGTATTTAGTTGTAGCCTTGGACGTAAGACATGACAATGTAAATGTGGTCATTTTTTTAAATGTGTGTGTTTTGCGGTTAGAGATCAGCTCAGTCACACACACGCACTCAGGTAACTTAACGTTAGCAAGCTAACAATTGGTGGGTTCGTCGTTAACTTCTACAATTCGTAAATTGTGTTTACTCAAGTCGCTAACGTGGTTGTTGGTATGTAATTCCGACCGATGTGACAAAGTCCCAAAATGAGTGTTATGTTGTGAAAGTTGGAGACACCCTGCAAGATACTGGAAGCTAACGTTAGCTTGGGAGTTGACACTTGACAGCAGGTTATTGAAAAGGGATTCAGTTATGAAAATACATTCGCCCAATAAGGTCAGACAGCGAGGCATATTTGTGTGTTATCTTGGGAAGTTTGAATCGCAATATAGCGTAAAAAAAACAAAAAAGAAGGTACTCGGTTGCATGTTCCAGCTCGGTGGTTTCTGCACCTTCTCGTGTTGGAGGAAACTGTTGACAAAGGCCATGAACTGCTGTTTGGTTGAGGTGTGAGGTGCTGCTAAAGACCTAATGTTTACCCATCTGACAAATGCTGTGTTGTGGTGAATGTGAATGAGTTATATTCGGTGTGCAGAATGTCCGCTGAAGAGGAAACCTGTGATGGATCACTCAATCTTTCTAAATTCTTCTGTTCTATCGTGTTATTTTGTCAAAGTCTACCCCATGATAAAAGTAAAAGTACACGCTATTTATTTGAGGACCATCCTAGAACCTTGTTTGTCACCCCCCCCCCCCCCGGGCGGCCCTGGCTTTGGGAGCCACCGGTGCTAGTTTGTTCCTGGCAGGTGATGTTGCGACAGGGTTGCATCATCCCTGCATGTGTCTTGTGTTAGTTATTTCACCATTTTGACTAGTTTAACGTGGTCTAGATTGTAAAGGCAGTTACATGTGGTAAAAAGATTTAACTTTAAGTGTAATATTCTGTTAAAGATAAGTGCATGATAACCGGCAGATGTAATTAGTAAAAAAAATAATAATAATAAAATCAAAATGTTATTATTATTAAAAATTTGTTTTTTTCTTCTTCTTTCTCTAAATATTTTGTCAGAAATACAGAAATCCCTGTGCGGAAAAGGACTGCCTGCTACACATCATTCGTTATTACAATATGGTTACTGATTGACAGGACATTTCCCTCTTTTGTCAACAGCTGTGGTTGTAAAAGGCTGTGTTGCAGTAATCTGCTCATCCACGTCGAGCTGGTCACAGTTACAACAGGACTAATGGGAGTCACTGATCAGATGAGCGTACTTCCATATTATGCAACTATGGGATTGAATGTTGATGCAGTTATGTTACGGGAAATGGACGCAGCCTAAAGCTCTCTGGAATGGTTGTGGATATTGGTATCGTTTTTAGCTTACAGTAATTCACTTGAATATAATTAATAAGGCATGTAAATGCACTAAATGTTGTTGACTATGTCATTGGAATCTATAAACCCTGGAGATGCCTTCAAGCTGGGCATTTTAGGAAGTGTTGAAAAGAGGTAAGCTGGTATTTGTGCTTTTTTTTTTCTCCCATTCCAGTGTAGGGTATTTCAAAATGTACTGTCTTAGTTTTGAAATGGCTTTGATATAGTTCATCCATAAGCTCTGTGCACCATTTTGCTCACAGTTATGTTGTAGGCATGTGGCTTTATAAATCTACCTTAATCTGCAAGCCGCCAATTTAAGCTGCAGAGACCCACAATGATCTGACAAACTGAATTTGCGTTTGCAAGGGGAAACACTGTCTGTCATGTCTGCAGCTGTGTTTTTGTTGTATTCGCAAAAGCACAGGGATATTTAATGGAGACAATTTTTTTTGTCATGATAATTTATTTGTGATTTGTTGGGTTTAAGCAGAGAAGTTATTTTTATTCCCTCATCAATAGTAGCTGGTATATCCCAACAAACACCATCCGGCCAGACAGAATAGGATTTCTAAACAATCGCTGGTCTTCTGCCAAAGTGGCTGAAGAGAAAACAAACTCACCAGCCTGAAACAGCAGCTTACCTGCACTCGGCCTGTGGCTGGGGTTAATTTTCTGCTCTGGTTGTGAAGTTTTGGTTTTAAGGCCTCTGGCGTCAAACTTGTCATTCTTTTGACATGTGAATGTCTTGGCGTGGTGCAACATACATGATAGGCTGCTTACAGGCTGTGAACAGAGGAGGAGGTGAAGCAGCGGGGGGTGGCCATAGGCGCTGAGCCCTGCTCGTTGAGTTTCCGATCGGCTCAATCCCGGATTAGTTCACTGACGGAGATGCTGCTGAGCCTTTGCCAAATCAGGTCTCGCTGCTGCTACACCCACGTAACGCCACAGCACGCAGTGAACTGGACAGACAGCTGAGAGATGCAGGAGGCATTCATTGAAAGTTTTCCCTTGCGAGACAGTGAGCAGGACCAGAACCTGGCTGAGTCAACTTTCCAACAGAAACAGAGAGCAAAAAGGCTTTACTTCAAAGCCCTTTCTGACCTTTGCAGAACCCATTGTGAGAGCTTGCCAGGACGTTGCTGTTTTTACTGTATAGGGTATTTATAACAGCAGATCAAGAGACTCCTGAGGCGAATTCCTCCCAGGGAATGTTTCCGTTGCTCCCGGGGGGACGAGCCGAGCAGTCGCACACTCTGACTGAATCAAGAGGGGAGCGCTATGTTAACCACAAGGCACCGCTTAAGCTAAAAAAACCCAGTGCTTCTGCTTTCAGGGGACATAAACGGCTGCGAGCCAGAGAGATAACCTGGTCTCCCATTAGCAGGTATGGTTTCAGAACAGTTCAAGACTTGAATGATGGATACAGCTTGGTGACGGCTGCTGTGGCAGAGCTTTGTTGTTGTGTTTTGGCATGGCTAACAAATAGTATGATGCTGCTTATTGACATCATGTGAGAAGCTGAGGCAAGAGGGAGCTGGAAATGGTCGGTAGAATGAGATACTGTACAAATCCATCTGCATTATGTGTGCCAGGGCGGCCAGTTAAACATTGTAATAGAGCAGTGTGTAACTACAAACAGCGATAGGCAGTGTTGAACCTGTCTGCTGAGTAAACAGAGACAGGAGCTGAGATTGAGCAGAGAAGTCAACATGTGATTAATAAAGGAAACTGAAGGAACCCGATTTTTGTTTGAAGTTAGGTGAACCACCCGTAAAGCAAAGATTTCACATTTTTTGTGACACAGACCATTAGTCGATGAATCATATGGCCATAACAAAGTCCATCATCAAATGTTTTATTGGTCTAATCAACGATGATATCAAACGAAAAGTATCAAATCCTCACATTGGAAAAGTTGGCGACAGTGACTGGTTGGCACTTTTGTTTGAAAACAATTTAGCGATATCAAAATAGTTTCCGAACTTTTTGATTAATGTACTGTTGATAAACTAAACGATTAATCGACTAATTCTTTCTTGGCTTCCTGATGTAAAATGAACGTACTATTGAGTTTATTGAGTTCATTGAGTATAAACATTATGGCTGCAACTGACTTCTGCTCATGTTAGAAGATATTGTTTAATTGTCCAACAAATGGCCAAAGACTTAAGATATTATTCAATTTGCAATGATATCAGAAATTGGATAAATTAATAAATAATCATATTTAAGAAGCGTTGTTTCCCTTATAAGTGACAAGTCGTTTCAGCACTTGTACATTTTAAAGGATGTCTACTAAATCCTACTGTCTTCCACCTTGGCCAGCTTAATCTGCGCTTTCCTACCTGAATGGAAGTGGAATTTACCCGCTGTCTAATAACAAAAGGCTGTTATCGGGTAACCTGGTGGTTGTTTTTTACCCCGGTGAGATCTGTTTGCTTCAGTGTAGCTGCTCAGCCGGAGTTGCATGTTTCCTACTGGGGGGAATGTGTCCACACCTTGTTTGCTGCTGAATGAGCTGTGTGTTTAAGTGATGTCTAACTTGTGACCCCTGTATGGGCTGAAGGAAAAACACACCATGCCTGTAGTCAGCAGCGCGTGTGCCAACACATGGAGTATGTAGCTAATTAGGTGTCCAGGACAGAGCTTCCCTATAAGAGCTGGCGTGTGTGTGTGTCTGGAGATGTACCACAGGATTTCTCCGATGAGAGATGTTGTTAATAAAAACTCACTGCTAGGCTACAGTTTTGTTTCCCATATTTATTAAACCTGTGCTTTCAGGAAGCACTCTAGAAAACTAGAAAGCAGTCAGAGGTCACACACAGTGTCTTTGTCAAGGCTGCACAAACCTCTCAGTTTATTTTTTTAATAGTACAACATGTTTAGATACAAATCTGAATGAAAATACACATATTGATAAACAGTCATGGGATGTCAATATTTTGATATATATATTTTAATACATTTTCAGCATTGACAAGAATATTGATAATTGATTAATTGTTTAAGTCATGTATCAAGCAAAAGTGCCAAACATTTGCTGGTTGCAGCATTTTGATTGTGGATTTCCTGTTTTTCTCTGTTAGAATACCGTTATAATTTAGTACCTTTTAGGTTTTAGAACTCTTGGTGGACAAAACAAGCAATTTGAGGATGCCATCATGAGCTCTAGGAACTTGTAACTAATTTTCTTAATCAGTGAATAAAATTAATCAGTTGCAGAATGATTATTGGTTGCAACTTGCAGCCCTAGAGAGAATGTAGCTGGGTAAAACCACTGCTTCTGCTTTGTGCTGTGGAATCAGCCATTGAACCAAATTACCAGATGCATACCATCTTAAGAAAAATACCTTTTGGGGTTTCGTTTTCCCCCAAAGGTACGACTGATATTTATACAAACTGTCTGTGATGAGGTGAATGTGTGCGACTAGCAACTAAGATGTTGCCGTCCTACAGCGACATGGGGTCTTTTCTCTCATGTCCTAAGGTGGTGACTGTATGTGAGGTGATGTGTCCTGTTGTTTTTGTTTTGTGTGAGCTCACCAAACTGAATCCCAACCCAGCCATGTTGAAAAGGCAATAAAGCATTGATTCTTGAAACAAAACAGTCTTTCATACACGTTGCTGTAGCTTCTATGATGTGAAAGACCGCAGAACCAGCAACTGGGAGTTTTTTTAAAATAACCTATTAAACTCTGGTCTCACTCGCTCCTCCAGGTCCCTGGATGCCCCGCGGCGCACCGTCCTCGGCCGCGCAGTGCTTCCCAATGGCCGGGAGTTGACCCCGCCCGTCAGGATGACGCTGCGCGAGCAGCTGAGAGAAAAGATCTCGGCGGCCTTCTACCGCCACGGGCTGCTGTGTGCCTCCTACCCAGTACCCATCATCCTCTTCACCTCCGCCAGCATCCTCACCTGCTGGTAGGTGTTCTGTCAGGGCTTTGGTGTTTATTTTTCTTTGCTCAAAATTTACATTAAATTGTATTTGTTTGATGCTAGAAACCTTAAGATACAGTACAGTGCAGTGGCCTCACAATACAGACTGGTAAAACTCATATTTGTTGTTTGTGTCAGGCAGGTGTTGATTTACTTCAGTGGTCATTTTTTAGGCCAAAGTTTGTAATGCTGTTAAAGCACTGCTGAGAATCTGTCACCACTGAAAGTCTGTCTCAAGTATTCGGTTATTGCTTTGCCAATAAAATGACACATGCACTATTCTGGCAGAACTCATGAGTGGTCAGACAACACTCCTTTGAACTAAAACCTGGCCCTCAGAATCCATTTGTAACTGTTATGAATCCTGTTCTCCTCAACGGAGCAAGCTTAAAACTTTTTAGAGCCATTGTCAAGCCTATAGCCAGTAAGTACATTTGATATACTCAGCAAGATAGATGTTTTGATTTTGGTTTGTGAAAGACTGACAGTAGGGCTGCTGTTGGGGTGGATGAATGACACCAGACCTCTTTTAGTAATGCCTGCATGTTGAGTTGTAGAGAAAGTGATTGGACAAAGGAGACAAGTAACCGGCTCAGCTCATCTGAACTGGCCATCTGCGCACACATAACAGCCCCCCGCCGACACCATGACACAAACATTCACTTAACACACGCACATATACACTCTTGCTAAATCTCTGGTCAAAAGAGAGGACATAGGTCAGGGAGTTGGCCTGGCTTTGTCAGTAAAGGCATTGTAAAACAATCTCAGCAATCTGAAACGCACGCATGCACCTGCTGCGTGCTGTCCTCGCAGCACCTTACAGCAGGGGTGCAGACCAAATGGACGACTGACCACCACCCGGGGCGAAGTGAAAGAAAAGAGCTTGACGACGGGGATGTTAAAGGCAGGACTAGAGCAAAGGGCTGTGAGAAAATGGCCCTGTGAGAATGGGAGGCCTGTCCCTCCATCTGCATGTCAGGAGGGGGGCTGGCTCCACACAAAAGAGGCCTTTGTGGAGGTACAGTGACCTTGGAGAGTGGGGGAGGCTTGGAGAGAGGGAGGAAAAACAGAGAGAAGAGAGGTTTCCATCCAACTGACAGCAAGGGAAATAAGTAATATTTGTACTAACCAACAGTTCAAAATGACACTACACTGTCTGCGTGGAAGCTGATAATGGTATTGATCAATACCGGTGACTCAGCAAATACTTTATAATCTGCTCCTCAGTTTTAGCTTTGAGGCTTGTGTGATACATATTAAGGAAAGTGGATAATGTCATCATACATTATCATAATTTCACATATGGTGTATTCACGAGAGGTCCAGCCCTCCAGAGTAATTCACTGTCTCGTTGCAGAATACACAAAGCCCCCTTCTTATGTGTGCCAGTATGCTACAGCCCACTCATTGTACTTAGTGATTTAGGTGATTTTCATTAAGCCTATAAATGTTCCCCTCTAAGACGTTCCTGTGTTTGTCATGTTAGTTCAATTCAGAGACAAGAAAACAACAACAAAACAGTCACTCTTTCTTCTGCTGTATGAAAGAGGTATTGCTGCATTTTATATTCAAAGTTTTGAAGGCTTGCAATATTTTCATAGTGCAAGACCTGCGTCTTCACTATCGCAATATTTTAGTTGGGTTCTGCATGTTTATAAAAAGAAGAAGTTTGACTTGAATTTTTTTTTTTTTGGGTGGGGGAGTTAGTCATTAAACTGTTAACTGTGCTCTGGCTTTGACTTGGTCTTGAAGACATCCCTGTGGCCAGCTTTTCATGAGGGGCCCGACTCGACCGCCCACTGTAAAAGCTGATTATGACATGAATAATGTCAGTCTGACACCTGGGCTTAGTAATGCATGAGTGCTTAAAGTTTTCTCTCCCCTCTCCCGTGGTTTTGGTAGGATTGGAATTAGCTGTGTTTTTGTTCATCTTGTGACGTGGGTGTATTCAGTAAGCAGAAAGTTACTCTTTTCTCCGTCTGGACACTGTGTGTAAATCGTTTTAATCTATGTCCTGTTATCTACCCATCTACCACCACCACTGAAAGCTCAGCCTGTTGGCTGTGAGACAGGGTTGCTCAATACTACTGTTTCAAAATGAACTTACTACCCCTACACACACACACACACACACACACACACACACACACACACACACACACACACACACACACACACACAGAACAAGAAATAAGTGGTTTAGTTCTCAAAGGGAACTTGTTTCATAAGGACCAACCCATTTCCAGTAGAAAGAGGCAGCAGGTCTCTCCAGGTAGCACTTCATCTGGCAAGAAAAGCAGAGGCCCTGGTTTCATGTTCTCTGAAGCGTTGCATAGTGAGCAAACGCACATCACGTAGACGCGGTCCACCTCTGTCTTTTGAATGCTTATTATTTATTTATTACTTGTCAATATTAATGTGTGATAGTGCTGAATTGATTTGTTGTTTAATTAGTAGGAAAATGCAGGAGATTTGTATATAATTTATATTTGGTTATGTGCCAAGTCTCTGCTGGTTAGTTCTGTGGTTGACAAATACAAAAACAGTTCGATTGTGTTTCTGCATTTCATATTCATTCAAATGTTAAGGTTCTGGTAACCTGTGATGGGCATCCGTCCCAACTACTGTCTAAAGGATGAATTAGTATGTAAAAGGAGATTAGATGAATTCATAGAGGAAATAATCAGCCATAATTTCTAATATTATGTACAGCACCGATGTCCCATTCCTTGAAACATTTCAAACAGATCAAATCAGCACACTTTGAGAGGTTCAGTCATTCTCACACTTGTGTTTCATATCCATTATGTACCCTGTGACCCCCCCCCCTCCTCCCTTTCTCTCTCTCTCTCTCTCTCTCTCTCTCTCTCTCCCAGCTATCCGTTATTGAGGCTCCCCCTGCCTGGGACGGGTCCTGTGGAGTTCACCACAGGGGTGCGAGACTACAGCGTCCCTTCCCATGAGCCTCAGGGAGACCTCGGAGAACGGCCCGACTGGGTAGGAGAAGTGAAAGCACACACACATTTATATACATCCCAGAGTGTCTGACTGTCACTTTTGTCCTTTATCTGCATTCATTACTTAACCTTGAATCCTGATCCTCCTCCTAACCTAAGACTAATTATAATCTTAAATCTGAATCCAAACCATAAACTGACTTTTTCTCAGACCCAGACGTAGGCATAAAAGTTTCACAGCAAAGATGGAGGCTCATGAATAATGAAAGCAGAAGATGAGCACAAAGCGGTGGCTCACTTCCTTGTCAGCAGTAGTTTTAATTTACTGTAAGCCTTTGAGACAGCGCAACTGGAAACTTAACAAGAAGACTTTCACTGTCTGAGTTCTGGTTTAAAAAGTAATTAAACTGCTAACGTGGCTGGTTCAGTCGAGTTTCATGTTGTGTCTGAATGTGTCACCTACATGTTTGTGTGTGTGTGTGTGTGCTGTAGTACCGGGGTCCTCCGGTCGCCTACATCCAGCAGGTGTTGGTGAAGGCAGCGGTGTCTCCGTGGGACAGCAGCCTGGTGCCGGTGGACGTGTTTCGGTCGCCACTGGGTCGAGCATTTAGCCTGCTGGAGGAGATCCGCAACCACGTCCACACCGACAGGTAAACACCACAATTCTGCATGTCCCAACTATACTATACAAAACTAGGGCTGCAGCTATTACTTACATAGTTGATTCATCTGCTGTTTATCCTCTTGATTAACTGATTAAAAATACTCCTCAAATTCAGAGCAGAAGCTGACCAACAGTCCAAAACCCAAATATATTCAGTCTGCAATATTTCAAATGGAGAAAAGAGGCAAATCCTCGCGTTTGAGAAACTGGAAACAAGAATGTTTGGCTTTTTTTCTTTCTTGAAAAATTAAATGATTATATAAATAATTGCAGATCAATTAACTTTAGTGGAGGTACAAACTGATTGAAAGTCTGTCATTTGTGTCTTGAACACAGCTGCTTTTGAAGATACGCTGCTGTCTGTGCCCCAACACGTGTTCAAAGTCAAACTGTAAACCCAAAACTATTTTGCCTTCAGCGTGAGAGAAAGAAAAACATATACGACCTTCAAAAAAAACCTGTGGGCTTCCAGCGAAGCATTGATCTGCTGTCAGGTCGGGCATGTGCTGTGTTGCAGCCATCTGTTTGTTTGGCAGCTGTACTGTAAAGCACTGATATGAGCGCTGGCTCGGAGCACAGTTCAGTGTTTTGCTTGGAAGTTGTACAGAGCAGTTGATCTCAGTGAAGTTTGTTCAAATCGAAAACATTTTCCTGTCATGCAGTTAAATTGATTGATTAATGTTACCCCTTGCTCAAATAGTTCTTACTTAATGAGCTTTTGGTATTTGTGAGCTTTGTTAATATCAACTACTCCTCCTCATTTCCCCCCCTTTCCTCTCTCTTCCTCCCCTCACCTCGGCCCTCTCCTCCACTCTCCTCCGTCAGCTCCGGGATTCGCAGTCTGGAGACGCTGTGTCTCCAGGTGACAGACCTGTTTCCAGGGTTACGGCGGATGCAGTCGGTGCTGCCAGAGCACGGCTGCCTGCTCGTTTCTCCCGGCAACTACTGGCAGAACCAGCGGGAGCTGTTCGACTCGGACCCCGACCTCCTCAAGACCATCCAGAAACATGAACCAAAAGGCCTGCACACCTCGGCCACGCTGCGAGGTAGGGATGACGAGGACTCAGATGGGGAGTGGGGGGGTGGTGGATGGTGTAAGAGAAGCTAATAGACGGCCTGAACACATGCTCATGGAAAAGTGTCTTCCCCTTTTAGTTCTTGCTTTAGGGATATTTAATCAAGGGACGAAAAATGGCACAGAGAAATCAACACAGACAAACAGGCACTGAGACGTTTTGAATTTTAAAGTCAAGAAAAGTAGTTGAGGGTTTAGCGCTCACATTTCTTAAAGATGAGACCACGTTTCTTTTACTCCCCCAAACCCTCCTGGTGTTCCATGTGCATTTGTCCTGAAGAGCATGACGAGGGCTTCACATGTGGTTGTTACCTGTCAAATGCTCCCGTGTACAGTGTTTCTAACTGACTCATGCTTCGACCTATGACATGGATTGTATAATGCGGAACATTTCTCAACTCAATCCATCAAAAATGTGAACCTACTTGAACTTGCGACATAGTGCCGGTAAACATCGTCCACTTTTGGATTTCATCAGAAAACACATTCTCCAAACTTTTTCTGAAGGTCATGATTTCAACATAAACTTATGTATTTTGTAGATGACGGAAGTGTCATATGAGTGCCACTATAGAGCTAATTGTATCGTAATTGTTTTCATTCACCGCTACCATTTGTTCATTTCATTTCTGAAGCCTTCAGTTTAACTTGTGCTGCAAGAGCGCTGTGTTCTTCCTGTTTTGTGCCATTAAGCACACGATTACCCACCAAATCCAGTCTGAAAGGGAAAAGGCAGAGGCTGCTAGTGTCAGAGTTGATGGCCTGTCACTGGATGTATGCTGAGCTTCGCTGACACAAAAATGTGTGTGACTCACTTATTTGTAGTAATTATAATGGTGTCGCCGTATCAATGAGTGGTACGGTTGTTACAAAATAAAGGAGTGGAGTTTATTCAGGCTTTTGTCCTGCCATCATTCAACAGGAGTCATTTTAGGGAGGCAGTGAGTGAGTGTGGGGGGGGGGTTAGTGGCATCAGAAAACTAAGGCTTTCATATTGACAGAGAACAAGCAGTTTCTTTCCTTGGGAACATATTGAATACTCTAAAACTTTACCCAGTGACATAGTGAACCAAATCACCCTCCCTGTCCGGGCAAAGCCAGCTCAGCATTCTGTCTCACCTTCCAGCTCAAGTGATTTATAGGTGGGAAGCTTAATCTGGAGCTGGAGTCAGGGACGGCTCGGCTGCCAGATACAGTCAGACTGATTCTCTTGTTCACATTGAGCTGATGGAGGGCTAGTCAGACGGCCGAAAGAGCCTGGATCGTAAAGTATGTCCCGTACTCAAAGAGGCAAAATAATATAACAACTGTGGGGATGTTAAGTTGGCTGTTATGTAACTGCTAAACTTGTGACTAATGAATGTCTACTGGTCTAGATTAGTTGGATGCTGAAGTATGAATGTCTTTTTGTTTTTTGACTTCCTGTTTATCGGTCACTACGACAGGAAAACGGTTACCATTTGCACTAATGCGCTGTACTTTGTGTGTTTAAAGACCTGCTGTTTGGCGTCCCTGGGAAGTACACTGGAGTCAGTCACTACAACAGGAAGAGGGTGGTGACGTACACAATCACTGTAGTGCTGTCCAGCTACGATGCAAGGTGAGTTACACATGCAATAGATAAGAAAGTGCCATTTTACTTGAATTTTATACATTTCTATTTAAACTCAGGAATCATATAATGGCTGTTGCTTTGTACAAAATATATATATATTTTTTTTTTTTGAAGGCTGCATTCATTATTGCTGTGTGATTATGACTCGTGTAGCATATTACCCCATTTACTTTGAGGCATTAGTGTAACGTGCATTACTGAGACAACTGGCAGTTTTTTCAGTGCTGGATTGCTTGACTGAGCTTATCTTGTCTCTATTGACGAACTTTAGCATCAACAATTTACTTGCCTGAGATAGAGACTACCAATCATGTGCATCAAACTTCCATTTCCTCACAGTAACTGTATAATTTTAATTAATCAGTTAGTGGGATGTATCTGCCGTGCTGATGATGATCTTGACGTGTGTGTGTGTGTGTGTGTGTGTGTCCGTCCAGGTTCCTGGGCAGCCTGCGGGCCCGTCTGAAGCAGCTCCACCCGTCGGCCAACTGCAGCCTGAGAGACGACCACATGGTTCACGTCCACTTCAAAGAGGAGATCGGCATCGCTGAGCTCATCCCCCTCGTCACCACATACATCATCCTTTTTGCCTACATCTACTTCTCCACACGTCAGTCCAACTCCCTTCCTGTCTGCTCTGTCCTGCGTGTCTTGTTCCACCATCATACTTTTTCCTTAATGCTTTCTTTCTTTCTTTTTTTTTTTTTTCCTTGTTCACACAACTCACACCACTTAATCTTTGAAATGTGCCAGAGATCCAGACTCATGCCTATTGCGCCTTTGTGTGTGGTTGTGTGCCAATGTTGTTCCTGTCTGGTGCAGGGATAATCCTCACACAGGGACATTGTACACCGCTGTAAGAATGCACTCACCTCACCCTCACAGACTTACCGGTACAAACATTAGTTCATGGAACAAACACACACGTACTCAAAGTGCACCAAATAAATGTTCACACTCAAGCTGATTAGTCGATTCATGTTTGTCACCTTGTTAAAGAAATCTTTTTCAAATGTAATGTGAAAAAGAAACCATGCTTATAATTTGCTTATACATTTTTTTTATTTTAGATTTTTAAAACAAAGTGAGAAAATTATTTTTAGAAAAGTCATAATTTTCTTAAGTGAATTTTCCCTTTTTGCTTGCATAGCTATTCAATATACTTAATTTATGTTAATACATTTTAAAGAACATTATGTTGCTAGAGCTTTACAACGAAGTGCTCTTTGGAATTAATGGTTTAATGGAAAACCTTCATGGAAAAATAGGTACTGGCCAGTGCAGAGTTTCTGAAGGTTAAAAAAAGAAATAATTTTGATCATAGTCAGTGTTTGAAAAGGTTATTAATACTGGAACAATTTTGGATAACAAAAGCTAAATTATTCATCGAGTACTTGCTTGTTATTCCATTGGCTAAGAAAAGTAAAGTTCATGTGTATTCATAGCAAATTTGGTGTTATATTTCATTAACTGGCATTTAAAAACTTGAGTTTGGCAACACTTCCATTGTTCTCTTTTATGAAACTCTTGGCACACAATTGATTACAACTCAAATAGTAAACCTGGGTGGTGAAGTAGTTATCTTTAAAAAGCCACTTCAGCAGATCACATCATTTGAAGGATTTGTTGGGAGTATATCAGACTTCATGGCTGAAGTGTTAAATAGTTCAAATAGTTAATCTAACAGTTGTACGGACAGCTTTAGTGTCCTGTACCCAACATATCTTCTTTTCCTCCCTGCAGGTAAGATTGACATGGTGAAGTCTAAATGGGGTCTGGCTCTGGCTGCTGTGGTCACAGTCCTCAGCTCTCTGCTCATGTCTGTGGGACTGTGTACACTGTTTGGACTGACACCCACGCTCAATGGAGGGTAGGAATGCCCACTTTTTTTTTTTTTTTTTTTTTACATCAGTTTTGGGAGATTACCAAAGAGGCTTTGTCTCCACCGTTGTTCGTTAGTTTTCCTGTCTGTCAGCACGATACCTCAAAAACGTTTGCAGAACAGAAACAGAGAGAAATGCAGAGAGTTTGTGATTCATTTTTGCTAGTAGAAAATAGTTTTTTAGCCGTAACCTTAAAGCCAGCGAATGTGGAGGCAATTTGGAATCCAGGACGTCCACAATCCCTTAACTTTTCATCTAGTGCCATTATCAGGTCAAAATGTAAATTTGTCCAATACAGCATGTTAGCACATTAGCACGCTGATGTTTGCATTTAGTTCAAAGCATCAGTGTGCCAAAGTGCAGCTAGCATGACTGTAGACTCTTCGTCTTGAATCAGGAACATGTCAACATGTATCTTGCCAATTTGTTTTCATGGTTTTTTTTTTAAGGTAATTTTATGAAGATCTACTGTAGTGGGAACCAGACCGCTGATCTCTAACTTATTCATGGGAGGTCACAGAAAAAATCATTGAGTTTAGCTTCTGGGTCACAGTTGGAACACTTTCTGCAGCCGTGATGGTGTCCTCATTATGCTCAGCTATTGACATTTAAATGTATCCTGTTAATATTTACTGTAGCAACAGGCTGTTATAGTTTCATCATTATCTCTTATCTTATTCACAGAAAGACAAGGACAGGTCCATAAACACACACACACACACACAAGCAGGCTTTTTGACTTCCCACTTCCTCTGCATTGACTCTACATGGATTTGCGTTAATGTTTACTGCAGATGGGTAAAAAGTCAGTGTGTTAGTGTGGACGAAAAATAAGGCACGGGGCTTGGATGTGGGTGGGCCCTTGTGAGGAGGCGGAGATACAGCGATGTTGACGCTTAAAGGTTGTCCAATCATTTGCGGGTTATTAGAAAGCAGGCGTCGTGGCGTGACAACGGCGCACTGTCGTCCAACCACTGATCAAGATCCACGCAGGTCTGCTTTGAGCGGCGCTTGTACCTTCAGTGTGTTTGCATAAACGCACATCAAGGTCAACATAACCAAGATATGCATGCAAGCTACACATCCTGCTTACTCATGGTCGACTCCACACACAGGGCTCCTGAGATAGGGGTGGTGGTAAGTTGTGTGTGTTTATTATGTGCAGTGTTAGTGAGTGCGTCTGTGTAGAGCCGTTGACTCCTCTGTGACCCAGTTATACCCTTACTTCTACAGTACAAGCTTATCTATAACTCTCAAACTAATCTCTCTGTACACTTCAACAGAGGAGGAAATTCCCTGCAGACAGCTGCCAAATATTGATAAATAATTGAGTGTAGTCATCATGTCCGCTGCTCTGGCAGGAAGAGAACCCTCATTGTTAAAGTCATTGGTGTAGTTTTAGCCTGCGTCACACACACACACACACACCTACCTTTTTAAGATCTAATCTTCGCTGTGATGGAGAACCTTATGATTCATCTGACCTTATTGTAAATGATCATCTTGATGGCCACACAACTCATTATTTAGAAACTGCACAGCTTCTGGGGAAATGAATGACCACAAGTCATTATGGGTGACACAATTCTTTTTTTATTAAAAAGTGATTCAGGGAGACAGGAATATCTGTTCCACCAAACTCAGCTTTACCTCGTGCACTCCTTGCTTGGGGTTTCTTGTACTGCGGATGATCCAGGAACTGAAGCTTTATTATACCGTTGAGGTCATTGTCAGATTCTCTAATGACAGAGGTTCAAATATTTGCTAACATGGCAATGGAAAATGTACCGAGTAATGATCATGTAGAGTATACACGCTGAAGTGAAGTGAGTCCTGGTTTAGTTTTTTAATTTTATTCCTGTGCTCATAGTTTTTCATAGCTCATAGTTTCTGTCTGCAGGGAGATTTTTCCTTACCTGGTGGTGGTGATCGGCCTGGAGAACGTCCTGGTCCTCACAAAGTCTGTGGTGTCCACCCCCGTCGACCTCGAGGTCAAACTCCGCATTGCTCAGGGTAAAGGGAGAGAGTGTGTGTGTTGAGTGTGTTTGTTTCAGGTGCAGCAAAATTGCTGATCAATCAGTACATTTGTACTAGTCAAAGTCTACTGTCTTACTGCATATGTTGGCATGGTAAAGTATCTCTTGTTTGTTTCATAAATGTATGTTGCTTTTTTTCTCCAGGCCTTAGTAATGAGAGCTGGTCTATCATGAAGAACATGGCCACTGAACTGTGCATCATCCTCATTGGATATTTTACTCTGGTGCCTGCTATCCAGGTAACAGAAACATGGTGTATTGTTGCATCAGCAAAAACAAAGTATCGGAAGTATTAGTTAGACATGTCTCGCGTAATGAGACAGAAAATGTTAATGTAGTATGAAAACAGTTGAGAAGCTATGAGAATATGAAAAAACACATTAATTACGTCCTCTGTCTATTATTGTGTCCTCTTTGCAACACGTGACATACTCAATCCAAAGACTAATAGAACTATCTGAGGATATATATCTAATTCTAGTTTAATGTACTGTTAGCGGCAAACTACTGCATTGCTCATTTTTATGATGCAGCAGTGCGTACTGATGAGTCAAGCTAGCTAGTCATCGTGCCACAGGTTATACCAGTTTGTTTCTATGAGAAATGCGAACATGTGCTTTGCCTGTTTACTGGTCTGATGTCTCCACTGGTTCCTGTGCGTTGCAGGAGTTCTGTCTGTTTGCTGTTGTGGGACTGGTGTCTGACTTCTTCCTGCAGATGTTCTTCTTCACCACAGTACTATCTATAGACATCCGACGCATGGAGGTGAGAAGGCTCACACACAAACATCACACATCGGTTTGTATAGAAGACAAACCCAACAGATTGTTTGACATTTTTTTTACTGTTGTTTTGTAATCTGTATTTATTCTTGACAAACAATAGCACATATCTATGAATCAACCATGATAATCCCTGCAAAAATCTCAAATGTAAACATAAAGATAACATGAAAAGCACTAACTGGGGCACACACACACACGCAACCCCGTCCTAGTGAGCAGATATAGGTCATACAGGAGGTCAGATAGCAGTCACAGGCCATAGTTTTCAGATTACTGTTTCCCCTACATGTGCACTTCTTATTTAAAACCTGGTCTTTTTCCTGTCACTTACATACTGAAACCTTTCATTGGTGTTTAGCTCAGTGCCCTGCTAAATGAGCATTAGCACCATAAGCCTATGTATTTACATACACGAAAAAATCTGGTACCCATAAGAACCCTTAAATCCTTAATCCTTCGACGAATATGTGGTATATGTAAAATATATGATTAATATGGCAGCAACTAATGATTATTTTCATTATCAATTAATCTGTTGACTTTTTGTTTTGATTAGTCGTTCTTCAAAATAGTACAAAATGTCCAGCGCAGTTTCCCAGATCCCCCTTCAAATATCTTGTTTTTTCAAATTGCTTGTTCAGTTCAAACTCAGATATTCGATGTACAATGACATGAAACACAGGACGTAGCAAACACTCACATTTGAGAAGCTGTAACCAGAGAATATTTGGCGTTTTTGCTTGATTAAGGACTTTGATGAATTAATTAAACCACCTCACTCTCTCCGCCCCTCCTCCCCAGCTGGCTGACTTGAACCGTCGCCTGCCAGCCGAAGCAGGACTACCACCACCTAAACCCGGCCCGCTGCGTCCACGCGAGGTCCCCCCACCCCCACGGCCCTCCCCCCACACAATCACCCTGCAGACCCCGGCCTTCAGGAACCTGAGGCTTCCCAAGAGGCTGCGTGTGGTGTACTTCCTGGCCCGCACACGCCTGGCTCAGCGTATCATCATGGTGAGAAGATGGATTTAAAGCTGACTGTAAATTTGTACTGTGTTATCTTACATTGCTGTCTTCTTCTGTGTCTGGATTCATTCTCAATTCCATTGTCATTGTATTCATGTCACAAAGACTGACAGGAACCTTCTCTGCCAAATATTTGTTAGTTCAGTGACTCATCAGTGTGGCTGCACCCTCAAGACTTTTCATGTGTGCCGTTGCTTTAAACAGAATCCACTTTCTCAATCTGAATCATTTGAGCTTTAGGGTTCGCTGCTGGCTGTGGCACACTGTGAGAATGCATGTGAATAATTGGTTTGTTGTGACAGTTGGTAAAAGACAGATTATATACATATATAACAAGTCAAGCAGGAATCTCAGATAGTGCATCTCAGCTTACTGATCATTATCATTCATCTGCTTTATCTCCAGGTTGGCACGGTGATCTGGATCGGCATCCTCGTCTACACTGACCCGGCCGGAATACGCACCTACCTGGCTGCACAGGTGTCCGAGCAAAGCCCTCTGGGAGATCCCGGAGGAGGTGGTTTGCCCCCTCACCTGGGGGTGGTGGCTCCAGTCTTTCGTGGAGGAGATCCTACCAGCACCCTCGGCATCCACCCCGCACCAGATCCAACTCCTGTACCCGAGAACCAATCACAGGGCCACCATGGCTCAGCCAGGGCAGGGCCCCTCCCCCAGGCCCCGCCCGCTGTGCCCCAGATCACCTGGGGGGCGGAGGATGAAGAGGGCTGGAGGAGGCTCTCCTTCAGGCACTGGCCATCGCTCTTCAGCTACTACAACATCACTTTAGCCAAGAGGTGAGTGCGGCAGGAGAGTCCATCAGAGTTCAGTGTCACAGTCGAAGACACTTTACCTACTGACCTAAGTGAGTCAACTTTAGTCCATTTTCCTATAATATGAATATACCATATTATAGGATTTTATTTAAATAAAATGAAAGAAAGACTTTTAACTGTGTTCTTTTAAAAGTAAAATGACATAAACATTAAATTCTGACAGCTAATGTAGCTACAACTAGTATACAACATACTAGTATTTTGCTACTGGCTAGAACTGTGTTTACGTCCCTACATAAAGGCGCTTTAGCAAGTTTTGGATTCTACATAGAAGATCCCATCAGGTTTTGTAATATCCTCTTTATTACTGTCCTGTTTCAGGTACATCAGCATCCTGCCTGTCATTCCCGTCACCGTTCACCTGAGCCCCCAGGAGGCCATTGAGACACGTCACCCTCAGGACACGAGACACCCCCCTCCACCTATTCCCAAAGTTCCAGATCTACAGACGGACCTCACCCTCTACAAGTTAGTGCTAAGACACACAGACACACATGTCTTTCAGCCTGAATTTAAAGACGGAACAGGCCTTTTTTGTACATGTACATGACAAAACTACAGACATTAGACTAGAGACATTAACACTCCAACAGCGGTGGGGTGGGATGAAATTAGTGGTGTCATAGTCATAGTGGTGCATCATATATCCATAATAATTAAAGCCAAAGTCTGACTAAAACTGAAAGTGAGCTAAGTAAAGCAGTTTCAACAGCATAACCGAAGGTTATTTGTAAATTACACGCTCAAAGTAACGCAATATTCTGTCTGCAACAACTGTCAAACTGCTCCCCTTCACAAAGGGGGGAGAAAACGTCACACTGTAGTGTCATATTACTAAAGCACTTAAAATATGTCAGCCTTAAGAAGTAGTAGTAGTAGTAGTAGTAGTACTGACCAGCTGCATGTAAATTTGTATTTTCAAAGTAATTATGTTGTCGTTTCTTATTCTTCTAAAATGTAGACTACACTAAAATGCTGGACCATGCAGTTGTTGGTTATCAGTGCATCTGTTGTGATAGTTACATAAACTCGTATTGAGTTTATATAGTTTGCACAGTGCCTATAAATGCTTTCAACCCTTTTTATTGTTTTATTGCATCATTGAATCACATTGTGGCTTTTTTATACACAGATTCAAACCTGGTCTGATTGGTGATTGTTTTTTCCAGCAGTGGCTTTCTTTTTTTTTTTTAGACTGCCATAAATTTGGCAATTTTCTTTATTTGAAAATCTGCACTTGGCTGAAACAACAACACTCACACACAGACTAGTGAAAGCGAGGGCCACAGCAGTTAAAGGTCCTTGGCCTTGGGTCTTTGCACCAGTGTGTCATTGAACTGATTGCACCGTGGACACTTTCTTGTTGACAGTGTTTTTAAGGTTCTGTCCCCCCTCCCCTCACCAACAAGATCAGAGTCTGGAGTGTAGTTTTCACTGTGCTGTGTTGTGTAAGGCAGTGTGTTGTCACCCTGACTGCTAAGTGGAAGGTTCTTCGTTTCATCTTTGGACAGTAGATACGAAGGCTATCAGCTGAAGTTAGGTCAGAGTCGTGACCTTCACAGCCGGGAAGTTTAGATGACCTTGAGGCAGAGAGAAGGCCAGTGTGATAAAGGTGAACATGCTGTTACGACCGCATTCAGAGCAGGTTGCAACACAGTGAGGGACATTCTTTCTTAATCACTAGAAAAGACAATGGAGCCTTGAGTTGTTCAGGTATTTCTCAAGTTCAAGGGAAACAGGATGGATCTTCCAGCTGAGGAATGTGGAGTAGTCAGGGTTGGTAACAGTGTTTAAACCACTGAACTGAGTTGACAAAATCACTACATCATGTCCCCTCCTGGTGGCACCTGATGCACAAGATGTTGGAACGTTGCTGGAGGATTGCACATAGTGCTGGTGGAAGATATGGCTTTGTAATCTCAATTTTTCTCAAATACAAAACAAAATAAATTGTCCGAGTAAAGACTAAAATACAAATCAGGCAAATCCTGGTGTGTAAGCTGCTAGTTTTACAAAACGTGTTTTGTGTGAAGGTTGTCAGCCTGAAGAAGTTTCAGAGCACACGTTCAGCTGTTCATAATTGCGTCATAAACCTGTTTAAGACTACAAACACACACCTTTAAGGCTTTAGGAGATATTGACCAGTAGCCTTTCTGCCAATCTATTAATGTTTTGTGTCACCGTCATTTCTGTAAACCGTACAGAAACAAGATGCTCCATAAAAGTTTGGAGCAAGCAGACAGCGTGAGTTACGTCTATTTAAACTGGGAACAGCAAGAACCTGTTACTATAAATATTGCAACAAACATGTACGCAAGCAGGAAAGCCTTTTAGCCTGTCAAACACATAGAGGGACATGGTGTACTTCCTTGTGTATTTTTCAGTAACATAAATGTACATCAGCAAAGAGATCAACTGTTCGAATCACAACAAAGCTTAATATGGAGAACACGGGATATCTTTGAATCAGATTCCTGACTCTCTGTGTACGTGCTGCCCTGCCATGTGCAGCTCAGCAGGCACTGCCGAGATCAGATTTGATTCCCGCTGGAGTCGAGCGTAAACCGCCCTGAACACACTTGCATGAGTCGCTCCAGATCATTTATTTATTAAGTTCAGTTTGTTCAGACGGGCACAAATCAAACTCCTCCTTAACATCTGCACCTCTGTCCTCTTGTAAGAGAACAAAGTGTGAGAGGTGAGAACACAAATCCAAATAACAGGAAGTGACCCCAGAACATTGTTGAAATAAATAACACTGTTGGCTTTTCTCCATGTTAACAAAAGAAGAGCAGACCGACTCATACAGCAGAAGTTAAATTATGTCAAGAAGTTCAGATCAACTCGACCTCCTCAGGTTAATTTTACAAAGGATTACCAAAGCAGCTTAATAAATAAGCTATTTGTGAGTCTTAAAGTCACAAACCCCAGTTCATTTGTCATTGTCATTTTTTAATTCTAACTGTATGATTGCTCATTTAAACTCCTTACACCCATAAGGATGAAACTCCAGTGCAACGTTATCACATCATCCCCGCTTGGATTTTGTCTGTCCCTTCATTTCCTGTGTGACAACTTTCCTCACGTTTTACAGAGCAGCAGGGTTTTAAAAAGACGGGTATTTCGGACAGAGCAGGTCACACTCCTCTGACAGGTTTCGTCGTCACAGATATGCCACATTCCACGGCAGGTAGCAGAGCAGGCAGATGCGTCATGCTCTGCCAGGTGGATAGTTCAGCACATTGTAGGATTGGGGTTGTAAGGTTGAACTGGAAGGGAGGAGGGATATAATTACTTATTCGATAAACTGTAGTATAAAATGTAGAGACTTGGTAGATCTTAAAACAGTGTACATAAAAGTTGCCTGAAAGTATCCAAAAGTTGTAAACAAGAGAGAAAGCCACTTGGTGTAAATGTTGACTGTATAATAGTGTTTTTTGTTTGTCCCTGGTTTTGACCCATCCAGGGTGGCAGCTCTGGGCCTGGCGGCAGGCGTCCTGCTGGTGCTGCTGCTCTTCTGTCTCTACCGGGTTCTCTGCCCACGTAACTACGGCCAGAACGGCGTCGCTCATGGGCGCCGGCGCCGAGGTGACCTGCCCTGCGACGATTACGGCTATTCACCTCCCATCAGCGAGATCTCACCGCTGCTGCTGAGGGGCCACAGTATGGTGAGAATGGACTCGGATAAAGAAGACACGCACACCTAGATGACTGGCAAAAAGTATTATATTGGTCAAACTGGTTTGCGCACAGCGGTAATTTAACCGCGGACGGCATTTTAGCCATCAGGAGATTACAGGATATGGTTTGTAATTGACATGGACATTCAGCGTGAGGTGAATTTCAGTCAAAATCGTACTCCTTCTCTGAGTCATAACTCAGGCAAGTCTTAATACACAGAATGAAACACACATTGATATAATTCAGTGTGACTTACAGATCCCGAGGACATCATTATCTCTTGATGTCCATCATGATCAAATCTCCATAACTCAGCTTAGAAATCAGAAAAAAAAAGACTGAGAATCATCACATTTTTAAGTTTTCATCTGTATTTAAGTAATCCAGTGATATTTGTCTGTACATCCATAATCCACATTGCAAACAGGATCAGCTAACAGCTAATTTGGCATACTTGTAACGGTGCCAATTTGCCAAAATGTAAACAAATATAGGATAAGAATGATTGTATTAAAATTACTGACCAGCACAAGTAATCAAAACAAATCACTCCACCTCCCCTAGAGAAACAAATCCAGTCCTAATGGGCTTTTGTCTCTATTACCCAAAAACAAAGTCAGGAAGAAACAAAAACAGCAAATTAATCACCCCGTATTGATCTTTTGGGTAACTTCATTTGCAATCAATAGGCTGACAAAAGTTTCTTTTGTTATTTAGTCAGTAAAAAACATCTGGGATGCTGGTGACCTAGATCTTGTCAAAAATGTGTCAGTTGGTTGTTTTGAACCACTAATCACTTTCAGTGTCTGCAGATAGAATACACTGTGTACAGTCTGTGCAGCTACACTGTAGAGAAGAAACATTTCAGTAGCTAATACATCCGTACGTCTGTTCAGATACATGTGTATGTGAGAAACTCTCTAAAATGAGCCAGTGTTAATGAGTTCAGTTGCCATGTTACACAAGCTGTAATTATGAAATTGTTCATATTCTTTGGAGGCACAATTACTGTACATGTGTGCAATTCACCAGAGGAGTCAGATTACAGTGTCAGTTTGGAACAATAAAAACAGGAATTCACTGTGCCAATTAGGGACACTTGACACTTGAACAGGAACAAAAAATTGGTTGTGGCCACTGATTCCAAACTAAGCCAAGAGTAAACCCCAAAACACAAACTGTGGAAATTAAATTGAAAATTAAAGCCCATTTGTTCATTTAGTTCATGCTCTGTCTTTCTGTCCTGCAGGACATCGAGTGTTTGGCCAGTGACGGGATGCTGCTGGCTAGCTGTTGCCTGGCAGGACAGATTCGGGTTTGGGACGCTCAGACTGGTGACTGTTTGACCGTCATCCCAAACCACGGGTGAGAATGTCACAACATCGATTATTTAAACCTCTGTCCGCTATCTTCTGGTGATGCTCATTCTCATAACATAAACAAACGTGTTTGATAAGCATCCTTTCTTAGTATTTGTTTGTTTTTTGGCTAAACTATGTGATGGTGACACTGTTTTTAAATGACCTAACTATCCTATTCCAATAACGATATATACTGTATCTGCAATGAGTTAACATCTGCCAATAGTATCAGGAAGATCGATTTATCTCTGTGAATAACTCTCTGTTTGCTCCTCAGGCTCAGGCGGAGCAGCAGCAGTGGCTGCTGGGAGCAGCGGGATGGCTGGGACAGCGTGAGCGGAGCAGCAGAGTCGGAGTGTTTTGGCTCTGAAGCTCGCAGCTCCTCCGTCAATGGCGACGGCCTATGCGAGGAAGAGGGCTACCCGCTGAGACGCCGCACTGCTCCCACGCGGCCCACTCTATTCACCGACCAGCCCGATCTCACCCCGCTCATTGACACCAACTTTACCTCCCAGCCCCCCTCCCACCTCGCCACCCCACCCAGAGAAGGCTTTGACTTTGGAGGTCTGGTGGAGCGCGCCTACATGGAGCACGAGCTCCCCTCACCCTCCACCTACCCCTCTCCTTCCTCTGCCTCCTCCTCGCCGCCCTCAGGAGCTCAGCTCCAGAGAAGACCCAGCTTAGGGGATCCAGCCGCCCTCTTAACCCAGGAGAGAGCCTCCACAGCAGGGACGCAGGCGACGGCAGACTGGGAAAGCTCCGTCTGGGCCATGGAGCTGAGAGGAAATCTGATAGCTGCTGGGAGGAGCAGCGGTAAACTGGAGGTGTGTTTATCTGTTTGTTTTCACACAAAGCGAAACGTGGAAAAATGCTGTTTTTTTGGGTCATGATTTAATTTTTTGTTTTGTGTAAAAGACGGCTAAACCTTTGCACTTTTATAGACATTTTCATTTATTATCATTTAATGAAATGCCTCACTATTGGCCAATATCACAATATTTTAAGTTTGGAATGAGAAATTGTGAGATACGTTCACAAAATGAAGCAGGTATTAAGAGTTTCTTCTTACCCTCACATGCTTAATGTTCTTTGGAGAAACTTTTGTTGTTTGTCACTTTTGAATTAAAAGTACATGGAAGTAAAAATATTGAGAGTAACAGCGGTTTAGTGTTCGGTGTCATGTGTCTGAAGAGGGTTTTGGCTTTGAGAGATACTGAACTCCTACCCCCTCGTCTGTCATTCTGTGTAATTGGTCACAGTTGTGGGATGCAGTGGAAGGATCGCTACGCTGCAGTAATGAAGACGGAGTCTCTGGGATCACAGCTCTAGCCTTCCTCAACAACAGGTAAAACACACAAATCTTTCAGTTTTGCTGCCACATGCATTTCTCATTTGTTTCAGATTTTATTTAAGTACAATTTGTGTGCCTTTCATGTAGGTCATTTACTACGCTGACTGTCACTGGATACAAGCTCCTTCTCACTTCACGAAAAATGTTGCGGTGTCTCGATTGCATAATGCTAAAGTGTTTTTCCTCCTTCCTCCTCAGAATCGTAGCGGCTCGGCTGAACGGGTCTCTAGATTTCTTCACTGTTGAGATAAACAAACCTCTGTGTCTGCTGCAGTACAGAGGTGAGGCTCAGCTTTCATCACATCTGTGTAGTGATGTTTCTACTGCCCCGTAGTGTTTTTATGCATTTCTGTATATTCTTACAGCTTTTTCGATGTTAAATTGAACATTACAACATACTACATGACCTTAATCAGTGAAGTAAATGAAAACTAATGAACTATTAAAGAGGGCAATTTCTATCTTACCTTTATGCCCTTGATAGTTTTTATTTTTATTTATTTATTTGGGTATGATTGTCTATATTTTATTCATTACCTTATGGTGGAAAACCTTACTGTTGTCTATTCTGATGTAGATGATACGAAATTGGGGAGACAGCATTCAGTGGTTTTCGAACAGTTGGCCAGCTGTACATAAATTATGCTGCTGCATCCAAAGCAAATATTATTTTCCAGGATGCAGCTTTATTAGATGTTTTACAAATTGGTGATTATGCATGTAACTTCTCGGCAAGTGTTCTATAATTATTCTATAACTGATTTTTAAGCTAAAACGTTCACAACATTCACTGGTTGCATCTTCACCATCTTTTATCATTGGTTTCTATTTGTCGGGCAAAACAAGATATTTCATAGACCAAACGATTGCTCGAGTAATCAAGGGAATAATCTGCACATTGATTGAGAATAAAAATAATTGTTGTGGCCATAATGCAAATATCTGCAGCAAGAGACTCCCTCAGACATTGAAACGTCGCTATCTTAAAATATAATTAATCGACAGAAATTTTATAAAAATAAAAATTCACATAATCTCGCTTGAGGTTCTCAGATGTGAACGTTTGCTGTTATACTTTGTCTTAATATTGTTTTAAATTTAATATTTTTATTTTATTTTGGACTGCTGGTCGATCATTTGCAATAGCTGCCATCCAATACAAATATAAGATGATTCCACTAAAAATAAAGGTGAAACAGGAGGAAGAAATGGGAGTGAAGGTTCCTAAAAATGTATGTCCTCCTCTTCCTCGTACAGGTGCCCCTGGGCGAGGCAGCATGCCCCCCTCTCCCTGTTACAGCAGCGAGGATGTGATCAGCTGCCAGCTCACGCGCTCGGTACAGTGCGCTCACCAGAAGCCGATCACGGTGCTGCGAGCGGCCGCCGGGAGGGTCGTCACCGGTAGCCAGGACCACACTGTCCGGGTAACATGTCCAATCATCAAGTTTAGAAATACAACAAATACTAAAGATGTCAGAATGTTTTTTTTAACTGAACAGCAAGAATAACCAAATCTGACTTGAGAGCACACGATGTAAAATAATGACTCTGTAGCCTTGTTTGCTACATGTAGTACTTCTAACTGATATCTCACAAAATGTTACACAAAAGTACAGATATAAGAAACATTTCTAGACAAAACATATAAACAGTCACATTAGTGTTACGGTTCAATCCTAATGAATTCTTCCTCTGTTGTTTGTTTGTCAGATTTATCGTCTAGAGGACTCGTGTTGCCTCTTCACTCTGCAGGGTCACTCTGGAGGGATCACAGCCATCTACATAGACCAGGTCTGTGACATGCCTTCCTCTGATAGTATTATATCACAATGAAAATCTATATTGTCCTTCCAGACGAACGACATGACATTATACAATTGACCAGATTAGCTTATGATTTTAGTTAATTTACAGCAGTATAAAGCACAGCATGTCTTTCTGTTAAAATAGAATAGAATAATGTGGAGCTTTTACTTTCGTGATATTACTGTCATATTGTATTGTTCAACCCTGTGAACATGTTTCTGTGTCTCGGCCTCCTCAGACGATGGTGCTGGCCAGCGGCGGGCAGGACGGCGCCATCTGCCTGTGGGACGTCCTGACAGGGAGCCGCGTCAGCCATGTTTACGGTCACCGTGGCGACGTCACCTCGCTGGTCTGCACCACCTCTTGTGTCATCAGCTCGGGACTGGATGACCTCATCTGTATCTGGGACCGCAGCACCGGGATCAAGCTCTACTCCATACAGCAGGTATTTTTATATCTCTGAAATGACCCGCAGTTAAAGTTAGACTCTTTTTTTTTTTTTTGTCCTGGTACCTTTTTATGTTTGAAAACTATACATAAATAATGTAAAAAGAAGAAAAACGATTAAAGAAAAGTCCAAAAAATTAACCACCGACCCCTTAGATTTACCTTGTCGCCCACTACCTCTGTATTTTTGTTGTTGTCAACAAAACCCACGAAAAGACAAAAACCAACAATGTGTTGAAGATGTGAATATTTGAAAACAGGTCACAAATATATAATCATAATAATAAAAAAAAAAGGGGAAAAAAAGTCTCAGTAATTTCCTAAAACAGCTTCACTGTATTTTTTATCAAACGTCACGCAAACAGGAGGAAATTTGTTGGGGACTATTTTTAGTGGCGGATTAATCTACATTTGGTGCTCTTGTGAGTATTTGGGGCAACAGCAGAGAGAGACAGAGATATAAGACTTTGATACACACACAATGTTAAAATATAAAATATCATCAGACTTATCCTCTTAATTAATTAACACAAACAACGTCTGCCAGGATTTCTGGTGGGAATTCCTCTTGTACTTCAGGCAGAGAAAGTTTTGGAATTTGATCAGCTGTGTAGTCACGTCAGGGATAATCAAGACATTTTACAACTTCACAGGAAGATATTATAGTATTACTGAAATGACATTTCATCTTGGGCTCTGGGACCTTGTGTTCTGACGCCCTACACTGCAGCTAAATGCACCACACAGTGAGTCTACCTAACCTCTGTCTCCTCACCAGGAGGTGGGTTGCGGTGCTAGTTTGGGAGTGATCTCAGAGTCTCTCCTGGTGACGGGGGGCCAGGGCTGCGTCTCCTTCTGGGACCTGAACTTCGGGGACCTGCTGCAGACCGTCTACCTGGGCCAGAGCAGCGACGGCCAGGGCGTCCGGCAGCTGCTGGTGCTCGACAACGCCGCCATCATCTGCGACTTCGGCAGCGAGCTGAGCCTGGTGTACGTGCCCTCGGTGCTGGAGAAACTGGACTGAGGACAGACGGACGGACGTACGCAGCAGTAAATGAAAAAATGCACTCAGAACATCCTTTTCCTCTTCATCATTTTGACTTGACAGATTTGTGTTGTTTCTGACACCCAAAGGAGACACAGTAGTGCAGTTTCCATGTGCATATTATGTACAAACCTGGATGTAATGAGGAAAAAAAAAGCTGAGGACTGATTGTGCAACCTGCTACATTTTGTCGGAGGAGGGTGACAGACCCTCGATACCGAAGTGTTGACATTAACGAGGGTCACGAGGTTTGGTCAACGAAAGCTGGATGTTTCTCACGTAAAGAGGATCCACCAGTCGCCAGTTTGTGCTTTTTGTGCGTGTGTGTGTGTGTGTTTGTTTTGTGGCTCTGCCCTCTATGCTGCTGATACGGGTGGGGCTTCATGTGACCCCACCCGCCCAGAGAGGAAGAAGTTTCCTTATTTTTTAATATTCCCGCTGCCTCTTTCGTTCGACAGCGAAGTGCAGCCACAGCGAGCTCGCCGGGTCTACGGCGTGTCGGGAGGACCTGCAGTTATACGTGTGTGTGTGTGTGTGTGTGTGTGGCACTGAATGAATGAATTTAGACCCTTTTTATGGCAAAACTGCTGAGAACAAAAATGGACTGGTTATGTGTGAAATGTGTGCGTGAGGGAGAACTGATGATTACTGTATAAAGTAAACCTCCAGAGGGGGCTGTTTTTATATGTATAAATCTATTATTTATTAGCGATACATTTTGGAATAACAGTTTGTTTATGAATGGCTAAATGCGGCTCTTAAACAAGAATATAGTAATGTGGAAATAATGACGTAAATGTCAGATGGTGATTATTTGTTTGCAGGGTTGGGGTATCGGTTGTAATATTGAACTGGAAACACTGAAGTGTTTGTTGTTATGGAGTTGGGGGCTGTAGGAGAAAAGGCTCCTCCTTTTATCCCAGCCTCAGCCTCTGATTCTGGGATTACTGATGCTGTACGAGGGGCCCCTGTGGCCCCTCTGCCCCTGTGTGCTACACCTTCATCAGGCTACCTCCATTTTCCAAACTGCTTGAATTTTGGAGGAGAATACTGACGTCATGTTTACATTGGATGTCGTATTTTTATAAATTGTGCCCTTTAGAGATTTTTTTTTTTAATTGCTGTTTACTGTAACTGGTTCAACTTAAACAGTTTCCAATCCAGGATTTTCATTTTGGCTCCAATAATAACAAAACTTACTGTACTACGTCCTGTGACCTCGCAGTCCATCGTGTTGTCGTCACCATGTTGTTGGATGGAGGAGTTTGTCTTAAAACCTGTCCGCCTCTTTCTGCAGCCAGTCACTGAAAATGTGAACGAATAGACCGATGAAGAGTTAATATAAAGTTAATTTATCCTGCGGCACCTCGTTCAGAGACTCCAGACCACCTGAACTCGTGGCTGTTTTATGTCCGTATAAGCTAATAATACATAACAATATATACACAGATGCTCTCGTTGCGGTCACTTCTTTTAGAATTAGCTCAACGTAATCCCACAACTCTTTTTTTTTTTTTTTTATTCACTGTTGCTGTGCAAAGTTTTCATTCAGGCACAAAACTTTTGCTTCACATTATCTACATTAACTCCAATAAGCAACAGGTATCCAGTCTTACAGGCGATTTGCTACAACCCAAGGCAACACCACAACCGTTGTTGGTGGACGTGTTGCTTATTGAGTGTTTTGAGGGATGTATATATATATCATGTGATGCTTGTGAAGCATGCTTGAAATATTGCACAGAAACAGTGTGTTGATTCTACTTTTTTTTTTGCTTCAGAACTCTGATAGAAATAACATCGGTTGGTTTAAAATTCAGTGTGCAGAGCCAAAGAACACACTACTATTGTCCTTGTGTAATTCTATAATTCAGCAGGGTGGTTAAAAAGCCAACCACCTGTGTGGCACAAATAGCGGTAGGGTTCCAGAGATTAGTTTCCTCAGTTCAGGAGTCCCAGCAGGCTCCTTGGCTCTGCCCAGTTATTCACTTTTTTTTTTTAAACCAGAATCCTAACTGACTAGTTCCATAGAAAGGCTTTAGGTGTGTCACAATCAGTCAGAGTTAAAAATGAACACTTGTCAGTACCCAAAAGCTTAAAGTCTACAAACAAAACAACATGTTGGGAGATCCTACGTCATTCCAAATTATTTACGTCCTTGATAAAGTAATAAAAGTAGTCAGGTTTGGGATATTTAACCCTTTGTTTGGCTCCTGAACTTCTCCCCTTTTCAGAATCAGAAATACTTTATTGATCCTATAAACTATACACTACTGGTTCTCCCATTCAAGAGTAGAAAATAGCATTCATTTAGAAATAAGAGTATGTACCTGCTGGATACCTGCTGACAGAATGTAGTCCTCCATGTAGTCCTCCAGGTTTAAGACTTGTCCCTGACACCAATAACGTACAGAATGTATTTTCTCCAAATCATCCACCATCTACTGTATCTGCGTCAACTGAATGTAGTCCCAGAAGGGGTGACGAACAAATCCGTTAAAAACCAGCGACTAATGTCCTTTCCAGTATCGCATCGCAACACTAATTCAATGCACTACTAACTCTCTCCGGCGCACATGCTCACACATGTTAGGCACTTTTGCGGACATCAGCTTACAAACAGGAAATGTGGACATAACTAGACATGTGAACAGAGTTCACACCTGCAGCACGAGTAGACACGCATGCTGCAGTCGATGTTACAGGTCTGGTATCTCTGGGATGCAGCAAACAAATAGTTCCCACTGTTGACCTTCTGTGTCGTCATTCACCTTTTTAATTGTAACTTAAAGAGACACCTGTTGCGACTGCATCCCTCAGAAACCAGACTTATGACCTCCTCAGCATTCAACCTGTTCATTTATTAGCTTTGTGTTTTCTGTTGTAAACAGTAACATTAGTGGAAAGTGCTTTAGAAATGGGAAAATGTAGTTTTTGATTGTTTTTTTTTTTTTTTTTTACTTCTGTTTTCTAGCAATGTGAATCTGATTTAAAGCAAAAGTTGGACATTTTGGGAAATATGCTGGCAGAGAGTTAAATGAGAAGATTGATCCCGCTCCGTTTAATGAGGGTGGTAAAAAGCTTCTCCTGTACCAGAAAGTGAATAAAAGTATTTCCCAAATTGTCTAACTATTCCTATTTAAAGAGGGAGGGATGGTTGTTGTGGCAGTTTCAACTGAATCTTGGCTTCTTTTGAATGTTTTGGTTCATCACATGTGGACCTGGCCTTGTTAACAATCCATATCCAACAGAACGTTGTCAGTTACGGTTCTGCACAGTTTCTTTTCATAAACCATGCTTGTTACTGCTGTTACGGCTTCAAAACGTACCTTTTCATCCTGCGGCTCTCATGTCAGCGTACCATATGAAACGTTTGTGGATGCATCTTTCAATCTTTTGAGTTGTTAAAGCAGAGAGAGGAACATTTCCTGTGGCTGCATCCTCACAATAACCAGAGCTCTGACATTTAACGCTTTGAGCTCCACATCTGATCCTCTGCCGGCTGCCTAAACAAGTAGAGATCTCTATCATTTCATTTCTTATGTTCAGACGGCTGTCGGGTGAATCAGCTGTGGGAGGAAAAAACTAAAATCTCTAACAGTTAAGTCTATAAATCCCCAGGTTTGCCCCCCAGCCTCCTCCCCTCCCCTCATTGGCTGGCTACAATCTACGCAGGCTGTAGTAGTGGAGGTAACTTATTTACTATTTTGTAACACAAAAAAAAAAAAAAAAAAGAGCGAGACTTTTTACTAATTTTCAAATAAAGAGGCTTTGATACCACAACAATTTTCTGTCTACTGGATTTATTTGATATTTTTACAATAATGAATGATTAGTGACTTTTGGAATAGTCTAATTTTATTTAAGATATTTACAGTGTTACAGATGAAGAAAAATAATCAACTTGTTAAGACGTGCTGATTTGTATGCTGCTCTGTGTTACCATGACGACCGAGCTACACACACTGATTGAGTTGAGGGGGGTTTTGTGTCCTTTAAAATGGCTCCGCCCGGCTCCTCTGGCCTGCCTGCAACTCCATGCATCTATTTTCCCAGGTATTAAAAACGATCCCAGACCAGCGCCAGGAGGGAGCAGCCGAACACCGACCACCTGTGAAGGGGGGGCTATGAAAGTGGAGTGCATGCTGGGATTTCTTTTGGGCCCAGATCTGGTGCTGGAAGTGCAGAACAGGTTCCATCCACCACAGACGTAGAAAGGAAAGCAGCAAAGAGCGACAGAAGGAATGAAGGAACACAGACGAGTGCATAGTGATCTGGTCCCAGAAGCCACCAGTGATGGAAGGAGAAGCAAGTGCGTTTGTGTTTCATCACACCCCTAAAGCAGTGGAAATACACCTAACTTCAAAACTGAACCCCTACCGTCTGCCACCAGGCACGTCTTGGTCATCAGCACTGCTAAAATGTCTCACACTCTCAGGATTCAGTGTGGTTCTTTTTCTTAAAAGCAGGGTTAGAAAGAGCTACAGGCCTTCGCTGACGCCTGGTGGTAAAGTGAAAGAAAGGCAGCGATCTGTGGACACGTCTCAGCGCTTGTTGAGGGTCCAGAGGGGGTCCAGGCCACTGAGCGGGTCGTCTCCTTCCTCCCCTCGAGTCCCGTGGAGACCCTGACCCTCCGCTGGCTGCAAGAAGCTCTGCTTGGTCACCCGCTGCTTCCCCTTGCCCCCTCCCTCCATGGAGAAGGCCTCAGGCGTCAGAGCGGCCAGCAGCTCCAGGGACGAAGGAGCCGGAGCAGAGGAAGCGGGAGGCGGGCTCACGCTGGGGGTAGCCTCTGGGACTGGCTGGTGGTTGGCTGGTGGTGGCGTGCAGGGGGAGGCGGCATCCAGGCCATTGGGGGGTGGTGGAGAGTGGGTAGCGGAGGTGAGAGGTGGGCTGAAAGAGGTGGGGGGCTGGGGATCTGTTGAGGGACACGAGTACTGGAGCAGCTGGACGTCACCCAGCGAGTCGAGGTCGGGTAAGATGGTGCCGGCCTGCTCCTCCAGGTCAAAGGGGGCCTCCATGGCTGGGTCTGTGGCGCTGGGCGGCCGGATGCTGAGCTTGGCGATGGTGGCCTGGATGGAGCTGATGGGCATGTCACCGCCGAGGACGATGTCCTGCTGGGACTCCTGTCTCGAGTAAGGCTGCAGAGACAAAAGGGGATCAATGTTCAGATGGAGATCGACACACAGAGGAGAGAAAGTCTGCTGCTGCTGCTGCTGCGACGGCTCTACTGAAAACCAAAGCAGTACCTCGTCTGGCCAGAACTCGTAGAATTCCTTTGGAACAATCAGGTGAGCAAAATGTAAGTACAACAGTAAAACATTAAAAAGGATTAAAGAGATTGGAGCTGGAGGGTCGGGAGGGAGCTTCAAAGACTACACTAAGTCTACTCCTTTCTGACGGCGGACATTTTGATTTCAAAGGCGTGTAAATAAGAACACCAAAGAGTCAGATGACCCAAATTACAAATAAAACATGTTCTCACTTCTCATGCAGATAGTTCTGGTTTTATGTGACCAGGTATTGAGATAACCGTCTCTGAGATGTCTACCTCCAGAAATCTGCAGCATTATGGGGGCGAACGCAGTTCACAGCAATATATTTTCAACAGCAACATCAGTTCCGGATGTTTTTGTTACCTTGAGTTTTGATATGGTTTCATGTGGCCTGTGGATTATCCAGAGTAACGTCATTGTGTCTGCAAAGAGATGTTGCTGTTGAATTTTTTTTTTTTAACGAAAACTGTCAGTGTTCTGAACACCAGCCATCAATAATGTTATTGGTTACAGTTTCTGTCATATAACATAAACCATAACCAGTACATTTGAGTTATGATGTACCAAGTTAATGGTAAATACAGTGTATTCATATAACATCCATTTACCTCTGTGTGTATAGGCTGCTAATAAGAACAAACTGTCCAGCTTCCACTGATCTAGTACATGTGATATATATTACTACTTGCAAAGTTGGGATCACTTGAACACTCTGGGATACTGGGGGTCAGTTAAAGTTCTAAAACTACACACTGAAAGTTAGTCACATCTGCTAGACTCAGAGGCCGGTGAATGCCAAAACTAAATTTACCACCGACTGCACCTGAATGGAGTTTTGGACTTTGAGGGTCAAACCTTTGTGGCTGCAGAGTTGGTGCTCTTGCTGCAGGTGGCGGTAGTGATGCCGTGTCGCTGAAGGACCTGCTCAGCGTGCTTCAACACGGCCTCATAGCAGAACTTCAGGTGGAGCTGGAGACAGAGGGAATAGATTTTCAGATATAAGAAGCTTTCCATTAATAGTCTCTTCTGTGTCTGAGGTTTAGCGACTACACTGTAATCGCAGCACATGGTTCAGTTCAAACTTTATTTGTAATGTAAATGATATTGTGTTTCCTACAAATCAAAGTGGAGCCACAGCCGACTGCAGTGACCTTATTAATAGCTATCCAGGACATCCCTTTGTCCAAAAGTATAGTCAGGAAATCTTAAAAAGACAAACTTTGTAAGCACACAGGAAGTGCTAAGTTTGAAACTTTGAGGGACCACCTCGTCCACCAGGAGGACATTTAGGTCCACGTACTGCACAGTCCATATAAAAGTCCTCAAAATGTGAACAACTGCCTCTTGCTGTTCAACCTGTACAACCTGTACAACTCACTGCAGCTTTCAACTTATGATACAAATCAAATCTAATCACAACTTGAGAGTCCTGTGTGTCTGACCTTCTCCTGTAGCATGTTCTTCCTCTGTTGTCTCATCTTCTTCACCAGTAGTGGAAGGTCTGGGATCCCGTTTCCTGCCTCCAGCTCCTGCAGTGCAGCGTACAGCAGACAGAAGGCGCCAGTGCGTCCGACGCCCGAGCTGAGACAGACAGACAGACAGACAGACAGACAGACAGACAGACAGACAGACAGCAGGCCCATCAGCAACACTGAGGAGGAACAATATCCACTGATGTACTTTTACTTTTCTATCTGCAGTGATCAAAATAATGAAAGAAACTGGGAAACAACACAATTTGTATGTTATTGTTTAGGACGTTTCTAGGGTGAAATCTTTCATATGATTGTATTCAAAATGATTTTTACTCATAATTTTATAATTGTGTATCTGTTAGGTCTTTGCTGTGGGGCCCTTATAACCTTCTTTGTGTCCCTAAGATAATTTCTTCTCTTTCCTTTTTACATGTTTCACTAATAAAACATTGAACGTACATGCATGAACATGCAAGAGCCCTTTAGGATTCTCTGCAATCTGCAGAGAACATTTATTTGTAAACTTGATGCCGCCACACTTTGAGAACTTTAACAGTTCTGTTAAAATGATTTTGTGAAACAGGGATAGAAATTTAAACCTAAATTCATCAGAAATCTAAATGGTGGCTGCTCAGCTGCCAAAGTAGCTTGCAGAGTAAACTAACCAGCTACTTTGAAGTTCAGCATCATTTGGCTATCTTGAATATGCTGAGAGATTTCTACACACCGTGACACACACACACACACACACACACACACGCACACACACACACTCACCTGCAGTGCACCACGACAGGTGTGTGTAAGGGCCTCTGGTGGAGGTAGTGTCCATGAACCTCCTGGATGAATCGCAGCAGGTTGCTCTTGCTGTCAGGAAGACCCCTGATGAGAAATATGAAGAAATGATGACTCCTCAGACGGAAACACACTTAAATGAGATTAACTAATTAAATTAAGGTTATAATAATACATCTCAACGACAAACTCTACACATAATCGGAGCTGTGTGTGTTTTCTAGGGAGACAAAAGACAAATGACGCACAGCTCCGGCCAGGAGGTGAACTGGAGATGGACGACAGTGCGCTTCAGGCTTTGGTCGCGGTACTGCAGGCTGATCATGCGCTCCACATGTGTCGGTGTTGTCTTCTGCGTGGTTAGGCTGAGTGTGATTGGTCCCTGAGAGAGCTGCTGGCCACGCTCCGTTGGGAAGTAGCGCACAACCTTTCCCTGGGAGACATTGAGAAGACAACGTTAAAAACAGACAGCAACAACAGAAAAGGTAAAGAATGAGGAAATTATGTTCTCAGTGGATCTCTATGGGAGCCGTTTGATTTAAACACAGAGCTCATTCCATCCTTGAAAAATTAAAACAAATTCTACAAAGACTAAATTATTCTCAATATGTCAAAAGATTTTAGTAATTCTAATAATTAATTATATATTATTTGTTTTTGTATAAAGTTCTTTTCACTAAAGCAATAATTATATGAATTACTGATCATGTAATGACTGAAAGCTCCAAAACAGCTATTAAATGGACCTTATGGTGACATTGTTTTCTCAACTGCTATAAGTAAATGACAAAAAGTCCTTATAAGAGCTCAGAAAAAGATTTTAATCATCTACAACTCCATCTGCTGATGAAGATCATGTGAAATGATTGAAAGTTCCAAAACAGCTACTAAATGACTGAGCTTGAGATCAAATTGTTTTCTCAGCAGTTTCAAAATTGAAAGTGCAAAGACGATGAATAATAGTATGTATATATATATATATTTTTTTTTTTTAATAAAAGAAAACTGTTACTCTCCTTAAACAATGGAAAATGAGAAACGACTGCACACCACATGTTACTAATCACAGCGTACACTAAACTAAACCCAGTACCTTTTCCAGCTCCTGCTCTGAAACCAGCATGACTACCAGTGACACCTTCTGCTCATACACCATCAGCCAGAAGTCTGCCGCTGTGCCGGTGAGCGGAGCCTGTGTGGCAATAAGGCGCGGGCAGTATGGGGACAAGTCTTCCACATAGCTGGCGTTGATGTAGTCGTCTTTGCCCGATTGCAGCACCACGCGGTTGAGGTCATAGGGCATGACGTCCTGGTGCCGGTTCTTCATGGTGTAGCAGCGGGCGATAGCGATAGAGAGTTGACGGGCGTCCTTCTCCTGTTGATCCTGTAGCTCTTTCCAGCGGGCGTCCAGCACTGACAGGCCACCCTCGTTCTCTGAGGGGTGCTCCAGGGAATCTACCTGGCCTCTATAACGTTCCAGTTGACTGTGAAGACGGGCAACACGCTCTGGAGCTTGATATGGGTCACCCTGGATCAAGAGAACTCCCTGTGAGCTCTTCTTTCGACGCTCCCCATCCTGTGGGTCAGCTTTGGTGGGTTGAAGGACATTGGTGGGAGCCTTGGTGCCTCCAGGTTGGCTCTCAGGGCTCGAAGAGAGGAGGTCATCTGTACTTGAGTTCTGGCGCTGAAACAGCGATGTGGAGGGAGAGACAGCAGAGGGAGAGGGAAGAGTGGGTGGAGCTGTGCCTCCAGGGGTTGCAGCTGGTGTGGGTCGCTGCTGGGGGTTCAGACCCAGAGAGGTAGGACCTGGAGAGGGAGACGGGGAGGGGGAAGGCGAAGGGGAAGGAGGGACAGTGTTGGGTGGTTGAGCCACTGAAGGACCTCCAGGAGAGGGTTGGATCATGTGCTGAGTTGGCGGAACGTGTGGACCATGTGGGACCATGGCAGTGGGTTGCTGTGGGGCACTTGGAGGTACATTAGATCCTGGAGCTGAAGGGTACATAGTAGGGGGCTGCGGATGGGTCATGGGAAGAGAAGCCTGAGGTTGTTGGGGAGCTGCAGGTTGTGGTGCCAGTGGTTGCTGAGGCATCATTGGAGTCCTTCCAGGGTAGCACACTCCACCAGAATGAGGGGGCTGAGCCTGGGGTTGGCTGGGCATCCGCATGGAAGGCTGGGGCATGTTTGGTATAGGAGGCTGTCCAGGGTGGGGATGATGTTGTGGGGGTAGTGCACTTGGGGGCATCTGTGGCATAGGGCCCCTTGGCAGGTGGACCTGAGGACCAGGGACCATATGAGGTTGTGAGGCAGGTGGCATCTGTGGGCGCAGGTTTGGGTGAATGGGCTGGCTAGTGGGGGGCATGTAGTTCTGTGAGACGGGAGGCATTGGCTGACTTGTGGGGGGCATTTGTGCTCTGGGGCCACCTGGTATCTGCATCTGTGGGTGAGGTGGAATCTGCGGGGCATTAGGGGGCATTGACATTTGTTGCTGTTGTGGCAACATGTGTTGGTGAGGGAGTCCAGGGGGCATCTGTTGATTGGGATGGGGCAGATAGGGATGAGATGCAGGGGGTGCTGGCTGAGAAGTTGGGGGTATTTGTGGATGTACATTTTGGGGTGGCATCTGGCCCTGAGGTGGTCTTGGCATGGAGCCTGGCATCATCTGAGGATGCTGCTGGGGTACATAGCCCTGTGGAGTCTGGTAACCTTGGGGTATCTGAGGCAGGGGCTGATAGCCATTTTGTTGATGTGGCTGCAGCTGACCTGGGAATGCCTGCTGATACTGGGGAGGAAGACCAGGCTGAGGGTGCATATATCCATGTGGGTAGGCTTGCTGGGCTTGGAGACGAGGGTGAGGGCCAGGAATAGCCCTTGGTCCAGGCTGGTACCCCTGAGGCAATGGTTGCCCAACAGGCTGAGGGTACTGTTGCGGCTGCTTCTGCTGCTGTGGTTGGGGTGTAGGAGTTTGGGCTGGGCCATGAATGGGCATTCCTGGTTGTGACATAAACTGAGGGTAGGCCCCCATCTGTGGGGGTACAGTGTAGCCAGCTGAGGCTGCAGGTGGGACAGGGTGGTGTGGTGTAGGGGCGTAGCTGGGGATAGGGGCCTGGATGCTATCCACAGTGGTGGTCGAGGGCCGGACTGGGGCGGGGGCTACAGGGCCAGGTTGGGGGGCTTGAGGAGGGGGTGGCCGATAACCTGACACTGCTGCCTGGTTTGGCAGTTGTGGAGGCATCTGTGGGGTCATCTGAGGGTGGGGTCCACCCAGAGGTCCCTGTGCTGCTAGAGCCCCAGAAGTGGGAAACTGAGCTATCCGTGCCAGGAGCTCTGGAGGAGGCAAGTTGGCAGGGAAGCGAGGAATACCAGCAACTGGAGCACCAGGCCAAGGCAGAGAGCTGCTGCCGCCCAGGTTAGCATTAGGGGGGAAGGCTTCATGACTGGGCAGACGAGCTGCAGTGGTGGGGAAGGAAGGAATGTCAGGGGGGAGGCTGCGGAGCTCCTCAGGTAGGTCACCCCCTAAGGCCAAGATGGCTGCACTAAGCTGGGCCAACTCTGGGTCCTCCAAGCTAGAGCAGGCAGAGTCAACATCTGAAGCCTTTGGCTTCAAGGAGGGCTTAGCTGCTGTAGGCCGTGCTGGGGGCTTCTTCTGGGTCTCTCTGAAGAGGAGACAAACAACAGAGAGCAGGGGTACAACATGAAAACCAGGGATTTAAATAAAAGTTGTCAGCAGAAGTCAGAGAAAAAAGTCTTTGTCTTCCTGGAGGTCAAAGTTGTCAAATGGAAAAATGCCTTAATGTATTAGACGTTTTTGACTTTGTGACAAAGCCAATATTGGAGCAATAATTTACAAAGAAACCACAGTGCCAGCAAGAGAGTGTCTGACTGTACAAGCCAGAGCTCAGAGCCTCATTGTCACAGTAATCCCATGTAACTCAAAATACAGGTTTCTTGTATTACAGATTGAAACACTTTCAAAAGGATCACTTGTGGTATTAAAACTTTACAGTTTAATGTCTGCCTTACTTTTCCAGGATGGGCTTCCTCTCCTCTGCCCTAGTCTGACATATGGTCTTTGCTTTCTCCAGCAGCCGTGATGCTTTGGCCTCCAGGTCTTCGTAGAACTCCTTCCCCTCCTGTGACTTCTTCATCAGGTCCTCATAGGCTTCGTACGAGCCCACCAGACCCTGGACGGTGCTGTTCCACTGCTGCTCAGTCTGGCTGAGGCCCTTTCGAACTGAGGCGTACTGGACGTTGGCCTCAGTCAGGGCCTTAAGGATGTTCTCCTGAGCTGCCAGGTTCTGGTCAATATACACCTTCACCTGCTCGTACTTCTTCAGCTGCTCCTCAAATATGCGCTAGAAGGACACGGGTTAGTTAGAGCTCTCACATATAATGCTTTAAAAAGACATACTGATGACGATATGGCTCAACACAAACTAGAGTGTAAGAGAGATTCTGTACAACACTTCAGCCACATACCTTCATGTCTGCCCTGTCCGTGGTGACGAGAGTGGAGGTGATGTCGTCCTGCTGGATTAGGTCACGGAGCTGTTTCTCCAAAGAGCCTCTCTGTTCCCTCATTTCCTGCACCTTCCCCAGGATCCGCTTCATACACTGCAGCCCCGCTACTTCCTCTGCACACACACACACACACGTTGTAAATCTCATCTAAAGACCTTTTTATTTTCAAAGGCATTTTAATCAGGCTTCCCTGCCTTCCTTTAGCATGTTTTGCTTGTCTTTGATTTAAATATTTATTCAAATGCTTTCTATCATATTTCTGTGACAGTGAGGCATTTATCGATACTGAAAATAATCAAAATAATAGTCTTCAACAACTTTCATCAAACCTTCATTCAACTAATTTAGGCTAATATAAACACATTGTGCTGAACCCCTCCAAATAACATACATGTACACAAACCCTCACCATCAAACACACCCTCACCTTCGCTGAGCTGAGGCCGGGGCAGGGCCTCTTTCAGACTTTCCAGTGGCCCCCCCAGCAGACGCAGGTTACTGATGTGTAGGTTCATAGCCCGGTGGAGCTCCGTGTTGGTAAAACTGGCCTTCTCGTGGGCCTCCATGTACTTCTCCAGGTCCCTGCGGATCTCAGCCAGAGCCTGGGCCTGCGCTGCAGAGTGCGCCTCGCCTGCAGCGGGGCCGCCAGCCTCCTGCAGGGCTCGCCCACCGGCCTCGTCCGCCTCGAGCACGTCTCTGATCTCCTTTAGTGAAGACTCCACGTCGGTGAAGACCCCCGAGAGCCCTGAGGAAGACAGGAATGTGAAGGGCATTATTTACACAGAAGCAAAAATACTTTATTGATCCCGGGGGCAATTAGACAAGTTACAGGTGCTCCCATTCAAGAATAGAAGAAGTAGCATAGAGCTAGAAATGAGAAGTATGTAAAAATATAAGATATAAAAAATAAAAATACATACAATAGCAATGTATATGTATGTATGTATGTATGTATATATGTATATATATGTATTGTAGTGGTGAATTATTGCACAGATTATTGTAATGTTTTGTGTGTGTCTGTGTGTGGACACTGACCCTGCATGGACTGGATGAGGCTTTTGACGGTGTCGGGTCGAACACTGAGAGCTGCACACTTCTCCATCAGGACCGGAGGGATGTGGCTGTACATGTCCAGGTTGTCCACTGACTCCGGCTCCAAGCCAAGAGAGTCCATGAACTGCCTGCAGGAGAAGACAAGATCAGTCCGCTCATACCGGCAAAGGGTCTGGTAAAACAAAGTCTATTCCTTTATGTACATTACTATTACTTGTCAGTATCAATACCAAGTTACCAGAGTATGGAATGGCCACAAAAAGGTGCCAAAAATATCAATCCCATCCAATCCAATTCTCAGTTTATGATATGACATGACCAGTTGAAGGCAAACATAAAACAAAATGATCATTAGTTAATTAATGGTATAATGTCATCTCTCTTTGTTTCTTATGAAAGTAACAGGTCCATAATTTGCACTTTGCACAGTGCTGCACAGCATGTCAGACGTACTAAGGTTAGTTTACAGACTAAATTCAGGGGGAAAAATAAGGCAGACAGAAACAGGACACACACACACACACACTCATGTACTCACTCCAGTGTTTCATTCTTGCTCTCAATCTTGATCATGACGTCTCTCAGCAGCTTGGCCTTCTCCTCACTGAAACATAACCACAGACATTAATAAGCGTTCTTTATGCATGAGAGGCTCACTAAACGCGCTCTTTTTCACCTGTCTAATATGAACTCAGCATCCACTGAAGGAGCCTACCTGTACAGCGAAGAGGCTTCATGAGCAGCCATTGGCACCAACTTGGCAAACAGGTCTGGTCCAGTAACACTGGGGTCCGTGGGGTTGACTGGTAGAGCTTTCACCAGCGGGGCACCTTGAAGGGCACAGAGCAGCTGATTTTACTGGCACAGCAACACATGAGCTCGATTTTATGCAGAATAGATCAACAGAAGAATTTTCAGAAATGTTATAGACCAAATCGATCACCTATCAAATAAAGTCAATAACGGCCAGATCAATCGATCATGAAAATAATCGTTAGTTGCAGCCCTAATGTGCCACCTTCTTCAAGTCAAATTCTATCATAACATTATTTAACCAGTATGATGGCAAATGTGATCAATCAAATACAGCCAGTCAGCCAAAGTGATGAACTCACAGTTTTGTACGTTAACTGTGGCTTCAAATACATAAATGTGATGAATGAATCACTTTAGTCACATAATACATGTAAAAGTCCAAGATTTTAACTTACAACCTACAGGATGCCATTATATGTATATATATAACACTGGCACACTCAGTTAAACAGTGAAAGACACACAACCAACAATATCATCTACATGCAAAAACATATATTTGCATGCACACAGTGATAAAGGCCCTGAGTGAATGCAGGAAACTGGACATACTGAAGCTTCTTCCTGTTACCTTTGACTGAGGCCAGAGTCTCCAGAGAGGGGACCGTCTCATGATAGATGAAGTCATTGTCCTTTTTGGCTGAATTAAATCTGTGGGTGAAAGTTCAAAGACTTTAACATATATTTCTACAGGTTTGATGAAAAGTATCACACCAGTGAAACTACATGAGTAAGTCTTATTGCTCACTTTCCCCCGATAACATCCATGGTGAATCTCAAGGCCTCTTGCACGCTGTCAGGCTGACCCTGGTTGTACCAACACAAGACAAAGGACAGTTTAGTTTTGTAAAACAATGTGAGCGCACACAACAAGACTTATCTTATCCTATCTTATCATGTGTTGCTGGGAAGAAAGTGCCATTCTACCTTGGCCAGCTTGATGGCTTCACTGAGTTTGTCCAAGGAGCTCTGCAGGTACGCCAACTGTTGGAAACAGAACATTTAAGTAGGCAACAGAAAGAAATGCATGGATGAGTACTACAATACTCATCCAAGTTTTACTAAGTTTATAAAGATTGAAACTTGATTGTTATTTAACATTGGCTTGCAAAAGTGGAATTTATTAAAATATCTTTATATGAAAAACTGCCGTAAAACTTGCAGATAAATTGTGATTTGAATAAAATTGCAAGATCTCGCAAATATTACAAGATTGGTTCATTCTTCGCAAATGCCTGGAAAGACTGTTCATTTCTGTCGGGAACAATGCAGCAACCAACAGAAAACCAAACAGATCAAAGCCACGGCACCCTGACAGTGGAGGGAGAAAAACACTATGTGTGAAATTTGGTCCTACCCGCTCTCCGTACTTCTGCTGCTCCTCGGCCTGTTTTCCCATATGAAGCTGTGAGGAGAAAAACAAACTGAGCCGAAGGGGGAGGGTATGTGTTTGTGCATCTGAGTAATCAAATGCCAACACACAGACACGTTCATACACGCACTGAATTACCACACACACACATACACACAGCCACTCTGACGCCCTCCCATCAGACTCACATGTGCAATTGCGGCAAAGTAGTAAATCTTCATCTGAACCAGTTTCTTCCAGTCTTTCTGAATCTTTCCCAGCATAGACGCTGTCTCCGAGTTCTCCAGAGCCCTGCAGGCCTCTTTATAGTAATCCACCACCTGCAGCACCACAGCCACCGTTATTAAACTCTAATAGTTTAATTATATAATCAAATGTGATTAATATTTAAAAGGTAAGAAGTCAACCTGAGCGCTGATGCGAGCAACCAGGAAACTCTTCCTGTTGTCCAACATGGACTTCTCCAGAAGACACTCCTGAGCCTGGCCCTGGGAGGCAAACACAGGTTGATGAGACTTTTTTCTATGCGTGTGTGTTTGTGTATGTGTGTATTTGCGTGTGTGTGTAACCTACCAGCATAAGGTTGATGTTGAGGTTAAGGATCTGGTGGCTCATGTCCACACTGAAGTTGTGGCTGAAATGGTCTCTCAGGTAGGAGAAAGCCCCCGCCGAGCACTGGAAGTGCGTACAAGACACCTTCATCCCCTGGACAGAGAGCAGAGAGTCAGTGGGACTGTGTGTGTGTGTGTGTGTGTGTGTGTGTGTGTGTGTGTGTGTGTGTGTGTGTGTGTGTGTGTGTGTGTGTCTTACCTCCTCAGATACCCTGTTATCCATGGCTCCCAACATGGAGTGCAAGGCCCCTACAGAGAATCCACAGACAGGTTAGCAGGTTTAGCTTTACATACTGGCCACAGGCGTCACAGGTGGACTATGATCTGCATTTCTCAGCAGGTTTTCTTACAGTGAGAAAACTTTAGTTTCCTTTAAGTAGATTAATCAATAATGAAAAGAAGTTAGTTGCAGCCCTACGTGTAGCATGTTGTTGCATACAGCAAATGAGTGCATGATTTATCTGTGAGCTTTTAATGAAATGTGGACATCTATGCTAAAAAATACATAATCAGATATATAGAAAGAAAAAAGGAACTTGGACACATTTTTAGTTAATAGCTTCTTTTAAGGGCTTCTGACCACAAAATAACTGTTCCTGATTTCATTCAGTCTTTTTTATAGTATTCTGCAAAGGTAAATAGTTCAAATGAGCAGGTCTTGTCCCCCCTTTAAATTGCTCTACATGACGCGACTCACCAAGATTGTAGAGGATGCAGGCTTGCTCATAGCTGATGTCATCATGAGTGACTGTTTTTCCAGAGAAGATTTCAGTCCTGCACACAAACAAAGATAAAAAAAGGGCACATTACAGTTAACTATTACAATAGAATGGAAAGTCTCATCTATAATCAGACATCCATTTGAAAAAAATATACAGCTACAAAATGAGACGTACTAGTTATGAGCTATCTTACAAAGAATTACACAGAAATCTCACACAGAAATTAAATGTTTAAAGTAAAAAACTGAACATTAACTTGACACTGCTGCAGTAAAGGAGGAGGTTCATTCACCTTAGAGCAGCACAAAATGACTGGAAGGTTAATACCAGCACATAAACATGCAGTGACAGTCTGATCCCTTTCTGCACAGGGGGTGGGGGGGCGAACAGGAAGACCTTATCATATAATAAATCATATAATCTGCTACAACAAAACCATGAATTAAAAACTATTCTGACACAGTCTTAACAGAAAGTAATCATTAGATATTTCCCTGGATTTAACAGTTTTGTATAATGTTGTACATGAAGATTCAGGGCAGTGAGCTCACATTTTTATCCAGAGCAAAGTGCAGCGAGTGTAACACTAAAATAAGCTCCAGACCTGAAGCGTTCAGGCCAACAATAGTTCGGATTGCAGGAGGATGGGTGTGTGTGTGAATACTCTGTACGGCTTGCTTGTGTGTGTGTGTGTGTGTGTGTGTGTGTGTGTGTGTGTGTGTGTGTGTGTGTGTGTGTTACTACCATGAGATGGGTACAGCAGCCTCCTGGCCCGTTCCCATTGGTACTCGGCTCTGGACGTAATGCAGCTGGCCAAAGTATTTCCTCAGAGTGCTGCATCCCTCGAAATCCCTCGTCACATTTACGGCACTCTGTGAAACAGACGCACATGCGGTGTTTCTTTCATACTGCAGCTACAGAGTCACTGCTTCTGCAAACACACTGCGACCTGACTCAGATGGACATCATACAATCCCTCCTTTAGAGTAACAGGTTTTAGCATTTCACGTTTAGAACCCTTTTCGTTTCCAAAGAGCTTTAGGTGTCATTTGGACTTGAATCCTGACTGGGATCAGATCAGGGATGGATGTGCAACCTGACACACAAACACCATTACTGAGTGGAAGACAGCAGATAGCACACAGCGGTTAGATTCATCTGCCATTAGAATTTCCCCGAGGAAATAAAGAACACACACACACACATATGATTACATCCTCATCACTGAGCGATGAGCCTCAACTCCATCTTATCTCAGAGTGAGGTCTGTGGTTGTGAAGCACTGGATGCAGGTTTCCTTGCACCTTCAGCGAATGCAGTGAGAGGCGAGGAGTTGAACTTAATAATTTGCAGGTATAACAGAGAGAGAGACTTTACCACCCCCCCCCACCCCCCCCACAAAAAGGACAAATATGTTTTAGTGCAGATGACCCAGCCAAAACCCCCAGAAGGCTCTAAACAGTATTACTCAGGCTTCCACATCATCATCACCGACCAATTTCCCTAAATATCAAGTACTGGAAAGATGGAAACACACCAAGAATCCAGCGCTGCCAAGGAACACTTTATATAAGAATCACAACTTTCTATCAAGTTCCCATCATGTCTTTGTCCTTTTGCTCTTCTTCTTTGAGGCCCTTAATCCCCAGCATTACAAAGCTATGTTCGATACTTTTATGTCTGCATATGTTTCATGGCAACCTTCTTATACAATATTGGGTTTTGAGATGCTTTTATTTATTAGCGTGCCAAATGATGCGGCCGATGCATGTTGTATTTTAGCCTTAAGTTAATTACCCGGTAAAAGGTATCAATAGTGCAACGCAATTATCATTTGGTTTGTCAGAACATCTCGATGGTAATAGTATTAAAATAATATACTCACCACTACAAAACGGATGATTTTAAGACCCTTATTTCCTGAGTTGCAGTTCATATAAATTACCACCTCTTCCTGACTTTTCCTCAACATAGCTAAATCAACTACTGACTTAATTACAGGTACAAAAATCATTTTGATAATTCTGATATTTCCTACTGTTTATACATGGAACAGAACTGAGTCTGGAACCAGGGAACACCTTTTTTCTTGTTTGTTGTGTTAAACTGGTACATCTGATCAAACAGGAGTTGCTGGTAGACGATGGAATAAGTTTCATTACGCTAATAAACAGTTTTAAAGGAAATCCATATAATGACAGACAGGTCAGAGCCACAGAGATCTGACAGAAAATAATTCTGCTGTGTCTGGAGATGTTTCCCTCAGCACCTACCTGCCGCAGTGTCTCCAGTTTCTTCAGCTGTTCGTTGTAGTTGTCCGGATTCTCTCCATAATTCTTCAAGATGAACTAGAGGAGAAGAGACAGAGAGAGCAAGTAGGTAAACGTGACACATTTTATAAATCAGTTTACAAAATAAGTTCGTAACATTCACCTCAAATGTCTTTAAACTGTAGCTAATGAATCAATATGCTAATCTTTGGCAATGAGCAAGAGCCAAGGGTTTAAACTCTCTTGTAGGCTCTGGAGTTCTCCCATCATGCTTTGCCAAGACTTTCCCTGTCCCCATGAGCCACTGTAATAAGCAGCAAGCTACTTAATGTCATGTCAAAAGGTGAACAACCCTGCAGACATATTCATTCTTTTACTAATGCTTCCGTTTATAATGAAATCATGGAAGCAGGGAAGCCACAGTGCTTCTGGAAAGATACACAATGACACAGCAACGAGACAGACAGGCATTGTCCTGACTTCCACAAGACAAACATGTGCCATTCTGCCTTTTGTCCAGCATGGATGGATGAAATTGTAGCTAATTTAGACAATTTCTTCAATGTTAATCTGAGCAATACTGGTTTGCCAATAAGGAACGCAACATTAAACTCTCACGTTACAGCTTGACTTGTTCCAAAATAAGATCCAGCATTTAAAATGAAAAAAATACTACCACTGTCCAATATTAACTGTTGTAATAAAGGTTAAGCATAGTAGGGGTTAATATTGAGGTTAGACATTTTGAGCATGGTATACATCATTTTTAAGTACTGCTCTGTGTCAGAGAAACATTCTTCACAGAGCATTTTGAACGAAGCTGTTGATGTGAGACAGGAGTATTACCTAAAGGAATGACAGTAACCCAAGAGGGCAAAGGTCGGTTATTTTATCTGCATCAGGAAGGTGCTGGAAAATGGGTCATCAGATAAAGACGGAGTAAAATGCAAGAAGTGTTTGAGTGTTTGGCATTTTCTTTCTTGTAAATATCAAACACGTGAGCTTGGAAACAGGATGTCAGTTCTGTAACCTTAACAACAGAAATCAGTGTGCCTCAAAATGTGCAATAACACGTAATTGTGTTGGAAAGTGAACTTCAACGGTCCAACTGTGAAACTACTTTTTGATATCAGTTAGATCTGACCATACATCACAAAGCCTTTACACTATGACGACGTTTGAAACAAGGAGCATCATATCAGAGCTTGGACACTTCAAAGACCAGAAAGATGCTGTGAAAGAGTCACAACATCTAAAACATCTCCTACATCATCCAACATCCACAGCTCCTCCTGTCTCGTGTTCACTTGATTATCTTCAGTGTGTGTACTGGTTATCTCTGATGTCCATTTCTATTTGTTTGTGCAGCTTGAACTGTTTTAAGTCAGAAAAGTATTGCAAGGTGTAACTGACAGCTTTTTCCTCCTCTCCTGTGGATGTAACTCTAGAGTGATATGCAAATAAAATATATAGTATCCATGTTTGACCAGATGACTAGACGTGCTGTTGGTTTGAAGTCTTCTTTCCTTTGGCAGGGATCCTACATTTCGCAGGAACCTGCTGTAGCCAGGTGCATGTGACAATGAGATCACTGTCTATTATGTTCATGTCGGCAGTCTGACTGGGCCGTGAGGAGCCAAGCTCGTTATTTTAGCCAAGCGTTTCCCTCTGCAGCGCTAAATTGTTGGGTTTATCTATAAGTAACTCAGCCACTTACTTGAGGGCTAGTTATGAACTTCGACTTGAGCTGCTAGCGTATTATTAGCTAGCATGCGGCTAACGTTAGCAAACAAAAGGCGGTGGTCAGGGGGATTTGCCAGAATCAGACCTTAGCTAGCTGGCCAGCTACCCGTTCTGGAAAACTCCCCGACCCCCGACAGGCAGTGACAGCTAACTGTTGGTTTGAACGGTGGCTAACGTTAGCTTCTTGACTGGGTTATCCGGTCGTCCATAATCCTTGTTTGGTTGACTTTCGACCTCAGCCCTGTTGCTCTTTTCCCCACCCAGCTCACCTGCCTGACGGACGGGCTGAACTGGAACTCCCCAGCCTCCTTCAGATCCAGCCAGATCATCGGCATCCGGGGGACCGCCTCCATCGCGGCCGACTCTACGCGGGACTGTCAGCCGTTACGATGTCAGAACCACGTCGGTGGCTTTGTGGACGTTAACTGTTTTCCAAAAGATAGCTTTCCTCCAAACAACTGTGTCATGTATCCATTTACACTTCAACCGGAAGCTGGGCGCGCACGTGACGTAGGCTCTCAATATGTGCCGCAAGGGTTTGTGGGAAATGTAGTCACCGATGCGACGTCATTTATTTCCTTTTGTCCTGTCTGATATGAACCTGCATGGTTGAAGTTAGGCATGATGGCAGACACCAACAAACTTAATGTCATTTTAAAATTAAAGTAGCCAAAGTATGCTCACATCAAACTGATGTCGTTTGAAAATAGAATATTTTTATTTTTCATTTGTTCAAGGTGTCAGTGATATACTGCTGTATCACAGCCTCTTCACAAAAGTTAATTATGTGATAGTTTTTCCAATTTTAACACTTTGAGCCAACAGCAGAATGAAGAATGGAAACTGTTTATGGAGTGCTGAATCAACAGATCACCACAGTTATAAAGCCATTCTCAATTCCTCTATGAATTCTCATTAACTTGTATCCAAATATGAAATGTTTTTGCATCCATGCAGCTCATTATGTGTATTATGGCTCTTAAATGGTTAAAATGTATTTTATCAATTGTTATTATTTGCAGTTTTCATTTTGTTAACTTTTCATAAATTGTTGGGCTTATTGTTTGACTTTTTTTGTTTTATCAAAAAATGTTTTGTTGATGGGTGTACTCTACTAAGGACAGAGTTGTAACCCCTCTACTGTTCTGTTGTAGGCCTAAAATGACCCCTAATATAACACTGTAATTGGGAATAATAAACCATAGACTAATTATGCCTTTCTTTGACACCACAGAGGGCATCAAGTATCTTGCTTATCACTGAATAGTTTTTATTCTATGTTCTATGCTATGTTCGTATATTATTTATCTTATCTTATTCTTCTACCTGTAAATACTCAACTTTTTCAATTTCAAAAATGTACCTTTATATTTTTACATGTTTGTTGTCTGTCACATTATATGTTAAAGCACCATCAGACCACGGCAAATTCCTTGTAATGTATGTTACTTTGCAATAAACTGTTTCTGATTCTGATTCTGATTCAACACTTGTCAACACGTCATGTTTATTGAATGAAGTTAATGGTCATGAAAATGATCTTATCTAAAAAAAACTTTACTTTACTTGCAGAATTAATAACTTCCAAGACGTCTGTATAGATGCACTGTGAACCACTCGTGCTGCACAGACGCTTGTTGTGTTCTTACAGCGACTCAAGCTCATTAAAACCAACAAAGCTGAAACCGGACTTTACCTTCAAAGTAAAGGCGTCAAATTACGACTTAGAAAACACATCGTGAAAATACGCTATCACACGTCGTTATATTGAAGTGTAACCTGTGGGCAGCTTAAGACGAAACCAAAATTGTCATGTTCACTTACTTCAAAGGTTTATAGTGACATGTACTGCATTGTTACCCCACACAATTATATTACGCGTTCGGTATTTGTCTTATTTTGGAGGGTCCAAGCGGAACACCCACGTTTCAATCTGCCTCTCTTTACCATTATCATGTCGCCGCCATATTTGATCCCCGAATAATAAAAACAAATGATATTTTGTTTTCGGGAAGAAGTTATGAAAGTGTAACAATCATCTATCGTATACCAGAAATCAGCGTAATTAACAGACGCCCTTTTAACATCGTCGTTCTGAGGCAAGTATACCACGATATATTATTATTAAATGAATTTCTTTATAGCTAACGTTAACGGTGACAGCAGCAGGACTATTAGCAAGTTAGCCTGCTGCTGTCAGTTCAGAGATAGCGGTCTGGATACGTGTGGTGATGTTCGGGCTGGCAGCTGTCTATGTTACAGCTGTTATTGTTTGTCAGTAAACATCCCAGCTGAGTGGTCCTCTTCCCTCATGATGTCTGCACTCTTCACTAGCGGATGTGGAAATAGCTCATTTGCTAGCCGCGACTTCCACCGGAACAAATCTGACTTGACTGGGTGTCAAACTATAATTTTTATATATTTTCCAATGATCGTCCATGCATCTTCTTCCTGTTTTATCGATTTGATTTGTGTTGTTATAGTTTGTCTATCTAATAACGTTAAGCCGCGTAGAGCTGAGTCAAGCTTTCGTTTCTGTGTCAAGACATTATAAGTATATTTTCACATTTGCAAGGTGTTGATTGATTCTGCCACACACTCATTATACACATGAATGATGGGTAGATCATTTAAAATGCATGGATGGTCAATTAAAATGCATTATGTTCAGTTTGTACGTGCTTATTATTTTCCTTGTGCACTACCACTGTAATTACTCACACATTACATACAACAACAGTGAAACAACAGTGAAGTATATTTACTCAAGTGCTATAAGTACAATTTTGAGGTACTTGTATTTTACTGAAATGTCTCCATTTTGTGTTGCTTTATACTTCTGCTGCACTGCATTTTCTGCTTCACATTAATGCATTACTAATAATAATCTAATAATTTAATATATAGATAATAATTTAACACTGACAGAAACCATTTTTGTGCAAAATTAGTAATTTAACTTTTGATACTTGAAGTACAATTTACTACTAATTCTTATGTACATTTTCAATGCACAACCTTTACTTGTATTAGAGTATTTTGACATTGTTGTATTGCCACAGTAATCTCAGGGCTGCAGGCAACTAACAGATATTTTCATTATCGATTCATCTGTTGATTATTTTTTGTCAATGAATCAATTAATTGTTTAGTTTTTGTCAGATAATAGAAACCCCAATAGTTTCCCAGAGCTCGTAATCATGTCTTCAAATTGGTTGTTTTGTTCAACCAACAGTCCAAAACAGAACAATCTTCAATTTACAATGAGTGCAAAACCTCACATTTGAAAAGCTGGAAAAAGCGAATTGTTGGCATTTTGGCTTCATAAATGACATAAATGATTAATTGGTTATCAAAATAGGGGTTAATTAATTTTGAAGGTCCTGATTTTCTGAGGTGCAAATCATTTGCTAAACACAAGACAAACCAGTATCAAAATACTGTGCATTATGAAAAGAAGCAACACACGCGGTTACATCAACTTGTGCTCAGTTGAAATGTTTCTTCTTACCTGACTGTTTGTCTCATTGTGTTTCTCCTACCTGCCAGCAGATGTCACTGGTGTATCTTGGGCAGCAGCTGCTCGAGGCGGCGCGAACCGGACAGGATGATGATGTCAAAACTCTGATGGCCAATGGGGCTCCTTTCACCACAGACTGGGTGAGGCTGATATGCGTTAATTATGGAATAATCTTCACACTAATCCGTAATGAGATGAGTGTGAGCGCTCATCTGCTGCCAAGAAACAGACATTGTCAGCTCTTATTGTCGTGTTGGACTTTGTCACCGTGCAGCAGCAGAGTGACAGTAATGCTGAGGCCTCATGTCGAGCTTAAAAGACAAGAAAACATTGAGCAGACACTTCATGAAGGAAAGCACAACACTCAGATACTTTTTACTGTAATCTGTCTCTGTGTACACGTTTATCTTCGATGCTTCAACACTGTTCAAAAGAGGAAAACCAAACATGTTGCATGCTGGTGTAGGCCAACAAGGTGGCTGTGGATGTGCAATGAAAAAGATCAGTTTCAGTATCGTAGGAGTACAACCGGCCATATGTCTGTGAAACCTATGAAACTATAGTCGAGGGCTCAAAGTTCCTAGTTAACTATTAATCTGTACATTATTTTCTTGATTAATCTCTTAATAATTTGTTCTACAAAATGTCAGACAACAGTGAAACATTTTCCTCGCAATTTTATAAAGCTCAGAGTGATGTCATCAAATTTCATATTTTGTCTGACCAACAGTCACAAGAAAAAAAATCAGGTTACGGTCACATAAGACAAAGAAAAGCAGCAAATCCTCAAAACTGAGACACTGAAAAATTACTTAAACAATTAATAATTAATCAAATTAAATTATCAAAACAGTTGCCCCGTTATTTTCTGTTGATTGACTAATCAATTAATGCACTTTAGCTGCGCTATTATCCCTGTGTTATACAGGCGCTCAGTCTAAATAGCAAAAGGGAATAAAAGGGATACCAGCAGTTGCATCACATGAGTTGTTTTGATAAACCTCCATTGCACCGTAATGTTTTGTTTTATTCTTTTTGTATTATTAATTAATTGAATTGGCCCGCAAACTGATCAAATTATTGTCTTTATGTACTTATTACAATAATGGAAGCTGTTTAAATAATTTAAACGTACAAGCCCACATAAAAAATCCACAGGCACCTTCTCTGACTCTTATTATCATATCTATTTATAACATTCATTTATAATTTACTGCTCACAGGCACTGTGTACACCACTAATGCAGTTTTATTGGATTTCCTCTTCCTAATGCCACCGTCATCTGCTATACTAGGGCAGATAACGGATTGAAGGTGTCAAAATGAATCAAATTTAAAGTGGAGTTCTGTCCTTCATCTGTGACAGTATGTCACATTTTAGAAATGTACATAGAGGAGTAGATGCAATATTAAAGGGCACATGATTTAGTGATTCATGCCACATTCACATGATGTGTTCATTTTAAAATAAGGGGAGAAATGGGAGCTTTCACCTATTTAGTTTTTTAGAATGACAACATCCCTTATCATTTATATGTATGACTTGAAACTCCACCATTAATGACATGAAACAGATTTCTTACTCTTTTTCTAAGTAAAGCCGACTGTGTGAATGTAACAGATGATAATTAAGATTTCTGTTACCTTGGAGTGTCAACATTGGTGGATTAGCTGTCATGTGTGCCGCAGTGCATGGTGCAGAGGGGCGGAGGGGGGGCCTTTACTTACTGGCCTTTGACAAACTCCTACATCAGTTGTAATAACTCTGAAAAATTAATGTTAGTTTTTCTTGGTTGGCAGTTTGTGTTTACGGTAAATCTGACATGTTGTGAGCGCTTCATCAGAGCAGACTTACAGATGTAGGTGGGTGGGGGTGGGGGGGGGGTGTTACATTTACAACGTAATGTCATGAGGAGCACTGCTCAGGTTGTGAAAGCAGCTGCATAACATGAGCAGCGTTTTCAAGTCTGAGAAAATGACTCAAATGACATCAAGAGAGTTATCCTGACAGAAAGTTTGACAGATGTGGGTGTTTACCTAGAAGGAAGGGTCTGTCGAAATTTATTATATTATAGGAAATCAACTTAACTCATACGAGGGACTAAATGTCAGAATATCTGTCCCTCTTCTGCATTTATTTGAACCTTTCTGTACCTTTCTGTTTCTGAAGAGTACCCAACTTAATTGCTCTTTTAACTCAGCTAGGACGAGTCCTCCTTGATATCCATGACTAACATCAACAGAAGCCTAAAAATCAGAGAAATTAGTGTGGAAGTCAGATATTTCAGCTTCTGACCCGAAGATAATAGAGATTTACTTTATTCTTCTTCAGTGACTACTATAGAGACACTGAACGTTAGCTGTGATTGAACTCAGCAGGCCCCAGATGTGATGGTGTGCATCTGTGTGACTACAAATGTTGGTACTGAAAAAAGCGTGTTAGATAATAAAAATGATCTCACAAATCTCGTCACCTCCCGCTGCTCCTTTACATGTCTTGTTCCGTCTCGCTCTTCCTCCTCCTCCAGCTGGGCTCGTCTCCGCTGCATCTGGCTGCCCAGTACGGCCATCACTCCACCGCAGAGGTGCTGCTGCGTGCCGGAGTCAGCAGGGACGCCCGAACCAAGGTGGACAAGACCCCTCTTCACATGGCCGCCTCAGAGGGTCACTCCATCATAGTGGACCTATTAGTGCGGGTGAGGAGGGACGTCTGTGTCAGTGCAGTCGTTGCGTTACTGTGTGAAGAGTTTCATTGCTTTGAGGATCAATGTGATTTTGCAGTTGTATACTGTGATGTGGTACCAGTTCTTCCTCGCCAGACCATTTCGTTATGGGCCTGGCTTTGTGCACGGAGCATTGTTATGTTAAAATAGAAAAGGGCTAAACACAAACTGTTGCTACAAAGTTGGAAGCACACTATGATCTTAAATATGACTGTATGTTGTAGCATTAAGAATGTCCTAAATTGTATGATGTGAGACTTACACATTTCATGAAATATGACGATGGTGTGAATGTGTCACAGGTGAACTGGTTTTAGTGTTTGAAAAGACCATTTCCTAATCTCTGCTTTGGATACAAAAACATTTGAAGCTTGTCTGAGACTTCAGCACGTGTTTTAAATGACCACGTCACACTGTTTGCAACACTGTTCGATTGTTTACACTCCATCGTATCTCTCCTACCTTCTCATCACTTTCCCTTTTGTCTCCCTCTCTTTTGTGGTCTTTTCCCTCTCTCGCCACCGGGGGGCGCCGTGCACCTGTGCAGAACGGCGCTGACATCGACGCCAAAGACATGCTGAAGATGACGGCGCTGCACTGGGCGGCTCAGCACGGCCACAGGGAGGTGGCCGAGCTCCTGCTGAGGTGCGGAGCAGACGTCCACTGCCTCAGCAAGTTCGACAAGACACCCTTCGACATCGCCATGGATACCAGCGACACTGAGCTGATGATACTGCTACAGGTGGACGGGGGGGGGGGGGGCATTCTGGGAGAGAGAGACAGACATTCAGACAGAGTTGAAGAGAGAAAAACAGGAATGGACAAAGACATTGAATGAGATGTGAGACAGACAGATGAAGGATAGAGAGACAAGGATGCATGATGAGGGGAGGGAGAGGAAGATTGAGGAGGAGGGGAAAGACATGGATGAAAGGACAGACAACTGAGAGGGAAGGGAAGGGTGAGGCATGCAGGGAGGAGGACAGAGAAGCAGAGACGAGTCGAGTCAGGTCATCTCTGTTTCTGTTGGCGTCTCAAACACGTCTTTGCAAGGTTAAAAAACAAGACCGGGAGACATTCCCAAAAAGACAGAAAATGACCCAGCACATTTCAGCCAAGGCAGGTAAAAATGAAGATGCAGAGGAGAAACGGCGAGAGATGGACAGATAGATGAAGGCGGGGAAGACAAGGAGACATAGATGGATAAATGAGGGGCTTGTGAGAGAGGCAGGGAGAAAGATGGACCGAGATTAGGGGGAGAGCGAAACAGAAAGGAGGGGGAAGAAGAAGAGAAATGGGGGAGCCGAGGAGATTAACAAAAAGACTGAAAGAGGGGGAGAAAAGTAAAAAGAGAAGAAGAAGACAAAAGTGTGAGACTGCAGGCGCAGACGTGTTTGCACAGTGCCTCTGTGATTTCAAAAATACGTTTGATGTTTTCTAAGTGCGACTAGCGAAGCTCCAATCGGACTCTCACTGGCGTTGCTATGGTTTCAGTGGCCATGCAGCTTCTCTCTGTTAGACAGCCATGTTGCAAACAGTTCTTACCATGACACCCGCATTTAGACACCATTTCACACAAGATCGGATTAGGCCTCGTCTTTGAAAACAAAAAAAGAATCCACGCTAATAATTAAAATAACGGAATTGTGGTAAAGGATTATGTTGAAATTAGTAGACACAGTATTTGGAAAAAATGAGATTACGGAAGGCCCACATGCTCTCCTACCAAGGCCTTACGTAACAGAGGTGTGTGTGGGCCTTCAGGTGGTACGTAGGAGGTTCCAGTTAGCGTTAGATAACTCCTCTCCTTGGTCAGGACTCTTCAACCAGCCAGGATACAGATAGTAGGGCCTGGAGCAAAAGCAGCTGGTTGACCCATGCAAGATGGCTGAATACAGAAGGGCACTGACACGCGTTTATGAAACATAAACACCCACCTTGGCCGTGAGTGCGAAATGCTCCCCTGAGGGCTGAATCACCGTGACTGCACCATAATGTGTGTTTATTATCTGAAATAAACTTACTGCTGTGCCCTGATTAAGTAAAGCACTTTCGTTGCCAAGAAAACAATTGAAATAGCTGCGCTTTTTGTTATAGGTGGATTTGTTATAGATTGAGACGCAACATTAAGCCACAAAAATGTTTAAATAATGACATTGTTTCTCTCCCTCATCAAGTCTGTGCAGATGAACAGCATGATTACATTTGGTCGGAAAATAGGCCAGTTTTAAAAAGGAGAATCATACCATCAATGAAACGAGTGGCTAAACGTGTCCGTTTCAGTTACAGAATACTGATGTTATCCACTTTGTATGAGTGATGTCAACTAAAGACATTAATACTAGATGAACGTTCTGTTGTTTTGTGTGTAAACCTGTTATCTCAGTTTGAAATGTGGAGGAAAAATGGAAACAATTGGCAAGGTCCTATTTTATACATCAAAGTGTTCCCGTGTTTCATTTCATTTTAAGCCCGTCAGTTTTTAATTAAATTACACATGAATCTAAAATGTAAAAAGAGATCAGAAATTGTATTATAGACCACTTTGTCCCTCAAAAAGGCTTGTAAATGTCAATTAAAGAAAGACTTCTTATTTCTTGAATGGAATCACATATGATTTCATTTGAAATGTTCTTCCTCTCTTGTGCAACAGATCACTTTGTAAATTATCATTAACTGCAACATGATTCAGTGTAACCACAACTCCTGTGTTATGTGTGTGCACAGGACGGCATGCAGAACCAGGTGAACATCAACCCAGAGTCCCACTACATCGTCAATACTGGCGGGCTGGTCAACCTCTCAGAGCTGATCACCACCACCAAGACCACTGCAGGTAGGCAGCACACAGGCATCCGTCAGTTATGTTCAGGTGCAGCGATGAAGTACAGAAATGAAGCGAGCAGAATGCTGAATAACCAGCAGGTGGAAGGGAAAATTCAAATGCGTGCAGGTGGGAAAAAAGAAACCTCGGGAGACTTACTATGTTATCTCAAGAGACATGTAATCATATCTGACAACAGACAAGAAACACCTGGACTGGACACCATCTAGAACAGAAGCAAAATGGCAGACAGGTGTAGAACAGCAAAGGAGGCACATCCAATAAACCACATTATTCATCCATCCATGTTTCCCTTATTCCTGTAAAAACAACAAACATCAGCTGAATTCATTTAGACTTTTCTTTAACCATCCACAGAGTGTCTGAAACTGTCAGCGTGTGAGTCTTCTTTGTACAGCAGCGTAATGTTGGTGTAGTCCTTGATAGCAGCTGTTATCCAACAATACAAGCCACCTGTTGTCTTCAGGGAAGTCAGAGGACGCCACGGCTGCCGAGTCGGTGGAAACAACCATCCAGCATGTGGTGGGCGACGGCGGGCAGAGGGTCATTACCATAGTGACGGATCAACTCGGCAACCTGCAGCCAGCAGCCCTGGGCCAACAGTTCATCGTCACCCTGCAGGGGCAGCAGAGTGAGTGGGCAGCGCTCTCCAGTACCGATCAGGACCTAACTGAGAATAGGGATGCAGTGATGACATGAATGCAGATAGTGTCTAAAAAAGCAGAAATATACCAACAATAAAAACGAGACACACATAAGAAATTAGCCGGTTAGATGATTACAATTCTGCAGACGTTACACACAGACGCTCAAGCAAAACAGAGGCACTGAAATTACATGGGGAGTCTTAAAGTTATAGCTGCTGGGACTAGTTCAGACAACCTCAAGATGACATTGCAGTTTTGCGTTTATTTGCATCTTGAATTCAAATGTGACCCATGTAAAACCTTGGAACTAATCCTGAATACATATCGCTGTAAGAAAAAGCTGCTTATTTTATATGTAACGGAAGAAAATACAAAACAGATGTGAGAAAACCAGCGTCTTAAGACTATTTGACATGTTGGAGGTCTAGTAAGGGATCGTCCATTCAGTGATAATGTCTAAATATGACAAATATCATATTATAACCCGGGTCTCTCGGGGGAAAAGAAGCAACTTAAAGCCAGATGCCACTTCACTGACAGTTCACTGGTTGTAACTAGCACTCGTCCGAGACACTTCTCTGTTTTGCGGTTGCAGTGGTGGCTTTGCCAGCAGGCTCCATCACGGAGGAGGTGGTGGTACAGGAGCCTCAGCAGCCCACGTTCACACGCAAGAGGAAGACAGACCCCGCAGCCAATCACATCAGCCTAATAGGCAAGGTAAGCCAGGAGTGTTAAATCTAGGAGGATTAACACAACATTACGTCTCAGTATCTGAGTATATTCAATTAGCTTGTTATTGAATACAGAAAGAAATAAGTGATTCATTAATTTGGTGTGTGCGCTCGTTTTATCTTGTACAATAAGGCTTATTACATTCCAATTAATTTCAACCTGAAATGAATCGTAATGCAATATTTTCAGGTAATAATTACCTGTTTCCAACTTGTACGCAGTTCAATAGTTCGGCTACATATGAACATGGTTTATAAGTTGGAAGCTTCTATTTTATACATTTGCAAAGTTCTCACTTTCTCACAGCGACTGGATGATTTAGACACATGAACCACAAAGACAACACAACACAACATGGAGCTATTTATCCCTCATAATACCATGCAGCTGAACAGAGCCACTATGGACAAGTACTGGTTTACTTTTAGTTTGTTGTAAAACATGAATGAATTTCAATCACTAAGTTCATTTGACTGTGAAAAACAAATTTAATTCAATTTTATGCTTGAACCACTAATCAGTTTGCTTCGTTTCCACAAGGTCAAAGAAAGTCGTGAGCAGCTGGAGCGGCAGCTGCAGGAAGCCAAACTTCAAGCCCACGAGTACCAGCAGCAGCTCCTGCAGAAGGAGCAGGAGGCCGAGCAGTATCGCCTCAAACTGGAGCAGGCCATAGCCACCAGTAACAACAGCATCACTACACACAGCGCTACAGTGAAGCAGGAGGAGGAGGAGGAGGAGGTGCTGGTAGAGGAGCAGCTAGAGACGGAGGAGGTGAAAGAAGGGGAGACGAAGGACACGGAGGAGGAGGATCGTACAGAGGAAACCCACAAGTCTTCCCCCTGTCGGCGAGGCCGAGGCCGAGGGAGAGGGAGAGGGAGACGCAGACGCTAGCTGACATGTGTCTGATAATCTATTTAATTGATTTTATAACCTTTTGTAAAGAATTAGGAAGAGCTGCACAAACCTGAAGAGGACTTTAGTTTGAAGGGAATAGCTTGGTTGGTTAGTTCCAGGCACACTCTGAGCCTGGAGAGGAAGTGGTTGGCCTTTCAACACTTGGGATCACCTGTAACGTCATGACCAGCCTCCCAACTGAATGAGTCCTTTACCTCCTGCAAATAATGACTATTACATCCCAACATTTTGCCTCAGCCAAATACAAACATTTTAAGAGGAGAAGAGTTTACACACAAAAACCTGCCTGCCAGAAGTTTACAGACGACTAAGGTTAAGAAAATGTCTGACATACTTGCATTGTAGCCATGTTGACAGTTACATCATCTTAAATACTTAACGCTGCATTAATTCATTTTTTGGCCACTTTGGTGCAGAAGAGCTCCACAACAAGCTGTCAGGGCTTTTATCCGTAAACAGCTGCTTGTAAGAAAACGAGCCAATCAAAGTTACGTAGGTAGGATTAGGACCAGACTCGTCTTCCTGTGCCAGAGCCACAAACATGGCTGCAAGCGTGGATGAGACTGCAGCAGCTGTACAGGTCGTTGTAAGTTGACTTATAGAAATAACAACTCTTAAATCTGCATATTTCTTTGACATGACAAACGTTAGGTCGCTGCTGCTCGCAATCACAGCAGATGGGACTGATACATCAGTCATTACAGATTGATTATGGCAGAAATCGGCTGAAATGTCAGGCAGGTTTGTCACTCCAAGAGACGCCTTTTATGTCACACGTCTGATCCATTCTTAATTTTAAAAAGTATTGATTTGTGGAGCTCAGGTCAGATGGCAACACAAATGTTAGGTCAGCGAAGGAAAGTGACAACTTTTAATCAATCGTGGACCAGATTTTATTTATTTGTTTAGTTTTAATAATAATTTTTGGGGCATTTTATGTCTTTATTAGATAGCCAGCAGTGGAGAGAGACACGAGGAATGACATGCAACAAAGGTCTCAGGCCGGACTCGATCTGACTTCACGTCGCATTCTCACATTGCTTCAGTACAGTACGTCTACCTCCCATTGAAACAAACTGCTACCGTTAGCATCACTAGCTGTGGTTATTGTTACTTTGAATTTATTGTTTGCTTAACTTTTGTTCCTTCAACCCTCCGTGCTTACAGAATTCACCTTTATAAATATGTGACAAAAAAAAAAACACCCCACACCCCAATTCCTCTTAATATTTGATCGATTTCTTCATTATTCTGTGTTGTTTTTTTGTAAGTATTTGTACAGTTTTTCCGGCAGGACTTGTGATGAGGGCCCTCAGACTGTGGCGTGTCACTCGGTGGAGGTGCACAGTACGGTCAGAGATAATCATGAAGCAATTACAGTAAGAGCACTTCATGCTCTCTTATCCAGGGTGACCTACAGTGAGCAGATAGGAACTCGGTGTTGTGCTCAAGGACACTTCAACAGAACGCGTGGCAGTTAATGGGCACACCTTATCTTTTCTGGGAATCCAACATGTGACCTTTATGATGGTGGAGAATATTATGGGTTTAATATGAATTACAACAAGGCAGATCTGTTTTTTGAAGGGGAGTAAAATGAGGTGGTGATGTTGTGAGATGCTCTCACTCTGAGCATCAAAATCATGAGTGCAAAGGTACAGGCGCATTTAACCTTTATAGTGGCAGCGTGGGGGCCATTTTCCACTGGAACTAATGAAGGAGCAGGTCGAGGGTTTTGAGCCAAAATCACACAGCCCCGCCTTCTCATTACTGAAACTGTCAGGAGACATTTGTTTACATGGTTGGACTTAAGGGCTTTATTTATACAGTAGAAAATCTGACTTTTAAGTCTGTTTTAAGGTCAAACCTTACAGAGAAATAAAGAGGTGCCTCAGAGACATTACTAGTTTCACTGACTTTACTCATCAAAATGAGCTCAGTAGTTACGGGAAGAACTCCTCAGCCTGTGAAAACACTTACATGTTTACTGTTGTCAAGTTGTGTGTGAATGCAGAAGGTTAATTTACGTGTTCTCATTATTTGGTTTAGTGGTTGTTAAAGGTTTATCATGTTTTAGTGTGCGAGAGAAAGAGAAAACAACATGTAGAATTTAATGAAGTTGAATAATTTTACATCTGGAATATTTTTTAAAGAAAATGTCTTTTACATTTCAATAAAATGCTCTTTGTTTGTTTCCGCTTGGCATCCTTGCATGTGTATAAAGATCCCAACACTTGTGCATGAGCAATTATGCAATCATTTATGCCAATTTTCCACATTTTCTTATCCTGCAGCCAGGGGAAGCATTTATCCTCCAGCTGCTCTAGTGAAGCTCTCCAGTGGTCACCAGTAAAGACTGTCATTATACTGGGCAGCTCCCAGTGGCCATCAGTCGGACACTGTGGTGAAAAACAGCGCTGCACTCAGCTCTCTGTTCCTAAAAACCCTTGAAATGTGGGCACAAAACGGCTCAGTGGGAGTGTGTGCTGGTATTTGATGTGATGTGTGTTCTTGAACAGCTGTCTTCCTCTGATGTCCTTTGAGGGCTAAAGCAGATCGTGGCTGACATGAATCTGACAGACCAGCTCCAGACTTTCAACAAGACGTAGGAGACGGCATCACATCGCCCCGGTTTTACCCTCCTCACGCGGGCTGTCTGTACTCACTCAGAACTGATCTCAAATGTTTAGCCTGAAAAGCACTACGTGGTCTGGGTCCTTGCTATGTTATAGAGCTTTGAAGGCTGAATCAGGACTCACATGGTGCAGAGATCACCTGGACGGGGGCCCTCAGGCAGGCCCAGAGAGACCAGGCCTGACAGCATCTCATCTGTCAAGGCCCAGAGGCTCAGAACGACCTGCCTGAGGAGAACGGCTGGTCGAATCTTTAGAAACACCTCTTGAAATGCAGCCGTTCCACATTTTAGTCTTTTTCCTTCTTGTTTTGTTTTTAGCGGAAGACTTTCAATAAAAATAATACCCCCTCATACAATCCAATACTTGTGAGGGTTAAACTGTTGAGCTTTTGTTGAGACTGTGTCAGCAAGGTGTCAGCTCAGCTCTGGTCACTTCTGTTTTTAGCACAGCTCTCGGGATGGCAGCGCATTGAAATATCTCTAAACCTACAGGATGGATTGCTATGAAATGGACATTTGGATATTGATGGTCCCCAGAGGATGAATCCCTCTGACTTTGCTGATCCCCTGACCTTTCCTCCCTCACCACCATGAGGTTGACATTAGTGGTTTGGATGGATTGCTATGAAATTCATGTTCCACTCAGGATGAATTGTTCCCTCAACTTTCCGTACAGCGGCATCATTAAAGGCCGGTTTCACGAAGATAAACTTTGAGCTAACTAATAGTCAGACTTCACAGTCGTCTAAATTCATTTTTTGCACAAAGCTGTGAAGTTCTTGACTATCTTAAGTAGGACTAATTTGCTGTGAATTCTGGGTAAATTAAGACAGGAGAAAAGCAGCAAATCCTCACATTTAAAAAGCTGGAACCAGCGAATGTTTTGCATTTTTTTCTTCACAAATGATCAAATATCAAAACAGTTGTTTTTTCATTTTCTGCACTGTATATGAGAACACATAAGACGCAAAGCAATCCAATATCTGTCTGAAAGCTGCAGACCTGAAGTATTTTTGAATAATGCTGGCGATCATCTTTTCTTTGGCGCCAATGTTCCCTGAAGCTTCACACAATTCGCCAGTGAAATAGAGGACAGACGTCACCGGTTCTCTGGAATAAGAGGAATTGCTGCAAAATCAATTATACAATATCAGTAGTTCCCCCTTATGTCCTCTTGCACAGCCATTCACATTCACAGGGGAACAGCCCCTTCCAACCTGTTCAGAGACCATTAAATTAACTGGAGGCTGAATAGTGAAATGGGGCGTTTGGAGAGGGAATAAATTCAGCATAAGGCGACTGAGCGTGCACAGCAGAGAATGAAAATAATTCAATTATCAGTGGCTTTCTTTAATATGAGTCATGTTGCATAAAGCATGACTGTGATATTGATCCATAATGGTTAATGTTCCCCACTGCCGCTCCCACTTGCTGTGTAAAGGCGCGTTTAGATTGGATTATAATCTTTGTTTGGCGTGAGCTAATGAGATTTCAGAAACAGAAAATGAAGGCTTTCATTCCAAAATGATTTGTTTCTATTTTGGGTATCGCTCCAAATGATCAGAATTTCAAACAAGCAAAGGTTTTGGGAGAAACTTTTACGGTGTTTAACTTTCATGTCAGAATCCTTCTCGAGTGCAGGTGTCTTTCTTTTCAAATGACTGATGTCTGATCACTCCTCACATGTGTTTCCTACATCCCAGAAGATTCTGTGCTTGTGTAAATGACACATGTTTAGTTCTGCTTTCATATTGCAGCCGTTATCAGCCGAGGGTGGCATTCACGGCACTATTCCGACTTTTAGAAATGAGCAAACAGTGAAAAGGCTTCAGTAAAAAAAACGTAGGTTGTCTCTTACATAATAATCCAAAAAGCGCAGACTGCACATTTCTCCTCTGTGGGATCAGCTCGCATTTAAAATTCTGATCCGCTTCAGCTCCCGGCCCTCCCTAAAAAAAAAAAAAAAAATCAACAACAAAAAAAAAACCTGTGGACGTGTGATATCAGCAGAATTATTAAGCAACACACAACAGATTCACATATTCACCCTGCAAAACAGAATTCATAGGATGATCTATCCACGTCCTGCTTCAAAGTGAGGAATGATGCAGGTTTTTCAGGGAGGGGTGCAGCAGATGATTGCATATCAACATATTCAGTGTTGGTGTCAGAGAGAAGATTGTTATTCTGCATGGCGTTCTGGAGGGTCTCGGCTCAAAGAGCAGCCCGGGCCTGGAGACTAGTGTGTGTGTGTGTGTGTGTGTGTGTGTGTGTGGGTTCACAGAAAACCAATCGAGACACCTGCCGGCTACCACTGCCTGCCGCTGATAAAACGGGACAGAGAATGTATTGGGCCTCCGGCACACATGGCGCCTTGAAAAGGGCAGGGAACAGTTTTCTCATCCATTTTTTTGTTTGTCCTTAACACCTGCCACTTTCACCGCCTGGCGAATGACCCTAACGAAATAAAACACATTAAAAGGCAGTTGTGCACTCTGATCATTTTTATTACAAAAAGGACGGCGGCTCCAGGGCGAAAAAACAGGTCGAAACAAAAGGCTCCAGTACAGACAGGAAATAGCTGCTTGAGCAACTGACCCACAGCTACAACATCAGGATTAAAGCACTTCACCATTTATCATGCACGGAGAGGACACTCTGCAAGAAACACATGCGGGGAAAAAAACTAACAAAAACACATCACCTAAGCACAACATCGCAACATCTGCGATAGGTAGGAAAAGGCCACAGCAGATCACAAGAACATCACATGTCGTCGAAAGGGTCAGAGTTCACCTCCTGTCCCGGCAGGAACAAGAGCAGGGAACGCTTCTTTTTCTTCTTCTTCTTCTTTTTAGCGGGTTGTATGACATCTCCGTGAAGTGCAAAGACACAGTCGCATCAGTGACTGGCTGATTTCCAGTGTCTCCGCTACCTACGATACTGTAAACAATCTACACTATAAGGCGCACAGTTGAAAAATTGCCCAACGAAAGAGCCACAACATCAGTTCGTAAAGGGTTTGATGTGAAAATGCATCGTCATCTTCATCACCAACACTCTGCAGATCTGGCATACCAACTGTCAATATACCAACTGCAGGCAGTAAAATGCTGTTTAAGTTTCTTTAAATGGGCACTACACTCAAAATAAAACTACATTTAAAGACAAAATCAGGAACCCTTTTTCCCTCTTTTTCCTAAAACATCAATATCAACTTTAGTTTTTTTTTCTTTTTTTTTCAAATTAGGCACACGGTACAGCACAGTAAACTTTTATTTCTTCAATACCTCTTTTGGTTGTTGACATCTAAGAGACGTGGACGCCGCGGGCCTCTCCGAGACTGAAAGGACAAATAGTTTTTTTATCGCACACACACACAGAACAGTTATAGTTACTCACTGCTGGCATCTATCTGTCCACACACCTTTCCAAAACATTAAAGGGAGAACTTTTCCACGTCAGTTTCCTTCTTTGTGATTATTTAACCTGCTTTATCACCTTGATACCAGTCTTACCTAAAATGATGACCAGATCAGAATATCTTACAAAGACATAAGGCATTAATTCCTCTTCACCTGAACCATATCAGTCATACAAAGTCTTTTGGACCTCTCGTGTCTGTCCACAAATTAAGACAAAATACGCTAAAAACAAAAAGACCTCGACAAATCTCAACTATTTACTCTGCAAAATACTTTTTCACTAACTTTTTTTTTTTAAACACTGATTGTCTACATTATCAATAAAAATCTAAGGACGTAAACATGATAAGATGTAAACACTGTTATTATCCAACTGGCTTGGATATCAAAAGATATTCGACCCTGTGTGAGAAATGTGAGAAGAGTCTTCCACACATGAGATGGAGGAGGGACGAGGTAGTCCACAAGAGAACTGATGGCTGGGAAAGGGAGTTATGGGTAACCGTAACTTGGCTCTGGTGCATCACTCGGACTGAGGGTCATGGTAGTTTGTGGTTGTCTTGTTATAGTTGAGAATTTTCTGATTTGGCAGGGAGATGCTGTTGAACTCTGGGTGTCGCTCATCTCGACGACAATCCGGCATCGAAATTCTTCTCCGTTTGAACTTTCAGAATATTTTCTGAAAGCTGTTGTTTTCCTGGTGAATCAGCAGTCATTTGTTCTCAGGGCCAAAGTGCTCTCGAAATGCTCATCAAATCAGTCTTTTATTTTTTAATTTTCTTTTTTCCCCCCAATTCGTGCACCCTCAGGGGTCCTCAGACGATGCGGTAATCGAACGTGTCCTTCTCCGTGTGGTCAGTCCAGTTGGAAGAGGGCATGCTGCGGTAGGGGTCCAGAAGGATGCGGAAACAGCGCACGATGAGCAGGGCCAGGAAGATGAAGAGCAGCAGCACGAAGACGAACGCTGCCTTCTGCTCCAGCGTCAGGTAGGAAGGCACGTGATGGCCGCCGCCCGACGAGGACAGCGTGCTGCTGAAGAGGCCCTCAGCCATCCTGGGCACATCCATGCTTGATCGTCTCGGCTCCAGCTCTTTGTCGGTTGCTTAAAGATTTTGGAGGGGAAGATGGGCTCGGCGGATAAGACCTGCGAGAGAATCCAAACAAATGGGTTACACTGGAGATCGTGTCCTCTGTGGTTTGACAGATGAAACAGCAAAACGATGAATCAGTGTAATCGTAGAAACAGAAAAAAAAAATCTCAAGACGAGAGGAACGAAACAAAATGTGTTTCAGGAACAAAGTGGCTCTCAGATTCGGTTTATTTTTGGAACTCCAGGCGAAAAGCCTGCTCTCTGAGCAAAGAAGGCTCAAGGGACTCCTTTGGCCTTGAATTTCTGCAGCTCAGGGGGTTTGAATTGGCACTTTGGAGTTTTAGTTATACAACATTTATTAGATATGTCACTGGCTTCATTAAACCACAGCCTGCTGCTCTGACTTCTCCAACCCTACCTTCAATGAATCTAGTTTGTGCTTAAGTGCAGATTCTGTTACTTAATTAATTGTGTTTAAAGGCTCTATATTTGTCTTATTGTCAAACAATCCCATTAAAAGACCAAAAGCAACGATGGATTTCTCCTAATAACAAGTGTTGTCTGTGTATCTTCTTCCTCTGTGCAATAGAGCTCCATTGTTCAAAAATGATTAAAAACACATGTTCCTTCATTACCATGAACACACACACTGTAGTTTATTTTGAATCAATCCCACATACACCGCCCTGCTGCCAGAAATACTAATAATAACTAACAATCAACAGCTGAAAATAGTCCCAAACTAATGCGACATTTCCTCCCGTTTGAGTAACGTTTGCACAAAACTACAGTCCCCAGCTGTTTCAGAAAAATATAACCATATATACTTGTACATCTTCAGGAGGAACCAATGGGCTGAGTGTCACAGACAGGTTTGGGAAGCGGGAACATTTAGAGAGACGGACCAACTCATCATTGGTTTTACTCTTTAATGGGATTTGTTGACAATAAGAACAACAAACAACAACACAGCCTTGTACTAGTACAACTTACTGATCATGATGGATATAAACATCCACCTTTAAACAACTTGGGTTCAGCTCTCGGCTCACACCATGCAGGTTTCTACTATGTTAAACTTAAAGTTCGGTTGGTTAAGGTTAAGTTATGAGTAGATTTCAGTAGGCGAGGACACTAATGTGGAACTTATTAGTATGTACGGAGTTAATACAGTATTTTAATGTGTAGGCTCCGACCTCATGACTCCTGCAATGACACAACAAGCTCAGCACAACAGAGATTGGAGAGTGACAGCAAAGACCCTGCAGGTGGTTCGGTCACTCATGAGGTTCACTCGTTAGCAGTGGTCACAGTTTTCTCATGAAAACAAACCCACAACGTGACATATTTTTTTCATCAAAATGTGCTAACATGGAGATTTGACAGGAGGAGCAGCTTGCAGCTTTCTGTGTGGATATTTTGTTCTGGCAAAAAGAGGCCCAATACATTGAATTTGGAGAAGAGCGTTGGCTGTTCTATAAACAGAGTTGGAGGACTGATCATCTTTTTATGTCTCTCATTGCTGCAAACCAGTTTTACAGCACAGGAGCACAACTGACACGATCGTGTGTATAAAACTTACATATGTGAGAAGTATTATTTCTGTAACTTTGGACATAAATCCTATTTATTCTCCAACTTCATTGCTGAGTTCTGAGGACAGTCAGATGCAATTATCTAAACCAAAGTTTCCAAAACCTTTTTGGCTCGTGACAACGTCAAACGAAGTAACATCTACTTGTGAGGCCCGTCTTCAGTTACATGTCTACAACTGATGGTGACCACTTCAGCCAAAGTTTCATTTGAAAAATTACATTTAAAACGCCTGAAACTAATAATTCAGCACATTAACAAGAACAGAAGCAACATATTAGAGGAACATCTGATAAATATACAGAATGTGAGGTTGCAGAAACATTGTTTTTTTTCTGCTTTCCTTTCCTGATCATCTTCTCATGACCCCTCAGATTTAACTTCTGGGTTTGGTTGGGAAGCACTTAACGAAACCAAATGATCTGCACATGAAGTTGAGGTGACCCTGACTTTTCTTATAAGCTTAATTGGCTCCACCAATCATTTTCAGATCAATTAGGTCATTACCAGAGTATCAATTGCCTTTGAGAAATGTTTGCATAACCCGAACTCCAATCTTTTTTAGGTTGCGTCCTTCGGTCGCGCTTCTGCAAGCGTGAAGAGCCGTCACGGAGACTGACAACCGCTTGGGAGAGGTGGTGGATGTTATGAGGCTGCTAGAAGTGACAAGACGGGCAGGAGAGCTGTCTCTTTCTGCCTAAAAAAAAAAAAGGAAGAGAAAAGATCTCTGTAGGCAACTCTCAGGAGAGAGACACAGAGAGAGAGAGAGCAGCCTTCAGCCCTGCCTGGCTGATCAGCAGCCTGTAATCCATCACACTTAAAACTCAAAAATGATATTTCACAGCAGTGATTCATCGCCCTCGCTGTGAAAAATGATAAGGAACGGGCTGTTTCTCTTTGTCCGCCGGTTTTCCATAAGCGTTTACTGTCAGACCATAATCTCGCCTTCTTGTCCTCCAAGGACACGGTGAGGTTACGGAGTATTAGCACCTTGGGCCAGAAACCACTCTGTTATTTGTCAGCAGGTTATGTAATGCACTTCAAAGACTCCCAACATGTACATCATCAGCAGCTCCATGACTAAGTGCTCAGAGTTTGGAGCTTTTCTTGACAGTCAGAGATACGCTAAACATTTAATCTTCCCTCGACAACTTTAGAGAGAGACACACTTCCCATTTCAAAACCAGATCTCTTCTGTTTGAAGAAGCTCGTATTATCTGTCTATGTACTTATGCTCATCAGCAGCGACTGTAGCTCTGAAATAGCCTCCGAGTGACGGAAATACAGATACGCTACGTGTGAATTTAGAAACTGACCAGCTTTATATGACTGCACAAGTTATTTTGGTCCAACTGTACAGCATCAGTGACGGTTGCCGTGGTGAGGAGAGGAGATGAAACAATGTCAGGCGCTGAGAGTCAAATTGACAGGGAAGTGAGTGTGACAAGGACATGGAGCCAAATTTAGAAATGAAGCCGATTATGATGAAAAGTTGATCTAACCTGCAGAGCTGTGTGTGTGTGTGTGTGTGTGTGTGTGTGTGTGTGTGTGTGTCATGACTATGACTAATGGGGGATTCAAAGTGCATCAGAGGAGGTGAAATGAAGTGGTGTCGGGGAATTATTGGGGTTTATTTTTCAACACGTTGTCAATCATCTCACGATATAAAATGTCCTGTATTATTAAAAGACTGCAAAGATGATGTTACACAGTATGAGACAACACGTTTAGCTATACAATTAATAATCGAATATATTTAAAATGAGTCCCATTTGTACATGTATTTATTTTTATCTTGAATTTAAATGTTTTGTTTTCACACTGAGTCTTTCAGTCTAAGAGAACATTGTGTTTCACTGCGCATACTGTTTGTGTATGTGACAAATACACCTCTGAATCCTTCCAAGCCAACACATGCACACCTGTCAGTACCAAACCCAATGAAACTGAGCAAGAATTTGAAAATAAATGATACAGATAGTAATAAGATTAGTAATAAAAATATGGCTTATATTTAAATAACAATATCAACAACCATTACAGCCTAATATTAAAATTCTTAAATTATAATTTTCTATAATCTTGTATAAAGAGTTTATATGTAAAGAAATGCAAGAAAAAGAGGAAAGGAGGGTAAACATTACAAAATGACTACTTGAGGTACAAATATGACGCCATTCTGGATTATTATATGCAGAAATATGCGTTTAATAAACGCATGAATGTAAAAGAGGGCACATTCTGGTGTGGTGTCTGTATCTTGCCTGATGCGTGGAGTCCCGTGCTGATCAAAGGTGGACACACCCGCAGCTTCAACAACAAGTCAGTGCGAAATGAACAGCCGCCATTTAAATGAAGGTCTAAAAGCTTCAACTGTTGTGTGTGAAGGGCCCCCGCTGCCCATCTGCAGCTGCACCTCATCCGCCTTACACGAGCCGCAGCTGGACTCCTCGCGGCGCACGTGGATGCATCAAAACGTCCAAAGACAAACGGTCTCTGCCCCCCCCCCCCCCCCCCCCCCCCAGGTGCGCCTGACCGGTACCCTCCACTCAGTCACCGCACAAAGTCAAACGATCAGATCTGCACGTGCAGAAACGAAAGAGGCTCCCGTGCGAAGGTGAAGGTGGACGCGAGCGCAGCAGCCGCAGGTGGAGGCGGCCGAGTCTGGAAACACTAACCTGTTGTTATCAGGGGAGTCGGGAGTCTCCGTCAGCGGCGGCTCTCCATTCCGGTAGACCTTTCTGTTTTCAGGCTCTTTCACCGAAACCACAGCGAGCAGACGCGTCCTGGGGGGGGGGGGGGGGGGGGGGGGGGGCGCAGCGCTCCTCACTCCAACACAGAAGGAGCCTCGCACTGCTTATTGCCGCGCAGACCTCACCCTCTGCTGCTCGCTTGTCTTTTTTTTTTCTCTTTCTTTCTCTCTCCTCGTCCTGACGCGCCGCTCATCCCCGCAGACACACACACGCAGAGATGTAGTGGTACCCCGTCGCTACTGGCAACCTGTTGCCATAGCAATCCTCCAGGTAGGCGATATGTTGCAAGCGGATGAGGGAAAGGTGTGGCCCTAATATGACATCTGCAAATGGAGTAATAATCACTAATATGACACAAACGAAGAACACAAAACACACAGTTAAAGAGAAGTTCTGCAGGTTGAAGTGATTCTCTCACAGAGATCTCAGCGGAGGTCAAAGGTGAGCGTGTAGTGGCCTGTGTGGTGTGTTCATATCTTCTTTAATGTTATTATTAAGACTCCAAAATGCCAAATTAGTATCATAATGTGCTCAAATCTTTGTCATAAACAATACGCAGGAACATGCACAGCCAGAGGTAAGCGAGCACAGACTTTGCTGCAGACTAGTTGCTCAGGCCGGATGTGTGCACAACGTAGAGATGAAGGTGTGATGGGCACCTCGAGCAGAGAACACTCATCCTCTGGTATTCTTTTGGTGACAAGCTTTAGAGTCTTTGCTGTCTCATCCTGACAGATGCAAATCCCCTCAGAGCTCCGGGAGGACGTGACAGTCCATGAAGGGGTCAGGGAGTGACTGTGCAGAGCAGTTTTTAGGGGGAAATCTCAAGTTACATAATGTCCTCAGTCAGCTGTCAGCATCCAAACGCTTGTGCAGCATCTCCACCTGGTGGAGGCCAGTGAGGACTGCAGGTGCTGAGACAGGAAATCCACAGACGCTCAATTGAGCTAACTTTTAATCTGTAATGAGATGTTTTTCTTCTTTTACGCAGGTTAGATACATCAAAGGGTGTCTTTTTAAGGGTCCAACTTGAAATGAATAATCTCTTTATATGCACACACATAAGCCTTAACGCAGGTACCTTGAGTTCAGTTAAACTCTTTAAGCAAAAGTCGGACATTTGGGGAAAAATTCTTATTTGCTTTCTTGCCCCGAGTTTAAGATCGACGGCCATCTTAGTTTAGCACAAAGACTAGAAACCAGAGGGAAACAGTTGACCTGTGTAAAAAGTGTAAAAACACCACTTGGTTGTTTTACGAGTCCACTGAGGATCAAATACACGTTGTTTTACCTTTTAAATGAATAAGATACACGAGATGGACCATGCACTTGAATTACAACTACTGTGCCCTACTCCATTCCACATGACAACTGTTTGATAGCTGTATTAATGAGAATTTCTGACCCTATAAATGAGGTCTGAGAAGCTTTACTGTTTCCTTATCATGACATTCTAATAATTCAAGACCTGATTGCTCCAATTTTGTCGGTCATGAGTGACATCATTGAACATCAAGTTGGAATTTTACCAATAAAACCGATTCAGAAATGTATTTCACACTCTCAGAATGAAAATACACACACACACACATATATATATATAATACAGTGTACACCACATGCTGAGTGGGTGAGTTGATTGGACAGCTAAGGCAGCGGAGGTAGCTGATTGGCTCTTGCTGCTGCTGTGTCAGTCTCCCAGCCCTCAGTTCACGCTTCAGAAGACAAAGATCAGAGAAAAATAAAGTTCACCATTGATAGCAGGTTGCCGGAGCAGATCTCTGCATGAGTGGCATTAAAGGACTGTGACTGTAACACGTGAGCAAACAAAGCGTTTTTAAACTAATTTACTGATCACAATTTTATGTTTTAGGTGATTTCAACATGTCGGTCTGAAGCCAAGTGCAGGCTTTCAAACATCTTTAGTCCCAGACCGTCATGTGGACGAAGAAGATGCACAGACTACACCACTGATCTCAGACGAGGTGTACCGATTACAAGATTATTCCACTTGGAGGAATCCAATAGGTATAATGAAGCTTGTTGCATTAACAACATAATTGGTGGCTGTTTGCTGGTCCCATCTCAGACTCATGCTGAGGTGAAGACATGTCTTTGAACGGCTCGAACTAGAAGACCGGTGGTGACTAGTGCAGACTCTGTCCCGACCTGAGGGTCTTTGTCTTACGTCTTAAGTCTTGTAGTCCGTACTAGACTTCAGTTAGATAAGCAACGATGGATCGGGGTGGCGCTATGGTGACCAGACAGAATTCACTTTGATGGAAGACATCAAGACACTTTCCACACGCTGCGATGTTCAACATACTGGCAGTACGAACTCAGTAACACCTTCGTGAGCTATGAACCACCTCCCTTTGTCGGACTGCTAAACGTTTGGATGCAGCTACACAGAGAAACCAGAGGAAGAGGATGAGAGGGAAGTGAATACCGATCATCTACCACAACCAACAGCAGCGACGTGATTGGCTAAAGGCGGCAGTGAACTTTAAAGGAAGAAAAGGTACCAAACGTTTTGGACTAGAGCTGCTGAAAGCTGATATTTTGTGCAGATATTCAAATATACACATTTTTTATGCAATAAATAATATATATTTCCCCATTTTTAGTTTCAAATTAGACATGTGACGCTAAAACTCTCCACTAAAGCCCAGATTATTGAAATGAACTGATTAAATTAATGAGATGAATCAATGAGTTGATCAACTGAAAATGAATTGGCAACTATTTTGATAATCAGTTCATTTAGTTTAGTCATTTTTCAAGCAACATCTCACCATCGATTGATTGATGGAGAAAATAATAAGCAGATTAATCAAAAATGAAAATAAATGTTAATTGCAGAAATGCAGTAAAATAGTGATATGTCGTATGTTGGGGTCTTAAAAAACTCACTGGATGTCTACCTCTATCAGCCAGATCCTTAAAGCCAGATTCACATTTACACGCTGATGCCGCCGACACTGATAAATCAGGTCTTTACTGCTGTCGTACTGGCAGCAGGCACCACTATCTGGCCAACATCTGTGTTTAACTGCAAGGCCAATATTGGCATAAGCACACTGATAATAACACTGCTGTAACCTTAATATACACACACACACACACACCCCTCACACACATCTTAGCAGCCTTGGAAGAATAAAAGAATCGAGCACGTTGCCAAAACTCGCAGCCAACACACGTTGCATGATGCGATGCCAGCGAGATGGCAGCTGCCAGCTGAAACCTGCTCATCACCACTCGACACCTCTCAGCAGCTCAGTTATCCTTTTATTTTGTAAATCCTACCTGGCTGGTGTCAAGGTGGCTGTGAATCAAGAGGAGGAATCCATTAAGCACTGATCGACCCTGGCTGGGCTGATGCCGACCCAAAACACAGTTACCTGATACCATCTGACTTCCTCAGAACAAGTACAGAGTAAAAACAAATATATTCTGTTATATATTCTGTTATATTATATATAATATATATATTATAATATTTCTGTTGTTTTCTGATGGTGTTTTTGTAGTTTTTAGAGTCTGAGGGAAGATCACACCAGATGCTCGTCTGTTTTTATTGTCATGCGAGGTAAAATAAACTATATTCATGCATGGAAAGGGTCATCACCTCCCCTGCTTACATACCTACCTACGCCCCCTACAGGTAAAAGTACAATTAGATGCTGTGTGAATAATCCAGTTAACAATGAGGCTTAAATCAGGTCACATGGCCAAACACTAAAACAGGCAACTGGACTCAAATGCAGACATGTTTTTTTTTTTTTTTTTTACATTTTTCAAAAGTCATAGGCAAACAGGCAAGACGGCTGGTGATCAGACAAATAGCGAGTAGTTGAGGAGGAAACAGGTTGCAAACAAGCACAGGTGACTGGAGAGGCTGGAAGGCTTCAGCACCTTGGAAACTTAATCAATCTGGCTGAAAACTGGCCTCTATTTATAAACTGTGGGGCTGATGGTGACTGGGGAGCACCTGGGTGTGCTGGTGATGGGATCAGGTGATCTGAGGGCAACTAGAGGGCAGGGGAACAGAAAGAACAGACAGTCTGGGGGGAGTCTGAGTCTGATGAAGAGAGACCTGTCCCTAAAGGCTTCCCCCTCTAGGGACACAATCTGACAACCCCCCCCAGGCTGTCCAGGCACAGGCTGAAAATATAGAGAGACTGACAGAGGCAGAGAAGCGAGGGAAACATAGCTGGACAGAGAGCTGATAGAGACTGACCTGGGTGGAAAAACAGAGGAAACAAACTGAAACTGAAGCTCAGGAACGGAAAGATGAACAGATTCAGACTCTAGAAGAGATATAGAGCCAAAATCTATGAAATGGATCTGATAGTAGAGACTGAACCTGGATCTTAAAGGATAGAAACAAGAACAGAAAAGAGTCAGACTGAGAAGCAGCTATTGGCTCGACATATACCTGCATCTCAACCAGAAACTGAGAAAGAACTGGTTCAGAGGCGGTGTTCCTGTTCAGGCTCAGACAAAGAGGACTTGTCCAGGCTCAGGCAGAGAGACGGGTTCAGGCTAATGCTCCTGCCGAGAAATTAGTTCATGTTCAAGCTCATACGGAGAAACAAGTTTAAAGAAGCAGAGAAGCAGCAACAGGGACGTTGTACTTGAAGGGACTGGACTGCTGGGAACTAATAGATTAGGGGGGCTTGATGAGAACACTCAGCCCGGGAGACATAAGGACTGTTAGCTGACTGAGAGGCAGAGGGCAGACTAGCTGGCAGAAAGGCTGGAGATGAGCCGTTTATAAGAGAAACTGCTGCAGAGAAACAAATAAACTGGAGACAGGAAAGACAATTTCTGGCCAGTGAGCAGAATGGCTGACTAATGAGGGAGTGGGGTGAACACCCGGCTGGGAAGCTGACTGACGGGATAACTCCGGGGGCGGCCGGCAGCAGAGGATCTGAAGTGCTTCACAGCAGAAAATGTGCCCCGGGAACCGCAGGGAACAGGCTGGGACCCGGGGGGGGGCTGATTTGATGCGAACCCTGGAAGATGACAAGTAGAGAGTCCACAAACGATGCCTGCTGATACTGAGAATGGAGCTCCAGCTGACTTGAAATATAATAGAATATAAGAACAAATGCGTCGTATTTATCCCACTAAACCTCCTCAGTTCGACCCCATGTGGGCTGTGATGTTTTGATACCAGCGCCAAAAATATACGTTTTAATACCTTACTCTGAGGAATAAGCGTTACTCCCAAACTTCTCTTCACACAAACAGCTGCACAGGAACTTTGCCAAAATACTCAAAAATACTATCCAAAATAATGATATAAAACAGGAGCTATTTGATAAAAGAATAAATGACCAAGAGCACAGATTTGATCAGACATTCATTCAGATATTTTTGATAGACATTTCATCTCGGTCTGTAGGAAAAGAGTATTCGATACTCTGCCTTCCCTCCAGAGGTCAAACACAGCGACTGGTGTCCAGATGAAGAGGCATCCCATGCAGCACAGACCTGAGAGAGAAGAAGGCAATTTATTCTTGAATGTGATATTCTGTTTCTGAGAGTAGTAATTTATGGATATGATACTGAATCATTTCAGGGTCGGAGACGGGGTCAGTTTATTTGCTAAGCATGAAATACGTGAAGGCATTTCTCTCCCGTAACATTGAACCAGAAATGTAACTGTGCTGTAAACAAGAGTGATTAAGAGCGGTTACTCGACTGAAGCTCAAAGACAAATATGACTGGCACATTTTAATCCCTGTTAGCACAGTTTGTAGTGAGAGAAGTCTTGTTTGTTTTGCTGCTTTAAATGGATGCCAGTTGTAGTATGAGGCTTCAATGTGCGAGAAATGCACAAATGAAAGTATTTCTTTACTCTCCAAATCTCCCTTTAGTCCCCTGGCAGATGCCTTTCATGTTGCCTGTTTGGCTCGTGGAGTTCTCACACAGAGCTCGAGCAACAACCCACTAATGAGTTGTCATAGCGCACATAGTATTTTGTCTTTGTGCTGGGGTGCTGGGGTTTTCCCCCTACAAATTGAAACGATAGAAATAATAAATAAAGTAAATGCTGAATAATGATCAGATGATGCAGAGGCAGATGTTTGAAGATGTGAAGCTTCTGCAGGAATAATTCTCATCTGAAAGCTCTCTTTCATGTCAAGTATTTCCAGAGAGGAAAAGTCATTTGACCATATCACTTAGGCTCATGCAACAAAGTTATGTAACCCTCCATTTGCATTTAAAAAGGTATGTCCAACAGGCAGTTCACATTCAACTTGAGTGCACTCGACTCGGGATCGCTCGGGAGCTGCTTTTGTTGACTGAAGAGACAATTTCTTGGAGCCTGTGGTCTTGCCCTATATCCCCACGACAGGCGCCTTTCATGTTGCCTGCTCGGCTTACAGAGTTCCCAAATTAAGTTTCTAATGAGGCGGCTAAGTGTGAGAAAACACGTCAACCATACACTTTACAAAACTTTTGCGAAAATAAAGTTCGCTGAGACTCTCCTGCAAGCAAACTCGCGTCCAAGTCAGCCATCAAGGGTACTAAAAGCACAGCTAAGGGCGTTATTGATTTCCTCGCTCCTCTCAAGGCTTCTCCACTGATGGGCTACTTCGCTTGACACCTCTTCTCCCACAGCGGCTCGTCTTCATCGCTGCTGTATGAACTCAGTGGCACATCGCCCCCCCCAGCTTTAATTAATAGCTTTGTGCTTCCTTCAGCTCATCTATTCCCTCAGACTAATTGCTGGCAGAAGCATCTCTGCTAATCCAATTTGGAGCCCTGAATAATCTCCAGGAGCGTCTCAGGCATTATTGAATATTTGTGGGAACCTGCAGGTCTAATGGCTACTGTGTGTGTATTTCATTTATCTGCTCTTAGAGAAGGATATTCTCTTTTTAGGGCTCTCATTATGTATGCCACGCTGACTGAATGGACCTGTTCTGTATGTGAGGGCTCGGCGTTTCTTGACCATGTGTGTTACTGACTGCATGGCCTTAAAAAAGTCCTTCTGTCTGCTCAGTGCTCTGTGAACATAACACTTTTAACACATATCAACATTTTGATACTTATCTTACCTCAGTGATACTGTACTAAAATGTCAGCATTATGTTTTTAACTCAATATGTTTTCACCTATTTGAGTAGAAACCCCTGAAATTAGACACGAAGACAAAACATTGCAAAAAGGTTTCTGGGTTTGGCTGTGGTGGGAAAGTTAATGCTTCTTTTAGTGGAGACAAAGCATTCATGTGGTGCTTCCACTCACTGTTAGATGCCGCCACTTCACCAGCGAGCCTAAAAGACAAAGAATGAAAAAGAGTTACGTATCTGGAGGAAAAGTAACTGCAAAGTCTACTGTTTGACCCTGCACTGATTCACAGGATCAGCTATTGTGTTAAAAGTGCTGTATTAAGGAGGAGAAGCTAAAAATGAGGATTCTTGTGCTGATAAAGCACATCAGACTTCATGAAGACTTCCTGCACCACCTGTCAGCGGTCACAGGGTGTCAGTATGTTGCTACGAATCTGCTTCAGGAGAGACGGCCACCTCCAGCCAGCATCTTTCAACTGAGACGTCCAGTGTGTTTGAAGAATTAATGGCTGTGGTTAAACAGTGTTTGGACGAGAGTCTGGGGGCGGTCAGCACAAAGCGATGGTACACTGTACACTCCGGATGCTGGCCCCGATGAGCTCTGGCCCACTGGACAAGTGTTTAATTTACTAAAGTGACTGTCTGGAAGAATTATGGGCCGTTCATCTACAGGACACTGCAGAAAATCAACTATATACTATATCTCAAGCTGTCTGGTCCACATCCACACACAGCCTTTCCCATTTTTGGGATATTACATCTTCTTGTGACCTCTGGCCCTGTGAGAAGAACCATCATAAAATGCTTTTGTCTTCATCTAGTTGTTTACAGAGTAAATGGAAGGGATCAGAAGCCCATTCAAAGACCGCGATCAGTCCACGGCCACTTGGAGGCTAATTAGCGGGATTAACTAACCTTCTGATTGCCACGACAAGGTTTTGTTGTGTCACATCATTTGAATTAATGAGGCGCGCTGATGAGAAACCTGAAGTGATGAAACTAGAGTGAAAAGGGATGATTGTGTCGCAGCAGAGTGATGAATATGCCTCATTTCCCTTCAGTGTTTACTGTCTGCTGGCGGTCTGTCAGAAGCAAAGAATCTCTTTGTTGGGGATGAATTTACAGGAACTTGCAGCACCAACTTTGGTGTACAGAAAGACTGAGTCAGAATGACATTTTGCAGTCCCGTCAATCAGGCTGAGAGCTCGAACTGACACTGATAATAAAATTAACATAATTTATTTCATGTCGGTCTGTTCAGGAAGTGCATCTTCTTCTTCATCTGGCTGGACTTACAAAAAGAAATTGGCAGATCATTTAGTATCATTAGTAAGTGGGTAAATAGCCAAACAAAAATAAGGGCATTTGGTTGTCTGCCTAAAAACACAAAAACAGTCACTTGAAAAAGTATCATCTCATTAAAATCTTCATTATAATGAGCTTTGATTAATTGGTGTATTAGTGCAGCAAAATAGCCTAAACACAAGCCTTGAACAGGAGGCTTTCATAAGAGACCATTTTGCATTTTCAAGACTTTTAATTTGGATTTCAATGAACATTAGTGACCCTTTACAGCTGGCACACATTAGACAAATCTCTAATAATGATCTTAATAATCTTTAACAATGCTGTGGCATGCCGAGCTATGATCATATGCATTTCCACAGCTTCCTCACAGGAGGAGATGTAGCCACGCTGTCCTGTGATACCCTGGTCCTGCTTGGGAGGTCCACTCCTGCATCCACTGTGCTGTATAATTGGACTTTAATTATTGCGTTCTGTTGATGCTGATTTCCTGCTGTTGCTTCTCATAAAAGCGTTCTGCTGAAGGACCAGTGGATGGCCTTTATTGTGAAGCAGCTATAAAAGTGTTTGTCACTGTTTGACTCCTTATTCAATGATAATTAGTCTACGCAGGAATGTACCGTTTTTTTTCTTCTTCTAGCAATTAACTGACTCCAGATCATGTTTTAATGTTTCAATGGCAAACACACAATGGAAACAGCAAACACAGACTGGTTAGAAAAAAATGCTGCAGGCAACTGATGCTTCCTTCAGATTGGATGAACATCAGACTTTTCACCATTTCTTTAAGCTGTATTGTTGCAAACGCTCATGTAGATTTAAAGCTGCATTAATTGATAAACACGTGGTTTGGGTTTGGGTCCTTTGCTCCCGTCATAACTCCTACAGCTGCTAGAGGGCGCTGTCACCTGAATGTAATCAAATGTCGTTTTGGGCCACTTGCTGAAACGACAGACTCAATAAACCCCCAGTTTTCTTGTCACTTTGAGAGTTACTGATTTAAGGAATATCATTATTCTCAGAGCTACACAGCCACCCCACCTCACCGACTTATAAAGTTATTACAGCGAACATATTAGTGAAAAATTTCCGGCTCACCAAACCGACAGATGAGCAATATTAGCGCTCATTTGGAGTCTAATATTTCCGTCCCTTTAGCTCTGGTTTGGTCTCCACCGGCTCCAGGTTGGAGGCAGTTTGTGTACTGTGAGTTCATCACAGCTTTTTTTTCGCTCGTGTAACCATGAAAACCTCTTTTTTTGTTTTTAAATGATAAAGCACGAAGAGGCCCGCTGCGCTGCATGTGTTGACCACAAAGGAACGATCACATATTCATAAACCGAACAGTTCGCACCTCCTCCCCCGTGACAGAGAGACATGACACGTATGATGCACGTCTGTTGATTCATCGAACAAGAAAACAAATGGGTGGCGAAGGGAGAAATCAATGAGGTGAGTCTTCGAGATCAATCCTGTGGTTGCGCTCCTGGCTTCCATTTTCTCCTCACACACACACACACACACACGCTCATGCACACTGCACATGACCCCAAAGCTCATTTAGGGTGACAGAGACTAAACATGTTACCGCCTGCACAGAGAAATCTACATTCCTCACGACTGTCATCTCTTCAATCTCACGCCGACAGTAATGATCCTGAGACGCCGCCATTTTGAGACATGCAATTTGGATAAAAAATGAGTTTGAGGAGAAGAAGAAACGTCTCAGAGCGAGAGAAAGAAAGAGGGAGGGAGGGGATAGTTGGGGGGGGGGGGGGGGGGTTTGCTCTGAATCATTAGTTCGATGGGAGCACCGCTGTTCCAGGACTAATGGAGTATCAGCGTGAGCCATGAGCGGGTCGGCCTCAAAGCTGCCGTCGTCAGCACGAGCAGGTGGGCAGCTGTGAGAGGTGAAGTTAGCAAAAACGGAGCCATACGGGAATCTTTGAAGTTCAACAAGACACAGCTTTGAAGGCTTCAGTGGACAAGCTGGTGGAAGCTACAAAAAAAGAAAAAAGGGCCCTGACTTTGGAAAGTTCAACATCTGCATCCAAAATTAATGAAGCACAATCATCTGAGAAACGTGTGCAATTATTCCCCTTTCACCATTCTGCTCCTAACGTCTCTGCAGTATCTTTCCTTCCTAATAAAAAAAGCACCTGAAAACCTGCAATAAGTCCACAGTCAAATCTTTTATTGAGTTGTGACGACACTCAAAGCTTCACCTTTTCCAACATCAGCTCAGTTCCTGTCTTAACGCTGCAGTGTTTACATGGCTGAGCCGAAGAACCTTCAAATCCCGGTCAGTGTGTATGATTTGTTCTTTATTTTGAGCAAAAATTTAAATGACTGCAGCTCTGACTTTTCTTTTACACACAGCTCTGATTCTGATTCTTTATTGAGGCTAATATTTAACTTCACCTCATCTGAACTTTCTAATCCAGGACAGTGTTAAAAGGAGAGTTCAGCATTTTGGGAAACACGTTTATTTGCCGTCTCGCCGAGAGTTGAGATGAGAAGATCGACACAGCTCTCATATGTGTGTGCTACATATTAACCTAGAGCCAGCAGGCGGTTCGGTTCGCTTAGCTTAGCGTAAAGATTAAAGACTGCAGTTCCAGCACATGATAATAATCTCTGCAAAACCACAGTGTGTTGTTTTTACATTTAGGTTTAAAACAGATTAAACACAACTGATGTAACGTGTTCATTTGTGTTTCAAGCGGTTTTAATGCTAAGCTAAGCTAACCACCTGCTGGCTCACAGACAAGAGAGTGGTATCATCCCATCTGAGCAGGTAGTTTGGTGAATTTGAACACCATTAAATGGTGACCTTTAATTCTCCAATTCCAAATGTTGGGGCACATTTGATGACTTTGTTTTTTTATCGCGAAGCCTTTGGTTGGTCTACAGACTGTAATATGGTATCAGTTGAAGGGTCTAGTTTATTTTGTTATGTGCAACAACACGTCCATAACAAGATGAAAAGAGGCTGATCCCTATTGCTGGTGATTACTGTGATCTGTGGTTAATCTCTGACACTATTGCGCCAAAGACTGAGTTTGGTATCGAGATCCAATTATCTTTTTTTTCCACTTACTTTTCGCCGTCTGTGCACTCCAGAGTCAGCGTGGTGTCAAGGTTTTTATTCCTCTCTCCGGGATGCAGATGACATATTTTTCGCTGACATGCGAGTCACATAAACAATTAACTTATGACCTGCAGAGTAATCAGCTCCGCTACCACAACTTAGCAGAGGCAGAATACTGAAAGAGACAATTTTCTTCCTTCTGCGAGGAAGGCAGCAGAAACTGGCCTCTAATCTGCACTCGGTGATTAGAAAAGGAGTTGAGGGGGAAGAGATGAGTTTATGAGAGTTGCAATAAGCTCAGTGTAGTCAAAAAAAGTGTGATCATGATGGGAAAAATAATCAGACTTAATTTAAGGTTGTGACTGTAATATTTCATAAGGGAAACTGCGACAGCTTTAAGATTTGGTGAATTATCAGTCAGTAATAAAGACAGTACAGGAAAAGAAATGGCTATATACTGCTGAGATAATAATAATATAATAAACTAGCAGAGTATTGCAGAGTCTCATCAGCTCAATATCATTTTCTTAAGGTTTGATGTCTTCAACTAACACTGTTCTCAGAGCAGCAATAAATGAAAATCCAATGACACACAATCAGCGTCTCATTGATTGTGAGTCAAAAATCCATCCAAAGTCACTTTGGATGAACTTTCAGCGAGGTGCTTGTTTAGCACAAAGTCAAACTTTGTTATTACCTTATATATTTCTGTACCGCGCTGAAGTTCTCATCAAGAATGATTTACTCTTTGTTATGTTCAGGTCAAACAGAATTTAAACGCAGTGTTTGTAACTTTAGCTGAGCACGATGGACTCATCTGCACACTTTGCCTTTGACCTTCCTTCTTTTAAGGAGTCGAGAAATGTGCTCGTTGGCCCCAAAGGAGGAATTTCACCTCATTTCGGCTCCATGTTTTCCTTCAGTTCATTTTGTTACACTCAGCTTTCCAAGCATGAGGAACGGCTGGATATCAGACGCCAACATCTGTCTCCTTGTACCCATAAACCCTTGAGTTCTGGGTCGTTGTCGGTATTTGTTCAGGATTATCTTCTCACTCTTTTGCTGCTCCAACAAGCCACACAGCAGTTATCTTGTTAGCCCGCAGATACTGTACTTACATTTTGACTTTCTCCATGTGGCTCTTTGGTGTCATCTGGGTACAAATGGTAGAATTAAAGGAATTAACATACCAGAGTTCAAATAAACTACTCCATGTTTGTTTGAATGTCTAATCAGTACAAATAAACAGTAAGCGTGCAGTTTTTTTTACAGCGTGTTCACTGCACAGGTTGGTCGCAACACCAGATGTTTGATTATGTTTAACTCCATTAATCAAAATGTCTATATTAACAGCCAATCAAATGACTATGTTTCAAGCTCGTACTCATGGAAACAACTCCACAGAGAATTATCTCCAAACCTGCAGCTCTGTGGAGCTTTTTAGCCTCTTTTTGGTAATTGTTGTGTGTTTACGGAACATTTACAGTTTGGGTCGGTCGGTTCAGCGCTCTCATTAGCCTCGTTTTCTGCAGCTTGATGGACTATTGTGACATGCTAGTTAGCATTTTACTGGTTAGCTCACCAGCAACAGTAGCTCACCAAGTAGCCACTACACCACCAAGCTCTCAGAATCACCTTGTTTGTGTAAATGAGTTTCTCTGTGCCCCCTTCTGACGTGACCGGGACGCTCTCATCAAACCTATTTTAAGCAAACAAGCTCTGATGAACAAAACTGCGTATTTAGTGACTAGCTGGTGGAGGAAGTGGAGCATTTAGCAGCTTGAGAGTCAGACATTTTTCTCTGGAGTTGGTGGAGACCAAACCAGATCTAGACTTACATCCATCAGGTGCCCAAATCCCTGAATGAATCAAAAGAAATGCTAATGTTGCTCCGTGTTTGTTGAATGTGTAAATTAAAATTGCTTAACACATTAGCCAAAATAACTTTAGAAGGCTTTATCAGGGCTGTGTGTTTGTTTGGGGCTTGTTTTGAAGCTTTTCTGCCCCCCGGTGGTGAAGAGATCTATTATTGCAGCTTTAAAGTTATGGTTGTCAATATAATCTTCTGAAAAAAGATCCATCTCAGTATTTTTCATGCCTGCAGCTACGTGTGTTTGCATATGTGAAACTCTGTGTATGTATATTAGTACAGAATCTAAGTAAATACTGTATATATTTACCGACATAAATTAAACCAGTCGTGAGCGGAAATCTCTGCCTGCCATTTTGTTTCCTCTGATTCTTCAAGCTCTGGGCGATGACCCTTAAATGGCAGATCCAACCACACGACCACCACACTGTCAGCTCATGCAAGAGAAGGCTGTTTACAAGACGGTGAAACACCCTGAGCTTTCCTCTTGTGGAAAGTTGATCCAGCAGCATCAGTGTCTGCTCATCGATTGTGGCTCCTTCACTCACCGGAGAGAGAACGAGAGGAGCCCTCTGGTTGTCTGAGGGCTGCCCTGGACCATAATGGCAAACAGCAGCAGCTAGATTCTGTGTTTTTTAAAAGGTCAAACATCAGACGACGGGTTTAGATTTCACACTAAGAAATAGTGTCCTCATAAATGCTATAGATCAGCACTTCTGAGCTTAGATAGTCCTGTTTCTCTGTTAACACGGACACAGTTGGTCTGGCAGGACAGATTTGCGCAGACCGAGCTGTTGGATGATGGTTATCACTGTGGACTGGGAGGGAGCGCCCAGAACCGGTTGTGCTGGGGGATTTCCAGCTGGCTCCAACAGGAACGTGATGGAGTCCGGGCCAGCACGGGGGAGGTGGGGGACGGGGGAACTGGGGCGAGATGTCCTGGTGAGGACAGGTGCAGGGTGAACAGGTTATGGCAGGCTGAGAGAGTGTGAGCACAGATGAGCCTGCGTGTGAGTCCTCATGAAACAGACAAGCACAGGTGGGTCCTTGTCTCCGGGTGAAAGTGTCTGAACTGCTGAGTCGAGACCTCTGATCGCCTGACCGCTCTGGATTGAACCAGTAACACACACACACACATAGACACGCTACTGTAGCACTGGGGGTGTGTCAGGCACCGGGCCACGAGTGCCGGGCGTGCCAGGCATGCCAACCATACCAACCACACTGCATAACTGCCCACTGACCTCAGCTCTTAATTGTGGCGAAGGGCAGCCAAGGCCACAAAATATATAATACAGGACAGCAAGCAGCAAAAAAACACGTATTAGCCGCAACATACACTGAACATCTTCACCGTTTACAGTTTTCTGTTGGTAACACAGCACTTTAATGAGGGGCATCCATTAGATGTGTTGTTTTAAAAGTATAAAGGGTCAGTTCACCCAGATCACTCACAAAATACTGTTTTTATGCTGAATTGACAGTCAGATGTTAGCTTGTAGTCTTGGTTTTTACTCTTCATATGAAAATGTCATATTTTAATTCTATGGATTTTCCCTCTTTGTTATTCCCATTAGATTTTTTATCCTTTATCTAAAACAATAAAACTAGGATGGATCTATTCTATAGACCCTTTGTGGAAATGTTGGACAGATGTATTTTTCCTTATTCTGTTTTAATATCATTTTTATTTAATACATTTTTGGTGAGGGGTGGGGGGGTCAGGGATAGAGGGCGAGTATGGATTAAAAATGGATGTTTTGGTTTGTGTGCATGTGCTGCTGTCTGTTCCGATGTTTTATTTATTTATATATGGAAGATGCAACGTGACCTATCCATAAATAAACAACAGGGATAATAAAGTGATGTAGTAGAGTAGTTTTGAGATAAAGCAGCAGCTTGAGGAGGTGGCACATTCCTCTCTGTTGTAAGATGATAAAACGGATATATTTATACATAAACAAGTGGAAAAAGAGGGAAATAATTTCATTCATCACACCCACTGTTTCATTTTGCTGGTATCTTCAAACAACGTTCACAAGACGATGTCATTCGAGTGGAGAAAACTGATGAAATTGGAAACACATGATTGAAGTGGAAACTGGAAAAAATGAAAATTATAATCTCGTCCAGTTTGCAGGTTTTTACGCTTGTTCAAAAGGAAAATAAAGACTTGAACATCTAATTTACATTTGGCATCAGCCTGTGATGTGTTTATGTATATCTTACTTGAAATGATGTACACATGTACACATAATCGCAAACTTACAAGAACTGCACACTTTCACTTAGCACCAGGTGTAAATAATAATGATGTAACTTGCCCTCCATTCACTTGTTGACAGATGAAACATCAGAAACCTCTCTTCTTCTTATTGCCTGTGAAATGAAATGACAGATGTGGAGAGGAGAAATGACAAAACATCCTTGGGTTAAATCCAATTTGTGAAAATGAAATGTCATTATTGAGGTATGAAAACACTGTGTGTTTATTCATTTATTTAAGTCTTAAAGTCCCTGAAAATGTGGTTTCAGTCAAACATCTATTCAAGTAATTCTTCATAACATTAAATAATCATTGGTAAATCTGCAACAATCAAAGTTGAAGTTCAGCGAGTGCAACAACAAAACATCCTTCGGCATTGCTGCTAAAATCCTGATTGATCTCTTTCCAACTGAACCAGTGAGAAGAGCTCAGGGTTGAACACAAACACATCTGTCATGTGAAATAACCAAAAGTGTTCAAAGTTTGGCTGGAAATGTTGTGTTCATGGAAGACCCCATTGCTCATAGTAAGAAGCTTTTCACGGTTTTCAGGACCTTTAACAACACATATTTTGCCAGACGGCTTTACTGAGATTGAAATTAACCCTAAAAGACACAATGAAATAAAAAATATATTTTAAGTCTAATCCTAAACATGTAAAAACCAGAGACTACAGCCACGCTAGCGGTGTTGCGAGGCGCGAACGTTAATATGCACTAAAGGCAAGTTTATTTGTGCAGCACCTTTCAACAACACAACGGCACACAAAGTGCAGCTGAGGCTGATATGACTGTCATTAGTTTTGCAGCATTTGGTCATAAACCATATTTATATTTGGGCATGTGCATAAATTTATCCAATCAAATGTTATTTGGGACGACAAGCTAACCCCGCCTATCATGTAAAGTCTCATTTGTTAGCTTGTGGGCCACAGCAGCTAGCAGAGAGATTATTGGGTTGGAGGTGTTTGAACATTAGCTGGCAAACACACACCACCTCACATTTTCAAAGAATGTATTTGAGGTGTAATGTATTAACTTTCCCTCATCCTGATGTAACAACGCGGCTGACGGAGGTGTGGGTGGAGGTCAAAGTCCTCTACAGCTCCGTATTCGCAAAAGCCACGCCCGCGATTCAGGGATCCAATCAAATCTGAGAGATTTAGATTTAAATCCCTGTCATAACTCTGCCCTGCCAACATATTCTGTTTCTGTCGAAGATGAAGAGGCTCTGACTGCCATCTCACTGTGACTTTGCAGAAAAGACCTGGCTTAGAAAGGCGCCTCGACAACACACAAAAGATAAACAGACAAAGAACACTGCTGATATAATCACATAATAGTTCTTTAACAGAAGGTTTCAATCCTAAAGCAGACAAAGAAGATCAGGGTCCAGGGCTGCCGAGCCAAACACAGCAAAGACGGCTACTTATTGAGCCGGACTCAAGTTCCTCTATAAAATGTGCTGGAAAAGAGCCGCTAAGCCAAATGTTTGTGAAATGGCCGTTGCGGAGCGCTGAAACGGAGGTAAGACAGAGGGCAGAATCAGCCGGACTGAGATACTGAGCTCCAGAATGACTCAACTAACTAACAGGCAGTGAGGTTTACGAATCCTTCTGAGACTCCTGCCTCGCAGCAGCCACAAGGTTTCTTAACTGTTCTGTCCTCTCTGGCTCGGCCCGCTCCGTTCGATCAGTTAGGAAGGATTTCATAAGAAGGACTGAGCCCTGTGATGTTCCTAGCGGGCCAGACATCGTATAACAACTGTAATTTCTCCTCTCATTCGCCTCAGCATAAAAGGCTCTTTCATGGAAATGCTTTTGAAAAGGCAGCAAAGGCGTATCAGATTGAGAAATGTAATAGTTTTCACTGAAGCCATTTTCGGGAAAAAGGAGCTGGTATTTGGTTCGGTAGGGGGGTTGGAGGTTGGCGGTGGGGATTGTGGGAGGCAGCGCATGGACGTCTTGTCAATGTGTGTGCTGCAGCTCCGTGTGTTTCTCCAACAGTGTTTATGGGGCGTTTAAAAGCCTCCAAATGTGCTGCGGTTTGCGGCCTACAAGTCCTCCCCAAACCCTCCGGGCGAGCTGCCAGCGCAGGCTTACAGTTAAAGTAAACAGCCCAGACACAGTGGAGGGAGAGTTATGGGGGGGGGGTTGTGCAGGAGAGAGTGAGTTGCTGAGTCTATTCTTGGCTTGTAAAATAAATCTGCTTCTTCCTCTTTTGTATTTTTATCTGACTGATAAAGAGTATGTGGGCAAACCTAACCAGCTTTCTTTTGGCTCTATTTCCATGTAAATATTAGGACCACCTCCTAAATATGTTTCAAAGCTTGCAAATCCTTATTTAGCCTCCACTTACTGAGCTGAATGAGCAAAATTAAAAGGGATCAAACTGCGGTCCTTCAATTTACTGTCTGTGTATTTGTACAAGCTTTAATGAGCCCTTTTGAATTGGCAGATCACGGATAGCAATTTGTGTTGTTCACATCTTGTTGCAGTCCGCCATGGTTCAAATTCCACTTTGTAATTATATCATTACTCTGCACATTTCGCACATAAGAATGTTAAAGATTCCAGATTAACGCCGGGATCAGATATCAGCTTAATAAAGGCCACATCTGAAAGGCATCCCCGTGTAGCGTGTCGTCTGATTTGACAAACAAAACACTCTGTAACTTCAGGTTGTCTTTGTTTGTCCTTTGCACACCATGCAGGTCGTGAAAGACTGAAAGCTATAATTGATCAGGGTTCAACATGTAGTCTGACATTAGTCAATCATCCATCCATCCATTATCTATAACCGCTCATCCTTAGAGCCAGGTGATACTGGGCGAGAGGCGGGGTGCACTCTGGACAGGTCGGCGGTCAATCACAGGGCTGACACACAGAGCCAAACAACCATTTACGCTCACAGTCGCACCTACGGGCGATTTAGACTCTGCAGTTAACCTTCGTGTCTTTGGACAGAAGCCGGAGGACCCGGAGAAAACACACACAGGCACAGGGAGAACCTGCATGAGGCGACTGCGCCCATTTTTAGTCTTCAGTCCATCATCGAGTCATGAATTCTTGCTGCTGTTTATTCACTGATGTCACTGCAGTCTGTGGTGCAATGATTTGTTAAGTGAAGGAAAACATGCCAACAACTCTGGGCTTCAAACTGGCTCCAATGGAAACCAGTAGGTGACGTCACATCTTTATACACAATCTATCATGATCACCAAACCTGACGCAGCGACCATCTTGAAATCTGATCCCAGCAGCGCTGTTTAGATTTCACAACATTTTGACAATTTGAACCCAAATGTTCCTCATTTTTATCCTGAATTTACGCAGAAGAAGGAAGGTTTTATGGTCACGCTCATACATCCAGTGGTACATTTTATGCATCTTCTGCATCATTTTATATGTTCCTGAAATTCAAAAGTGAGATATTTTTGCAAAACTCTGAAGCTTGTACAGTTTGACCAGTGTTCGTCCCAACAACACGAGTCTGATGATCTGTGTTGAAGTAGGTCAAATTGTTTGTTTTCAGTTTGGCTCAGTACGGGAAAAATAAAGGTGCTTCATGATGATTGCAGGAAAAGTTCATTTAATTAAAAGGCTATTTATTGGATGAGTTTGAAGGCAGAGCCCTCACAATGCTCCCTGACTTTCCACAGACGCAGCTTCTCTAATTGAAAGAAGTAAACCTGCTGAACGGACACTTTTCAGTTCAAACACTGGAAACTGGCCTGATTGGCCGGATTTCAGTATCAAGTTATGATGCAAATACAGGACAGTGTGCAGTAAGAGAGTTAGTTTAGGGCCGGGACTGAATATTAAACATGAACTGTTAAATATTCTCTATATTTTTTACTGTCAACAAATATCACGGAAAGACCAAAACCCACAAGCAAGTCTTGTCTGTGTTTCCAAAACCAGATCAGTGAGCCACACTGTTGCATTGGGTGACATGTTCATTCATTACCACCAACACACACACACTGCAGCTTGCTTTGTCTCAATCCCACATCGGTGTTCAGCTGCCGGAAAAGCTCAACCGGAGCACAAAGGGTGTATTAATCCGAGGCTAATGCAGCATTTACTGCCGTTTAAGGAACATCGCTAAAAAACTACAGTGCCCGGCTGTTTGATGCAATTATTTAGCCTTTTAAAATAAAAAGAAACTATATATTTGTATCCTATTTTTTAGATTTATGTCTTCAGCAGGTACCGATGGGCTGGAGGCAAGTTGTAAAGTATTAAGAGAAAGATTATCGTATTGAATTTAGTTTAATTTATAACAATGCATCATATTTTCAAGCTCATCGTATGTTTTGTGTGTAAACCTGAATTTTGTCAGATAAATATTTCCCTCTGAATTGTAGGAGGGAAATATTTGTATTCATATAGAGTGGTATGAGAGAAAAGTACCTCAGATTTTTACTTAAGTACAGTAGATGAGTAATTGTACCATACCATGATAACCATAATGACCCCCGGACATCCAACCTTGGAAAAACACACCATGACGACACCCATCTTACAGGGCAACTGTAGACATTTTAACACCCCTCCTCCACTGAGGCGTGGACACACTTCACACACGATGCTTCAAAGCCTCGAAAAGTTAATTAGAAAAGGGACTTCTGAAAAGTTCTGCCCAGCTCCTTCACCCTGCTTTCACAATCCGTCTTGACAGGGAAAGATCCAGCTGCTGACTTTTAACTGAAAACTTCCTTTACTGTCAACTTCAGCAAGATGTTTCTGTCACAAAATGAGATGAAAGTCGTTCCGGGGTGTTTAACAAACTCAAATTAATGCCCGATTTAATGAGGCACTTTCTCAGATCCTTTCAATCGAGTCTTGGGGGCGAGCAGAAATGCAGCCTTTGCATATGATCCTGAGAAGGCACAGAGCGCTGAGGTAGCCCATCAGAGACTTCAGTCCCTCAGTTAAAAGGTGAAATTAAAAACACAGAATCCACTCTAATCCAAGATGACATGTTGGATGATAACGACAAAGCTGACAGTCATCAGAGACACACTTGGATCCCAGAGGAACAATTCTTTATGGGGGTCTTTTTATGTATAGCCTCCAGCAGGTCAACATTTCCACTAATCCAACACTTCAGGTCACGACAGGATACCTCTAAAACTCCCATAATGTACTTCAAGAGTATTGCTAACATAATATACTGCCATGGATAACATATACTACATGTATACAACATTTTACTGCACTAATTATGCGTGTTAAATGTTTATATGCTAACCGTACGTGTTTTGCCATACTATGGTTAGCATGTGAAGAAGCTAATATGCTGTCTTACATGACACGATATGCTAAATATTACTTGCTAAACAGCGTGTTAACATTCAGTAGCAAACCTAGCTATTTATAGGCATGTTGCAGGTTAACAAATCAATTATATATTATATTATAAAGTGTTTTTAGCAGTCATTTGTTAGCTAAAGAGTATAACCTTTGATATACTTTTCAGAATTGTAGTTCGACAGTAAGACTGACCAGCATCTTGTCCAGTGACACTAAACTGTCAGGTAAACATGCATCGCTGTCCTCTGTCCCACATGAACGCAACACAAACCCTTTTGACTGGCAACAACTCGGCCTTCTCTCTGTCGCCCCCCTCAGGCCAAACTTTGAGTAAAAGATTCAAGAGTGAACTGTCCATGTTTCACTTCTTCATATTTCTTTCTCAAGTGAAATGAGCTTTTAATACAGAGTAACCAACTGTCCCACTAACAGCAGTGTAGATAATGATGAAATAAAGACTTTAAAACACTGCACATTCATTCGAGATTCGGCACAGCTTTCAAAACATGCGAAAAGAGGCTGTAAGATCTGAACGCTGAAGCTGGTGACAGTGATGACGAGAGAATATGAAGAGGGGCCTGACAGAGGGCAGGAGGGTAAATTCAAGTTAGGGAGGAGGGACAATACGCATGTCCTGAAACCAGGATCAGTGTTTCCCAAACATCTGCCTGTTTTATAGAAGAGAGTAAAATAAAAACAAAACAAAAAAAAAATAACTCCCTAGCAACTTGTCAATGCCGGTGATTATTTCACTGACAGGTCTCGATGGTGAAATATGGTGAGAGCCTCTCCCTGGCCCTTTGCAGCCTTTTCCAGCAGAGACATAATGAATTGTGATGCCAGCTGTCAGCGTGCTGCTGCCAGGGTGCAGACACGGGGAACAGGAAGTCATTTTGAGGTGCATACCGTGATTCTACTGTAGATGTATTTTTTTGGAAGGCCAGAGGGCTGTGGGGAAGGTGCGGGAGGTCACGCTGGAACGGCTGACAACACAAAAACCCATTTAAACGGGTAAAAAATCCATGGAGTCACCAGTCAGACAGATTAAGGGAGGTAGGGGACCGTGTACTGTAATTGGAAAATGTTTTTTCTGTCAATCACACCATAATGTTTTTTTTTGGACATCTGAAGTGCAGACGAGGTCAAAGCCAATAATTGGATTAAAGATCAAAATATTTTGTCTGGGAACAAAATACAGAAGCAAAGAGGTAAAAATGACAAATGACTTACTTGTAAGTTTGGACATACCTTCATAAAAAATGTAGGTTTTGGTTGATGATGCGGGAAGCTCCCGGGAAAAGAAAAAGGTCACAATGAAAAATGAAAACCTTTTTCATCTTCAGGGCTAAATCTCCATATCACATCCCTTGCTTATATAACAATAAATGCCAAAAACTTGTTTTCAAATCAACATCAAAACATCAAAATCCTTTATTTTACTTAATGGAGAAATGTGTTTTCTTAACACTCATTATATATTCATAGTGTGCCAGCAGGTGCTCATAAAAACAAACACCATGTTCAGCTCTGTTTGAGTACATTTAAGATGGGGAAAAATCTAGATGGGGTAGAAGGCAAAGCATCTGTAATTAAGTGGAATCTGCTTCTACTTATTATGTGCAAGACACAATGGGCCTCATTCACCAATATCTGCGTAGAAATGTTCTTACTTTGTGCACAAAATAAGTGCACATGCAAAATGACTGCCAGATTCATGAAACATGCGCATGACTATCGCTATCAGCACACTGCCACACCCCCATTTCTCTACATGAGGAAATACGTTTGCTTAGAGGTGTTGAAATCTTTATCGTGAATTATGGCTCAGCAGGTCAAGCATAGGTTTTTCACCCGGAAGATCGCTGTTCGAATAATGTTTAGAACTGATTTATTTATCTTTTCCTAAACCTAACCCTAACCTTTCTAAATCCAGATCTTACATAAACCCTGCTAGGGCAATTAACATTACGTATGCGCTATTTCATGGCACTAGACATTAGTGGGAGTAGCCGATCATTACAGAGCATGTCACATTTCAATATAGTCCATTATAAGCTTGGACACTCAGGTTTTATAGCTGAATATTTTAATTATGACAATAATTGATGAGGATGAAATGTCACGATTATTTAATAATTTGGCCAATGCATTAGGAAATTAACGCTTTGAAAAATTGTTGTTTTAATGAATGCAGTTTTAATATGCCATGCATTTAGTGAAAAGGTGTGCGTTTACAATTTGTGTGTACGTACGGTCTGAGGCAGTTCTAAACTTGTTCGCAGAGTAAGAAAATATTGATGATTGATGAGTTCGTACGCAGTGTTTAAGCACAGGTTTGTGTGTACGCACTGTTTGTGAATGAGGCCCATTGTCCTCTGTCACTATCAGCTGCTCAGCTGAGGCTTATTTCCATCAGCACTCATTCATCATCAGCAGCCATGTGATCGGAAAAGGTGCAAACAGGCTCGAGAAAAAGCCCGACCTCTCTGGGAGCGTGGGCCATCGACTGGCGTTCTGTTGGAATCCAATAATTATGCTACGGCTAATCACTGTCCATTATCCAGCCTGGACCCAATCTTCAACTGCAACAAACCTCCATCTCTCACTCACTTCTTCTCCTCGTGATACAAAGCCAGGGAGACGGAGACGGAGACGGAGACGGAGACGGAGACGGAGACGGAGACGGAGACACACACACACACACACACACACACACACACACACACACACACACACACACACACACACACACACACACACACACACACACACACACACACACACACACACACACACACACACACACACACACACACACACACACACACACACACACACACACACACACGATTATCCAATAGACTGCAGGGAAGATAATTGCATAAACTAATCAATACCACCTCATTAGGAGAACTGTTTTGGCTAAAAGGTCAATCTCACCCCCCGTCAGAGTCCTGTCACCGTATATATCTATAGGAAAACATCATTTCGCTTGAATGCCAAAGTAGGTTTATCCAGGAACACCTCAGCCGTGATGCATTTACAGGAGGACAACATATCAAACGGAGGGACATCACAGTAAAGTTTGGCTAACTAACGTCCTTGAAATGGCAGTAAAGCTGCCCTGATGGCTCCGTGTTGTTGCTGCTTTACATTTATAATCAACAGGCACAAACCCTGCAGTCAGACTGCAGGAACCTGTGGAGTTCAGCTGGAAACACAATATGGGGATGATTGACAATTTGTGCTTTTCTAGTGTTTCACTGCAAATCTCTGCTGGTTTATTTCCATGAAATGAGTTTCTTACAGTTAAGGGTCGGTTCACCCAGAAATGACGTTTTTCTTTTTTCTCATTTACGTGTACTTTTGGTTATATCTGTTCAGCTTTTAAAACATCCGTGTATGAGATTTCTGCCTGCACGACACAATGGGGGGTTAAAGGAACATAACCCCCTGTGATGCTCAGAGCACTGAAAGAAAACATTAACAAAACTTCATCTCTTTCCAGAAACAACGTCCCCATTTCTCAGAACATGCTGTCAACAGCTTTCGAATAAACAAATGATTCTCAAAAACTGTGCGAATAAAACTAAACCTCCTTCATTGATAGTGAGAAATCATTTGTAATTCGACCCTTTGACCCTTTAAAGTCTTGTGATAGTTTTAGTCAGACTATCCCTGAACCGAAAGTTCTCCGATACACTGCGTCTCCCTCAGCAGACAGAAACCCTGCAGAAATGACTCTCAACAGGACCCCGAACTTCCCGGCTGTTTACTCACTGTAGGGGTGCATTCACACCATGATTGTTTATTATCTCTTATGTAATACTCTGCGGGGAGTCTATTAGTCAATGCGACTCAGCAGTTAAATTCAGTTTTACTCCTGTAAACACTCAGGGCTTGGTTTGTTCAGACTGGTGAGAACGCTACTCTTCACTCTGTGGTGGCATCAAATAACACTGGAAACATTTGAAATATGGATCTTCCAGTTAACCAAAACTCTGTCCCCGGTCAAACCCGTAAGAGCTCAAGTCCACGTTATCCAGACAAATTCCCGATGACGTTCCTGGAGTAAGGAGGCAGTGTAAAACCTGTAAAACCACAAAGCACAGTCCGGATCAATGTCTTAAAGCTCCATGTATTCTCCACACAAACGTTATGGAAGCTCCCTGTATGCACAGACACCTTCACATGGTTGGTGTTATAATGAACAACAGAGCTTAAAGCATTAAGTTAAAGCAGCTGGAAGAAATTCTGATTTGTTCATTAATACGAACAACTGACGCAGCAAGGTGCTCCGAGCACCATCGGATCTGCAGAGGGAACATGTGAAGGGACGTACGTACAATTCACGTATCACGTAAAGTTCACATGGCACTGTCATAGCGTGACATGCTGTGCACTGACTAATTCTAATCATTTCATTTAAAGCGCATCAAAGGTTAAGTCAGACCAGGACTGGCTCACTGCACAGGAACCAGTGGTGGAGGATTGCTGTGGTGAAGTGAATGGTGCTGCTGAGGCTTTGTGCTGTTCTTTGTTGGAGGAACTTTGCCAAATTCACTTAAAGCCTTTTTAAAAAAAAGAAACAATTTGTGCGAATACACCAAACATGTATATTTATCTTCTTCACCTCACGCTGTGCCAAGCTGCAACGGGCTCATTACTGCCCCCTGTGTATTAAAACAATGAACACCGGCTAAACACTTATTGGATCTCTCTGTATTAAAACACAAAGATTAAATTGATACTGATCTTTTAATGCAACTCCCAGTGAGGCAGCGAAGCAGCGTATTTCACAACATGTTGGAGTAATCCTCTCAGATATCTTTGGCCGATGGCCAAACTTTCCACCAGTCTTTTGTTTTTGAGACGTCCTGACAGACAAACGAGTCGGCCCGAAGACATGACGTCCTAGGTGGAGGTAATGCAATCCAGTGTAACACCAAATAACTCTCAAAACATACAAAAACTGAACTTAATCTTTTTAAAGGTATTATGGGACTACTGCACTGAACTGCAGTCCATTATACAGTTGTTGTGTTTGTGTTCACCCCTCGTGCATCACCCAGTGATTTGACGTGGATTATTTTAACACATTCACCAGTGAGACACTTGCATCATATTTTCATTTTATTCCTAGTATAAGAGACATACAATGGTATTCTGTGAGACCAAATTCATAGTAATTCAAGAGGCGTAGCCTGGAAATCAAACAAAAAAAACCCCAACATAATACTGAATCAATGAGACCCCGCCCAGATAGAATGTATTTACACCAAATCAAATACTGATAGAGCTGTTAGAGGCGAGACCGCTCCCTCTCCCATACAATCTGTCACCGGCAGATAAAAAATAAAAAGAAACACGCTTCCGCTCATCAAACACTGTAGCTGCCACAATTCCTCTTATGAAACATTACGGTCACGACCTTAAATCAGGTTGGATGTTTTGTATTTGTTGTTCGAAAGCCATTTAATGCTTTTTCTCCTTTCGACAAACGCGGTCGGCCGCATTTTTCCTTTATTTACTGGAGTTGGAGTATGAATGGTAAACTTTTCATTGGGCCAAATGAGCTCTGGGAAACTTCAATCAATAAACACCACTTTCAGATACAGTAAATAGCGTAGTGCTGTTTTCACAGAATTGATCACGGTTCCAGTCAACCGTGGCCAAAGTGACTCTGCTGAAAAGTGCAACAGCGGAGAGTCTTGAAGCTGTGATATTTCTGAGGCAGAGCCGGCCGGCACCGCCATCTCTGAGGGAAACCCGCAGCAGATGTTGGGCAGCGTGGCCACCTGGGAACCGGTTCCACGATTCAAATCGATCCATGAGACAATCTCTGCTCGCCGGATCATTGCACTTCTCCATGTTTCCATATATTTCCCAAACAGAAACGTTGTCATCTCCACTCCTGTTTATTTGCTTCCTATATTGTTGACGCTTGGTGACACATGCAAGTCAAAATCTACAGCGGTAACCATTGTAGAAGTCCACTCTCATGCTGCATATATTCTCATATTTTTATATCAAACCAAAACAATATAGTGTAACACATTATTCCTCTCAACTATTTCCTAAAAAGAAGCAAAAAAATATTTCTTACCGTTAAGCCACATTCCTGCTGCATCCATCAACCTTCTACAATGGCTACAAGTCTGTAGGTGATAACTTAAGAGGAACTGTGAACCGCTCCTTTAGAAACCCAAAGAGTTGCTAATGCTAAAATAAATAAAAAAAAAAAAAGCGAACAATGGCACCTATAGGAAAAGTGACACCCAGTGGAAAGTGACATAATACGGAGGCAGTCGAACCTGAATGTCTGCAGTCTCAGGCTGTGTACTTGCTTTGCGAAACACTCCAAAATAAATCTTCAGGCTCACACTTCTGGGATAAAACAAACAAACAAACAAACAAACAAAAAAAACCAAAGAGAAATGAAGGGTTTCATTCCAAAACGCTGTATCAATCTTGAAAAAAAAAAAAAACATATTGGTGTTTAATATTTCTCAAAATAACATAATTTGTAAAATATTACTTTGTAAAATAAAAAAGGGCTCAAGATGAAACATAAGACATGATTCATTAGTGAGTGTTACAATCATACTCGCAGTTATCAGTTCATCAGAACAGGTGACAAATTTTTTAATGACAAATATCTCATTCTGGAATGAAACTCTTCAGATATACAATAGATACTGTATGACACATACTGACGACCATAGAAAATGAAACACCTACAATATACTGTAGCATAGTAGCCATCTGAGCCCCTTGCATTAACCCCTACCCCCATGTCACACACTATTATTAAATAAGGCACACATTTACACATACAGTTAAAATTTTGGCTAGTACTTATTCCTTTATTTACAACCAATAGCCACAAAGTTAATAATTATAATAACTGCAGTCCATTCTATGCTTTATGTTCATTCTCATAATGCCAGATGGCACGGCATTTTTGACTTGTCCTCTTTGGGTCCAAAATATTTCGGAGTATACAGTATTGTTTACTTCCATTTCAGTGGATGTTCGACCCACTAGATTTGTGGAGCACCAATCATATAGAAACATTCTCGAGGAACTTAAATGGACCCGATTGTGTCACTTCTGACCTGACATCTGCTGGGACGGGAAAAGAAAAGACGAGTATAGCTGCTTTGTGTAAGTATTTCCTTTCCCTTGTCAACACGAACAAATTTGGTTCGGTGTTTTTAGCCAACTGAGAATGAGTTGTATTGATGAAGTGCATGATTTGGTGTCCCTAAGATATTTCTCAGGGGGTGGGGGGGATCGTTTGATATGCCCAAAGATGAAAGAGTATAGTAAGGCAAAGACATAACTACTTTCAGGGGAATTTGCTGACTTTTCACCACAGGTTACATATACTGCATATGTATATGTATACATATACGGTGTGGATATAAACACACATATATATACACACACATGCATAATATAAACACATTCGAGGGTGGGGTGGGTGGGGACTGGTTACCAACACTACATCAGAAAAGGTTAAGCAAAAGCATGAATTTAAGCATTGCAGGAGCCTCCGGCTTTAAAGTCTTGATGACTGATGTGTAAAGTTTTTCAACATCAACGCGTCCAAAAACTAAGTTGCATTGTAAATCCACACTGAGGACATTGGCAGCCTAACATAAGGAGGTGGCGTCACGTCACCCCAGTCAGCAGTTCTATAATAAGCAAGTAGCTGAGCAATACCAATATGGTACAAAGATATTCGTTGGACAAAAAGAAAGTGGGGGAAAAAACAAGTTTGGTTGAGGCTTTCGTCCACAGTGACACTGGCTGCCACGTGATTGGTTGTGTTTTCTTGTGAAGGTCCGCAACCTCAAACCCACTGCATTTCTTCAAAGGGAAGTTCTTTTCAGAAAACCCAATGAGGGAGACTCCCTCTCTAGTCCAGGAGTGTACCTCCTCAGTAGTTGAACTTTCCCTGTTGGTTGACCGGGGACGTGGCAGGTATGAACAGGGGCTTGGGAGGGACGTCGGGTTTGAGAGAGGAGGCCCGGCGGACAATAGCGCCCCTGTGTGGGACCTCCTGCTGCTCTCCATTGTAGCTGTGTTGGCGTGTCAGGTACCCATTAGGGATGAGGGGGTAGTGAACTTCGCAGGCGCTGCCCGTCGAGTTCATCCGTGCCAGGAGGGGAGGCGGCTGGTGGGGCACACCGTTTCGTTGGCTGAAGCTGTGCTGGCGAGGGATCATGCCTCCTCCTCCGCCTCCATTAGGCATCTTGGTGGCTGCAGCGATCAGCGAGTGCCTTTGGGAGGAGTGCCGCCTCTCCAGGGTGGACTGGTGGTGCGGGGGAATGTCTGGAGGAACATCCATACGTCGGGTGAGGCTGTCTCGGGGTAAAGTGGATGAGCTGTAGTAGGGGGCTGATTCTGTCTCAGGAATCTGAGGTTGGATGCGGTTGGCGAATGCTAGCTGACCACCACCACCGCTGGCCATCAGACCCGATGGGCTCATTAACTGGGAGTTCTTGCTGCTGCTTGCCTCGTGAATGTGCTTCAGGAGCTCATCCAGCGAGGTTACCTCCATCACCTTCTGAGAGTAACCAGGGTAAGGTTGCTGAGATAGCACACGTTCAACATTGTGAATTTTGCGTTCTTCTGGATGGAGGTGACTTCCAACCAGTGGCTGCCCATTGGACAGGCTATGGGAGTACGGGAAGACCTGCTGGTGAAGCAGAGCTGAGCTGGGCCTGGAGCCAATGTTGTGGGACTTTGGTTCCTTGGCATTGTTGCAATTCTGGTTCTTCTCCCACTGGTTTTTGAAGGCTTTCATGCTCTTGATGGGCAGTTCTGGGGTTGAGTCTGGTGTAGGCAGACCAGACAGCTCTGAGGAATGGTGGAGGTGGTGGTGATGGTGGGGGTGGACCAGGTCTCCCATTGTCATTCCATGATGGCCGTTTCTCCTTGGTGGGTGATGCTCCTTGCTGCTGGCGAAGAAAGAGTTGTAGATCTTTGGAGATGACACCTCAAGCTTGTCGTCCTTACTCTGGCTGTCCAGAAGACCATTGAGCTTGGCCAGACTGCGGAGGGACAGGGCGTGCGGGATCGGGGCCTCAGGATCTTTCGACAACTTCTTGGTCTTGTGGCCCGTGTGGTTACAGTAACAGGAGACCAGGAAGCCAGAGAGAAAGGCGCCAAGGACGAAGGCCACCAGAACACAAGCGATCAGGAGAGTATAATGGACACTGTGATTGGTCTTCTCCAGCTCTGGCGGCCGCCTCACACCTTCAAGACAGAAAAAGATTGAGAAAAGGGTATTTCAGTTAGTTTCAGCTTTTCTGACTGAGCCAAAAGAAAAAAAAAACCACACACACACATTTTCAAGAGCTAATATAGGTCAAGTAGCAGCTGGGACAGACAGGTTGTGTTTACAGGGGCTTCACTATGTGGGAAACAGCATGGGAGAGGTGTTTGTACTAAGCTCTTGGCTTCCTTTCCTTTCACTGTTAATAGATCAATACAGCCTTTCTTTTTAGGACCTATGCTTTCCCCTTAGACTGGCAGAGGCCAAGAGCTCCCCAGTCAGTGAGAAATCAACTCTGAAATGAGTTAGAGCTTTAAATATTGATGGGAGCACAGCGGCAAGAACCTGATGTCATTTTCACAGACTCTGCTTTCCAATGCGAGGATCAGGGGCGAGAGCACCTGGTATGATGAATGAGCCAAAAATAACGGGTCTATCCAATAGCTCACCGAGTCTGGTGCCTTTGCCAGCACAGACTCAAATGAGGTTGTCAGATTCTTTCAAAAAGAAGCCGAGGGGACAGTCTGTGCAACCGTGCACCAAAAACACAAGGTTACTTAGTCGAGGTAAATCTACCATGGAAATGTCCTTGGGTGATGTGACCCTAGCACTGTGTTTTGCCTAATGGCGTGAAAGGCAACGGCAATAAGAATAAGGAGTGAAACCTGCCACCTCTCATAATCAGAGCTCATTTGCAAGAGGCTGCTGCCATCTGTGGTGTCAGACCCTTCTCTCCGCCCTTAATGGCAGTTTCTGTGAAACTGATTAGCCTGCGGAGGGGACGGCTGAGCTGCACTGAGGAGGGTAAAAATTCAGGTGTTCCAAACAAGCTGAAGTCAACAGCCACTGAAAGCTTCGTTGAGGAATGAAAATGGAAAATGATGTCTAAATCAGGCTTGATGATAGTTTATGTGATGTTCAGAGTGATGATGATGATGATGATGATTGGTGGATGAGTATAATGGATAATCAGATCTGCATTAGAGTGAATTTTAATCTCTGAAGTGACACAGACTTGACAAAATGAAGGCTCTTTGCTCCAGAAAAGTCTTCCGATTGAGTTATGATGTGGGCGATATGGATAAACGCAGCATAAACCTGATCCAGAAACTCAATTGAGATACTGATTACAAATGTCTTTTGGCTAGGATAGTTTACTGGAAAAATCAAGGCACCACACTGACACAAAAATTGTTCACTGATTTGCAAAATTGTCCACAAAGGCCTCATATAACCAGAGGGCTTTCAGGGACTTTAAGCTACCTCAGTAGAAACAGTGTAGAAAGATCTCTACTGGTTGAAAGGTATGCACAGTTATCCTCATGTTGCTCGACTCTGCCGGGTGCATCATGATTTTTCAACTCACGTGGAAGCCACGAACACAAAACTGATGAAGACTTCTGAGACTAACATTTCAAAAGGTTTTCGTTTTAGTGGAATGGAAGACGTGAGTAAAACTTCCACCATGAACTCCTGAGACAGTGAGGCCAGGGTGATTAGAGGCAAATATTAGGGGATACTACAGAGGTGGAAAACCTGATCAGAGACCTGCCAGTGTTCAGTCAAATCTCATCACAAATCCACAACAGACAAAAGCACAAATGACTGAAGTCTAAACTAATTTTCTTGAGCCTCAAAAGGCACCTGACACCATGGTAACTACGCAATGCATTATATGGAACGACAAGCCATTTGCCTCCTGTCATCATTACAGCTTTAATTTGACAGAATCTTATTAGAAATGCGGTGGGATGCGGCAAAATTTTAATCAAACAAGGTTTATCTTGCGTCATGGCGGATTTCTATGTACACAGTTTCTGCCCAAGGAGTTTATCATTTAGGTCATGAAGTTGAAGTTGTGAAACTTGGGCGATTCTCTTTGTTCTTCATTATCCGGAGGTAGACTTTTGAGCAGGTGTGCTTATAGAAGCTTATTATCTCATATTCATGTATCACTACATTCATTTGCGAGGGGTGCTTTGCTACCATTTTCCCTACAGAGAGATACTGTGGTGCACTATAATCTTTCTGGAAGTAACGCTTTGAATAGAGCTTCCAATTAAAAATGCTCAATTTTTAGCCATTTATTCTTCTGATTGCCTCGACTTATGACCACATTAAAAAGTCATAAATCATAATTGCATCCCAGTGGGAGAGGCAATCAAAAGTGATGTTGGAGTGAGCCTGTTAATACCTCTTCTTTTAGTCTTGGACAATTTGTTTTTGGTCTCATTACACAGGCCGCCAATCAGCGGTGCAGCATCGTCATGGGTTCAAGGTTGTGGGTCTAACCGATCAGTGTCCCGGCGGCGGCAGCGGCATGCAGCTTCAGTAATGAGCGGTGAAAGGCTGCTCTCATCTCGGCGTGCTCTCTGCCTCCTGTCACCCCTGTGGCTTCCCGGTACCTGTGAGTCACCCGCTCCCACTGGACCGTGACACCCCCCTCCCTGGCTGTGGCTACAGGCCTATTGAGGGGTCCCTCCTGGTTGAGGGGTATGAGTCAAGTGCCACGACAGGGGGTGAATCGCGCAGCTGAGGTAAACAAATCCAGAGCCTACGAACGACTTGTCACAACATGTTTCATGAGCATGCCGGATGACTCAATCACTGGATATGTGGGACATATGGGGGCCACTGGTCACAGTGAAATTAATACCCTGTGAATCATACTGACAGCCTGGCAAGCAGCTAGGTGGCGCACAGGAGGTGCTGGCCAACTGTACACACCGGCTTTCTTTGCACTGCTTCATGAGCATCTGGAAACTAATCAATGGGTTTTGAAACTACACAAATGTTTTTTTAAATTAAAAAAAAAGTGTTTATGGGGGGAAATCGTCGCGAGGCGATAATTAATGCGGCTTTACGCTCGTTTCACAACTTCCCTTCAATGATTACATAGCTTCAGGGTCAGTGTTGCTATCTAACGTTGTCACATTATATTTCTGTGTCAACTCAACATGGCCTCGGCTCAGAGAGGGCTTAATATAGAGATACCGAAGTCTGCCAAAAGGTAAAAAGACAGATGGGCTGCGTGAGTGGAGGCAAGGGGAGAGAGGGATGGTGACAGCCAGGGGAAAAAAAAAAAAAAAAAAAGAGGAAGATGAAGATGAAGGGATGAAATTCAACCTTGGTGACAAACTGGTGATGAAGAGGGGAGTGAATGTGAGAGGACTCAAAGATCCAAGAGACAGGGGAGCAAGAGCAAAGGAAAAGAGTGGAGATGAAAGCCAGAGAGCTTTAAAAAAAAAAAGTGGTTGTATGTGCGAGAAGCAGATTTGAAGGAGGAGGAGGAAGATGGGGAGAGAGGCAGAGAGAGAGACAGAGACAGAGAGAGAGACAGACGTGATGGGGTGAGTGACAGACCGTCACTCTGCTGGGTTTTGAAGCCTGGTGCTCTGCGGCAGCTGTGATATGGTTGGAGAACAACCCTTGCGCTCCTCCACAGCACCGTAGGAAGAGAAGGGCTCTGTGATTGCATCCATATTGTTAAAAATAGACGGCGCGGTAGGTTACGTAAACGGGCAGGTTTTACACAGTGTGTCTGTGCCGCGTCTTACTAATTGGCGATGGTTTTTGCATGAGGGAAATAAAGTAAGGAGGTCTGACGGTTGTTATGTGTGAATCTTTTTTTTTCTTCCTTTCCTGAAGGTGATGAAGTTGAGTCTGAAAACAAATTACAATGGAAGCCACAACTTCTCCTAAGCGTTTGAGTGATTAAGTAAATGGCTGCTGTCTTTGCAAGCTCCCGCAGACATCTTAAATCGACTTCATTAACAATACAGCAACCATAAGCTTTTCCAAAACACCAATTACCGATAATCTGAACACTTTGAAGTTTCATACTTTTTCAATTGTGAAAGAATTATTTTCGCATCTCTTGCAGGACATTAAAGCATCACAACTCTACAAAAATGGAATTTAAAATATTGTCAGGAAGGAACGGCTGCACTTTCAATGCCGGATATGAAATCATTTAAACACAGGAACAACTTTTTCTTTTGTACCTGACTTTTTCATTGCATCAGGCTTTTCTCCAGGCTGCGTTTAAATAACCTGGAGAACAACTTGTGTTCTATTTTTGCGGCATGAAGTGAAGACATTCCAAAATAGCCCTAATTAGTTTCTGCTTCTGCAAGCTTACAAGTGCATGTAATTGTTCCCTTAATGGCTACTCCATCCCAATGAGAAGCCAACAAGAAAAAATGGCCCCGGGCTTCATAGGAAAGCATTACCCCTCCCCCCTTCCTCCTGCTAATGCTGGAGATTTATTTCTTCCACACTAAAAATAACAATTTAACTCCTGAAAGACACCCTGAGGTTGAAGATGGGAACAAATGAAATAATTTCCTTTTTCAAATCCGGGTGAAAAGCAGTGCAGCTCTGCCCTGTTGCTGTGAGCTTTAGTAATTTGTCATTTTTAATACTTAATGTCTGTCAATGGACAGACATGGTTAGCAAACAGAGCATGATCGTGTGCGTCACACACACACACACACACACACACACACACACACACACACTGGGTATATGTGCTGTGTGTGTGCAGGGTTCTGGCTGTTGACTGAGTGAATTCAATCATGTACACTTGTTATTAGGAATTTGCATAATATTCCACCTCAGTGCTCAGCCAATTGGATGCGGTTTAATATATGCACACGAGCTAAGGTGATATGGTGTAATGTAACAGATCCATTCCAATTGAAAAGTAGTGGTAATGAGCACTGCATTTCATTCCAGGTGTGCTGATGCATAGAGAGCATAGATTTCATTACAATTTTGATTGAATACTGGTAAATTGGGCGTGCTGTGGCATCTGGCAATCAGAACCACACTGTCTGTATGAAGTCCTTCAATATTTGCACCTGTACTTTGAGGGGAAAGTCAAGGTTTTAAGCAGCAGTATACATTTTGTCTCAAACACTCAAACAACAGATAGTGGTTGTTTAAAGGGGTGGTTCATTCAAATTACAAAAACAAACATATTTTCTCACTTCTCAGATGCCAGTACAGTACATCTGGAGGTGAAAGAAGTTCCGTTTGAACTGATTCTGTCCAGAAATAAATCCACAGACCTCACTATAAATACTTTTCATTGGAACTACTTTCTACAGAACTAACGGTCCCAATTAAATTCATCAATGGAAAGTCACACTGCAGTTTATTTTTTTAAACTTCTCACTGTTTTTACCAGCACAAACCAAGTCCAAGTCACCTTTATTGTACTGGGGTTGAGGCAAAATTTCCTGAGGCAGGAAATAAAAAGTCTAAAGTAAACTGCATGGCTAGATACCACTGGGGTTAAATAAGAAAATGTTATTTCGTAATTTGGGTGAACCGACCCCTCAAAGTGGCCATTAAACCAGGCAGAGCACATGCACAGCGTGATGTCCTTTTCCTTTCCTTCCTTTTTACATGCAGTTGCATCAGAAACTTAAAAAAGAAGAGCCGATTATTTGCCATTCAGTGGCTGGTAAAGCAAAATGGTTCCAATGCAAACTTCCAGCTGTTTCTGTGATGATCTACATTCAAGAGGGAAGGCGGCACTGGAAGAATCTTGGCTTTAGCAATCAACTTAAAGAGACAGTCCACACCAAAGTCAGTTTCCGCAGATATGGTGAATAATTCCTTTTTTTTTTAGAATCATCTGTCTGTTCTAGCTTAAAAACTGGCAATGTATAAAGAACATGCACCAAACAAAAAGGTGAGGAAACTATGACCATTAATAACAAAGGCTATTTAGTGGAAACAGCGCTGTCTTTCTGCTAAAACCCACATCTATCACGGTGTCACGTAGCGCTGTCTTTGGAGTGAACTGCTGCTTTAAGAGATGGAGAAACTGCTCGCAGGCCACTCAAACACCTGCTCGCAGTTTCAGCCATCGGCTGTAAAACCGGAAAGGCAGATCATAAAAGGACGGTTAAAAGAGTCAGTGAGAGAGAATTCAACAAAGGAGGCAGGTACGGCTAAAGGGTTAGTCCAACTAAAAAAAGAACAGAAAAACAGGCACATAAAATGGGAGAAATACTCCCCAGAGGTCAATGAGACAGATTAAAGGGTAAGGGGTTAGGGCTAGGAGCCGGGACAACTGCGTGGGTGGATTTGATCACTGTGGGGCCCCGTGGATCGCTGTGACGCTCAGAACTGACGGCCCTCCATCCTGACACTGAGCTGAGCTTTAATAGCCGACATTGGAATAAAGAGCCATTAAAAGTGCCGGTTATGGAAAATGAAGTATTCGATGTGTGTAATGCCTTTAAGGTTTGTTTTAACAGCGCGTTGCAGAGTGTGTTTTTGTAGTAAAAACATGATGTCACTTATAATCGTCGTAAAGTGCTGGTGAGCTGAGCGGAGGGAAAAAATGGCCTAGATCTGTGTGACCTTTAATGAGTGCCATTACACCATGACTATGAGTCAGGGAGTCCAAATTGGCAGTAACGTTTCAAAAACTGAAGTGTGTGTGTGTGTGTGTGTGTGTGCGCGCACGTAAAGGCCTGACTTGTGATAAATCACGTAAGAGTAGGGTCAACGCAGACGAATGGGCTGAATGAAACCCGACAGCCGGCGGTTCTATTTAACCGGCATAATGAACGTGTTCTGGATGTGCGGCCACAATCTGACCCTTAAAGATCTAAAACTGTGTTAAATATTTCAATGTCCAACTTCACACACCGTCTGCTATTTGAAGAAGTGACAGCCTTCAGAATTATTGCTCATTTGCAAAGTAAAACTTTGGAAAAAGTGTGATGAAGTGTTCATTTCGTTAACACTGCTGGATGGTGGTGGATGGCGTTTACTTTTTAACTAGTGATGATGAAACTGAGTACTTATTTAATTACTGACACTATCATTACGTATTATTACGTTTCTGGATTTTTGCTTGTTTCTTTGCAAAGATTATTGCTGGAAAGAGTTCCTATTTAATATCAAACCCTATATATTTGTTTCTTTTTGGCTAGTTTTTACTTTTAAGAAGTAAAGTCATTAAAATATGAATCATAAAATACTGATAGTGATGTGGACGGAAGCCTCTCTGAGGAGCAGATATTGTGGCGGTGGTTAGAGGGGACACACAGTCAGAGCCCTATCAGTGTCTGGATGATACAGGCGGTGTCTGTTGCCATGGTCTTCAGAAGTATAAATAACTCTTTAGAAAACTAGCTGGCATCGATGTCCCCCCCCCAGGACGGCAGCCCTTCTTTATGGAAAGGTTCAGGCCGAGTTCACTCTCTGCTCTCCTCCTGTAGTGTTTTAATGAGTTTGAAAACGCCCGCTTCACTTGATTCTATTATCGAGCCATCTCCCTGTGCTTGTCAGCTAAATTAGCTGCTAGCCTGGCTTTTGAGTCCAACCCACGCTGGTTCATCTAAATGTGCAGAAGAGTCACGGAAAAGGTCAAATCACAATAGAGGGCAACAAAACAAACCCGAGGTGTGGAACCAGGAGTCTTGTGCAACACGGGTTTGCTAACACAGTTTTGTGTGCGCTCACACACGATGCAGAGGTGGGCGTTCACCGGCCACAAACAGCTCTAGTGCAACCTGACTGCTGGCATTTTTCTAAATAGCAGCAGGTCGACGGGTTCCTGCCCTTGCCTTTTATTCTTCCCTCGTGTTTACATAATGTAGCGCAGCTACCCACGTCTGAGCGAATATTTCACCTCACAGGTTTTAATCTGTCCATGACTGAGCCACAAAAAACAACTGTGGTTAGGATTAACAGGGCCGGGAGTGTTAAGTGAGGGACTGCCTTTGTAATTTTTACTGTAAGAGTTCTATATCTATATCTCGCTGACATTTATGAATGAGGTGGACTTACAGGTGGTTTACTGCTACGCCTGTGATCTTTAAGAGACGTTTGCTGACAGGGGAACTTTTCTGAGCTGTCGTATCCGTCTCAACTGTCACACATAATAACCTTCTTCCACAGCAAATAACAGTGAAAACAAACTGCGCTCTCACAGCAACAGGCCTAAAGTGCCAAAATATGCAAGGCCGGCCTGCCACTGTCTCATTTATTGTTCCACATTTCTACCTGATAAAACTTGCTTTCAAGTCCAAGTCTCAAACCTACAGGTCGGGCCTTTATTGAGGCTAGCAGCTGTATGTTTACTTAGCCCGATGGCTAGTTGGCGAGCTAACTCTTTGTTGGAGCAACAAAGTAAAGACGAGACAATTTTCTTTGTCGCAGCGACTAATATACACATGCATCCATTTAACTGCAGTGTTTTTTAACTTTTCTTCAGCTATCTGTGTCTCTCTTGATTGGCTGTTCTATATTTGGCCACTATCTGTGTACTGTTGTCTACTGGTCCACCTTCTGGCTGCTGGGAGATTTGTGACAGAGCTGCAGAGCCTCTACGGAAGGTAAGAAAAGCAGATATGTGGTGAGGAACGGACAGGAAGTGAGAGATTGGAGGCCCTCTTGGAACTGTGATGCTGTTGCTTCGACACCAGCTCCTCTCCTTCCTTATCAACCCGCTCGCCCTGCTCTTCTGATTGAACCGGGTGCGCCACAGTCTCTGGCTGAAATAGATTGCGTTGCTGTTTCTATTACATCCTACACCCCCTCCTCTCCCTCCCTGTTGTCTGACTCCCTGGCTCAGGCCCCTGCTGGTTATTTATTTGTTATGGGCTTTTCTCATTTGAGCCTGAGTAGCTCATCACTGCAGCCAGAGAGTCTGTCTGCGTGAATGGAAGCTTCTTTCACTTGCTGAGGATTTATGGACTTCTGACATGGTGCCTGTGCAAGCAACCGGCACAGAGAGCACAAAAACTGCTTCATGCCGCCTGTCCTCCCTGAATCACATCCAAATGAACCATATCTTCTTGCAGGAATATGCTCCAGTGTTTAGACGGGGAAAAACCCGAAAAACTTTCTCACTTCTGCTCTGGTTTCTTTACACGATCTTTTGAGGGTCACAGAGACGTTTTGTTCCCGTCATGTTGATGTGGCTCTTCGACTTACATTTCCTACTTTTGAAAGCTTGTGATGTTAATCAGTATGAGTCACTCACACTGTCATATTAAAAATGTAAGAAATAATGAGACTCAAGTCTATAAAGATCAAGATGTAATTAAATATTCAAGAATTGGTTGGAGTTTTATAGGTCATGTCATTTATTGAGGTAGCTGGATGGTGTGGCGTAACTGTAACTGAGTTACTGTAAGACATGCAGGTTGGATGCCTTTAACAATGTGTGAATAGAAAGCTAAACAGAACTTTCAATTCCAGAAGTAAGGAAACCTCATTCAAAATCACGCTGACATCTGTTACTACACAAGTTAGCAACATTGAGCCCAACAACATAACCTTTAGAGCCGAAAGGATGAGCAAATTCATCTTTTAAGTCATTACTTCAAGACAAAATGCCAAAACGTTGATGGTTCCAGCTTCTGAAATATGAAGATTTGCTGCTTTTCTTTGTCTTCATTTATAGTAAATTGAATATATTTGGGTTTCAGACTGTTGGTCGGATAAAGCAAGTCAGGTATGGTGACAGTAGGAGTGAAGGGAGTGAGGGTGGATATCATGGATGAGGTTACAGTGAAGTGTTTGACGTGCGCTGCAATAACAACAGCTTAAAATTATCCATATGTATACGCGTTTCCATTACTATTACGTTATCGACACATTTATGGAGAGGTTACAGTTGTGATGACAGGGCTGAATGTTGCGGCACAAGCAAGTAATTCTTGTGTTTCCAGTATTTACAAGTTTGTGATTGACCCTGAGTCGATACTCGTTTTCATGTCAAGTAGCCACATTGACCAAAACCTTTACACTTTTTTGTACTTAAATGAAGCAGGGGAGAATCCTTTCCTTTTTTGTGGATAATTGTTTAACTTTCTTCAAATTAAGAATGGTTCAATTTCCAATATCAAGCACAGCAGCAGATACTCATTTATCTCACTTTGTCAGAGAGACAGATCAAAGCGAGCCTCAATGAGAGATTCTGTTGAGTTATCGAAGCCAGTGGAACAGCAGCTCGCCTGGAAGTTGACGCCGGGACTTTGGCTCTCTACACTTTTAAGTCTGCACCAGGAAATGACTCTCTGGGAAAGTGGGAATGGAAATTATAAATGTAAATGAATGGTCACACGGAGCGAGAGACGCTACCTGGCTTGTGCGCTGAATTTTGTCAGTGTGTTTGAAAACATTGAGGGAATATTTGTGTGTGTTGACGAGCTAAATAAAAGATGAGGAGAGGCCATGCGGGAGCAGTGTTGTTTAGACTCAGGTTCTCTACTTGATTTGAGGAGTTAATTAGAGCCAATGCAGTATTTATTTCAAGTCATTAAACCGTTCGCATTCATGGCTGCTGTGTTGAGTACATCAGGATGTATGGCTGAACACAGAGGGACAAGAAGATCCTCCTCTAATAACCTTTAAGCCCCGTCTGCGCCATGTTTATGTCCGTTTAGTGAATGTGTGCGCGGCGTTATTCAGCGATATCGAACACTTATCATTCAGCAGCCTTCCATCTACCCACACAGGAAGCATTAAGTGAAGCTGCTCACGTCATGTAACGCTGAGACAAATGAAGTGTACGGATCAGAAAAGAATCGATGCTTTCTGCCTTTCACTAAGAGATTGGTTTGACTAGTGAGTTAAGTGTTAGTGAGCTAATGAAAGAGATATTTCACCCTGGAAGAACACTTACTCAAATGAGCATGCACACCATCACATGACTTCTTCAATGCTTCCTGCTTTTACTGGCCAGGACTCATTCTCTCAGCGACTATTCAACAGTCAGTGATTCATCAGAAATCGCAAAGACAGTTTTTTGAGGATATAAAATAATAGAGTTGATTTGAATTTACATTAGCTGTTGAAATGAGTACCATTGCTATGGAAACGCAGGGCGGATGATTGAACTGCACGCTGAGTATGGGAGGCGGTTCTGCCAGAGTGAAACAATATTTTCTGTTATTTGTTGTTAGTGGTCAGTCTGGTTAGAAGTGTACGGTGAGGCGTTCGGGGCCCAGCAGTGCAATCCCCTGCAGATTCACTGAGGACAGACATCCCTCCCCCTTACCCTCCATCTCCACACTGATTGGCTCCGAGTCAGGTGACCCTTGTTCCCCCACGGGGGGAGGGCCATCAGGACCTGTACCTCTTTCAGGGTCACCTGCCTCCTTTGGGAATGCCGCCCCATGATAGGTTGTGCTGGCGCTTGTGGGTGTGGTCTTCCCTGTGGTTGTAACGAAGGGGGGGAGGAGGAGGAGGAGGAGGAGGGGGCAACAGAGTGAGTGATTAGTGAAATGTGAATCAGCCTGGACAATCAACTTCAGAGAAATGAGGGTGAGTCTCGAGTGGAAAGAAAACTGCCACCCGTTAACATAAAGACCCAGTGATGATCGTGAGCAACATGATGAGCACACAGAGCAGAATTTAATTCGTCCGTCAGTTCGCGATGATGTCAAGTGCTGCAGTTTAATACTCACGTTCAGTCTCTCCGGGGGAGTTTGACATTCCAACATTTGCAATGACAAATCCACGATTCTCCACAACATTTCTTGCTGCGCTGCTATTATCACACTCAAACTACTCATATGCTTTAAAAACATATCTCACAGCACATTTAGTGACTCTTTAAACGACTTAACACAGCTATCTGGCAGTTTGTCAGAGGAGACTCAGCTTAGCAAAAGTGAACTAATGAAGTATATTAACATTGTTGAATGGCTTTTGAATTTTTACAAACTGCAGCAAAGGTTTTAGGCACTTTTATAATATTTAACTCCTGGTTCAATGCACCGTCATTATGGCTTTCCACAGTCTTTTGTTACTAAACCACTCAGCAATCATTTAATCCTGGTTCTCCAGCTTATTTTACAGAAAAATCCCCCCCCTTTTATTTGAATGGCCTTGAACTCCGACCACCGTTAAAACTCCTCTGCATCCACTCCGCTAAGTGTTTTCACAGATAAGTTGAAATAGATACTGGTGGCTGGCTAGGTGAGGGCTTTTTTTCTTCACCACAGCTCTTTTCCACTACCTCACCCGAGCTGAACTGTTTCACAGGAAACTCTGTCACCTTGAGGCAGACCAGCAAACATTATCATGGAACCATTTCAAACATATGCCAAGGAACACGCTGGGCATTAGCTGCCACAGGCCTTGTAATATCAAACATATTTATCTTGATGACACACTCCACATCTTGATTGCATTATTAGCTCTCTGTTGTCCTTGAGGTCCGGTGAGCAGCATGCTGCTATTGGCTTGGGCTCCTGCACTAATAAGCCAGCCATAATGTTAGCATTCTGCAGATCTCACTCCCAGACTGGAGGAAAAAGGACCTGTTCTCTCTCTCACTGTGAGCCAGTTGACAGCGTTCACTCTGAATGAGGTGTCCCGTCAGTTCACCATCTGCGCCGGGCAAATTAAAACTGTACACCGGGGGGTGTCTGGCCCTGGCACCTCGGACAATAGCTCCAGGATTTCATCGTTACTTCAATTTATCACAATTGTGTTATTCTGAGTGTGCACGTAGGATCACATTGTTTGTCCCATTTTACTGTTGATAAAGTACAAAAAGGAAAAAAGCACATTATACAACAGAGGAACATTTGATTACCTACACAGGCGGGCATTTGTCTCACACCCTTCCCTCTGCTGGCTGCGATTGTTTGGGTGACAGGGAGGTGGAAGAAAGAAAACGTCCCTGCCTTTGGTGTGCTTTCGAACAGGGAACGGAGCCCCTGTGTGACAACAGCTTTGTTCGGCATATGGGGCGTTTTATTGTCTGGGAAAGCTGATAATTGATCTTCAGTGCAGAGACTTGAAAGGCTTTTTGTGTGAATCAGCTAGAAAAAAAAAAATATAAACACCAAAAAACAACAGAGACAGAATCTGACTGCGTGTTGAGAACTTCAAACAGTGCAGTGAAGCATCGGGGTGGTGAGAGCCCCGTAGGATTAAGCAGGAGGGTTGCTCATCAAGCCTTGCTACCGACTGAGTGGCAATTCCTCCAGCAGGGAGGCTTTACGGACTACTGAGGCGCTGTGGGACCGTGGAGGTCTGGGCCGAGGTCTCTGGCAGACAAAGTGGCCTCTGTTCTGGGAAAGAGACTGAGGGAGATGCAGGATGGATGGTTCTGCTGAGCCATAATGGCCGACATCTTCCAGCGTGATGGGCTCAGTGATGATACTAATCACTGTGTTGGATCAACCACTGCCATTAGCTCCCCCGTGTCCCAATTTGTCTAGTGACAAAGGGATCTGACTTTGAGCAAGTCTTAAAAACTCCTCATAAAGTTGGGGCTGGCACTTTAGTTGTGCAGATAAAAGCGAATGAGGCTGGCCAACAGCAATCTGATTGAAAATGACTGGTTTTGAATGTTGCAGTGTTAGAAAATTGTCTGAACACCACCTCCTCAATCTTATCTGAGAGCTAGCCAGCTTGGCGGCATTTCTATTTCTATTCCGGCCATGCCAGGGGCTGCGCGGTGCGGCCAGCGGGGGAGTAATGGGACGTGACAGGGATGATGATCCTTCTTGATACAGGGCATTAGGCAGCCTAGCCAGCGGAGCTCCTGGTCCATCAAAAGAGTGATGCTTCAGACAATGGCTTCAATGTTTAAGCTGTCAGACTGGCTGAGAAGGAGAGGTGGCACCGGCCATTCAGCTGCCTCAATAAAGTATTCTGTAACCTCCCAAGTTGTGACGTGCAGAAACATTTATTTTGTAGGCATATAGCTGAATAAATCTGATGCTCTTCTCCAGATAGAGTAACAGTGAGCGAGCAGGTCGAAGTTCAATGTGTTGTTCAAGGATATTCAAAGAAATATTACACGTCTTTAACGTTATGGGTCTTTTTTCTTGGCCGCCACTTTTATTGTAATGTTTTATTCACCAACTTCGCCAACATTAGAACAGAATCAAAACAGGGCAGGAATACAAGATCAGATGATCAGACAAACAAACCTCCAGCTTTACCCATTCTGTTCTCGGTGAACGGCCATTTTGATTGAGATTTTGCAGACGGACTTGCTGGTTAAAACAGACCTATTGTCATTCTGTTGGTGTGCTCATTTACAGTTTCACCATCAACGAGGTGTTTTAGATAAACTTTGGTTTTGTTTACAATCTGTACTTTCTTAAACTGTTTGGACAAAAATATTGTTAACATAACTGATAGGAAAGACGGCCAAAACTACTAAAACAAGACCCAGGTTGCAAAAAAACAGAACTCAAACTCCCTTTGAATCCTACTTTGGTGTAAGACTGCCTACTGAGTTCACTTTGCTAGCCTTTAGCCTGTTAGCGCTCGGTGGTGACCAGCTGGATCAGCTGAGGCAGTTAAATGAAAAGACAAAAGACGCGTCCACTGACCGTACGCTGAGTCTAGCGCCGTGTTTTGCTTGCGAGTGGTCGCCAGGACATCTGGAGAGAGAAGACACAAAGAAATTCAAAATGACATCAGTGTGTTTGGTTATGATTTGTCAAGATTTCTGGTTTCTGGGCTACAATTAATTTATTTGTAATGGGAGACAAGTATTGTTGAATTTGTCCTGTTTGTGGTTCTGATCACATCCCAGACACATGCAGGAGAGCTACAACAACCCACTCTGTCTTACATAAAAACACTTCTATGAGCAAGTGATTAATTAACACAGAAAGATTGAGAACAGTATTCCAGCAGGGATTGAGAACGAGGGCGGACAAACTACTCTTCAAGCGCCTTCAACATAAACTGAATAGCTGCCCTCAGTGAATAAATACAGTGTAATGCTCCATTATAATTCGTTAGATCCGCAATCACCTGCGCCTGCTGTCGCTCCGCCATCAAGGTCTGATGACAGTCAATCACTGTTTTTTCTCTCCGTCTCCTTATTGCTTATGTAAATCTCTGAGAATAAATAAATGTTTCCAGCTCACCGTGGCAGGTATCTGGGTGTTGATGGTAACCGTTCTCCACATCCTGTTCAAACCCGCCTCTGAAGAGGAAGAAACACACACACACACACACACACACAGCAAGACAGAGACACATCAGTAAATTTGCATCAATCCATTTCCCTGATTGTCCATTTCTAACAAAGCACCTCGTTGAGTCTTTCTAAAATTGGTTTTGTTGATGAGGACTGCTTGGAGACGGGGAGGTAAGTGCTCCGTAACAAAATTTAATTTGTTTTGTGTCTGGCTGAGGTCAGAGTGTCTGTGTCGCATTTGTAGCTGGGACACAGTGGTGGCTGGACCTGAAGGGAAAATGCACCCTTGGATCTTCTTACAAGGTTGTGCATCATCAATGTTGTGGTGTTCAGCAGATTCCACAAGTTAGTTTGTAATTTACTTCTGAGTGTCCTCAATTTCTCTCAACCTGCCTCCTTCAGTTAGTCATTTCCTACATTTCTCTCGTCATACACACTTTCTGTAGCTGCACTGTATTTTAGTCCACTGAGGTTACGGCTGGTGAAATTGGTACCTCTGCAATGAATGTCTCACTGTCTGATTGTTGAATGTCAGAGAAAAATAGTCTGCAGGGAAGTGTGTTGATTCAGAGGGACACCAAAACCTGTCATTTACCACTTCATATTTCTGCTGGTGAAACCTCTGCATTACTAACAGAATGCGAAATATATTCACACAACATCTGTATTTTGGCCAGTTTTCTGCAGGAATAAGAAAAACACACTGAAAACATGAACCTGAAATGAAAGTGTTACTGTCAGAAAGAAGCCGTTCAGGCGTTTTTGTGCGGGAAGAAGAAGGAAAAGGTGATCCAAGAAAGGAATACACGCTCTTGTTGAAAACACTTTTCACTGTCTGTCCTTGATTTTAGGTAACTACATTGTACTTCTAATTAAATTAACTTGAAAACTGAGGCACATTTGAGCAAAAAAGGTAAAGAAAAGCTCAATCATGCCTAAGAAATCCTTCAAAAATGATTTTACTATGCCATTCTGAACTTGCTGCTGTGCAACCTTAAAATCCTCTGAATCCGCCTTTTGAACGACTCCTCCGAACTGACAACAAACCCCGATCTGATCATTATTGATTTTCTGCTGCTCTGATGAAAATGTGTCTACGACTGATACGCTGTTCTCCCTCCAACTGACGCACCATCTTTCACCTCCGAGTCAATCAGAAAACAACGTCTCATCCAGACGCACACGTTCGCCGGCTGAGAAATGAGATTGAGCCGACGCACGTTGGAGCGGAAGCCCTTCTTCCACCCGAGCGGAGCTTCACATCGACGCCAACAATCTTCCCACACGTTGTAATGAACCAAAAAAAAATAAATAGACACGGGCTCATATGCTGCACAAGCACAAGCGTAATGATCCGGTATTCACGCAGAGACATTTTGTACAAGCATGCATGCACGCCTACTCCATAGCAAACCAATTACTTCCTTATATAACCTAAACACAAACCTACATCTCACAGATTATATGCAAACACGCAGTCTTCCAGCTCCTATCTATAATTAGCAAACAAACTTTGAACAGACACATGATCTTGCACAAAATTTTCCACTCCATTCCAAAACATGCTGAAAGAAACAACAGATGTCTAAATAGGAGGCAGGAGTCGGTGAACAGCCAAAGAGCGAGAACACCGAACTCAGCTGGAAGGAGAAAAATCACCTCAAAGAATTAATCACCTCAATTTCTTCAGTGTGCGTTAAAGCAGCAACTCTGCCGTCAACTGTCAGCTTTAGGGATGTGTGTTTGTAAAACCTGCTGCGAGGAGGCTGCTTAGCGCACAGATACACACCCGGCGCACTAAATTACACCCTCTCTTACTCAGTTAAAACCCCGGCTCGCTTAAAGGAAGTTCCTTTATGTTTCCTGAGGAAGCAGGGATTCGGTGGAAGACAGGAGGTGATTATCAAATCAAAGAACGCCAGGCTGATGCTCAGTGTTCGTGTGAAGAATGAAGAAGTCTGGCAGAGAGCAAACTTTAAAAAATGAACATATCTTAAGAGGATGTATTTTTACAGCCTGGGAGCAGCTGGAGTTCGACGTCACACCATAAACGGTGTGATGATATCTACAGCATAGTTTGTGTTCTTCGGTATGAATCACAGTGAAAGTGTTTTCTTAAGTTTATATTTTGAGATTTTGAAAGTTTAAAGCAGTGGTTCAAAACCTTTTTGGCTCGTCAGCCCTTAAAACAAAGCTTTGTCTGCTTGCGACCATCACAGTCACAGTTGCAAGTATTAAGGTTGAGACCAGTTCAACCTAAAACGATCTGCTCACACACAAAATAAAAGATCAGACGAAAGCTTGAAGAAAATAAAACATGAGCCGACCCCAGGTTGGAGACACAAAATGTGTCAAAACAAAAGTATGAATAAAGTCTCTGTAGATATGCTTCCGTCCACCAGAGTGACCATCACCATAACGACCACGAGAGTCCACGAGGATCAGAAGAGACAACTTCATTCATCAAAAAACAATTAAAAAAAAAACACAAAAGCCATCCGAGTTGGAAAGCAGCAACGCAAAGATGCATCAGAGTTCCTGGTGCTCGATGAATCATGTGATCGTAGCACGTCCTTTCCAATATAGTCACTAAGTGGTAGTTGATCCGGACACGCAGAAATTCTACAACATTTGAAAAGAAATGTTCATTGCAATCAACACAGAGATTGTAGTTTATTCCTCTGTAGTACTGTAGTAAGTACTGTAAACCCTGAGGTATGAGCCCGAGCACGCTCAGTGGCGTCTGCCTAACGTGGACCTACTCTCAGATCAACGATGCAAAACATAATCTTTTCAACTAAAGCTTGTAAACAGAGTTTTGTTAACCAGCAGGATGACAGGTCACCTTTACGTTTGAAAAAGCACACCAGACATGTTGGCACCCTTCACCATAATTGACCTTCTCTGGTGTTCATGCACATGAATAAACAGTTGAACACAACCATCAGGCAAGAATTCATTTTGTTCTGCTCGGCTTTCCAAACACGAGGAGCTGCTGGCTGTCAGATATCAACATCTGTCCGTTTTTACCCACAAACCCTTTCAGTCTGGGTTCACGTCCTGAAGCTGGCTCGGTTACACTCTGAGCAAACTGCATCACACCATGATTTGGAAGCTGAATGTACAGTCGCCATGATGTAAAGGCCTCGTTCTCACACCAAACTGAATGTCTTTCCACCTGCTTTGGTAGTTTTAGAGTATATTTTTGCACCGATAATAAAAGAGCTTTGCACGATTTCATTTAGAAAATCAGAAAAAAGATTTGTCTGGCAGGCCTTTCATCTTAACGAATGCAGTGTTGACTCAACCTTAAACACGTAGCCACATATATATATTCACTACACAACAAATGAACACCAGCAGATGAGAGTCTGTAAACGAGATGAAATGCAGGCTCTAAATAGTGATTTCACAAGTAGCCCACATTAAAACATGAGGAATTACATGAATACAGACGGCTAGAAATGTCTTGTCTCTGATCTGCTGAATGAAATCAATATCCCACCTGACCCTCTTTAATTATAAACATGAACAAAACATGATGGTCATACATGTATTTATGTAGCAAAGTGCTCCCACAAGACATTCAGCTGTTTTATTATATTATTCATAAGGACAAGGACGCGTTATGATTCTCGGGCCGATTACAATTATGATTTGGCATCGTGACGCATCAGACAGAAGTTGATGTTGGCAGTCAGGACATAAACTCATACGACATGTGGTGTTTAATGGATTGCTATCGTTTGCTTTCTGAACATGTCACAGTCCGTCCTTCCCATTAAAATGATTTAATACATGTTTAATATTTGCGACTGGAATCCAAACCAAACTACACAGCTGGAGAAACTTTACAAAACTACCAGTTACGGCCAGCGGAGGGTAAGATCCTCTGCGCTGCGAGAGAGAGGGACTCCCCAGGTGTCACAAATCAGCTGAAGTTCATTCACCTCCAGCTCTCTCTGCAGAGTTCACAGCTCGTGTTGTCCTCGTCTTTCCAGCTGACATTACACAACACACGGGAGTGTAGGGGTTGCCTGGTGACAACTCCAGTCATAGTCCCGGTCGCCCAGTGTGTTACCATCAGTCCTGCGATATGGGCTACACCTTTAAAGGATAAAGATGTTGGTGTTTGACGTCACGCATCTCTGCAGGCTGACGTGCGTCCTATTGCTCTGCTCCCCTCAGCTGGCAGAAAGGCAGCCATTTTATCACATTAGTCCATCATTCGATGGATGTGTTGATTCTTTCTCGGCTACTGAACCTTGACTACTCCCCCTCCTCTGTATGTATTCTTATCATCAACAAATCCCATCAAAAAAAAGACCAAAACCAACAATGAACGGATCCAAACAAGTACTGTGTGTGTACCCGAAGCCTTATATTTCTTCTCCATTGTTGTCCAAAATCTATTAAAAACACACTAATGTTTCTTCATTACCATGAACACACACACACACACACAGTAGTTTATTTTCAATTAACGCTGTCCTAATGCCATCACACCTAATCTAAGGCTGATAATGGTCTCCAACAAATGCACTATTGTTCCTGTTTGAGCAACATTTGCTAAAACCTGAAGCTCAGCTGTTTCAGAGAAAGAACTTAAACTATATGTGTGTGTAAGCTGCTTTGAAAGGTTTAAGTCTTCAGCAACAAATGTCTTTGGGGTCACAGACGGGGCAGGCAAGGCAGGAAGCATTGAGAGAAGCAAGAAGACATTGTTGGTTTTGGTCTTTTCATGGGATTTTCTGACAAAAATATAGAATATTGCGAGTCTTATTGTTCAAATCAGCCCCGGCTCTGAAACTACCTGCCTGAAGATCTGAGGTTTGCAGAAAATATCATCCTTTAACCTGCACTGCACAGCGGATCCTGTTCCAGGATCTTTATCCATCCTCTGTCCTTGGCCGTCTTTTGTTTTGGCATTGTGCTTTGGCGAGAGTGGTTATGTCAAATGCATAATGGATGACATGTAAACTAAAACACCCAGGAACAGTAAGAAGTTGAGCCGTCCAGCCACACAATCTTTCAATGTGTGAGACGAAGTGACAGAAAGAAGGCTGTGAATCCTCTCCTCTGGATCAGCCATGAATCAGCCATTCAAATTTATGCCACCTCTGGATGAGAAAGGACGACTGATAGTCCGTGAGAGAGTGATGTGAGAGAGGAGACAGACAGACGGAGAGAGGAGGGAGTCCCGGGAGGAGGATGACTTTTGAGCTGCTTCATCTCAAACTCTGGTCAGGCTCTTTCTGCTGCCTGATTCCTCTCGTCCCTCCATCACCATCCCTTTATCATCCTCATTCCCTCTCTGCCCTTTCACCATCCACCCCTCACCTCACCTTTCAGTGATATTTAAAGCTTTCACTTAAAGCAGGTTTAAAACCTCCTGTTACTTTAGGGACACACGGACAGCCTGAGCAGTTGCTGTGAAACCTAAATGAAAAACAGACGTGCTGCACTTTGGAAACGGACTGATACATTTCATACATTTCTTGTTTGTCAACCATCGCTCTCCTCCTTTTATTTCTTGCTCTTCAGCCTCCTCATCTCTCCCAGTTTCCATCTTTTTGTCATCGTCTCTCTTTTCTCTCCTCCATTCCTTCTTCTTTCCTTCTCTCCTCTTGTTTCCTTTGTTCTTCTGTCTGTCCATACTTCTGTCTCTCTGGCAGGGGGCTGATAGTTGAGTCTGGACGGGATATTTTGGCCGATCTCTCTCACGTTCTGGTCCATTGGTTTCCAGTGCGGCTCCGTCCTGCACGCTAAACACCGACTCATAAATCAAACCTCAGCGAGCAGCTCGGAGCACTTTACCAGCGTGAAGCCACGTCGGCACTTCCTCTCTCTCTGTTGCAAACACAACTCACTGTACTTGTGAGGACCTTCCAGTGACAGCTATTAACTCCTAACCTCAAACCACATACCTAAACCTAATCTTAATTACAACCCTAACCTGTAACTTAATTCAAATCCTAAGACTCACTCCTTAAAGTCACAACAAAATTAAAAACTGCTTTTTCATCTTGCTTGCCAACTCTTCATATCTTATTACACACACATTTTTAATAAACCAAAACATATATTCTATCAAAATCTCATTACTTTCACTTCCTCAAAAGCAGCGCATCTTCAGTGATTATCTCATGTGTACCGGGAGGCATAAACAAAAGTTTCAACCAACAAAACTTTCACAGATTAAAGCCGAACAACGGCGCTTCCAACAAATTAAAGTCTCTTACTACTGGATATCCTGCTTGTTTTGAACTAATTAAATGACCTCTCTTCACAATATTGCATTTCAACAAGAAGGAACAGTTTTGGGAAACACTCTTAAGCTGCAGCCAGAAGCCAGTTACTCTTGGTCAGCTTTTGTACAAATGAAACAAACAAAAGTGTGAATTAGTGAGTGTTTGTAATGGACAGATATGAGAGTGCTATTAATCTTCTCACCTAACTGAGTCCAACTGAGATTATATTTGAGAGTTTGATACTCAAAAGATAGATTTTACAGTTTCATTGAGAATATGCTTATTTGCTTTCCTGCCGATAGATGAGAAGATGAGTACCTCTCTCGTGTTTGTACGGTAAATATTAAGCTTAAATGATGTTAGCGTAGCACAAAGACTGGAAGCAGGAGGAAACAGCTAGCCTGGCTCTGTATGAAGGTAACGAAATCATCTCAAGCTCACTCATTAACATATTATACCTCGATTATTTATTATTTTCATGGAGTCTTGTTGTCATGGTGAGACTGCCAACCAGCTGTTTCCAGACTTTATACTAAGATAAGTTAACCAGCAGGTTGTCTGGCAGGACGAGACTCGAGGAAGTCCGTGTGTCCAGCCAAGAAACCGACAAGTGCATTCCCCAAAATGTGGAACTACTCCTTTAAAATATCCTCACTCTCTAAGTACAAGAACCCAAATACCATACTGTCAAATACACAAATATAAGAGGGCACACAGAAACATGCATCTAAAAGAAAAAAAAAAAATCCCATTAGCCTCTGTCCGTACGAGGGCAGGGAAAGTAATACGTCTGTGTGGCCAAGCAGAGGATATGCAATAATTCCAGGTCTGCACATTTTCAGCCGTCAAAATAATCTATTGGAAGCCAGTCGGGAGTGGAAGTGGTGCTCTTTGTGTGTGAGATGGGGGGGGGGGAAAGGTAAGTGTAGTGGCAGTCTACAGAAAACTCCACACACACCGTTTACAGCTAATATACATAGAGAGTAAGAGAGAGAAAAGAAAAAACCCACCATCCAGCGTGGTGATTTAGGAACAGGTTGTACATCAACCACACGGGGACACGAAAAGTCCTTGACTGTCAGGAGGCACACAGGAGGAGAAAATAGTACCTTTAACTGCTGCTACTCCGCCTCCTCCTCCTTTACCCTTTACTGCATCCATCTATCTGTCCACCTATCCATCCATCCATCTGCCCATCCAACCACAAATCCATCTTCCTTCCCCATTTTGCCAGACAGCGTGGTACACCGCTGCGTGATTGAAACACATGCAGCCAAACATCGCTTTTGATTTTATGACACGGGCTGAAGGAGAGAGAGAGAGAGAGAGAGAGAGAGAGAGAGAGTGTGGAGGAGGATGTAGAAAAAGTCTACAAAGAAAAAGTAGAGAATAACTGGCCTGTTTCTGGCACATTAACGTCCAACTGAGATTATATTACATTTTTACAGTGGCCTGCACTGTGAACTGTGCTCTCTTTTAAGAAGAATTTAGGTTTCATGACGGGCAATGTTACTCTCTCTCTCCCCGTTCTATCTTTAGCTGACTCTAACAGCAAAGACGTTAAACAAAAACAGCCTCAGAGTTCGAACTGTAACCCACATTAGCTTTTCAGATAATGTCTCCTTATCTACAAGCGTGGACACGTCTCGCACCGCACCTCGGCTTGCCGAATCAGCGACCAAACAAACATCCGGCGGTGAAAAGTCCACTGATAGTGTCAGTTTACAGGCTTGATACAGAAGCTAATTAGCTTGCCAACTGCAGGACATTACACAGCATAAAACTTGTCAAGACAAATGTCAAGACAGGACAAATGTCCTTCGCTTTTGAGCTACAGTTTGCTTACAATTGTCTGGATTGGCTGTCAATCAAACACATACACTGGCCCGCCCATTCAGAGGCTAAAGGAGCATCCTGATCTCCAAAGACCTTTTTAACATAATATTAACAATATAGGTTTAAAAAAAGCACATTGAGATGATTTTTGAAGGCTGAAAGGAAGACTTTCGTGGTTTCAGTTGGACTTCAACACACACACACACACACACACACACACACACACACACACAGATATAACCCTGCATTTGCCACCACAGGATGCAGGTCAATACCTTCCAGTGTCAAGTGGCTCCCTTCCAGTCCACAAGAATAGATAAGTGAATTATGTCTTATTTTTGTGATTGACTGCCTCCCGCCTCCTCCACCCCCACCCCCCCCCCCCTCCCCTGACATCCTCTCTCATCCAATAGGGATAAGGGTTTAATTTTCTTATGCGTAACACACGTCGGCCACTCGTGAATAAACAAGATGGATACATGTTGTGGGTCTCAAAAGGGACCAGCGAAGTGTTTTATTAAACAGCTGGTCAGATATTCATCATGTTGACGTTGACCACTTGTCTAATTCCACATTAGCGATTTATCATCACGAGCAGTGCATGCAGGTCCAGCTGATGTGCACTGTGCTGAATGACTCACTCGAGGAGATGTGAAAATGATTGCTTCTGCAGCTGCTTGCCTTCACATTATTGACTAAGTTACAAATCTGTCCGCTGTGACTGAGTTAGAGAACTAATAATGTTTTTATATAGCTGCGTTCACCCATGTGCTTTCAGACTGACCAAACACCACAGTGGCTGATCTCACTAATTAGTACAACTTCGTCCAGAGAATAATTAACAGCTGAAACCTCCTGCTGGAGTGTTTGATTAGAAAGCAAATCTGCACACTTTTGTCCTTTCGGTGGCTCATGATTGGAGAGCTCTCCGTAAGAGAGGGAATCAACAATGAATCACATCCGGCAGAAAATTGCTGCAGCAACGTTAATGGGCTGAGAGTTTGAAGCATGCTGCACCTCTGGTTCCACCCCCACCAGTGATGAAAACGTTTAGTGCAGCAACAGACCTCTGTGGTTACGTGTTGATTAGCGGTTTTGAGACTTTGGCATCTGTACAAGAATTTGAAATAAAGTTTTGTGGAATTGAACAATATTTGGCTGTACAGCGTGACTTTATGAGGACTGACCTACCATCAGATCAGTCGAGCGTTTTACCTCCCAAACAAATTCACAGCTGAACTGAATCATCCCTAAACTAAACCCTAAATATAAACACCACTTTACCATTTAAATACAGGTCCCCATTTTCAGTTACCATGTCTAAAATTCTTTTTATTTATATTTATAACTGCAGTCGTTCTTTGCACCTGAAGTTTGTCCATGTTAGACTTTCTTTATGTGCGTTAGCCCACAGCTCCCTCACTAAAGGCCCAACAACGATCTCCTATATCTCCTGACTCAGCCAAGTGGGAATGTAGATGCTATTGTATCTATATAGATATATTGCTGTCAGATACTATTTCCGACTTTATTTGAGCTTCATTACCTTTCACTGAACCTTAAAACACCATCAACATGTCGTGCTGTTTTGCTGTCGGCTCCACAGAAGCAGGAGAAATAGTGGCTGTAAAACGTTGTTATTGTCCCCGATGTACACAATTGTAAACAATAACTGTGCTGAAACAAACTGCAGTGCAGCCACGAGCTGCAGACACTAGCATACTTCTTTGAATTATGTTTGACAATTCTACAATGTATAGAAATAAAACCACATATGATCGCGGAGTTTTCATTGAATGCTTGAGTCGTAACACATATCAGTGCTTCTGTGTACCACATTAGGATGAATGGATGCGACTGGCAACGTTTGAACATGCACTTACAAAGAACAAGATCCAAACAACACGGCAGTGAAGCAGCTTCTACCGACTTCAAAGTCAACATTCAGTCAGCATCGATCGGCTGTAATGATGGTTGTGGTTACATTTGTACGCTCTCCCCTATAATAAGTATAAACTGGGTGTTATTACCGACTCTCTGTGTGTGTGTGAGACTTACTTGAAGCCAGGTGAGATGGTCGCACAGCTGCCTGACTTGAGCCAGATGCAATAAGGGTCCCGTGAAGACAGACAGCTTCTGCACAACAGAGACAGACAGACAGTTAGTGATGGTGGAGGGCAGCATGTGTGAAGAGCAGTAGCCGGGTGACGAGGCACAACACTGCCTCCTGCCTAACAACAGCCATCACATTCCTCAACTCTGCCTTAACACACGGTGGAGAAACAAGCTTCATGTGAAAATGTCCCATGAGACACAGATACGTCAAACAAACAGCCAAGAAAAAAAAAAACATTAAATTGAGGATGAAATTGCAGCATTTTCATTTTCATTAAGCACGCAAAAAAGTTGCACAAATAGTTCATCATCTACGAAGCATCTCTAATTGACAAAACAAAAGCGCCATTATTGTGAACTCTGAAATTGCAGCATAAATCTTGACATCCTAACGGTGACTCTTCATGCAGCTGCCATAATCTTGTTTTTATGCAAATACGCCGATTTGTTTAAAAAGTCGGCCGATACACAGAGATGTGTGTGGTGTTTAAATGCAGTATAGACTGCACGATAACATGGCAGGCGTTTCACAACGAGCACATCATAGTATCCACGGTGCTTTTATGTGTGAATAAAATACGCAACTAGCTGTTTGTTAACACTCAGTTGCAAACAACATCCCCCGTGACAGAGACGCTGCAATCACATTGGTTTTGATTAGAGTTAGGACTGTGGACTTACTGAATTAAAGGGAACAGAAACAGCTTGTTTTAGTATTTACTCCCACATAATTGGAAATGTTTCCCAACTGATCGTAATAGAAAAAAAACAGGCCTGCGTTTTGTGTTTACAAAAGCAAACCTTCAGAAAAAATTAAAGAGTTGCTTAAAACTTATCATATAATATCAATAGATTCTGGTCCTGGTATAAAGTGATCAACGCAACAGGAGGTCTTTTCAAGAGACAGTCGATTTATTCTGCCTTTTAGTCCAAACAAAACCAAACAAACAAAAAAGAAACTGAAATCTATGTGATTTTTTGCTTTGTACTCAAAGTACAAGAGAATGTCATTTTCACTATCTGAGCAATGCCCCCCCCCCCATCAAGACATCCAGTATAAAACAGGAATGAAAATGGGGGATCTGGGTGTAAAATGCATTAATTGAACATGAGTTCAAGCTGGAACAGATTAGGTCAAGTTGCTCTTAATGTATAACTTATCTATAATAACGTCTCCTTATATGTTGACTGGTGTTAAAACATCTGCCAATCATTTTGATAGTTTTCCAAATTGTGTTTTGACTTCTGGTTTTGCGTTGGTTTACATTTGGACAGTACCTTTAATGCAGGGCCACAGCAGGTCACTCAGGCCACCATTAGCAGTCATACTGACGAGCTGAATGACCTTATTCTGAGTGAAAAGCCAGCGTTGTTCCAGTCTCATGTTAGCAGTCAGCAGACGAGTCAATCACCAGCTCCTACTTAAAGTACTGCACGTCTGTTTTGTGATTTAGTTAATGACATGCTGGGCGGACTTTTATTTCCTGTATTTAAGGCAGTCAGTATTAACCACCATCAGCAGCAGTTAGTCACAATCCCAACACTATAAAACCCCAGCGGAACCACAACAGTCACTACTTTTCCTCCACTTTGAGAACCACACGTGTCAGTTTTGTTGATTAAACTCTTCCACTGATCTGCTGTCAGTCCTTCTGCTTCATGTTTGATTTAAGTCGGCGGTTTTTAATCCTGCACTCTGGAATGAGCTGCATGATCCGTCTGGTCTTTATCCTGCCACTGTATAATTGCAAAACAACACTGGGTGTCTGTGAATTAACGGGATTTTTTTTCCACTTCCTCTTTGCGGGTCGGTGGTATTCACCCAGCAGCGGCAACATAATGAGCATAAAGTACACAGCGACAAAAGACTGACAACAAACGACAGCAATGTTTACCTGCTGCCAATCGACAGTCACTTTAGAGATGTTTTTAGACTGTTGTGCTGAATAACGCCATCAGAGGTAAAAGTAAACAAACAAAAAAATGTCTGCAGATTGCTGGGGGTGCTGCTGGGTGCAGCGTCATGTCAACAAGGAACAAGTTTTAATGAGTTTTAATGAGGACTCCTGTGACCCCTTTTAAATATCTAAAATGATCTACAACTATTTAAACTGAGCGCGCAGGTGTTACACCACCTTCACCCTAAACATTACAGAGAAATCCCGCTGAGAGCACATCAGTGTGTCCCTCTTACAGAACAGAGAGAAACCAACATAGGAACTATTCCCTGTGCTGTGCCTGCAGCCGGGAACCGAGTATAAATGCATGCTTTTGTGCGTGTCCTCAAACTATTACGCACACACTGCACGTATGCAAGTACTCTTTTCAATAGTTTTTTTTATGGAAACAAGAAAAACAATAATAAGAACACCCACCAACACCCGATCTGGAGATGCCACAGAGATATGCAACCAACTCGGGCAAACTTACAGGGGTGCACAAAATGAAAGAACAAATCTGATTATAACAACACTTCCTCCAAAAAAGGAAAAACACATTGTTCGCCTGCATTTTCTAAAACCGCGGTTTTGCTTCAAGGTCTGATATTTTGTTGACCCTCCATCGATCTAGACACCCCGACTTCCTCCCCATGCGGCCTTCTACAACAACGTCAAAGTACTTCTGCCTTTCTTCCAACAGACAAGAGCTATGAATCACACGCCTTGTCAAACAGACGTTAGCGTACAGAGGTCACTTTAAGCATTTTAACAAACAATTGATGCTGTTGTGTTTCGTGGGAGGACAGTCTCTATAGTAATGCAGTGGATGCAGATTTAGTGATGCTCATAAAGTTCGTTTTTTTGTTGAGTCTGTCAACTCAACTGTGGCTTTGTGGCTCCTGAAACATCATGCAAGTCTTTACGTCTGTGTTGGGGAGGATTTTGTTGTGACGTGCATCCTGGTGAAGAAACATTTCCACCAATTGTTACACCAAAGTGTCGACAGAATCATTTATAGATGAGCTTTATCATCCCAAAGTGTAACTGATTGGCTGTGAGGGCACAGAAAACAATGTACACATTAAAAACTAATTCAAAAATTCAAGTCACACCTGACACACCCACACCTGGGCAACATCTGTAAAAGTCTGTAGTGTCGCTACACATTCTGTAACGCAGCAAGGTACAAGACACTTAGTGGGATATCTACCCAACAACAATAAAAACAAAGGCTTTTACAATCACTGCTGAGTTGAATCGATACTTCTAACAGTCGATTGAAAACTAAACACTGAGCTTCACTTAACTGGCTTTTACAGCTGAACTACTGTAGTAAATAGTGTTTGTGAGGTTTCCCCCACTGTATTTTGCTGGTATTTTCTGTATTGACACCTCAACATGCACAGGAAGTGGAAATTCTAAACTTCAGATTGAAATAGAAACTTTTCATCAGCGACAATAACTTTCTGCCCAAAAAAACCCTGAACTGTATATATTTTTTTCATACTTCTCTCACAGCTTCACAGACTGACAGAACACCTCTGGGTATCGAGATCCTAAAATGACTCTCGCCTCCGTGTGGCTGCCAATATGTCACATTGCATAGTGCAGCTTTAATGAATTATTCATACATTAGCCATAAGGTATATGTGCATTTCTCTGCCTCTCTTCTCCTCTCCATCAATGCCTTCCTCTACAGTTACACGACAGGAATGAACCTCCACACTAAAGCACTATGGGAAAAGAGGCCAGTCGTGTCCAGCTGTGGTGTCGATAAGAGACGTGAAGCGAAGTCATTTGTTCTTTGACGCTGTTCTCATATTTGCAGTTTATATACGACATGCGTTTGTGTGTGTCCCTCGTCACTCTTTAAAACTTCAGACGTCTCTTCCGCCCTCTTGCTCATATTCTGTCATGCTATGATGAACAGATAGGTGTGTATGTTCGCCTGCAGCCACAGAGTGTAAGGAACATCCATTAGCTGCTGAGAGGAGAAGGGATTTATCCAGCCACTGAGGCTGAGGCTCATAACTTCCAGCTGTCATTTAGCCCAACATCCTGGGAATAACTGGAGATGGTTTAATATGACTGCTGGTGAACTAAAACTAAACACAAAGAAGCTAACCAAGAAATGCAGTGTGTCACACACTGATGCAAGGCGCCCTGAGCCACAGCCGCTCCTCAATAAGCACACAAGGCATAAAATAAATATATATATATATATTTTTTTTTATCTATCAGCAGTCAATAAGTTGAAACTGTTCATATAAAACAGGAAGTATCCACTGGAGTTGAAAATCCTTGGATGCAACAGACTTTCAGGGTTTGGGGCCTCTTTTGCCCTTTTATTATATTTTTTTATTAAAACTCCCATTTCACACAGCTTCTAGCCGCTGCTGAAAAAAGGAGCATTTTCTGAAACCTAATATTGGCAGCAGGGCCTGGAGTGAAAAAAGAAACCTGACGATGCAGACTACAGTGAGGGAGAACGAGAGAGAGAAAAAGCAGAGGCGGAGAGAAAATGGAGGCAGAAAACAGAGAGAAGGGGTAAATCTCATCTGGAGGGAGACAGATTCATTGGTGTGGTAAAGGAGGATATGGCGGCTGAAACCTGACCTCCTGGCCAGTGCTGATGAGGCTTATGAGGCCCCTAATCCCAGGATGAGGTGTGCTGTAGCTCTAGTCTCTAAAAGGGATCTGGGGATGCAGCCGGCCCATAAGCTTAAGTAAGACGGGCCCTATCCGTTTTCTCCCATTCCTTCTTTTCCTCTTCTCTCTCCTCCAGCTTCAGGAAAAACATGGCGGCCACCATCGCTGGCTCCCGGCCAATCAGCTGGATCCAATTTATGGCTAAACGATGTGGAGAGCTTCTCCAGGCCTTTGCAATGAGGGGTTAGCATGCTATGGGGGTATATGTATTCCCCGGTGGAGCTGAGGAGAAATCCTTCCTCTGGGTCGAGAAAAGGGGGGAGATGCACGGGGCCAGCATTCCTCACAGCCCCAAAAATAGATCCCGACGCTGGGGAGCAAGTACATTAAGTGGGGCTAAAACAACGCCTGACAAAACAAAAGGCTGCAGACAAAGAGCGACGCTTGAAGGCTCTGCTGTGCTCAGCTCCTAAACTTGTTCTAAAAGCAACGTCAGCCTCTTGACAGCATCACGTTCAAGCTTCTTGTTGTACCGTTTACAGAGTTAACACCAGACAGCGATCTACGGCAAATGTGTTTATGGGGCGATAAGTTGAGGATTATACTCGACAGAAGTGTTTTATCACTCCAACTAATGATTCTTTTCATTATCGGGTCGACTCTCTATTTTTGATTATTTATTTGGTCTAAAAAAATGTCAAACAATAGAGAAAAATGGCCAAAGAGACAAATTCAAATGTGTGTTTTATCTGACCAACAGTCTAAATCCCAAAAGGGTTGAATTCACAAACGTGTTTGCATTAAGTAACTGGGTCGGCTCTCTGCAGAAACCTGATTCTTACATTTTATAAATGAAGAAACCCGGTTCCCCAAATCAGGATAGGGGATCAGAGAGACCTGATTTCCCAGCTATTCCTGCCATGCATATGTGTAACCGGGTTTCTAATCGTCTTTTGACATGTACGCATGTGCAGTAAAGACTTCGAATGGAAAGTATGAAATGCACACAGTGGTGCGAGTGTCGAAGCTGAAGTCCAACAATAACAATAAGTCGCTTTCTGCCATTCAACATTTGACCATTTGCAAACTTCAGACATGTTTGCTGTCAGGAAAGTTCAGGCTCAAATCAGGAAATAAGTAAACAATGGTTTCAAAGTAAGAAATCTGATTACCTGCTGCAGGTATACGCACATATCACTACAGTGCGTGTGAATGTGTTCTCTGCTCTCCTGTGTAACCTGATTTCTCTGAGTAACCTTGCTTCTTTTGTGCATGTAAAAATACTGAATAACAGAAAGCCAACAAAAAAAACAGCTAATTCTTTCAGAAAAAGGAACCAGCTAATTTGGGGCATTTACTATTTGACATATTCAAGAATATTCCACTGCTAACCAACTCTGTTAATTCCAAAGCTTTCCAGTTAACATGCTTCTTGCAGCTGTATAAGAACGTGGCATCATGCACACATGAACATGAAGCTCAGCTTATAGAAATGTCCAGCCTCGCCTCTCACCACAGCATTTCTTACGTGGCAGCCACACCATACTTCCCCGCTGCTCAGTTTAATCTTACTCTCACTTACCTGCCAACACCACAAAGTACCGCGAGTGCTTTTTGGGGAAAGTGGGCCCAACCAACTCCATGAACCAGGCAGATAATAGCATAACATCTGCTATTTGGTAAAGGCTTTTGTCCAAAAGCCTTTACCAGCATCATGAGTGGACACATTTCTTAAATTGGTAGTTGCAGAGGAAATTGATCCTACTCTACTTGAGTTACCTGGCAGTGTTAGTGCCATTTCTTCCCAGTACACGAAAAGGAAACCCTAAATTCACGCAGTATTTCTGGGCTGCAGCAGTGTGGTCTCAGTCGTCAGGCTGGTTTTGAGATTTTTTTCCCAAATGTGAAACCTTTGCTTATTTTGTACAAGCCCCACGCAGCTAAATCGACATGAACACATGAATTTTACATGTGACAAGATATGTGCACTTTCAGTGCCATTGTGGTCTTGAATCTGATCCATTTTTACAGGTTTTGACGGGGTTGAATCTTATTTTTCGCTCTGACTCGACTGGACCAGGGCAATCTCCTGGAAATGGAATCAATCTTTTTTTTTTTATGAATATAATTGTTTAATCTGTAAATTGTCAGAAAATAGAGAATATCTTCCATTTCAAGTTCTCAAAGCCTTGGAACGGACGTTCATCAGGGACCGGGTTGCAGTGGCAGCAAGCTATGTAAGGTAACAGACGTCCTCCAGCTCCTCCTGGGGGATCCTAAGATGTAATATGTCGTGAACCCAAGATACTTGGGTGTTCAGTTAAAGTAAAACTTTGCTCTACAGCTGACTCACTTCTTGCAGGTGCTGTATTCAGAGCAGCGGCTCAGCGGCACACGGATCACACAGCTAGAGAACGCCACGAACAACGCATGATGATCCCGATCCAACTCCAGACCCAGCACCTTCCTGTCCTCCCCCTGTACGTTGCATCTAGGAACACAGAAAAACACCAACCGTCAAGATCAGACATTTTCGATTTTGTTTCATTTTCAAATCTGCAGACGACTGGCATGGTCTGAAAATTATACAGAAAGTCGGCTGTGAATCAAACTCCATGCAGATCGACTTCACAAGCTGTGCAGTCAGAAAACAAAAGAGACACAGAAAAAAAAAAGCACCCCCTCTAGCTGTTCAGGGTAATGCAAAGTGTTACAATAGACCAAAGAGTGGGTGGGCAGGACAGATCAAGGCAGAACACAGAGAGGAAGAGAGAAAGCCAGAGAGGGGAGAAAGAAAAGATCAGAGAGAAAGTGAAAGAAAAACACCAAGTAAAGGACAAAGAGAGAAAAGAAACTGACAGAAAAACAAGACGAAAAACAATTGAGGAAAAAAAACACGGAGACAAACAGAACCAACACACACAAAAATATCAACATGTAAATAAAAAATAAAAAAAAAGACAGATTGTCTGACTTGTTAGGGTTGTAGACGTCGATGTCCTCCAGGAGATGGGTGCTGAAGGAAGCGTTGGCTCCCTCGGTGCTGGCCAGGATCTTCAGCACATGGCCGTTGTCTGAGCCCAGAAAAACCACCGTGTAGTTCTTATACGGCCCCGCGGACGTGTCCACCGCTATCTGGGTCAACTTGAATCTGCATACAAAAAAAAAAATCCTAATTATACATATTATGAATGCAACTACGTTAAATGTATGGATATATTACTTAAAGTAACCCATCTATAGTGAAGATCTTCTAAATTGAAGCCGTCACTTCACTTCAAACTGACAGAAATTAGAGGGGGCCGACAGTGCTGGTTAGCATCTTAACGTTCTGTTTTGTCAAAGTCGATTTCCCATGGTAAACAAAACAAACAGTGGGCGAATACTGAGCTCATTGTATAAAGCATCAGTGTGCAATCAATCACTTCATCTACCAACCCACCGCTCCCCTCCTCCATCGCCTACATCCTTTAATCCATTCATCCTATTAATTCATCTCCCCATCTATCCATCCATCCACCCACACCGACTCAATCGATCCATCCTTCTTATTGTTCAGCACCAACTAACTTTCCTCAGCACACCGCAGTCTCTTTTTGAGTCCCAGTTTTCTCATTTTTGTTTGTATTTATGTAGGAGGTCCAGAAAACCTGCTTCTTTATTTGGAGCACCACCCTGCTTCATATTCATCCAGCTCCACACAGCCACACCTGGGAGCTGCCCAGTATCTCCACCGTCGTCTCCTGCTGGCTGCACTGGAGCAGCTGAGGATTAAGAGTCGTGCTGAAGGGCACCTTGAGTCCAGCGGTTGTTGACTGAGGGATAAGCTTTACCCATTCATTTTATCTGCCAGCGTCCCCCCCCCCCCACCCCGGCCCTGGGATTTGAACAAACAAACTTCGTCTAATAAACCCAGTAATTGTTTTGGCATCACTTCCCTTCTAGATGCTTCTATAAAAGGACACCAGCGGCGGCAACTGCGCCCTCACCTCTCCCTCAGGCCCTCCCACATGGTGTCGGGGACGCTGGTGTGTTTACCCACATGGACTTGACTGGCACGTCCCGGCAATGACTCTGTAGTATTGCGTGATGCGCTTCTGGTTAGTTTTCATTTATCTAGCTCCTCTCTGGGGAGAGGCGAGGCAGATGTGATGTTCTTGGCGCCAGATGCGAAGCGGCGCATGTTTCCCCAGTGTGGAGCCGCTGCAGTGTGTGGCTGGCTGTCAGCCTGGCTCTGCTTCAGGAGGCATGGAGGAGGCCCCCGTACGCTGTCTCTGCGTGTGCGTGTCTGTCTCAAGGGCTGAATCTGTGATGCGTATCTGCTGTGTGTACATCCATGTCTGAGGCCTGAAACACTTGTGACACTCCCCCCCCATCATCATCTGATGTCAGTGGATGCTCAAATGTCACCACACACACACACACACACACACACAAGCCAACCAGTGACTTCCTCGCTTCGATGCGAGCTGCAGGTCCGGTCAGTGCTCGAGGAAGAGCCCCCCCTCCCCGTGCGGCTCGTGTTTGATGTGGGCTGAGATCGACCGCTGAACAAATCCGATGGGTTTTAATGAGGGACACGGTTGTGTGTTCCACCTGAGCTCACTCATCGATACCAATCAAAGCACCGAGTGTGGAAACACTGCCGGTAGCATTATGTTGCTATTGAAAATAGAAAATAATACCTGCATGCTAACCATTACAGACACAACCCTGGCTCTGAGCAGCAACACTGGTTGTGTTTCTCATTTGATTCAATGAAGATGTTCTCAAAGGAGCCAACTGAACATCTGAACAACAACTCTGCATGTATTTTTATGATATTTGGCGTACAAGGTGGAACACGGTTTATTAGTTTACATCAGTAACATCTGGAAAAACAAACAGATGTCTGGTTATGAATTACCACGAGGTGTTAAAGTTATTATTAAGATGATTAGCAGAAATTTGACAAAATGAATCTTCATTTTGATAATCTATTAATCGTAAACACCAACAAACATTAATTGGTCATCGATCATCGTAAACTAAATATCTTGAAGACTTCAAACCGCAACTGTTCTGAGGTTTTAGAGACCAAATGATTAAGCTGTTAATCAGAAAAAGAATTGCTCATTGGCCTTCATTTGTGTGGATGCTGGGAGGAGCTGGCATCCTCTTGGTGGACTCCTCCCTTGCTGGTAATAAAATGAGTACATGAGACCTACGATGTAACGTTTTTCTGTCAATAAGACGAAGCAGAGCGTTTTAATCCGTCCTTTCGGTAAACAAATCCCATACCTGCTGGTGGTACGGGTGAAGTAGGGTCTGTCGTTGACCGAGGGGACGGACTCGTCCATCAGCGGGTACGACTTGATGAAAGTCAGGGTGTCGTCAGGGAAGGTGGTGGACGACTTGTAGGCAGCCGCTGAGCCTTCACCGGCGCAGCATCCCGGCCTGTGCAACAGCCGCAAAGAGAGAGAAAAAAAAAAACACATCAGCAGTGAATTCAGCTCCACGAGCACAGATGTAAAAACACTGGCAGCTGTTTGTTTTTGGGGACGAGCAGGAGGAAGAAACAGGTGTCTTGTGTGACTGCTTGTTTTTTTTGTTCAGACATGTCTGTGCAGAACAATAACAGCAGCAGCTGCAAAGAACTCCATTGTCAGAGGCAGAAAAACATGTTCTTGGAAAGTGACAGTGTGCTATTTAAAGATGTGTCTCTTACCTTGGTTTTGGGACCTGCTCCTCTGGAACAGGTGTCCACGCTGACTCACTGTTCCTCTGCTCTTTGAATTTGCCACGGAAGGCCTTCTCTATGTCGTCCATGTAGAAAGCACAGACAGCTGAGCCGGTGATGCTGTTGAAGGGGCCAAAAAGGAAGACGGCATTACACCGAGATGAAGACCGAGAGAGACGAAGGTCTGGAATCCAGCACCTTGCCCAAGTCTGGCAAAAACCTCTTCTTTTTATGCAGGAGAATTCAGCACAAACTGACGGGTTACATATATGACTTGTTTGTCCTGCCCGTATTTGCTTACTGTTTACCTTAAATGTTTTCATTCTTTTAAAAGCACTTTGTAACCTCGTCTGAAAAGCAACCCAAAGCCTCTCATTCAGCGGCTGACATGGAAAGCAGTGATAGTGACTACAGTTCCTCCGAATCTTCACCTCAGCTGACATTCATGTGTGTGACCTGTTAACTTGGCTTAGTGATGAGAGTGACAGAGCAGGGAGGTAAATGTGTCCCCAACACTGACTAACACTGAGGTTGTAGTAGTCGTAGTAGAACTACTGTTGTAGTATCAGCCAACGTCATAGATTTTTCTAAAGCTGCAAAAACAATCATTTTCGTTATAGATCAATATGTCAATTGCTTTCTCAAATAATCAAATTATCATTTGGTCAATAAAATGTCAGAAAAAAACTTATCAGAGGTTTGTTTTGTCCAACCAAGAATCCAACACCCATGTTTATCAAGATTAATATCATATTACTACCAAGAAAAGAAGAAATAACACTTAATTAACATATCAAAACTGTTGCTGATTCTGTTGCGACTAATGAATTCATCGACTGATCATGTCAGCTCCAGCTTTTATCCTTGACTGTACATGCTATTTACCAACTCAAAAATGTTGGTTTGGTATTAAGTTACTCTAAAATACAATTAAGGAAAAAAATAAAGGTACAGTTTGTATATCACATGATTTGATATGTTAATGTTACGTTATTTAAATTCAAATTATGACACCATCCAGAGCATCGTCATCTTTACCAAAAACAAATAAACAAGAAAGGTTCCTGTGAAGAGACGACAACATTGATCCCAACCTGTTCGCCTGCGTGGTGAAGACGCCGAGCACGGCCGGCCGGTGGTTGATCTGCAGCACGTTCGTCAGCGACTGCAGAACATCGAAGTAGAAGAAGGAGTCGCCCGGGACGGAGCAGTTCAGCCGGGCTTTGAGGAACGACGTCCAGTAACGTTCCAGCACCCTCGGTGAACCGCCATTGTCATTCTTACAAACACGTGCGACTCTGGAGAAAACCACCTGAGGGGACAGGAGGTGACAAATCATGTTCACCACAACAATCTCAGGCTGAGCCAACGTGGAATATTGAACATCAGGCAAAAATCTTGTAGGGACGTGTTTTGCACGGCAAGTAATGTTGTTGGGCTTCATTCCACTCAGAAAGTACAGACACAACAAACTACAAGCCTGATGAGTTGGTCTGAAACTAGTCCCTCACCTTGCCAAGACTGGTGTACTCCACTGCGATCTCGCTGAAGAAAAAGTACACATAGTTCCCGTACTCAATAGCGTGGAGGAAATGCGGCTCTGTGGGAGACAAGAAGAAAAGATATGTGACAAGCATGCTGGCAGTGATGCCTTATTTCCAACATGACATTGTGCATTGTGAGCAGCAGAGCTGGTAAACACAGATGCTCAATTTGGAAAATGGGTCCAAGAGAAATGCAGGGAGAGTGTGTTGTAAAATAGAAAATCTGAATATAAGGACAGGAGGATAAGGAGAAACACACTTACAACGCTGAGATAACATTCATTGTATTGAGATGGCAGAGCTGGTGCTGCATCAGTGCTGATAAAAACACCTTGATAAACAAGCTCAACTCAGAAATGCAGACGTTTATAAGGCTGGAGGTCAATAGCATTTATGGAATGAGAATACAGTGTCGAAAGTTATAAAAAAGTAAAGTTAGAAACGCCTGAAACCCAAAGATTCAGTTGAGATGTGTAATCAGCTTTTCTGGTGTAATGTCAGAAAACTGAAAATGAAATGTTGCATTGCTCTCGTTTGAAAAGCCACTTGCTCCAAATACTGGAGCTCCCTGTTCAGAAATATTAGTTGATGAGCTTAATGCATTAATATAATGTGCATAAAATTACAGCTGCAACGATTAATCGATCGACATAATGAATCAGCAACAATTCTGATAATCTGTTAATTGTCTTCTTTCAAGCAAAAATACCAAACGTGATGGTTCCAGAGCTGGAAGGCTTATTATTCTCAGCTGGAAGCAAAAGTCTCCACCAGGCTTCACAAGAATGAAAATAATTGGTAAAATAGATAATGAAAGTAATCAAGCCCTAAATAAAACTTTGACTGGGAGACACAGAGTCCCCTCGCCATCGCAGAGTTAAAGAGTGATGTTTCCTTCTCGAACAGATTAGTGTTGGCCGAGCGCAGACACCAGCTTGCAGAAAACAGAAACTAGACGTGAGCCAAGTTACTCATGGAATTAATGTTAATCACTTACAGCTGATATAATACGCGGCGGTGAACGCTGGTTAAAAATCAGAAGCCTGCTACCTATATGTCTCGTGCAAAAGGGCAAAGAGAGATTTGAAAAGAGGTCGGTTATCCTCGGAGCTCAGCGAGTCCCGGAGTTTTGCAGACTTGGAATTGGATCCAAAATGGAACCAGCTATCAGAACCCGACCCTAGTCTTTGAGATGTTGACATCAGAGAAATAAAGCCACCACGTGTCAACACCAACACACCTCATAGAGCCACAGCTGTATGTCATATGCTCACCTCGCAGCCATTTGGAGTCGTACTTGACTGTACGCAGAACAGGGCTACTTTCTCCCAGACTCCGGTAAATCACTGCATCGCTCGCCAAGAAGTCTGTCATGGTGGCCGAGTAGAAATCACCACCTGAGAAAAACAGGGGGGGGGGGGGGAAGTAATTGAGATGCACCGTCAAGTGTCTTTTTTAGGTCGCAGGTGACTTTTATCGCCCTTTAAAAAGAGGCAGAGGATAACAGATGTAGGAGAATGTGTCACTTTTAATGACACCCCATGTGAACTTTGCATAAATGTCAGTGGAAACCTGGCAGGATTGAGTGCAGGTCTGACTCCCCCCCCCTTCACTCTTCCCTGAACCTGACCCCCACATGTTCACAGCGTATCAGCTTCCTTCATCGCTGCGATTAGTAAAGAAAATCTAGCCATGAATCAGAATCCAGCAGATTCAGATTCCACCTGTGAGAACATTTTAAATTCAGTACAAATCATTTGTACATCACAGTTAACTACCCTGCAAATCATGCTGATGGATTTTTAGAAAGCCGATTTATTTGCCCTACTGTTCTGGGTAACCATTGGTTTCCATTAGTTTTTGGACAGTATGAAAATCAAAGTTACATTATCATTATGAGGTAATGTCAGACCTTTCAAATCAGTCTGCGTTTAAATCGCAGGATCACATAATAATAATGTAAAACTGACAAAAACGTATGCAGACAGCAGAAATGGGACTATACATCATTTCTATTTAATGAGATAAAACTTGGAAAGACTGGTGTGGTCTTTTATTAATCCCCCCCCCCCTTACAGAATTTAAAAAAAGACACTTTCGATTCAGTGGTGAAATTCAAGACTGCTGCATTTTCAAATTTGTCTCTCCTCACTAAGCTATTAAAATATATCAAATCATGCAGCATTTGAACTGATGCGCCACCTTAACAGCCTCTAAAGGCAGGTCAGCCTCCGTCAGGTACAGCCTCACCTGTTTAAATTCAACAATAAAAGTCCTGAACTACAACCACCGGGTCACTCTGCCTAACTCACCTGCAAAAAGGCCAACGTTGGACTGGCGGGACTCGAAGGGGCATCGGGCCTGTCCCACCACCTCCTCCCCTTCCTGCTCCAGCGTCGACATCTAGGTCAGGACACAGTACAAAAGGAATACTTTATAAGGCCATATACAGAACTGTAATAGAAAAATGGGACATAAAAAACAGGGTGATAAACACGGAAAAGCGTTAGTGTTTACTCTTGTAAACCCACGAGGTCGCCGCTGCGTCGACTGCAAAATCGATCCAACAGTCTTTAATGTAGCGAGAATCGAGGCTGAATGCAAGGGACGCGTACCAAATCAATCTGCGATTATGAAAGGCAACACATGCATCATAAAGACATAAAGTTTTATTTGATGAATTGTATGTGGGTCGCGTTCATAACAGATGTGTGTGAAGTTTGAAGTCCTGCAGTCACGAGCGGAGAGGACTGTTTATCTCTCAGCCGCAGATATTCAGCTGCTATTTTCTGTGCTGCTGTTAACAAGATTGTAAACCTGAGGTAGGACAAGCGCAACCCAGCGACGTGTGTGTGTGTGTGTGTGTGTGTGTGTGTGTGTGTGTGTAGTGGAGGCTGAATGCATGCAGAGCGGATTCAACACCCTCTGTAGCAACAAGGTGACAGCCGCACGCACGACATTAACACATGGCTGGTTTATATGATGCTGTTTCTGTGCATGTGACTGCTGCTCTATTGTTATTATTCTGTGAACAAACTCAAACTGCAAACTGGGAATACAAAGACCAAACATGTGGAGTAGACACAATAATGGGAACACTTATACAACCATGATGGCTATCGCGGTAAATTAAAGGCTGGACGAACTCAAATAAGGATTATATATATTGTTATCTTTCTTTATATTGGGCATCATTTTGTTTGTTTATTGTCACACATCACTGTGTTTATGTTGTGATGGCCTGCCAAGAGACTTCAGATGTAAATTAGCCTGAAGCTAACTGTTCAATAGAGCTACCGGCAGTTCATAAGTTTACGCCAGTTTCTGTGTAAAAACCTTCAGAGGGATTTTACAATTTGCACAACAGCAGCACAGAAGTCGAGATGTCACAACGAAGATTTGGAAAACTGCTGCATATAAGGGGCTGATAGCTTGTTACAGTCATTGGGCTTTATTGAAGAGATTATTAATTGATACATCATGAAAATGTCAGATGAAGATTTATTATTTTTATTTCCGCCTCAGGCGAGAGGGTAGCGGGTTCATGGCTGTGACAATACAGTCATCCAGTGGAGGGGAAAATAAGCGACCCAAAACTTTGTAATAGAACTTCGCCTTTTTTTAAACTCTGCATAAATGCCCCCAGACATCTGCACAAAACACACTTCAGATTCTTAAAAGGGGTTTGTGTTTACACCTCTGAACCTGATGCAATCCCACACAACCGCTCTGCCCTAAATATCTCTTCTGTGAAGCTTCATGTGTTCATTTATTGAGTCTCCACTTTGTGTTGCATTATTTTGCAGAGGTGCTGCATTTATTGGATCTCCGACCTGTACAGCATCATAGTTGCACTTTGGTTGGATTTGGTGAAAAGTGCTTTTCACAAAGACCTGAATAAAAACACACCGGTGGAGTTCAGAAAGTGGCAAAGTTTTCCAGCTGGCTTTTACAACAGGAAGCAGACACATGAGGAGAAGCAAGAAAGAAACATGACCAAGAGAACACATGACAGCAGGAGACTCACTCACAGGGTCTTACATGTGCATTTTATGATCAATGGGACATCAATTTTGACATGGTAGTCATGTGTGGCTGTTTTCTTTGACAAATGCCTACAAAAGGGAAAGAACAAATATTTGCAAGGGGCTTATTGTATTCTGCAACCAACCCTATTTACCTGCGTATTTCTCCAAAATAAACTCCAGCTTGGACCCAGGAGAGTTACCAAAACAAGTCATAAAGACATCAATAAAAATGTATTAAAGTGATAAATGAGGAAAAAAAGACGTATCAGCAGGACTGTGGTCACAGAAACAGAGATAACCGTGGTAGAAGTACCATTCAGTCTCTGATCAGTAATGAGAAGACTTTTCAAATGAAATGAAATTCTGTTTTAAACCTGATTTGAAATCAACAGTATTGACCAGGCGTCTCTCCTGCGGAGTGACACGATTTGAAATGAAACAGCAGCTTGTTAATCACAAGAAACAGACTTCAGAAGTGGGAGAGAAGTCAGGATTCAACAAAGCAGGATCGTTACCCCAGTGGGCAGATGAAGACAGATGGATTTGACGCTTTAAAGGTTTTGTTGTATCACAAACGCATGTTGAAGACAGCCTCTCTGTTGTCTACAGACCAGCTGTCTCAGCAGTCTGGTCAGTGAAGCTGCATGTTCATAGCTGGGCATCCATTCGTCTTTGACCAACACACACACACACACACACCCACCCACCCCCACCCCCACACACACACACACACACACACTCACACACACAATCCCCGCTTGTCCTCCACAGATTCTTCGTGGAGTCCCAGAGACAGATTCCTTGATATGATTTACACTTCCTCCCTCTCTCCCCAGCTGTCTGGATAGTCATCTCTTGTACTTTTTTTCCAGACTTGGGGAAAAGACGAGAGGGGGGGGGGGGCAGCTGGGGGGTTTGCAGAGAGAAAGAATCTGAAGATGTGTTTTGTGTAAATCAGCCGCTCTTTACTAAAGGGAGTCTGTGGCAGGGAGACATTTTACATCAATCTCACTCCTGTGTATTAACCTTTGGACACACTCTGTAGCTGCGAGATGAGACTCTGCAGGTCCTTTACGACATCACGAGACATGATTTGATCCTGGAAAGTATTTAGGTGTAGGTTCATGAGCCCCCAGACTAGACTGGGCAATAATTCAATATTATCAAATCAATTTTGGTTTAATTGAGCATATACGCTAAAACCCCTCCCCCAAACAGCGACTGCCCAATAACATCTTAGCAGCGTAACTCTCAAGTCTGTCAAGTATCCCCGTATAGAGAGCCAACAAAATGACACAACATCTATACTATCGCCTCTTCTTTGTTGGGCTATCCACAGTGGGAACAGCGTGCTCGTTAATCCCTTTTCACTATGCAACCCTTTAAATGATTCTTTATAAGAAACAACAGACAGGTTCACAGGTCAGCGCACTCGAAAAAAACCTAGCGAAACGTAGAGTCTTGAGTTGTTCATCTCCCCGTTGGATTTCAGCCCCCCCCCCACACACACACTGTTAGATTTACAGTCTGTGCTGTAGGGCTTGTACTCCCTCCTCCTCTAATGGCCTGCTGTGAATCACAGTCCAAACCTGTGATGTCACCTCTGAGGCTCCACCACAATGTCATGTTGGGTTTTATTCAACAGGCCTCAAACTGGAGGAGCTTTACTTTCGCATTGTCTTTAAACAAATGGCATCTGTTTCTAGAGTATAGTGTTTTCACTTATCCCGAAGCTCTCTGCTCTGTTATTTGTCACTGAAGCGATGGAAGATCCATAGAGACGAGGTGCAGCCGAGACCCTCGACAACTGACCCTGCTCTCTTTTTCCCGCTCGTCTTCCCACTCCTCACTTTCTTCCTCTCATCTCACCTCCTCCCTCAGCTGTGTTGTTTCAGAGGTGGGAAGGAAGCTGTTGTATTATTGCCATCATGAGCATATCGTGTGTTCTGTCAATAGACGGCTCCGTGCGTCTTGTTGAGCCAACAAATTATTCCAACAACATTAAGCGTTTGAAGTCACCTGGCCAAGTGAAAAAACGCAACTATGGCAACAATGACAGTGAAGAGATCTGCTGCTGATATCTGACTGTTTTGATGGCTGCTTACTGTTTAGTCCACATCTGATGGCAGAGCACGATATATATGTCGACAAGTATGTGACTGTTAGTTTCAACTCGTGACCACTGTTCCTCTTTGCCAGCGTAGCAACGTCTGCGTTTTGCAAATGTTGTGATGATTGTTGAGACCTACATTTAATCATTTTCCAGTTATTTCCACATATGCGCCTGCGGTTTGAGCTCTCAGCAGTTTGTTATATCGTCAGACTGCCAGACTTCTTTTATAGCTGATAAATGCTGCATTCAACCTGGTATGACCCGTCTTCATAGCAGCGTTTGTGTAGGTGTCCTTTTCCAAGTGGTAACAGTATTTTACCTATTGTTCGGGCTCTAGTTGTTTATCAGTGTATTGCTCTTACTGGTAGATGTGCACAACCTCACAGTGTTTTATATCTGACGTTAACTTTTCTTTTATTTATCTGATCTATTTGACTTGTTTTTATTTATAGCTATGTATAATAATTAATTCAAACACAAATATTAATAATTATATCAGATGTTTGTTATTCTCAAATAACAATATTGACCTTAAAGTTCCTTTATCACTCAGGCTCTGCTGTCTAGCGCCCTGTAGGTTGCATGTCTTGCAATGTGTGTAAAACTGTGGCTTCATGCAGGATTTTGCCGTTTTCACTGATGTATAACACATCTGCTGCGTGTGAGCCTCCGTGACCAGTGTTCATGTGTGTGTTTATGACATGATATCCCTGACAATGACACTTTCTCAAAAAGCCAGCGGTGCGCTAATGTGATGCCAGTTTAGTTGGCAGATTGTCATTCACATTAGCAACTTAAATAACAGGATACGACTAAAACAGCTTACAAGCACAGAAGCAAACACATGTCATTAACAGCTGTAATATGATCCCTCGAGGCGAGGAGGCAGCACACAGCAGCACGCTATCTCACCTTATAGTTACGGCAGGTGGGGTTGAAGGCATTAGTGCCGCAGGCGAAAAGCGTCTCGTCATTGCGCGGCACCAGCACTTTGATATAGTTGTAACATTCGTCCTGTCAGGAGGAAAACAGCTTGATGTTATTGTACATTCGGGACCAGGTCCATGTCGGCTCCTGGCACGCCAACGCCAGAGTGAAAGCAGGACTTGCAGCAGGTAGACATTTTACAGCATTTTACTGGCTGACACACATACACACAACCTTCTCTCTGTTTTACAGTCATTATCGTAATCCCCAGGCTGATTCTTGTGGTTTCATTGTTGCTCTGGGGAGAAAATGCTATGCTGAAAGTCCCAGTCTGCCTCCTGATGGATGGGCTGCTGATCCTGATAAGCTACCTGCACACCTTTGCATATTACAAAACTTCACTGTGCTGGAAACGAAGGCAAAGCAAAGGAGCGAAAGGAGTGAGAAATAAAACCGCAAGCAAAAACAGAGAGGGAGGAAGATGTGTGTGCGACTGGAAGATAATACTCACGCTGTTTTTCCCTCTCACAGTGCACTTCTCCACATCCTTCGTCTTCCAAGTCAGCTTCTGAAAAAAAATGAACAGACAGCCAACTGTCAGCTCAAAGACAAGCTGTTTCTCACCATCCCAGCTTTTGTTGCTCCCAATCGTTCAAGTGCTATTACGAGACAGCTGTGATGAAAATCTCATTAACTTCAATAAACTGTCGCGAAGAAAAACAAACACAAATATCGGGAATGCCTGCGGCGGCGTACGCGGCGTGTCGATGGGCAGCGAAACATTGTGTTTGCTCAGTGATAAAAATCACTCTGCAGGATAACTCTGGATCTGAGGACACACACGAGGGAATCTGCAAAGGACGTTTGCATCACTTCACTGTCCATATGAGCAGCAGCCAATTAGCTCCAATTAACCTGCTGGCCGAAAGCCCTGCCCTTAGTCTTCACACACACCTCCTGTATCAGTGCTAGTCGTCCAGTGGGCTGCTGTAGAAAAAGATCCATCAACTTGTTAACAAGCTCTGCCAGTTGAAGGTTTAATGTGCTCCCTTCCACAGTCGGATAATTTACGGACCAGAATTTTCTCAGAGCTCATAAATACCACTGAGGATGCTGGTGGTTGTGTACACTTCAGTTTCAGTTCCAAGTCATTCAGAAGATTCTTTTGCCAACAGCTCCTCGCAGTATTTGAGCAGCTTGACGTCTCACTCGGTGACATATCAGCACTTGGGCATTATGGGATGGACTCTCCAAGCAGCAGCAGGGCAGCATGACTGGGATCTGCTCTCGAGTCGGAGCTTAAGGCCACTCCTCTGATGCTTCAGACGAGGGTTCAATGCCAATAGTGACTCCAACAGGTCTCGGTTTTCAGCCACTTTTGAATGTTGGCTCACCTGTACACTTTTCTTCAGATGGCCCACCTTTGTTCTCTCACAAGCACTATAATTATTTTAAATGTATAATAGGTAATTATCCTCAAACCTTTACACATATGCATATTTTTAATTACTTCCTCGAGTCTGTAGTTTTGCTAACGCTAGCTGTAAGACCAAGGGGATTCCAAATGTTTTGATGTGAATACATGATATTTTATTGCTCAACGTGCCTCCTCTGTATGAAAAAAAAGACGAAAATATCATGCATCAAGGATGGTCCAAGTCCTATGCCTTAGATTGCTGTTTAGGTCTTATATTCGACTCAAGGTGTTCTCAACTACAACCTCACAATAAGTCACCCTGTGGTATAATCAATTTTGATGCCATATTGGAGCAGAGGGGTCACTCCGCTTGGACCGTAAGTCCCTGAAACACAATTTGTCCCACAGGCCATCTTATTCTCCTGTTCTCAGGGCTGATTTTCCATTTTGTCAGATAGCTTTCAGTCCAGCAGTCAAATCAGAAACTACTCCGAACAGATGAATGCAATATAACTGGCAGGAAAACAGGGAAACACTTTAATGGTGGAGGACTTCCTGGTTTACACCTTCGAACTAAACCAACATTGTTTCATTTCCACTGTGCACTTTATGATGGATGCATTAAGGGATATGGCTGGTGTTATTCTATATTTTTCTAATTGTTATCAACAAATTCCTTGAAAAGGCCAAAACCAACATTGCCTTAATCATTCTCTCAATATTTTCTGACTTCCCAATTGTTCCTGTAGCACTTAGCCCCAAGCCTATTGGTTCTTTCTGCAGACATACCTCTTTGGTAATAGGTCTTAAATATGTAGTTTCATTTTTTAAAAAGGCTCAGTAATTTCCTAAAACACCTGGGCGCTGCAGTTTCTAATGAACGTTATTCAAAAAGGAGTAGATAGTGCATTTGTTGGGGACTATTTTCATTAATTCGTTTTTTACATCAGCAGGACAGTGTATGTGGTAATGAAGGAACCTGTCAACCACTGCAACAGTGGCAATACCTGTTAGTGGGATCAGTTCATTGTTTTTTAAGTGGACAAGAAAAATATAGAATGCTGCCAGCTTTATCCTTCAAGGACAGATGCCCTTAGCAATGCATGCTGTTGCACATCTTTCATCGGTTTCATTTTTGGTAAAACACAAGAAATTCTAGCCACAAAATATTACAATCAATAAGCTCAGTCAGAACAGTGAGGACTAACGTATCAATCATTTTGTGAGCAGCATATGTGAGACTTCTCTTTAAAGCCAGCACTCTTCCCTACAGGTCCACGCGTGGAACATCTCGGGCACGACTTTGTGAAGATCTGACACGATTCAGGAGGAGTCAGCATTATGGAAATAGGCCCTGCCTTGTCCACGCTCAATTTGGTTTACTAATAATTACTTATGGCCACCCAGGCCCGGGGAGATCAGTGAAGGGGAGAATGTGAATGAGCACCCAACGTGAAAAATGAAGAGCTAGTATAAAAATGAGCCAGAGTGAAGGAATGGATCTGTAATGAAGAGGACGCGCCATTTTCTGGTGATATGAGTCAGTCAGACTAACGACTGAGCTCAGATGGATACGAGGAATAGGAGCGAGAGTGGGTCATTTTCCACTCAGTTCCTGCTGTCACACTGGAGGCGGGAGACGTTTGAGTGAACGGCTAAAAAATGTATCATACAAAAAACATTCAATATTTATGTTCTCATATAACATAACTGAAGAAAGATGGACTAACACTGTAGCGCTCAGAAGTTCCCATTTTTTTGTGCCACAGTCTACACCCAAATCAATAGTTTAGATCTCCTTGACATGGAGCGGTGGCCTTATCAGAATGAATATCCGGGTTTAGGGCTAATCTAAATACAAGCAAACAAAAGTCCAGGCCTAGGAGGGCTTTTATTTAAGTGCAATCATGTTTGACAAATGGGATTCAGATAGGAGGGAGCACAGCACTTCAAAAGCCAGAAGAGCCCCGCTCCACTTGTCTTGGATATATGTCTGAAGAGAGATTGCTTAATACTTGAGTGAAAAGGCAGGCAAAGGGTAGCAAGGAAAACAATGAGATACAAACATTACAAGGAGTTTTTTTTTCTGGAAAAACAGAGTGTGGCTCAGAAAAACAAGAACAGAAAAGCTGTCTAAAGTCTAAGGAGCACTGCCTTGCATTAAACTCCTTCTTTAGAACAGGTATAGGTCTATATGTCATCCAAAATATCACTATTGACAAGCAGCCTTCATGTGAAAGATTTTCTTTACTCTTATCGTTCATTTAATGGCCACAGAATCCTACAACCAATTTTATTTTATTTCATTAACGGCAGAAAAATGTCAAGTCATTCAAAATCTCTACTGGTAATTGAATTGGATATTTAAACTGAAGGATCAAGACGTATCAAACAGTCCCCGAATGTCAGAGCCAAGAATCCATCTTGGATTTGAGTTTTTGCATTGAGGAGAAGGTCAGGTTTAGAAAGCAGGTGGCATGTACGAGCTACACATTAAACACAGTATATACGTGGATATCGAGGTTATATGTTGGACCCAAACATTAAACACAGAGGTGACTGAGAATGGCAACAGTGAAGACCAGAACACTGTCAGTCACGACTGTGGACGGACTTTCCTACCTGCTGAGGGATTATCTGCTCAGATGAAGCGGCAAGATTGATGGCAAACACGTGGTCCCTGCAAGAGATAGAGAGTCAAGACACCATTAGTGGGACCATCTCCACATGCTTTTTGTCAGCCTTGACGCTTTTTGAATGCAAAGCTCCATAAGCCTTTGATCCAACCATTTCACCAAAACCGGCTTTTTCACCAGAAAGGGTTGATCAAAGCTGTTCGACAACAGGAGGGAGGAAGGTGGATTAAGACTTCAGAACCTCACAAAAGTTTTCCAACACCAAAAGTTTCCCAACTATCGCCACAACTCATATGAATCACTTTGTGAAGTGAGGCATGCACTTTGTTGTATGCAGCTGTGGAAAACATTAAGTCCATTTAGGTACATTAAGAATCTCCATACCTTTTGGACGGGGCTCTTGGCAGCGAGAGCACTGCAGTTTGAGACAGAGCCAAATACTGGAGCAGAATTTATTTTGCACAATGAAAACAGGCAGAGGAGGTGCAACCTTGTAGTTTTGAGATAATTAACCTTCGACATCTTGATCGAGAGGGGAGCAACGTGCAATTAGGCTGAAAGATGAACTAGAAAAACTAGAAAATGCAGTTTGGTGTGGAGTTGCTTCCTGGGATAGCTTACACTGTAACAACAAGTTTGGGTACATTGAAGGTTGACCATTGCTCACAACAGTATTAGAGTTTGTTGTTGAGCCCTGGAAGTGCTAAAACTCTCTCTGCCTTCAAGGCCCTATCACTAATACGAAGGTTTCTCAGTAAAATATCCACTAATTTCTCATGTTTTTATCACATTCTACTTGTTGTTATTCTTCTTACTGCTTGACTGCTGATGAAGCTTATAAGAACTCAATGGATAAAGTTGTGGGTGCTGGTAACTCATGATAATAATCTTTTGCATTAATGGATTGAATAACTAAGAAAGAAATGAGTATACAAATGTTTGTAATATTGACAGCTAAAATAATTGCGTAGGTACATGAAGAGTTTCTCTGAAATCCCAGTCAGATTTTCACCCTCAGTAAAGACTGAAACAGAGCTACATCAAATCCTTTGAAACGTTGAACTAGCAGGTGAGCAGTGCTGACTGACCGGGCAGCGATGTAGAGCATGTGGTTGATCCTCAGCATCCTCTGGAAGTCCAGGCCCAGGCGGACGGTGTCATTGTCCGACATGAGTCCCTGGAAGCTGGGGTAGAGGTAGGAGGCTGCGGGGGTAAAGAGACGAAGAGGGAAAAAGAAAATGATCCAATGATATCAAAAGATACCAGCTTACCTTCTCGGCAAACACAAACACATTATTTCACTTTGAGGTCTTAACTTAATGACAAATAATAAAAATATGAGCGAACTGTTTACAGCGCAGGCCAGCTCTCTTTGTTTGTCAGTTTCACGTTTGTAAAGAGACAGTAGGAAAACAAAGGCTCAACATTTATCCACACAAATCAGCAGCTTAAAAAAAACAAAATTACACCTTTGCAGTTTAAGAAACACTAAACCAAGATTACAATTTGGCCTATTGTGTTGAAAACTACACTGAACATACACTGTATGCTAATGTGCACTTGTGGAGGTGGATGAGCAGAGGGAAAAAAAAGCATCCAAAGTTGCAAATTAGCTGGTTGTGTCAGAGAAGTCAGTCTGATTTACATAAATGGCTCCTGGTAAACATATCTGAACACATCTGGGGGCCGTGCCAAGTGAAGACAAGGAAACAAATCAAAACCATCTCAATGGAAAACCTGTCCGTCTGATTAACCCAAATTTAGATAGCACTCGTCTGTCTCTGAGGTCAATAAGTTCAGCTTATTGTTGTCGTGAATTCGTTAAAAAAGTTTGTGACCAAACCGCCCTGAAAACCTCGATCACAAATGATATCTGGTGGTTAAAAAAGACAAAACATGACTGCAGGCAGTATACATTAAGTACACGATTCAGAGGAAAGATGTGTGTGCAGCAAAAAAAAACGGAGATACGATGAACTGAGGGATGTGGTTTGAAGAGAAGACAGTGATATAATATGAACCTACGTTGCACCGTGGCTCATTTTAATTTTTAATTCTTCATCCTCTGCATTTTAATTCCATCTTGCCCTTTTCTACTCAAACAGTCTAACTCTCTGGAGGGAGATATTAATTTAAACAAAGGGAGATGTTGTCCACTACTTAAATAACAGAATGACAGCCAGTCAGTAGATGGACATGCCTTGCAAACGTTCGATTAAAAAAGAAAAAAAGAAAAAAAGGATGCTCCAGGCAGAAATAAAATTGGCCAGCTCAATACTGACACCAGGCTGTCTTTCACATCACAGAGACTTCCCCTGCTGTTTCCTTATTTATTTATTTTTACCAAGCAGCGATTCAGCTCAAGGCCATGGTGCTCTGGATCAGTAAAGTACTGTATTAAGTGCCCTCCAGCCTCCCATCTGACCTGGTCTGCTGTTGAATTAGCAATCCCCGCTAGAAATACACCACAATCTGAAATTAGTCTCTCTACAGGGAGCTGTTCGTTTCCCTAACCACTGGTCTTGAATCGACTGTTTAAAGATTTAAACGCGTAATGTCTGGCTGAGCAGTGGACCTTGCTGTGCTGTCTAGTGAAGAGACTCCCAGCGGCTCGACGGCCTGCCCCGCTATCCTCCCCCTGGCAAATCAGGATTTCTAATTACTCTTCAGCACTTTCAAATCCTCTAAAGTTTGGGGGGGGGGGGGGGGGGGGGCAGCTGGGACACTGCTCAGGGCAAAATCCAAGAGCAGGTGAAGGCGCCCAGAGTTATTTAAGACAACTGCCTCCGGAAGAACATGTACGCTGCTGGCCAAAGACTGAATCAAGCCAGAATCCTACATCCGGAGGTTGCATTCAGACATTGGCACTGCATTAAAAGTTGAGGCTCTTCATTCATCTCATTGAGACCACTGCGTTGGCACAAGGTGCAACCTGAATCCGGCCAGAAAGTTTAACCGAGCTCCTCATTTGCAACAACGCTTTGCAATTATTAGTTATTATTAGCTCAACCCATCGTCGTTCGGGGATGGGGGGAAAAAAACACTCTGGCTTGTTTGTTTTTCTTTAAACCAATCACAATTGGGTGGTGCTGAGCCCAGGAGGCAGCTTTTTATCAAGAGAATTATCAGAAGATTCATCGCAGCATTCGTTGCAGGCCTTAATAAACAGCACTTTGTTGGCCAATAATCTATCTTGCCAGACAGAGAAGAGATGACATGACTGCCATCTTGGTAACTTTCCAGACTTGTGCATCCTTTTCTCATAGTATTTTAAACCACTGTATTGCGCTCTGGCATCTCATGAGCGGTAGATGAGATGGACCATCGTGTGTTAAAGTGTGTGTCTCTGCCCACGTTCCAAAAGAAGTAGTGACTCAGGTATAATTTCATAGACTTCAGTCTGATGAAGTACTACAATTCATAATGGACGTCTCACAGAGTTGTGAGGGACCTTGTGTCACACTGTCACCTGCTGGAACCAGAGGTAACAAATTGCTCTCATTACACCTGGGACGGAGCTCCACATATAGCACTATTAGCGCAGCTATTTCTGCTAATGGTTGCGTTACTCTCTTCCAGATAGATCAATTACAGTGTGTGGGCCATGGTCTCAGCCACCTCTTAAATCAATTATGGGCCATTACATTTAGTAGCCAGGACCTTTTCCGTGGATCTCCCCAGTGATTGGGTGCCATTGATGGGTCCCCAGGGTGGTCCGATGAAGCAGTGTCTTGAGAGTGTCATAGATGTCTAAGATCGTCCTCAGTGAAAATCTTATCTTAACTGCTGGTGCTGAGGTTTTACTTTCTTAAGCAGCAGTCACAGGAGGACTGGACGATAGCTCAATATTAGTCTTCATGGTAATTTTAATTGCATTGTGATTGTTGTGTTATTGTTATGCAAAATGATTTTGTCAAAATTAAAACCAGAATTTGTTAGACATTTTAGTTTTTAAATGTTGTTTTGTATGTGATTTAATTTGGTCTATATCAATATGTGAGGTCTTTTACACACCTGTAGTTTGGCCTAGTTGGTGTGAACCGAAGGGAAAAAATGATCCATTGATGCCCTTTTAGTTCTGGTCTGTGTTGTGTTCACACAGAGTCATCACAAACTAAACAACAGGTGCAAATAGAAAGTCATATGGACGGACAGCTAACGCATTGATTTGGTGACTGTCATTGTGCATCATCAGGGCTACACTGACCTGCAGAGGAAAATCAAACTCTGGTGACGGTCCGGTCCGCTCCAGATACTTATGGTGTAACGAAAAGTGATGCAGATGTTGAAAGAGTCTCAGCTAGCATTAACATGTCAAAATCCTTCTTCTTGAAGCATAAAAACTTGCACATAAGGTTCATATCCAAGAACAGTTTAGGATTAGACCCTCGCTCCTTACAAAACCATATCTCAGCTTTGACTAAGAATGATGCCGGTGTTGCTTCCTGAGTTGAAATGGCCTTTTTTTCCACACCAAGCGAACAAAACAGAACTAAAGGAATGAATATGCCAGCAGCCAAATAAACCTCTGCAAATTTACTTGCAGCAAACATGCCCTTAAAACACATCCACCTCTCTAAGCAGTGTTCCCCAGTGATGAGATATAATACCTTAGTGACCCTCGGTTTACTTTTACATCTACTCCTGCAACAAGGATCACCATGGCAACACAACAGATTTTGAACTTACATTCTCTGCCCACAATGCTGATTGGTTCCAGGTCTTGGGGGAACGGCGTGGCTGCTGAGGACAGCTGAGGTAAGAAGGTGGCTAATGTGAGAGCCAGGACGGCTGGCAGGACGGGTCGAGGCGAGCCGGGCATCAGCCTCATTTTGGCAGAAGATGAGACCTCACCAGAAACACATGGCCCACAGCAGATTCACCTCCCACCTAGAATGAAACAAGGTTATCAGGGTTAGGACGGTTAGCATATCTGAGCCACCTCTGTGCTTTAACAATCACACAGTGAATACATACTGCTGGAGCCAATACTAGAAGTTGGAGTATATTACAGAACTCCTAACCCTTACATTGCATTGGGTCAGTATATCAAGATACTTCTACATCACGGTAAAGATTAAACTGCGTGATTGAACAATGACAGCAGCAATGCTTAAAGGTGGCAGCTAAGTTCTTATTAGCATGCAATGCCTTGTGTCAATGCGGCGATGTGATTGAGTGTCCGCTGAATCACCGAGATGCGAGAGTGCACACACACATAAAAAAAAAGGAGGTAGAAGGAGTCTGAGACAGAACCAGACACAGGGAAGGAAGCAGCCAGGAGAGGAGGCGGGCTGCTGGGGCCCTGACCACCGGGACAACGGCCTAATTTGCCGCCATGTCTTTCATGGGTGACTTGGCACAATTAAACCTTCGCCTACACAGAGAACACGTCGCACCAGCCGACATGACACCAGGCCCTGGCAGTAGCGTTTACTACTCCGGTTACAAGGTCTGTATGTGCGTATTCAAACAGCATCTTTAAAACACCTACATGAAGGTCTTGGGTTTGAATCCGTTGGTTAGCTTAATCCTTTCTGTGTGAATTTCCTATCACAGTCAAAAGAAACACGGAAAACTCCAAACGGTAGTGCGAATGTGGCTGGTTGTCTACATGTGTAAGCCCTGAGGTATCCAAGGTGTGCTGGGCCTCTCGCTCAATACATGCTGGGATCAGACCCTTACATTAAAAAAAGTAAAATAGTCAAAGATAAAGATAGAACAGTTTCTGGCGAGTGATCTCAGAAACGTGGAACAGAAAACAGCAACGACAGCACGAAAAGATGTTGCAACCTCGTCCACCTGCATCAATTCAAGGCTCATATTACCATTTTCAATACCTTGCTTGACGAAAGGGTCCTCAGAATGGCTCTCCCAAAACAAAGTTTAGATAAAAGTTGCCGTTGAGTGTCTATGTGGGAATAATTAACAGCTTGCACAAACGTTCATTTCCACCTCTGTTTGAAATCTGACAGTGACAGATGGATGGCAGAGGGATTTGTCGAAACAAACTTCGAACTGCCATGTCCTGTGCTCACCGCCAACTTATTAAGGGCAATGTGTCCTCCACGGGGGTTCTTACAAGCCTTCCCAAGTGTCGCTTGGCAATGAGACTTGGGCCACATGGTTTTAAGTGGGAGCAGAAAATTAAGTCAACAGAGACATGAACTGTCATCAATATTGATAATAGTCTGCTTCATTTAAATGCAGAGGAGAAAGCTGCATTTAGCAATGAGGTCAAGCGATGATCACAATGCCATAAATCGAGGGGAGTGGGCGGGTGTCTGCTTGTGTTTACTTTGTGAAATACAACAGCTTGTGTGGCCTGCCTTAGGCGATATATGAGGACAATATACCTGATGGATTAGCCTCATATGCCATGATTTGGATGGGTTTTTTTCCTGCCGCGGAGGACAGCCATTTGAACAGATTATGTTATAGTGACATTGCTGCAAGAGACAAATCCCTTAAAATGTCAAAAATATTCAGGGCAGAAAAAATAGCTGAAAGAACTTTGGTCATGTGAATGCTTAAATAACCCATAAAACAGCTGTTAAACACCGTGCAAAGAGTCCCAAACACCAAATAATCTACATTACTAGTTCACTTCTGACATGAATATGTATAGACAGCCACCGAACAATATAAGCAGCTCATCAAGGGAACATTATATCCTTGTGAGGAAGGAAGGCAGAGATAATTTATTGACAACCTGGGCACTTAGCTAAAGGAAGGCTGCCAGCACAGTGTGATGATGATGCATGCAAAACAAGACAACCATGGTGAGTACAAGAGCTTATGCAAGACCAGTCGTATACACTGAAACTCAAGCTAACACTTCTACTACAAGCCAAGACACACCATGCCATGCAGTCTCTTGATGGCTTTGTCATTATCCTGAGCAAGCTTTACTGCGTTAAAGTAACAGAGTTCACTTAAGCTACAAGGAAATGCATGACGACAAGACGGGAGGCCATATCACATTCAGGATGAAAGAATTGATTGCCATCTCATTACAGCACCTAGAAAACTGTGTCAGTAAGCAGCAGACAGACAGACGTAGACGCCGACACTGACACAATGTGATAAACAAAAACGACCTCCTCCTTCGGCTGCCGGTCGCTGTAGAACCGGTTAGTCTAAACTGCCGTGGCCTTCAGCCATTTTCCAGAGGGGAACCAGTCACAGAGGGAGCTGGCCAAGTAAGAGTAAAGGTCTGTGATGATGTAAAAACAAATTCATGAGCCCTCAGTCAACTCCTTTCACAATGAAGAGAAATGCTGTGTCAGCCACACTAACAAACACTTTACAGTTTGTTGTTGAGGGTTATAGGGTACTAAATAAGACCCAGAAAAAAACTCATCAATGAATCCTGTTGCTCACCAGAAAAGTCTTGCACCTGAAGCCCACAGCATACAGCACATTTCTGCTCCATATGTACCACGCTTGTTAATCACACCGCATATGAAACACTACATCAGACTTGCTTTTAAGTTGCGTAGTTGTGGCTCATGTACTTGGCTTGTAAGACACTTGCTACTTTAAATCATAATCTCGTTAGTTTAACACAATCTAATTAGTTGTGTCATGACAGTAAAACATAACATTGAAAATATGTGCAGAATTTGGATTATCTTATATGATAAAAAAACTGCAGGGAGAAAAATATGTTCATATGCAGTAAGGTATTGAAAAAAAGCATCTTATAGACACCGAGCCCTAGTTAATGCGTCCTATATGTTGTTATATTTTAGTGACCTGCTGGTAAATGACTATATTCAGCAAAATCTTGACATTTTAATTCGACTGAAATATGCAACAAACAGCTGAACGATGCCCATATCAAAGGTTAAGGTTCTGATTTGGTTCTGTTCCAGCGCTGGCATCGTCCTGAGAGCACAACTGGAGCGAAATGGCTTCTTATCCCACTTGACCTTTTCGACACAAATGGACACGGCAGAAACACACCTGCTGTCGCCAAGCTCCCGTGTTTACCTCCCATGTAAATGCGTCAACAATGCATCTCCCCTCTGGAATTCTGAACTTTCTTAATTTAACCTAACACAAAGTCTAATCAGTTAATGACTTTCTGTGCAGGCTGAGGAGGGAGTGGACGGCTGATGAGCTGACAGCTGTCGAAGGGAAATAAGCCACCGCTTATCCCATCTTATGTTTGCCCTCTGTGTTCTGTGTTCTTGGTCGGGAGGGCTCGGATCATTTTGTTTTTAATGAACTGGACTTGTTAAGCCATCTGGGAGACATTGGCAGTTGGGCCTCTTTGGGGGAAAGGGGTTTCAGGGACGCTGGGGATCGCCATTGATTATCTGACATTCATTTGGATTAACGGCGCTGCGTCTGCGGATTGATAAGATGTATCCGCATAGAATTTTGGAGTCTCAAGGCCTTCAACTGCATTAATGCGGAAACGAGACTTAAATAACAAGAGAATCTTGGTCTTTATTTGTTGGCATGGATGAGTCCATGGAGTCATTTGAATTCATACATAAACTCTTGCAAGTAAATATGTTCCACAGCCCCCGCCTGGCTGGGAATAAGGGCCCCATAAAAAGTCACACTTAAAATTCCAAATTCCAGTTTTATCCTCAATCAACTGCATTGCACAGTATGCACCTGTCCACTCTCGGGAGGTCTCTTTTCTGCCAACACCTGCTGCACACAACTAAACAGTGGAGCATAATCCTGATGCAGAATCACCCTCTAATATTCCCTGACCTCACCAGGGCTTCAGTGGTGGTGAGGCTAATCTACTCGCTTTTGATAGCTACAGAATAGAATATACCTTTCGCCTCACACCTCTGTGCACTTGAAAATCCCTCAGCCCCTCGGCTGTGAAATGTTTTAAAGCCCCACTATCCCCCACTCTGACATAGTTGTGGTACACACTGGCCAGCATAATGAGTGACCATATCCCTGGTCTCCTTGATAATTTCAGACACAATTAGCCAAATTAGCCTCTTCTCTCAGCAGGCGGTGGTGCTATAACAACACCATGAATATGGCAACCGGATGATAAGTCAAGTGTAAAGTATGTTGGAGGACACAATATTTCGGTTTTATAATTGTATTAAAGCAACAGAGACAGCAACATAAGCAAAAAGGGGACAAAAAAAGACATACCCTGGTTGTAGAATATACTGGAAGGGTAATGATGCTATATAATTCATACAAATCACCAAATGGTCACATACAGTTTACATCACTAAAGACATCTTTACAGTGAAAGCTAAAGCTAAAGCTGCCCTGTATAACACCACATATTGAAAAATGAAATAATGAAGAAAAGAGAAAGACTTCCGATGCCTACAAATGTATTTTCCATTAGCATTAGGGAATAATAACGGGGTGTCAAGTTGTCTAGCTTTCCTTGGTTTTCCAGACCAGTACATACAAATCTGTCTGATGATTATTTTGTTGTTGTTGTGAAAATAAGCACATGGGAATTTTAATGTGACAGGAGGAAAAACAGCACATGATATGAACGGTGCGTTGTGAGACAAACATTTCATTGTTGAGGCCTGCGCCATATTGTCCCTCTGCAAACCCCTTTTGGAAGGTTCATCAGACCACCAATCTCATTGCAGTCCCATGACACGAATCACACAGCACATCACCGTCTGCACAGAGCTGTTTTTCTCTTAGTGCTCACATCCTTCCACGAGTTGACATCTGCACGGTCGGAGCTGACATTCAAACATAACAGATGATGTAAAAAACGAAATATCCTGAGGGATGTACCTCAGTAGTTAGTGAATACTGACCATCAATATTTTACCCGGCAGTCATTTCAACTCTGCACTCAACTCCTCTCTGACAGGAGAAACTTTACAAATTAGATTTCCGACCACGTAGACAGCATCGAGGCAAATTGGAATTGGGATCAAGTAGCATTGGGCAATAATTGAGAGCACAACCCCCCCCCCCCCCCCCCCCACAGGACACAGAGGGGGATTGTATGGGCCAGTTTTTGGACAGGGGTTACATGCGAGTTCATTCTAGTGTAGTTACAACTTAGCTCCAATTGAGAATGATTTTAAAAGCATTGTTAAAAGATCACTACAGTTTATCAAGATGTGTAGCCTGTGGCGCTGAAATTAAAGGGGTTAAACGTTTAGAACAAGAACTTTATTAAATGGTCTTTCAAAGCACTGCTTCAAACCTTTTCTGAGGGTTCGGACGATGATTTCAACAAAAAAAAAGATATTGAAAACAACCATTACTTGTGTGTATGGACACTAAAAGGTTTGACACAAATAAATGGTAACTGATAAACTCCAAAATGGGAGTTCAACACTGATATACCTATACTTTATACCATTATTCATCACTCTACTTTCATTCTTAAATCAGATGTCAGAGTTTAGACTTCCAGTGTTACCTGTCACTGACCAGGCAGATGCTGTGTATAAACACTTGACATAGCCGAGACATCTAAGCTGGGCTGTTGAATACAAACATGTCAGATAAAAGGAGCTGGGGATTTCGGTATATTTCAAAGGCCTTGCAGTGGCAAAAACAGAATGGCTCCAGGGGATCTCCGTGGCAACATTCTAAAAAGTCCATTAGCATCCCTGGTCAAAGAGGAGTGATGGCTGGCTTCTTGCCTTTTACCAAGAATAGAAAATCAATGGTCCCCGCAGTCCTTTAGTTCGTGGATTAGTATGTCAACTGCCTGGTGTCAGTATAATGTAGTCTCATTCTCAGTGTCTGCAGAGTGCCATGGTAGGGGGAGGGCAAGATGGCATCCAGGATAAGATGTGTCTGTCAGGGGAGGTTGGGACCCCCTTTGCCATCAATGCCACTCAGTCTGTTCCCAGGGGAATGCTGCTTTAACCTCAGTGCCCACAGAGTTCAGACAAGTGACGGGTTGTCCTGTCGCAGAGGCCATTGATTGTCACCCCATGTCAGACTACTCTTCTCTGTCCTCATCGAAGAATCCCCACAGATTAGAGTCTGGTTTTATACTTGAGCTTCCATGGCAGATCTTTAGAGGATTGATGTCAAAGTAAAACCAAGCTGACAGCAAGAGCCAACTAAAGTTCTGAAAACGGTTTTAGCACTGCGCTGCTGTGACATACACTATCAGTTGCGAGCGCAAAGATGCAAATATTGGTGTCTCACTGAACATCCAGTGTGGTTAACACCCACCGCTTTGCATAGGTATCACTCTCGGAGAAAAGTGGCACTGCCTCCAGTCAGGCCTACTCTCAGGGCTTCTTTCTACAGACAGCGAGTTGGCCAGACTTCACACAGAGGGATCTATGCAGGACTCAGACAGTGAGACGGTTCTCTGATCGATCGGCAAAACCGCTGCAGGCATCATCCATCGTCTTCATGTCTATTTGCAATGGGCGAAAAAAAGCCCAGAGGGCCATCAGTGGAAGAAGGATCAGGCATGCACCAGTGGAATACTCTTCATTCGTATGCCTCCTGTTAATTATTCAGATTCATCTTCAGAGAGGCCTATAATTCCCTGACCATTGTGTGCTCCCCGTCAATCAGGATGCGCCTTCAATCTTCTGTGGTCCTTATGGCATTTTCAAATGAGTCTTACCTCGGGGGTCACTCAAAATATGCTGCGCAGTAATTGTGTATACCCATCTCCATCATCTCTCCTCCTCCTCTTCATACATAAAAGTGAATGTTAACTACCCCTTTCTCCTCTCAATCTCTCTGGCATCAATAATTCAGAATGTTATTGAGAAACACTACCTGAACCCTGTATTGACAGAAATCCAAGCACCGTCATTCCCTCAAGGGCGTCATAATTGGATACCCCCGGAGGCTACAGCTGCGAAATGCAGAGCAAGAAGGGAAAGCAGGCTGAGTGATGTTGTTTTCTGTATTTTGTGTGTTTCCATTTTTACCTTTCTATATCAGGGACTCCAATTTGACCTACCAGCCCAAGTCAGCCAACTTATCGACTGGGGGACAATCCTCTGGGAATGTTTAGAGGTGGGTAAGAAAGTTTGAGTGTCCTACCTTTACTGAGTGGAATTGCAGCTGTGATATTTCATTAGTTGGCAAAGACATTAACTTGATACACCTGTGTATGGAAATTAAAATCAACATCAGATAATCTCATGTCGTGCAGCACTAAGCCCCATGAAAAATGAAAGACAGCAGCCAACATTTCTGTGGAATTAAAAACATCAGCACGGTTGATATGCAATAAATAAATAATACACCATGAGGAGGTATTTCCCTGACTAAGTTTTGAGGGTAACATCAGTGTTCTTCCCTGTAAACTGCAGAAATACAACACTCCTGTTCTGATGCTGTACACTGTCGTCTGCTCCGATGCTAAAACAATGGAGAAAAGAGCTGATATAAACGAGAAAAGAGCAGATATAATCTCCTGTCCCAGAACACTTTACACACTATTGTGCTGCCTGGGCCGGTCACGATTCACACAGAATTGCTGACCCCTACAAGGACATGAAGAGAGAGAGAGACAAGCTTGCCGGATGTAGCAGATATTCAACAGACCAGGCAGGATGGAAATATGCTAATAAAATGCTTTAATATATTGAAGGGAGAAAGATGGGAGAAAAAAAAAGGTGAATCATTCTTGTTGCCAGGAAATGGGCTTTCAGACCCAAAAGAAAGCTAATAGACCACTGTCAGTTTGGGCTCTGAGTCAAAGCAAAGCAGGTGGTTAAAGGCTTTGGGGATGTTTGCTGGTCTCCCTGCATCCCCTTAGGTGTAAAAACAAAGGGAAGGGAAGAGCACAGGGCTAAGTGGTTTGTCTGCAGTCCTTTGATCAGATTTGGTTTGTGAGTGCGCCTACACATGTATGTGCATGTATACTCACCAATATAATACTAATTAATACTTTGATCACACAGTGTATAGGGTTTTCTAGAGGGTTGGCTTGGCAAACCTCCATTCTGCTGTCAGCAGAGTAGGCAGAAAACACTCAAAAATAAATCCTGGGAAACAAAAAGAAAACCCCATGTGTCAGCAAAACTGTGCCAGGCTGGCCGAAACGACAACAACAATTAGACAGTTTGTTGTCCAAAAGGCAACACAGGATACTGACCTTACAACTACCCTTGAAGAGAGAGTTGGAAGCTTATCGTGCTCGTGATGCTGCTATCTGTGCAACAGCTTGATTACTGAAAATAAAAAGCAATAAACAGTATGGAGTCTAAAGGGGATTTGAAATAGACTGTAGCGCTGCGGGGGAGGAAAAAAAAGAAAGGAAAAGAGGCTTGGCCACAACCCCCCCCCCCCCCCCAAAACATATCACCATCTGGCCAATCAGCTATACAGATATACTGTACAAGTGCAAAGAAAGCCCTGTGAGGATCAGAGCCATAGCTCTCTGACAACACATGAAAGGAATGGAAAGGGCGTGGGCAAGAAACTCGTCAGAGCCACTAAATGCAAAGCCTGTGTAGGTAATAAACCGAGTGGAAACACGCGTGGCTTTTTCTTTGCCGTGGCTGAGGATGCTTCAGCTGATGACCACCACTTTGAGGACTTCACGGTGGCTTTGTGTCCGTTCACTCCGTAGTGAACAAAAAGAAAGTGAGACTTCTCTATTAACACAGCGGCTCTTTGATCTCTTATCTCCCCTGTGGTACCAATTAGATTGCTGCACCGTTTGCATTTCAAACTCTTTGCGCTTCCTATTTTGAAAGACACCCTGCATGAATTATCAATCTACCAGAACTTTTATTCCCTCTTGACAAAAAGTGAATTATGAGTGGCATATCGCTAAAGTTTGGCTCATTCAAATGAGGGAACTCTACGAGCTCTGAAGAGATAAGATATTAGATACCTAGGTTCCTGCACTGATCACTGCTGCCTTCACTCGGTGTGACAATCTTTTATCTCGCTATGATGCAATGAGGAGGCCACTTGCTTATTTCTGTTAGTCTTGACAAGAGAAGAGGTCGCGATGTGCCAAAATAGAGCTTTCTACTCAAAACATAAAACACAGGAAGGCAGAGTAGTTGGGAATTGATCAAAGGAAGATAAATAGCTGTGAAGATTCTTCCACTGCCTTTATCCCTTATTAGCAGAAGCAATCACACAGCCGTCACCCAGAAGATCCATCCCTGTCACATTATCCCAACTAGATTACGAGGAGGAGGGGGGGAGAAAAGCTACCAACCAAGGGAATGTGTGACAATAGTAAATTTGGTGAATTTCAGTTGAACAAGAATAAAAAGCAGCAAGCCCTGGTTTTATAAATGAATGATTTTTGCAATCTGAGTGGTCGATGCTGATGAAGGGAAATATAAATCAAGGGTACGAGTGAAGCTTCTCGGCGAGAGTGCCTCACAGAGATAATGGCATCATCATGCCTGTGTGGTTCGCTGTTCTTGGGAAGATTAAACACTTTATCATTGTCTTTAGGACAAACAGTCCCTGTACATAGGCCATGCATCCAATTATTAGACAACTTTTATGCTCAAACCCGACAACCACGTGTCAGCTTCATCACACACCACAAGCCTTAAGAGGAAAGATGAAAAGAGACAGCAGTCTTATCAGGACAGTGCTACCTTTCAGGGCAGTAGCCCACAGTGGCAGCTGACCTCACTTTTATTACCGCTGTCTCACACTGATGATATCATCTAAACACATGTGAAAGACCCAGAAGCTTTCAAGCTCAGTTTATCTCATTTTATGGCTCTAACAACTCCGTCTCTTCCAAGAAAAGTCAATGGCCACGGGCAATCATACACCAAGGAGCAGCGTGGCTCCTCTCACCTCATCAGAGGCTGCACTGTGTCATGAAACATGGGAGGAAGATCGCAGAAGTTGGGGCATGAAAACAGAAAAATGGGGACATGAACGGTGACGGTAGGAAAGACAGTAAATCTAAATGTAGAAGAAGAGGAGGGGAATGACAGCATCTCACAGCTCACTGGTCTGGAATCAGCCAGACAATCAATTCCACCACTCAGATTCAGGCCGACAGCTCCTGCTTCACCGGCACCGAGCATCACAGGCAGCACCAAATTATCAACAGCGCTGAATTACTTTAATGACGAGTCTAAGTATTCAAATGAAACAAGCATATGACGTACAAGTACATACGAGTGTGAAACGGACCGCTCCCAGGCTCCACCCTTGTTGTTTTGACTGCCTGCAATTTTCCATTGGGAACTTTGAACTACTTCATCTGTCTTAGATTCTGTTTCTCTGGACAGCTCTACTGACACATGGTGGCACCCATTCTGTTTATCCATCTTCAGGAGTGTATATTTGATTGTTTCTAAAAAACAAAAATCAAGTGGCAAGAACAGAAAGAACAGAAAGCGTGTCGATGCAAACTGCCTGCAAAAATAAGTTATTTGCTGCAAATATTGAGCTCTTTTGGTAGAGACAGAGGATTAGGATGATACTGATACTGAGGTCAGTCTAAGTCCAAAATGAAACTTTAAAGCTACAACACTTAAGATAACATCTATCTAATGTCGCTTTGCAGCTTAGCTTGCAGGTAGTCTCAGATGGGTGGCTGGGAGAGATGGCTCTGGCAGAATTTGAGGGTGTAGTTATCCTGTAAGTGTTGATGTTAAGCTGACACTGCCTGCACTTGATATTTCACAACTTTTAAGGTTGATGAAATGAAATAAACACAGCATTAACGTGATCTGCATACAGCACAAAGTTATTACATGAATATATTCATAACCATTCAGGCTTGTACCTGTGGCCTCAGGTTGTTGGAGTTGGAGTTGGTGAAAGCAACACCTCTCCTGAATTAACAAATGAAATGGCGAATCATAAGCCCCAGTCACCAGTCTGTCATATCCAATCTGATTCACTGTGCCAGGCTGCATCAGAGGCATCGGCCGCTGTTGGCCATCGTTCTTCTGACAACGTGGCGCCTTCACCGGCTCAGCAGCACTGAAGTGTCGCTACGACTGTCGGCTGCTTGTGCTCCTGCATGTGTCTAATGTGTCCGAGTTGTGTGTGTGAAAGCTTGGCCCGGATCTCAGTTTAGATAATGCAGCCTTTCCAGCACTTAAGGAGGATAAGCTCTTATCTCTGTCTAAATCCCCAACAGTCATTAGAGGCGGCAGGGCCTGCTTGGAAGTCCATCTAATTAGGGTTCAAATCATCCTTCCCTCCTTCCAACATAAAGACCGCTGCAATAGACACTGAGGATTATACAGACATTGTATTTAGGATGTCATTACTTCTACCTTGACATGAGTAACTACTGAGCTGAGCACTAGTGTTTATTACAGATTGAGTTTGATTTCAGCCTATAAGAAGGAGGTATGTTACTACTAAAGTTCTCGCCTAAAATGGTCCCCATTTTTCTACTTTAACCATTGAATATAAACAATATGCTACTTAGCATCCATTGCCAGATGTCTAATCCTTAAATCGTAAATCCACTTTTCCTTGACAGACATCTTTAAAAGATTCTGCAGTCAAGAGTCCTTGTGCAAAGCTCCATGTCACCCCACAAATAAAAAACAACACTTCATAGTGGTAGATCAAAGCAGCACATGTAGTATTCATCTGTCGACTCCCTCGCCATTCCTGTTCCACTCATCTGCATTTTAGGTTTTTAGAGACACGAGTGAAGCAGACACAAAGAGAATAAAAGAAGTTGAGAATAGACCAATTCGCACTGGGAGGGGGGAAAAAAAAAAAAGATGGACAGGAAGAAATAAAACAGAGGAGAAAAAACAAAAGCTCTCTTTTTCCAGCAGACGTACCACAGACTCGAATTCTATTCTATTCTTTCCCACCCTCCTCCTCCTCCTCCTCCTCCTCTCCCTTCATTCTTCCACTAGGTTTGACCAAGCAGGTATAATAATGATAATAACAATAACAGGAAAGTGAGGGAACAAACAGGGCCATCTATAATGGGGCCAGATACTGGCGTGAGCGTGATGCTGGGCCTGGGTGGCGGTGTCATTACGTGCGAGTGCGTGATAAATGCACTCTGCTTGTCGGATTTGAGATTCTCATTAGTCTGTGTTCAGGAGGGGACCTGGGGCCATTACTCTTGTGGCTGCTTTGACAAGAGGCTGAATGTGTCTGTGTATAAGAGCGAGAGAAAGTGTGCGTGCTTCTATCGGAGTGCTTACATAGAGGCATTTTAGACGATGTTTCTATACCTTTGGTAGCCAAAGGTCTTCAGTTCCCATGCAACAGCTGGTGGGATGACTTTTCTGTAGTGTTTCTGTTTGTTTCAGGTCAATTGGAACTAATCACGAGTTCTTATATAATTGGAAACTCTAGCTGTATATTTAATTAGCTATTTTATTAACTAACCAGATTCGTCGAGCTGTATGTTTTGACATTTTGGCCAACAACCAACCACTTTCCTGTGTCGTCACATTAACCATAAATCTTACTTCGTTACTGACCATCAACCTAAACTGAACTGACACCCACGCCACTTCAATCCTTTCAGCCTCGCTGCCAAGCTCTTATGTGGTTAGCCATTATTTTGGTAGAGTTCTCCACTGAACTGTGGCCGCCAGGACGTTAGTGACACAAAGCCTCTACAAGAAAACACATGCCGTGCAACATAAGCACTTCTTACGCCGCCTGCGTCACTGATTGACACAATGGAGCGCGGTATCTATAAATGTGTGATAGCAAAAGGATGTATATACCCAGGAAACATATTCCTTTATCTGCTGGTGCTATGTGACACTGTGCCATGTCAAATTTTTAAAACGATTCCTTTCAGCTGAAAAGGGGATGATGGAAGAGGTAGCCGCCCGCCCTGCCTGCCTGCATCAGTGGCTGTAACAGTCGTCTGGACGTCTGGCCCGATCAATACTCGGAGACGAGCATCTGCCTGGGTCTCCTGTTACTGTTCCTCTGTCCTCGCAGCCCTCTCCAATATGAGCCGGCAGCACATGGCAGTCTGAGACGGGGGCTTATCACAGAACAACACAGGAAATGTGATGCCACGTAGGGCGGCCGCTGACACTTTAATTTGTCACTGGTGATAGGGTTTGTCAAACTATTCCTGGAGTTCATCAGCCACCTGGCCTTATTTGCTCACTCCGCAGATGACTTTACAGCCCTCTTGAGAAATCCTCCATCACAATGACCTTGATGCTCAATCGGTGAATATTTTTCATTATGTACGAGCCTCTGTGGCGCGGGTACCCTGTTGTTCCGCAGTTCAAGACCATGTGCGGGGTACTGATGAACCTGTACGAGAGCTATAAAAAAAAAGCATCCTCGTTCAATAACTGACTGAGAGCTGTGAGGAGATACAAGCTTTCAGGCAAGTCTACATAGATTGGAGAGACAGAATAATAAATAGAAAGGTAAATAGAGAGACAGGTATTCAGAGAGATTGTTTGGAGGTCTAGGGTGAAGTCTCCGGTGTATTTACAAGAATTCTAAAGTTTCTGAGCGGTCTGAAAATGCTAATTTAAGCTAAAAAAAAAATCAGTACTGTATCCATAGGGACGATGATAGGGTTTGCAGGTTACCACCAAATGAATAAATTTGCATTATTTGTGAAGCTTTGGCGCTTTCTTACACTATGTTTTCTACAGCGCCTCGATTTGTTAAGTTTATCTGTTTTTGACTTAAGACATATTCATCTGCAGCAGTTTTAAAAAGGTGGTCATGACTGAAATGCCTTCTGAGGTAACACTACAATCTATGCTAAATCTATGTATACATGGAGCTGCACTGTGCATGCTTCAGACATGCTGTTGGGTTATAACTAACGAAAAGATCAAATCAAAGAACATCTTTATGTTCTCTACAGTATATATATAGCGAATGAAAAATACTGGTGTTGATAATCGTCCAAGAAGCTGGTATAACCCATGTTTCATTCAGAATTCACTTTGTTAGGGTTTCATGCAAAATCAAGTGAACAATGAAAAGCACAAACGTTTTAAAGTTCGCTTCTGTAAGTGTATAACAAAGCATCATAGCACACACCCAAAGACCCATAAACACTTTCTCCTCAATGTACACTGTTCAACTATGTGAATGTTTATGGTGCCTTGGATTTTTGTGGCCTGGCTGCCATCCAAGAATCTAAACGAATGTGTTTCTAAAAAAAGGACCTGCAGAAGAGATCCGTATTCAATTTCAGCTGAAATAAAGGAAACTGAAAGACTTTAAGAAAAAAAGAAAACTCTAAATTAATCTTACTCGAAAACAAATAACTCAATTGAAATGCCAGTTAAACTAAACTGATGTGCGTAAAATTAAAGCGATGGATACCCACCACAGCCTTCAGCAAATCAGGCTGCTGTGGGCTCATATTAGCTTCAGATAAAACACAGGCACAGATGAGACACAGCACGAGGACTGTGGATTTGGTTGGAAACATGTTAGGAAGAGATCTCTTGATGGCCAGCATGAACAGGAGGAGCAAGTGTTCATACGGACACCTGACTAGGTTCACATTTTTTTTCAATAATTAATTTAATAACTGCATTCCACTGTATCATAATTAAAACCTCAAACTACTGGTACTCACAAATGAGGCATTTCTCTGGAAGAGGAATGAGGCAGATTGACTTTAATCTCTGTGATTTCATTTCCTTGCTTCTGTCTTAGTGATGTGGGACTGCAGATGTCTTCTCTCTCTGCTTAAGCACTTTGGCCATATGCTCTTGCTGCCCAGACCGTGACACAAAGGGTTTTTAATCAGGTCTTCTCAATGACGAAGCGTATGCCGTCGTTAAAAACACAAGGCTTTGAGGCTTGCTTCAGTCTCTCGCCTCCAGCTAGGCCTGAGACCACGACACCCTACATCTATTAGAGAAATTTGAAGTTCAGTTCATAACTGTGTGGCTTTCTGATCTATTTGAGCTGGCTGGATCCCGATACTATCCACAACACGCTCTTCTCTCTTTCTTTGGGTAAAGGGAGCATTTAGAAGACTCACCCTGAAGTCTGTGATTCAGCAAGATTGTCACCTTCTGTTGTTTCTGGATAAACACTGTTTAAAATTTAAAATTAACTCACTGGAAAAGCAACATGTAAACATGTAGCCTGCAACTATGTTCAGGCATCTGGTTTAGACTAACATGGAAACAGGGCTAATGTGATGTTACAAATGACCTACAGCCACTGCTTTTATAGCATAATCTAAAGCCAATTTGTGACGGAAGAATATCTGATTCCACCTCCGTTTGGACAGAAAAAAAAAAAAATCACCATTTCAGTGTGGCGAGCACGTGCAGCGAGACGGTGACAAGCCGACAAGTGCAAACAGCCACGAGCTAAAACAGAGATCCTATTCCACCTCAAGCAGCTGTTTTGGATCCCAGCCAACTGTCAAAATGGATCAATTTTAATGCGCACAGGAGTTATCTGAAGGGTGAAACTGACAGAACTTTAATGGGCAAATATATGAACTTTATTATAATTGAATTAATTTGGGGTTTGCCCTCAAAGTAAACATTATTCAATAGCATAGAACATTAACATAAATTACGCCTAATTCGAGACCAACTCTAAAACAAGACTCACTATTTTTTGACCTTTACGTGTTGTTTAAGACAAAAATGTATTAAACCGTTGACCCTTTGCTCATTTGAATTGTAATTATAAACAGCCTTGTGTCGGCTTTGGAGGGCTTCCTGACTTTCACCTCGACTTAAGTGATCCCACCCTCATTATCCAAATTCATTAAATGTTTCAAACCTGAGCACAGGGGTGAATTTGCTTGCGGGTTGAGAGGACTGTGGTCAAAGTGAAGCACACATCCACTGCACCTGGATCAGATGTTTAGGCTGAGTGGTGTGCAGTAGGGCTGCAGCCATGTTTGCTGACACTGTAGAAGCGGTCATGCTCTTTTAGAGGGATTTCTTTCCCATTACAGAGAGATGATTTATTTAAACTCTGCTGCAGATTTGCTTTTGCACTCCGTGTTCTGGGAGCTTTTTGTTTCTCCATGAATATGGAAAATGTAAACACTAGTCCTGGTTATGGGAAGAAAGGCCTGCATATTGTTTGTGCTGACAGTGAAAGAGCTGTTATCACAAACGGAGGGCTGTTTTTCTCCTCGCAGCTTGCCGTCTGTGCTCCAGCATTGACACGCAAGTGCATTTGTGTGTGTTCAAGTAACAAACTGGCTCTTGTCCAGCATCTCGGAGTGTCTAAAAGCGTGTGGACATCTCATAAAACATTGCATGCTGTGTGAGGTTTTCACTTTTTTTTTTTTTTTTTTTTTGCTAAGCTGGCTGGTTTAACGAGCCCGGAGAAGTTGCATCACTCCAGCTTTCCCATGTGAGGATAATTAGCCGTTGATAAACATGAAAGTCAGCAAAAAGTGTCTTTGAAGTTCAAATATTAGTCTGAAATACATGTTTCAGAGGAAAGTCGATACGGTTCTCCCTGTAGTTATAAAGCTCATCAGATACCTGTTGAATAGCAGCTCAAATGGTGATCAATAACAAAATTATTCTTTTCACTGCTTGAGAGGAAAATCCTGAAAGGGCGTCAACCATTTAAGAACTTTGCTCTTGTGTTTTCTCAGTTTTCTACATGTACGTTTCATCTTTTCTCTGGCGGGCTTGAGGTGCTGAGGGAGCATCGCAGCTCCCACACAGATGACTTGCAGATGCCTGTTAGGAAGGCAGGGAATACATCACATCTGCTGATCGATATCCCCTGCTTAGGGCTTGAAGGCTCACTGAATATTAAGCAACCGTGGGAAAGTTATCCCGTCACGTTTCAGGTGAGGAGAGCTAAAGCCAGCAATTATCCCATCCCGCCTCCCACAGAGGGAACGCAGGTTTTTACTGAAAAGAGAATCTGATCTATTTACAAACCCGTTTTTTTTCATGGTTAACTCATACATAATTTGAGCAGGAAGGTTGGTTTTCTCTTCTTACTAACTAAAATCGTTGCTGATGTTCACTTACGATTTGTTATTTGTTAAGCAACAAACAGAAGGTCTCATGGTTCAGTATTCAAAAACACACCAATTACACAAGACTGATGTGGTAACTTGAAACCCTTGGTTGCATGTTGGTTTTTAATACACCATCATCTGTGGTGCTTTACTGAGGCAGCCAACAGACATTAAGACACACTAGCAAATGTCCGGGCCAAACCCTGCATGCTTGGCTTGGACCGCTTTAGAGTTTGTTAAGAAGTTGCTGAGAATATAAAATAAATCACAGCTCAGATGTTAATACAAATCGTTTCTACCTATTAGCAATGCCAGCTAGCTACCCGGAGGTTAGGTGTCAGCTGCGAGCAGAGAGTGAAGGTGAACAGTCTGTTACTCAATATCACCAGTGTTACTATCAGCATTGTGAAATGAAGCACAGTGTCTCCACTGAACTGCAGTTTAGCCAGATTTTACTGGGAGATGGTGAAAGGGGGCAGGAGGGTGTCCATGAATCTTTATACCAATACTGACTGATTTATGAATTCAAATTAGATTGTATGTCTACAGCAGATCTGAAATCCAGGTCTTGAGGTGATGGCTGGCTAATTTGTCAGGTGAACTATTCAATGTAATGCAGTTCAGCGAAATAAGCACTTTCATACACCTGTGAGGAAAAACGTGAATTCTATTACCATGACATATAAACAAATACATTAAATGATGACCTGATCGCTGACTTGGCGCTGCTCTTGAGCTAAGCTTGTTTTGTGTTCTTGCACTAAGACAAGAATTTATCAGACACACATTTATCAAGCCGACCTACGATGCTTTCTGCTAAAGGGTCAAGAGAACCAACATTAGCAAATAAAGTTCTCTCCGTTTGTTGACCTTTAAGAGAGTTTGTCTCGTCATTTTTAATTTTTCACCTCCTGTGAGCCGAGTTACTGCTCCCCGTTAGAGCCACACATGATTTCAGCGGAGATGGGTGTATTTTTAAAATCCCTGCCCAGTGCAGCTGTAAAGAAAACCCAATTGGGGAACATTTTCACATCCCTGGGACACAGCCTAATGAGCAACGCCAGTCCTGTCAGACAAACTATGATCTTACCAGAAGTCATGTTGCAATGAAAAACACCCATGGGGATTTTAGTCAAGCTGTAGCAAAGCCTCATGGGTAAACATTGTTAAGACAGCATCTCTGTAAATAGAACAGCGTGCTTTCATGTAGAGCCTGCTGACATGTACAGTACATCAGTGATGCTATGTGCCCCTATGGTAGGCTGTGTGTCGCAGCTCCCACAGTCCCACCAGCCTACCATTAGTCTGAGCTCTGTCTCTCTGTCAAATCCCTCAGCATCCCTTCGCCTCTCCGAGCGGAGCCAAGCGGAGCGCCTCTGACAGTTAGCAAGCGCCTCCGCTGCACACATCATTGATACTAATGGGGACGGAAGGCTGGTGTAGGGTGGCATGCGTGTCGGGGGGTTCGCTGGGGTGTGTGTTTGTGCATATGGGGTAACCAAAGTCAGGACTACACAAGTGGAGCATGTGCGGTTGCTCTGCGGCACGGAGATCAATTCATGTGGCTGCAGCAAATGGCATGACAACCAGTCTCCTCCCCATCACCATCTGCCTCCTCTGTGCCAATTTGTCACAGCACATCCAAGTGTGGCCGTGCCCTCATTTAACATTGAGCAAGAGCACGACTCGGGGAAGAACATGAGGGGGAAAAGGAAGGAGGGAGAAAGTAAGGGCACTGACAGAGACTGCAGCCCTCGGGGCGAACAGTGAGAGAGGTCAACTGGAGTTTATCGGAGGGCAAAGACAAAAAATACACACAGGGGGCCTCCTGGTGACTCACTTGGCTCAGGTACAAACCACATACCTGCAACACCCAGGAACCAAATCTGGACCGGGACCTTTCTCCCATGCTTCCTCTCGCTGCCAGTCCTTCCCGCCTGAGCTTTTTATTCAAACACCGCAACACCAAGACAAATATATATTTTTTAAATGCCAAAAAAAACCCAACAGACAGCTGCATTCTCAGTGTGGCGCAGATTTGGAGGAATGTTTCCTTAATTTGGTAGCTGAAAAGACGGGTGCTAAGTCTAGGTTCCTGCAGAGAGGTGGTAGGGTGCAGAACAGGGTAAAAACCTGAAAAATATTAACTGGTAATTGGCTATCAATCACATCACGCAGGTTTGGGAGTTTAATTCAGTCCGTGCGCTTGTAAAGTCGTGCCAGAGGGCTGGGTTTACCAAGAGCTTTCTGAGGTTTTGGTTTTGCATACAAAGATCTTTTCTGTTCTTTCTTGTAAAGCATGCAGGCCATGAACAAATGTTCATACATCCAAAATATGCATCAAACTATGCTTCACTCATAGTGGGAGGGACAGCGCCTGCATTGTCGAGTGAGTGGGTGACAAGATATGAAAGCAATGCCACTCCGTCTCTTTCTGCCTCTCTCTCTCTCTCGCTCTCTCTCTCTCTCTCACATTTTTGGCACGATAATACCTCTATTCAACTCAGCGGTCTGATCATGTTTCACGCCTGTGCACCCGCATTGACTGCCGTTCTGTCCCATTTCACCCCCTTTGATACGTCTTTGTGTCATCAATAACGACAGGCAGAAAATGGCTGTCCACATCGGGGGCCCTCATGCCACCACGATGCCAGCGATGCAGTTCAACACCTCATTCCTATATACCGTCTTACCAAACCATCACGTATTGTTTCCCTGCTGTCAGCAGAGAGCGATGCAAAAGTGGTGGGCTCCCATTCACTTTTACTGACGCACAATGCTCCACAATGGCCCCGTGTTGCACATATGCACGGCCAGCCAAAAGAGGGATCACAGCACAATAGTGGCACTTTGAATGGGGGCATGAATAAAGACATAGTCCAACGTGAGCATTTGTACTGTCAAATTGCTTCAAATAAGAGCTCATGGGGACAATGCCCCAGCTAGCCCTGGAAAAACAATGTGTCTTTGTTACACAAAGTATTTCTACTTGTTTATTTGTCTACCTGGGTGTGTGAGGCAGAGCTGTGATTGAAAGCTCTCGAGAGTCTTTTTGCCACTTTGGAAAAACACTTCAAAATCATGACCTACACTGGCTTATACAATCAGGTATGGGTATAATAGAAGAAGGCCATTAACTGGCAGACAGTTTTCTCTCCATTACTGTGGCCAATCTGAGCCTCACAGAGTGTGAACTCAAAATTATAGCACACAAATATGTCATTATTTCCTTCATCCATCTTAACAACCCACACTATTGTGTGGAATTTCAGCGACTGAGTGAGTGAGTGTGAATAAAACATGCGGACAGAACTTCACACTAAATGTATTGGTAAAAATATTAAAATCACTGTTACACTAAAATCGTTTCCTTCGGCTTTACATAGCTTTATGCGAGTTTCAGGTCATTGTTCGGCCCACAACTTTGATGTTCTGATTTATTCTTACCGCCCTCATAGCGTCGTTTTTGACCGCAACAGGCAGCTATTTTCAGAGAAAAAGCTCTAAAAACCCACTGTAACCTGCCTGCTCAGCACCAAACAGCATACAGACAAAGTTAGCAACTAGCTGGGGAACATAGTGGAGCATTTAGCAGCTAAAGAACCAGATATTTCCCTCAGGGGTTGGTAGAGACCAAAAACACAACTAAAAGAGAGTGTTTACACACAGTTATTGCAGCTGTAAGTATGGTAACATGAAATCCAAAGAACCTGAGTATAGAAGAGCCAGCTTTTATAAAGGTTTAGTTTCATACAGCTTTCAATTGTGCAACGTAAAGCTGGCATGGCATGGGAAAAGTATCCAGTGCTCATCAAATACTACTCTGTTTCCGAGGCCCTTATTTTCTCAGTTTACTTCTTCCTATGGGGGATGGGGTCTGACACAGGGTAAGAAGTTAGATTTCTGTATTTGTGTTTTTGTCTGAGCTCTACTCGCTGGTTTGAAGAAGGTCGAGCTCAGTCGGAAAGAAATGACATATTTCCGTGCGCATGTCAAAATCTATCATTAAAATCTGAATTTGACAGTTGGGCTGTTTGCTTATGTTGCCATGAAGTTTCCATTACCAGACCACACCCACACAGCCGAGTGTTAAACTCTTCTTAAATAATAACTTGGTGAACTGTTGGATGGCAGGTTATTCAGCCATCACAGAGATCATATCACCATATTGGTTTTTATTTGTGTTTTTTTTCGAAGAGATCATATGGAACATTCCTGGAGTTGCATTGATTGTTTTTGTCATGCACAAAGACCAGAAGCACATCGATAGTGTTTTGAGATGCTGTATTGATCTCGGACTGAGAAGTCTAGTGTTTTTGCTTTTCCCAAAACCATAATGAGGTCAAAAAAAGAAAAAGGAAACAAACAAACAAAAAAGTTCTAAATAGCTGAAACTGGTGTGTACAATGCAAAAACAAAACAACACAAAAAACAGAATCATAACGGAACTTACAGACAGGTTTTGTCACGTCCAGCGATCCACCAATCAACGATCTTAAGCTCCTACTACTTCTCTCAGGAAGTGACCTCAGCAGGGCGGGTCTAGGAGGCGGGGTTTTGAAGATGGGGTGGTTGGTGTGGCGTCAGGGGTTGAAACCCCCTTTGAGGTTCTCCCTCTAAGAACGTTTAGTCTTCAACAAACTTCCTGTGAGAGCAAACAGAAAAAAAAAACATGAGAATGGACAACAACACGAGAGAAACAGCTGCGCTGCAAACACACTGCTGACAAACCTCAGGGGTTTGTCTCTTTTTGCTTAAATGGGGCCCCTGATCCCCAGAAACCCCATGGAGAGGGGCTCTATGTCCTCTTAGTGGAATCTCCTCAGTCACTCTGCTGTCAAAACATCAGAGCTAACCCAAGCAGAGAGGCCGTAAATAGAGCCAGATGTGCTGGGTTTCAGGCCCAAACATGGCGTCGGCTGTATTAATATGCCAATATATTCATGTTGTGTACGTTTGCTGAAATATATACAAACATGACATCAAAGTGTGTGTTCAAGTCTCTAAATACTGACAACAAATATAGTCATGAGCTCATGACTAATTCAGTTTCCATGTCCAAACCTCCCCTTTGCTCACACTCTTTGTGTCTATCTGCTAAGTGTCAGCAATCTTACTGGAGACCAAGTGCAAACTGCATGGACGCTTCATCCAAAACTTGTCTCCATAATTGACAATATGGAGGAAATACTGTGTAGAGGAACAGGGCTAATGTACCTCAGCATGTCTGCTGCAGAGAAAAACAATGCTCAAAGAGTAAAGGGCATGAAAACCAGTGTGGTAGAAAGGTGTTAGTGTACAGGTGGACCTGATAAACCTGAATCTTACAGGCTCTCGGGTCTCTTATCATTCATCATGTTTGCTGGTCAAAATATTATTTGGAACTTTTCAAAACTTTCTTCACTCGCCTGAAGCTCATCTCTGCTCTCAAGAGACTCATTCATGCAGCCCAGCTGGGGTTTACACCAGCGCTGCTCGGCCGTTAGCTCACCTCACCAACTGTACGGCCCCCCCCCCTCGAAAAACCACAATCAACACAGATAAACTAAACACACACACTCTCTGATGACCAGTGGTGACTAATAGCACGTTGTCCATGGATTTCCTGTAACCCAGCTTACCTCCTACACAGACCTTCATACACCTACACCCTCATGGCACACACATGAAGGGGGGGGGGTCTGAGGTCGTGACCGCAGAGCGATTCCTCACATCCTATAGCCTTGGATAACGCATGTTCAGCTCACTGACTCACTCGCACAGAGCAGCCGACGAGCTGCATTGCTTTCCCAATCCCTCCTGAAAGAGGCAGCTGACTGCAGCTGCTGTGAGCTCGACTCCACTGAAGGCCTGTAAACACTTTACAACTCCAGCCTTCTGCAAATTAAGCAGAGCGATGCGACAGCCTTGGCACGCTGGCTTATGGTGACTTAACCTGTGTGGTGTAAAGACGGGGGGGGGGGGGGGGTGGTGCGTGGCTGGTTAGCAGAAAGGTCATGGCTGCCGTGCCAAATGACACCAGGCCTTAGTCATGGGAAGTGGCCTGGTGGAGTAAAGAGAGTGATGTCAACTCTGAAATCGTATTTAAAGATTACTAGGCTCCATTACACACAACCTCTAACCACTTACTTCCACCTTCCCACACATCGGTCACATTGTGGACAGGCCACAGCTGCTTCTCTTGTCAAAAATCATCACCATCCACTGGGCAGGGAGATTAGGTCGAAATCAATATCACACTGTTAATAAGAATGTCTTTTCCTTTTAAGTTGTCGCCTGTCACCTGCAACTAACGATTAATCATTTCTGTATTGATTTATTTACATTTTCTGACGTGTAGTTGCCTAAAGCCCCAGGTGACATCTTCAAACTGCTTCTTCTTTCCAACCAACGGCTCAAAATCCAGAGATAGAGAAGTTTACAGCAATATCTCCACATCTGAAAACAAGAACTAGCAAAACCCGTCTTCAGTTACAGATTTTTCATCATAATTTGCTTGAAATTATGAATTGATGATTATATAACAATTACATTCCTCCTTCCAACATGTAGACTGGATAACCAACATGACTACCAGTCAGTGTCACTGAGGTTCGATAAATTCAGGTTTGCAGATTCAGGTAAACAGGACACCGGAGGGCCCCGCGTCTGTCTGTTGGGAGTGGACCGTAAAAGTTAACCAAGAGCAAAGAGGTTTTGTTGTCTTGTTCAGTTTCCCCCCCCCCCCCCCAGCTTGCACAGAGCAGGTTCCAATATCGATTTTAGTGAGTGAGATCAGCTGGTGGGATTGTTATGAAGCTCTGTAACTTCAGCTGCTGGGGCGATTAGATTGGGTGCTCATATAACGCATGGGAGATGAAGGATAATGTTGCCGTGATTGTTTCATAGCCACACTGCGATCATTGTGCCCCAGTGTTAGCGGCGTCCTATAATTTCTAATCTCATTTTCTAGAAATAGTCCCGCAGAGAGGCCCCTTTATCCTGCCATAATAGTTTTGAGGTGAGCCCCATTAACCAAATGAGCTTTTCAGAGCACAACATTCCCATTAACACCACTCAAACAATCCCTCTTCTCCTTCAAACGTGCACCAAGAGCTTCCCTGCAGACCCCATGCGCCATCAAACCAACATCTCGCTTTTAGGATTTTTTGCATCAGTTCATCCTCCCCTGAGCAAATTCGGCAAAATCCTTCCCTTACCAAAAATACCCTGAAGCCCCCTAAACAGATTCATCCCACACAGACTGACACACCACATTCCCATCTCCACTCCCACTACACTGGATATTTCCCTGCAGGCCCTGCAGTGCTCACTGGGTTGTGGTAGTGATCAATGGCCCCTGGCTGCGGACGTCAGGGGGCCCTGTGCTCCAGCAATGGAGGTATTAATAATGCAAGGTCCAGGCCTGTCATATCCTCCATTAGCACACAGGAGGCGGGGGGCCCAACGGCTGATTGATTACTAATTAGATTAATTGCCGTCTTTTAGAAAAGGAGGAGAATGTAATAGACTGGGGGCCTGACAAGTACGAGGGTAGAGGAGCCTGGCCGGCTGAAAAATATCCACCGAGCCTGTTTAAAAAAGGACTTTTCAGATTAGGAATGCATGTTTCTCCTCGGAGATGAGTGTACAATTCAGCAAAGAATAGCCGGAGTCTGAGCATAAACAAGAATTCAATCAAAGTCCAACCGACTACCTATTACTTAAAAAAAATGTCTAATAAATTGTTCAATTCTCTGCAGGCCTCTCTCTACAATGCACCCGCAAAAACAACTCCGCCGCACTGACCACGCTAACCGAAGAAGACACTGCTGTTATTTGCCATTTTCATTTGAGTCTCGTTAGCGATCGCTATCTGGAAAACATGACATGATAAGGCCCACTACTCTCCAGCTTCCATGTAATGTGCGTAATGAACACAGCCATTTGCTAAAGGGTGCAGGGGGGTACTTCAGATAAAACTAATAAAACACACATCAAAGCTGAGGCATACACATCTGAAGGGAAAACCTCTAAAGGTAAAGCTGCTGAATGAATGTGCAAATATACTCATAAACATGTTTTCCGTTAGTTGTTTAAGATACTAATTATTGTTCGACCTCAGTTTAGACTGAAATTAGTTTGCCAGCATTGCAGACTGATACTCGCCTTTGATAAAAAAATCAATTACTGGCCACTTACTGTCACTGTATAGCCTCCAACATGATAAATGTGATGCATTTTTGTTTGAGGACACATTTATTGCAGAATTGATCAAAACTAAACTGGCAGTTTGAGGGAAGTTGTTATTCTTAATTTCAATTATCCTTGATTTCAATTAACAATGCCATTGTCTCATGCTCAAAACAGGGTTTTTTTTTTTTTTGGAACCTTTCCATCCCGATATCAAAATTATTGCAAAACACCCAATACTGTATTAAACCTGACATTAAGCTTAAAAATCAAAATCACTCAGGCCCTGTATCAACATCACTGCTACAATCACTTCTGTCAAAATCACATCTTCCTTCCCAACAAGTGGTGGGGCAGGCACGCATGTATGAGGAGTATGAGACTAATTGGCACATTGGTATGGCCACACTCATTACATACACCCACACTCAACATAAATAGCCTCACACTTCAGAGGGGATAATGCCTTCTAAATAGGGAGCCGCATTATTTGTCTCAGCTTGCCTCTGCACCACCAGCAGACCATGGTGAGTTGCGTCCTGCTCTGCTGGCACTCGCCAACCTCGGGGGAAGGGGACGGTCCCAGCATGCATTGGTATGTTTAGCGCAATAACTGTGCCTTTTTTGACTTCTGGAAACAAATTATTTACTTACCAGAAGCCCGCAGAAGACACACAATTGGCCCAATTGCAGAAATGACAGGGAAAGCCTATTATGCCGCAATGCAGTCTGTCGTCCATATCCGTCTCACGACTCTGACATAATGATGTCATCAGTAATGGGAGGTGGACCGCCAATGATGCACTTCGCCAACATAGGGCCTGCTTTTTTGGACCTCTTATCTCATGTCATGAATCACAAGGAGGCTGGTCTTTATCAGTATCTTTGACAGAGAGATGGGTCTTTATGCTTTCTTGTCACAAATGAGTTCTTGAGGGGCTGTCGGGATGAAGTGGAATATTAGACCTATTAATTATTCTGCTCCTCCATCCTGCCGGGAGGCAGTTCTGAGTCAGTCCCTCATATCTGACAAAGTTCATTTCTGCTCGACTCCACTGCTGTAGCAGTAAACGTCTAAAGATGGGGTTTTGTTGGACTGCCAGCACTGGAATCTGTTGGCACATCATCCCAAAGGACAATAAAGCCAACACATTCAGTCGGCATTCAGAAACTGTCTAGAGTTGCCGTTGGCCTTTAGGACTGTGATCGGAAACACAAAAGGGCTGGGAAGAAAGTAAAATAGCATCTAACTTTGAGGCCAAAATCCTGAAAATCTCAATACAAGCAAACAAACAAAACCCAGTTCTTTTGAAACTTTTGAAAGACGGGCATGAAAAGCAGGCAACTGACCGGCTTAAAGGTCATCCACTTCAGCTTTCAGTGGTTTAACAATTTGAATTTGCAGGCAGGTCCCACTTTCTGATTTCTGACAACTGACACGTGTGGACACCTGTTCCCAATTGAAGGTAATGCTTAATAATCAGAATTGTAAGCAAACAAAGTCCATGGATTTTGCCATAATTTTTGCCTGCGGATTAGAGACATGTCACGACCACAAATAAAGAGGTGTTAACACAATGCGAGAGCTTACTTATTGATTCTATATAACTATACTGACTGTTTGTCTTTCTGCCTTCAGTTCTGCCTGTTTTGGTCTGTACCTGTTTTTTCCCGCCCCCTTCCTTGAAGCCCATGGCTGCCTCCTACCTCCTCCTCTCAGCCCCTGTGGCTCACTGCAGTGACGACATGCTGCGCTAATTGAAAGCGACCCTGACTCGTCCTTTTCCAAACCGCTCTGGCAGATGCCCTGTTGTTTTCCCCTCCGCCGGCGGTTGACAACTGGCCTTTCGGCTGTGGCGCTCTGCGGCATGAACTCTGGCCTCGCTGTGTCGGCCTCTCGCCTCTCTCTCTCTCTCTCTCTCTCTCTGTCTCTCTGTCTCTCTGTCTCTCTCTCTGCTAACACAAGGCCAGGTCCAAAGCCACACAGAGTGGGAGGAAAATGCAGACTTGCACCTTTTTTTCCTGCGGTGTGGTTCTTAATCATAGCAGAAATTGTTCTGGTGAGAATTGTTCTACAATATATGAAAGCACTCCTCAAGAGGTAAAAAAAAATTGCTTTTGGTTTGGTTGCTTCATGCAAGTATAACTGATGCATAATATTGTTTACACAATACAGAGAAATCTACAATTTGAAATTCAATGAAGATGCAAACAATTCCAAGCCGTCTTCCCTAGAACATGCTCTGCAAACTCTGAAGGACAAAAGCACAAACGCTAACTTAATAGATGAGCTACAGCTTCAGCACAGATAACATGATTAGATTCTCCTCATACTTAATTCCTTTATCAAAAAGCAGTGATATTCCACTAAAACAAAACGCTCGTACCTGCAGTGTATCAACAGAGGTGGGCTGCTCTTATCACCCTCACAGAATAGGACTGGGGCCCATAATGTAATAGCCTAGCAGCACGCTCATAAATCACCAGAAGAGGCTGGATGCCACCTGCACTGACACTCCCAATCTGCCAACCTGTGTCTTTATTAAAGAGCACATTATACTTGCACAACCCCCCCACCCTCCCCACAGTCACCCTGCTATAAACACCTCATCTCATATATTTATGCAAACACAAGGATACAAATACTTTCCTCTGCAGGGACAAATACATTTAAGTTTTTATATACAGACTGTGTGTGTGTGTGTGTGTGTGTGTGTGTGTGTGTGTGTGTGTGTTACAGAGACATAGACGGACACAGACTGGCATTGTTTTTACATCTTGTCACCCTCCCGCTTCACAATTACAGCAATTGTCTCCCTCCCACTGCGAGAGACGCATCAATTTGGATGCATGAATGTCTATTCATATCTGATTTGACTTACTGAATCTCTTAGATGATATTGGCCAAAGAGTGTACACAAGTGTGTGTTGTTTCTGCGTGTGTGTGTGTTTGCTTTGTTGATATGTTGTATTTCTTTTTTTCCCTCCATCCTTCCAGTAACTTTGACAGCTAAATTGGAAAATGTCAGAAGTAAACATCATGTGAGTTGAGAAAGAAATAGCAATGAAGCGAGATGTGGCGTCAGTAGAGGGACTATATGTTGACAGAGAGGACACATCCAGCCCTTCAGCTTGTTGAAATCAAGACTTCTTTGTATGCTAAACGCAGAAGCCGAGGGCTCGATCAGTTCCACGTGGTAAATTAATGCACCTTAAGGTGCTCTTGAACATTTACACCATGAGAAGCTCTAACCCAATAGAGCCTGAAGAAGTGTATTCCCTCCACTGTCTCAACAACAACTGCGGAGGGGCCTTTCAGCAAGGCACTGAAAGAGCAAACGGTCCTCGAGACGCTGTCCCGCCCTCAGTTAAAGACTGCAGTCTGATGTGTGCGTTTGCAGATTCAGCAACATAGATGGTTAGAAGGTTAACTAATATTTGGAAAGACGCCAAAAATTAAAAGGGTTATGGCTTCTGTGATCAGTGTTATTGTCAGCGCACCATTGCTCAACTCAGCTCATCAACTTCTGCGAGGTTTTTTGTGCCTTTGGACAAAAGATTTGACGTTTGCATTTGATACACACACACACACACACACACACACACACACACACACACACACACACACACACACACACACACCTTCTTGAAGCAATCTCAGATGTCAAATCTCAGCCTGCTCTCTGAGCTGTACGACTACTAGTGCCAACTAAATGCAACTACAAATTCTGTAGGCTGCCACAGTGCTCCCAACCAAAATCATGCAAATCATGAACAGGAAAAACACTAAATCCCTTTCTCCCACTCAGTTCTTGCAAACAGAAGACATACCCCTCGGTAAACACCAGCAGCAGAACACATCCTGCAAAGAAAGCCTCACTGCTGAGAGACAGAAATGTAAACAGCTCACAAACTCTCAGGAAAGAAGTTGTTACACTCTAGAAATAAAGCGTTGAGGATGGGGATTTAACAAAGGCGCGAGTCGGGCTGTTCGTTGGAGGTTTTTCCTCTCCAGACTCCTGTGGCTGTAATCTCACCAGTGGCAGCAGTCCAAGGCAATCTGAGGACCGTCCTCACCCACAGAGCTGCTGATGTAGATCTCTCTGGCCACGAGGCTGAAAAGCGTCCAATTCTGAAGTTTTTCCCTTACAGCATATAATGAAACTGATGTTTTCTATTCAGTGTGAACTGCAAAAACAGGACCATGTGAATAAATGGAACCAAATTAGATCTTGAGGCACGCAACTTACACGTGACGTAAATCTGACTACTGCAGTTTGAATGTGACGACAGGACTGTGACTTGCGCCAGTTAGCGGGGACAGCTGTCATGGCATGACCCGCGTTGGAATGGAATACAACAAGATCCAACAACAAACATCGTCAGCTTGGTTGGTGTCTGGGCTGGTGCCTCAACTCCAGAGGAAATCCAGAAATTAAAAAAAAAACAAACAAACAGAAAAACTGACATTTTACTGAAGCCAGAAGATGAAATATATATTCTTTGTTAAACTGTGGTCATTGCTTCTTGTACGCTGGCTATGTTTCTCTTTGTCCTCAGGTGGACACTGCGACTAACAGATTAAATAAAGTTATTTCAAAGGTTAACTCTTCCTATTCAGAAGGTCTCTTGATGAGCAAAATAAGGAGCTTTACTCAGAGCCTTTATACAGATGTGCAGGAGGACAACTTCTGATACATGATGTCATATGAAAATGTGCTTTAAACAAAACAGGCGTGGCGTCTTTTGTTCTCGTGGCGCTGCGTATGCACGCCTTCTTTACGTCACTGGGAGATGATAACTGCAGCAAATTTGCATCCTTGAGTGCAGTAGATATGATCACCGCCCCAGACAAAATCAGATATGAGCAGTCATCTCGTATGGGTCACGCTGCCGACCGTTTGACCTCGAGCAACACATCCTTGCCCTCCGTCTCACCTGCCCCCCCCCCCCCCCCCCCCACCCCCCCACCCCATCACACATCCTGTCAAAAACTGGTCAGCAGAGGACGAGCGGAGGGAGAGAGAGAAAGCTGGGCTCCTGCGACACACATTTTGTATCTTGAAAATACAGCTCAAACACAGGCTCGCAGCAGTTGAGGCTGAGCCCCTGTTTGTTATCTTGTCTGATGTGGAACGTGCGACACGCAGACGCACGGCGAAGGAGAGCGAAGCAGACAGGTAATCCAGGATTACAGTGCCGACATGTCATTTCCATGGACGTGTTATTCCCGCTCAATCGTCTTTTGTGTGAAACGTAGGGTGCAACCCCATCTGTCTGCTCCAAACTCTCCTCTGGCACCCATCAACGGCGCGCCGTGGACCAGCATAGACGACGAGATAATGAGCTCCCATTGCCTTGTCAACGCTATCCCTTTTCTTCGACAGCCACACTCCTTAAGCTCCTGTATGCCCGTTTCCCGGTGCGCAGAGCTTTTCAGTAAACACGGCATCTAGGTGGTGGATGAGATTTCATATCGTCTTAAAATCCCTCAACAGGCGACCACAGATGGACAATCCAGCCACAAGTAGTTTGCTGATTGCTGGTGGGCGGGGTGGTTTAACTGCTTATGAGAAACACACACGTTTACACCTAGAAAATAAAAACATACTTCATATGATCCAAAGGCGAGAGGCTGGTAATAACTGCAGTGACAGATAATGTCCAGTACCAGTCACGTCTGACATCGTTGGCCTAAGTGACTCACTGAAGCCAGTTCAAGCTAGAAAAGGTTCAAATAAAAGTCATATTTCACTCTTAAGGAACGTTTTCAATTTGGGTGCTTATTGTCAAAGTCGCCCTCCAGTGGGCCGCTGGTCATATTAAAACTTCCTACAATATGAGTTTAGGGTCTGTCGGCTACTTATACAGGCAGCCCCAGCCTTCTGTACACGGCAGTGACCTCAGTGTAGAAACTTCAGACTGTTTTTTAAACTAATTTTGTCTTTGAAAAATATCTACTAACAAACTAATCTGCCAAAATTCAGGTGTGGTAATCATAATCTGAGATTAAGTGACTGTGTCCCAAGACGGTGTACTTTATGTTTGAAGTTTCATTATATATTAATTTGTCCTGGTCTAGAAGTCGAAGGTGGTAGTTTGAGAGCCTTATTTAAAAAAGGTTCCTCTGTGTTTGTTAGCTTTCACATTGTAATCGAGGGTGTTTTTACAGTCATCTGATGAGAGTTCAGAGCCTGCGACTTCAGGTAATATCTAATGTTAAATAGCTCATAAGCTCATACAGAGCTACAAAACGAGGAGACGAGAAGACAGAAATGACAGATAATTACTTACTTACTCAAAGCCCCTTTTCAGCGTTCCACGCTTGTGTCAGGTCACAGGTGAAAGTAAGCAAACGCCTGTTTTATTCCAAAGGTTTATCCACGTAATGCAGGTTTCCTTCTGGTTTTAGTTTGAAGCATGTCTCTAAAATCACTCATCAACTACTGTGGTTGGTTTGAGGAAGAGTCGGGCCACATTCCACCAGCTACATCTACATGTCCATCATGACATTTCCTGTATAGTGGCATTCTCTCCCCCACCTGTGTGTCACTGTGGTGTTTAACACAAGAGTGTTAAATTCCAAAATCACACACACACACACACACACACACACACACACACACACGATGAGGCAACTACTTTCAACTCAAACAAGAGTGAAATGAAATGAAACGACGCCAATTTCCTCTTCGTCCACAGCAGAACATTTCACCATTATCAGTCTATTCTGCAACCAGACTCCCATCTCTTTTACAAACATTTAAGAGCACCGTTATCTGAACTTAAATCTGCAAAAAAAACGAAATTGTAACTGCTACGCAAACAGTCACATTTCTGTCTCAATATTTACTTTGCATTAATCCAGATTCATTTTTACTCAAACATCTTTTCTGAAGACAAATGACAGGACATGATTCCCAAGACATCCCTGTAAACATCCTTTGGTATATTCAGTGTTATTTTACAGTAACTGTAGGAGAATTCTGGCACAGCGTTTAGACAAGCTAATGTTTCTCTCCCCCTCTGCCCTCCCTCCCAACTGACTCTTTATTTCTGTTTGAACAAAAAAAAAAACAATATTTCCTTTACAAAAGCAGCTGCTAAAACAAAGACACAAAAAGAAAAAACACAGCAGTTGCTGAATTCTACCAAACGCATTTTCTTCTCTGTCGAGCTCAGTCAAAGGCAGAAATGCTAACCTTTCACCTGGTTTTGTGAGAGAAGCTCAAAGAAAAGCTGTTTTGCAGTGAAAATCAGATTCCAAATTGAAATGCATCCAAACTGGCACGTGTCCAGCAAGAAGAGAGGTGTTCAAAAGGAGAGCTTTAAGATATACATGAGAAAATGTTCAATATCAGACTGCAACAACTTTGGTGTCACAAAACACTTTAATTCAGTAAATGTGCATGGAGCCTAATTCCAAAATACAATGCTTTACTTTGTCCAGACTCCAGCGTGAATCATGACATCAGTGTTGACAAACACTGGGCGGTCAATACATAATGCCAGTCAAAGCACTTATTTTCAACTCCCACAGAGCCCTTTGCCAATTGCATGAGTCATTACAGTTAAATGAAAAGACAGCCCGACCCCTTCATGTTTCTTTGGAGGGTTTGTTCATTAATGACTGGGGCTCGGCCCTATGTCAACATGCTGGCTGGTGGCAGCGAAGGCTAGAAGGGACATGAGGTGGTGCTAACACCCACCGCCATGTCGCGGCCTGGCATGGGCCTGTGCTTTGGAAGGGAAACTCATGGAGATCAGTGGGGCTTGGCCCGGCTTCACTCCTGCCTCGGCCTGCTAATGGCTTTCCAAGTTTGGGGCTGCCATTTGTCAGCTTGACTGATGTCCGTGCCATGAGGATCAATCTCTTTCCATCATCCATCTCTTCACCATCAGAGGAAAAGTACAGTGTTGGGCCAGAGCGACGTGAATGTGCTTCGGGAATCAAACTCCACAAATGAAAAAACACTTAAGCTTCAAGCTTGAAGGTAGGTTAGGACGTGTGCGGAGTACTGTGAGAATAAAGGAATTATTTCACTGCAGGACTGAAAAATAAGACTTCAGGAAAAACTTGGCACTATCATTTTGTACATAATAGAAGAGCATCAGACACGGCCAAAAACCACAGAAAGCAAGACGGGCTGTTGAGATAGGCTGTTCCTATTCCTGGAACGTTTTCAGTGGTCTATGAAAAACCAGGGGTCCGGCTCTCCTCCCTCACTGCATTAAGTGATTCTCACTGAAGCCTTGCAAACAGGATCCAAACCGGAAACATTAATACTGTGGAGAAAAGGGAGAATGCAAGTGATTCTGCTTACGTGACAGAGAGAAAAGAGTGAGTGAAAGAGGTGTGGTGAGTGAATACAAAGCAGGAAAAAAAAGGAATAAAACATAGTTAGGGAGCAACGGTGTGAGTGGAACAGCTGAAAGAGGTTGCAGGGCCCCAGGTGAGCCCTGTGGTGGGTCATTTCACAGCCCTGTAGCCTGACTAACACTGACAGGTCAGCTGGAAGACTTGCTGCCATGAGAAACCCTCAACGGAAAGAACAGGGCACGGGGCTCACACACACACACACACACACACACACACACAGTAAAAACAGTACATGCAAACACACACACACCTCTCTGCCTCCACCACAAAATAATTTCCTTTTCAATCTGCCACACAATAACTGAGCCACTGTTTATTGACCTTTACTGTGATGCTTTTCACCAGGCAGTCGCTGCTTTGGCTCGAGGCTCAGAGAGAACCGCCACCGTACAGCTGGCTTTCTTACATCCCCGGCTCAGGATCCAAATCAGGATGTGCGGCGTGCGCCTGGGGGAGGGAGCGCCTCGCTGACAGCCACGATGATTGGATCATCAAAGAAGACAACTTGATGTTATACTCGTCATTAGAGCAGTAACAAATCAATTAAAGGGAATCATAGCAGTAAAGGCCCGTGTACACACGAGTGCCTGAGAGGCGTATGCCTACACAGGCTGTATTCACAACATAACATCAGATGGTCGCAGTCTTCTTCAGGCTGAAACCTGACCGCTGCCGACCAATTTCACAGCCAAAAACAGGATGACTGAATTAAAGACAGTGCTCTTAAAGCCTTGTAACAAGGCTGCTTCTGTGACACACTTGTATTTATAAGGGTATTAGTGGTTTGTTGCCTCCGTATTTCCATCAAAGTCAAAATACAAGCTTCGTCCCCAGGATATTTGGTAGTGTCCATTCTCAGAAAGCTTTTATATTTGCTTCCCTTAAAGATTTGAATGAAATTCTGAAATCTTTAAAACTACAGTTTTTACCCCATTGGATCATTTTGAATTTCAGGTCCCAAATGTTTCATTCAGTGCCAGGTCACATCAAGTTCCCAGATTTCAAGCTGGCATCTTCAAATGTTCTGTTTTGTCCAACCAACAGTCCAAAATCCCCAAAAAACAGACAAAGCAGCAAATCCTCAAGTTTGAGGAGCTGGAATCAGCAAATGTATTTTTTCTTAAAGAATGACTGAACAGATTAATCGATCACCAAAATGTTGTCAATTAGCCAGTTTGTCTATTTGTAGTGCCATTAGCTATATCCTGATAAAATATAAGTGGAAATAAATTCCCAATTCAAACAGACTGACACAGGGAGCAATTTTCCCACTCAATGATTCAATTCTTTGGAGACTTTTACATTTGCTGTTTGTTTCAAAGAGATTTGGATGCTCAGCATCCTCCCCAGGGATGAGAGTCAGAAGCGGTGAGGCGGTTGCGGTGGATCCGTCGAGGTGGCAACCTTCCGCCGCAGAGCGAATGCCTGCGACAGCACGAGTCCTATTTGGCTGACGAACAGCGGGGATGCAGGTGGGCAGGCTAAGGCTTATCTGCCAAAACAGCCGGGGTTACACCACAACTCCCGCCGCAAGAACTGCCACGACTCAACGACCACATGCAGAGAGAATGAGAGGGTAGCAACAGGAAGGGAGAGACAAGAGAACAGAAAGGTGCAGATATGTTCGGTTCTGGGAGGAGATCAGCAACACAGAAAAAGCAGGAGCTTCTTTAGATGCTGGGGGCTGTAAGAAGGTGCTGTTTGTAGAGAAAGACAGACTACAGGTAGAGCATTGTAAGCATTTGGCTAAAATGCATTTTACCTGAACAAAATACGGTCGAAAATTGGCAAACTTTCTTGATTTCCTGATTTAGAAAAATAATTGAAGAAGAAACACAAAAAGTGCTGCGGTTCATCGCACAGCCCTCGTCATGATGTCATAACCTTTCAAAAGTTTAATTTCCAGAAAACCAGATGGGAGCAAAATATTGTGTGTTTTTAAAAGATAATAATACATTATAAAACAATAAATATCGATATATGATATATTGTGGGGACTGCAGTTGGTGACACTTTCAAAAAATCTGTAGAAAAAGAAAGAAAAAGGAGAACAAAGAAGGAAACAGGAAAAATGACATCAGCCGTGTTCACCTGTATTTAACCCCATGAACCTCTCTGCTCCAACCTCACCGGAGCCGACCAACTCTGCTGCAACACACCATCATTCCACCGGGGGCATTGCACCATGCCCAAAGTCATCTCCAGTGCTTCTGAAGTGTTGACTAAGCAGCGCCAGGCTCTCTGTCAGGGATCTCTGCTGGGCTTTTGTGAGGAAGTGTGAATGCGAGATCCCAGGTGTCACTTTAATTGAGACCTTGATATTGCTGCCTGAGCAAAACGAGAAAATTGTAGGGCAGATATGGCAATGTTATACCTGTGTGAGGACGGCTGATTACACAGTGGATAACTCTGAATGAAGCCCAAAACAAGGACTTTGTCCGCCTACATGTTTCATGAATGTACTCCCAAGTCACGTTTCTTACACCAAGGAGGGGAAAAGCATTATCCAAACAGCTTAAAAAGAGAAGAGGATCTGTCTCCAGATCTGTCTGCTGCATATAAACAAGAGGCTCCTCCTTCTGCAGTGTAACAGCATTACAGCGGTCCCCCTTCTGATTGATGAAAGTGCCATGTCTGCAAGCGCCTCTTTTACATAGCAGAGAGCCTCCTCTGGAGCCCGCAATTCATCATCTGACAATGGGACTGCAGCATTAATCTCAATGCATTACAGACCCAAACAGGTCCGAGGTCACACACTGCTGCCATGAATCCCTCTGTCGGATTCTAAAAAGGGGGAGGAGAGCGGAGATCGCCGGGGGTGCAGAGAGATATGAGCAGAACAATGCTGTCAGTTTAATGTTTGTATCACCTTCCTAACAGAACCTGCACCAGGACAGGCCATCAATACGGCCTAATGTTAACGGATAAATCCACCCTAAAAACACTAACACTGTGACAAGCCGCTACTGGCAGCACACCTCACATTCCTGAGCCACCTTTGTTGTACGATGGCGTTCCAGCATTAACTCATTTACACATAAATGTCAGCTTACTGGTCATGAGGAGCATTACACAGCATGTGAAAGCGACGTATAGCGTCTCCCGTTCAGCTCTGAAGGAGCTCTGTCGAGTCTGATGCTGACCCTGATGATGTCATCAGAGTGAGCTCGGCCCGGGCTCGGACAAAACATTTATAAACAAAAAGCCTGCGTTATAAACCCGGGGGGGGTGTGGAGTTGGACAGACATTTACCACAAAGCGAAGGTCTAATGAAAAGGTGCTTTTGATTGCATTATGGGAAATGTAGGATCTACAGTTTGTGGCGCTTGAGCCAGGATACCTTTTGGTCTCTACTTCTTTGCGTTAAATCTGTCTCACGAAGTGCGATATTAAATCTCTGGAGGAACCCTTTAATGTTCCAGCAGACGCATGAGCAACGTGGAATCACATTGCTATTTTTCCAGCACAGTGTTTCAGACGGGGGGGGGGGGGGGGGCATCAACGCTGTCAAACCTTAGCAGCTTGATGCAGAGTGGGCTGTGAGGGCTGTGCAGGATCAGTGGCAGTGACATGGATTATCATACAGTAATCTAAATGCACAATACAACCCAAGGAAATCTGAGTCGGGTGCACAGACGTGATTATATATAGCTCGCAACATAACAAACCTGCCTTTAAGCTGTTTATGTTTATGTTTACTCACCATGACTGAAAGCACCGTGATTGAAACCAAATTCACGCTCATTCTCTGCAGTTGTTGCACCAAAAGAGTAAATTACTACCTAAATAACAAATGAAGGCACTGAACATCACAAAGGGAGGATTAGATTTGTCCTTTGGTACACACTGTACACGCATGACCTTTCCATTATAGCCTACTAACCAGGTGAACCAGATGCAACCTATGGCCCTTTCTTGGCTTCGACGTTTGTATCAATAGAGGTTTAAAAGCGGAAAAGGAGAGGAGAGTTCAGCGCCTTGAGGAACCGCAGTGGAAGCAAATTAGTGTGGAGTAATAAGTGAAAGTGTGTGAAAGGGCTAAAAGGTCAGATATCATGCATAAACATAACATTCTTCTTTGCTGCGATGTGGACATTTCCCCAATGCCCAACTTCTAATCACAACTCCAAATCAAGCGCAACACGCTCCGGAAAACTGAAAATGAATTAAATACATTTTAAGTGAAATCAATTTTAGCCCCCAAAAACTACTTGTTGACATTCATTCAGTTTGTTTTTTCAATGAGTGTAGGTAAAAGGTAAACTGTGCAGTGAGCTGAATAGTTTAAAGACAGTCTACACACTTCTTACAGAAACACAAGAGGATGTTAAGATGCAGAAACTGCTGCTATGAGAAGTACACTCGCGCTGACAATCTTTACAGGGAGGAAAATGACCATGACAAATACAGTCAGATTAACTCCGGGGTTGTCCGCCGCACACCACACAGCATTACTGTCCCTGCCACCTATGGCACTGAATAACAAGGACACTAAAGCAAAGTGTTTGCCTCAGCAAGTGAGCAAACACTTCTTTATTTTCTTGCTTTGCCGGCTCTTCTTGGCAAGTTGGTGGGGGTAATTGGCATGCAAGCTTCAGCAGGGCGGTTAGATGAGCCAGGTCCCGAGCTCGGGCACAAAGCACAACGGCTCCGCTGTGCCCACAAAATTAGTTTAAAGCTGTGATTCAGCAACAGGCTGAGACCTGTACAGTGCCACTGATGCCATCCATCACTGCAAATCCATTTCTCTGGCAGAACAACTGAGCCACACCATCACCCCCCACCTCCCACACACAGAACGGCGCAGCAGCAGGTAGGGAGAAACTCAAAAGACAGGGGCTCGACTGTACGGGCTTTTCAATACTGATGCAGGTGTTTTGAATGGCAGATATCTAATAGGTGTGGCTATTGTCCTCTGACCGAATTAATCACATGACGAGACGCGTCACTGCATATACTGGATGGGTGCATCACCAACTGAAACTGAAACTAATCATCGATTTAACGCCCAACCAAGTCATTTCAAAAATATAATTACTCAAACTATCTTAATGTCGCTGTGGTCAGGGACAAACGTCAATCATCACCTACTAACTGGTCTAAAACCCATTAAAGACGACTCGGGTTTGGAGTGAGAGTGGAGGTCAGGATTGACTAGCCACCATTCAGCTGTGTGAGTGAGTCAAAACTGACGTGGGAGGAAGACAATGGCTGAGATAAGGGGATGGAGCTGAGGAAGGTGGGGGTGCCAGCTGATCGAAATCTTCTCATTAACTTTGCCCAGGCCTGGAGAGAGCAAGAAGAGGAGGAGGGGGAAGAGGAGGGAGGGCGGATCGGTTTAATGAAGGCTCCTGCAGCGAGGGTTCGTCTCGCCTACTGTGCGGCCCTGTGAATAAGCCTGGCAGACAGATGGGCTGAGGAATTGATCAGTGGAGACGGTCCACAGAGACCTGCACAGACTCGGGCTGTGTTTTAGTTGAGGTGGAGTACACAATCAAGGAAATCAAAGACGATGAAATGTCACTGGAATTCACTACCGGTGGGAGAAAACTCCACACCTACAGTAAGAGGCGCAAATGCTCAGAGGCACACAATCTAAATTGGAGTTTCATTAGAACTGACATCAAGGGAGGGGCCCCAAACATCAAAACCGAAGCACTCGTGCTTATTATTTATCAGACTGGCATGCGCTGAGGACTGAAACAGAGAGAGGACTGCTGAATCGGTCCTTGAAAGATCTGCCCAAACCGCTGATTCTGAAGCCGCAGCCTTCTAGAAATAGAGGCCATTCGGTATCTCGGCCCCTTGTCTCTCTGTTGTCCTTCTGAGAGCTGTCCCACTTTCAGCCCAGGCTCTGTGTGGCATCTATCTTTCACGCAAGTGACAACGCCCCCCCACCCCCCCCAACCCCGCGCTGCCACTCTCATTTTCATCGTCTATTGTTCCAGGCTCAAAGATTCAGCCCGGCACAGCAAGCCCTGCAATTCTGTCATCTCCACGAGCTCAATACTTGCCTGCACTGCTGATAAGCAGCCAAACACTGAGGTGATGAATAAATCACAATGCAGCACATACACACTTACTGACACCAGGAGGAGGCACATTTATTTGGTGTATTTTTGGACATTTTGCAGAATTCTGAATCAAATCTGGTGTACGGCTTCACAGTTCAATCAGGTTCAAAGATCACCGCCCAGAAAGGCGCTGAACAAAGCAAACTCTGTCAACAGTCCTATGTAATAAAATCTATTTGTATGGTTTAACAGGAGGGTTCTTTTCACAACACATGTATGGTCTGTCATCAGCGTATTTTAGATACACAAACCAACTCTGTCGCTCGGTTGTCAATAAAGATTAGCAGCAGGGGAAAGTGAACTTCTTCCTGTGCTCCGATAATGTCCAGGAACTCTAAAGCCTTCATTTCAATTCGTCTTTTCTTTCCTGCTGCCTGCCAACTTTCTGTAACACGTCGTTCTTTTTCCATGTATCAAGGAGGATCCTCTACTTTGAATCTTTCCTGCTAAAAAAGGTTGAGACAACATTTTAGGCCGAAGTCATAACTCACGTTAGAGTAGCACGTGCACCACCAGAGAACAATAATGTAGAAACCCACCACCCACGTTCCACTTGTTTTCTGTTATTTTCTGCCATGTGTTTTCTTTCAGCGGTGCCGCTGCCCTGCTTGTCACACAAGTGAGTAGTGATGGGCAGTGAGTGAATACAGATTTGTTTGTTTTTTTAGTGGTTTTAATACAAACAATGCAGAAATAAAACAGGCTGCATATAAAAACACAACCGTGACAGCTTTTGTCTGTGTGGAATTTTAGAAAATGAACTGTATAAATGTATTTTATATGGAAATTAAGGCATGAGGATGTGTCTAAAATGTGTTTTATAGTGATGTCTGTGTAGAAAACAGCAGCAGGCGAGTAATTAAACCAGATCGCATATGACAATAGTGAGTCAACCTGTAGCCAGTTTTTACATTAACAGCTCTAAACATCATCTATGTGGTCAAACTTCAGCCACCTGCACAACGCGACAGATCTCTGGGAACCAGAACAATGCGTTTAGGAAAAGAGGTCACCCAAATTGTAAAAGAAAAGGTTTTTAATTGTACTGTATAAATGGAAATGATATCCCAGCATGCACTGCTGTACTGAGATAAGGTTGTGGGCCTGTGACACATTTCTTTGACGTCTGTCAGAGGAGTGTAACCGACCTGGCAAAGAAAGTGCACGGAGCACGACAGATTCTTGTAGTTAGATCTGTGGTGCCCCGGGGGCTCCGACACCTCCAACAATTCAGGCCCAACACCGTCACCATGGTTACCACTGCCTGACACCTCTGGCAATGGCAAATAGACTGACCACAGTGGAACATTTGAGATGACACTGGCAGAGCCTGTGTGCATCGTCACACAATAAAGACCTCGGGGCATGAGGGAACAGTCACTGAGAGCCAGCTACATTCAGAGGAAGTAAAGAACTTCATGGACAAACACGACTGAGGGTGAAAAGGGGAACAGCGCTGGCAGGGTGTCCATCTCCAGCTGGCATATTGTGGAATGTTAATTAGGCCTGCAAAGACAAGACACCTCCCTCCTAAATGTCACATCCCAGCGAGGAGAGCGGGGAGCGGCGACGGCTTTCGTTGACTTCTGTCAAGCAAAAAGGCGCCGTGGTTTGTTTGCCTTTCTAGTGGCAATTTCTTTTCTGTTCTCTTTACGTTCTCCTGCTCCTTCTCTCTGCCCTTCTGTTATGCTGTTTTCTCTGTGATGAATGGTTCTATTTCAAGTTGAGCTTTTTTTTTTTTTTTCTTTTAGCTGGAATAGATTACAATCTGTGCAATTGTGCGGAAACAAGATTGATCTTGCTAAAAAACACCGCGGAGGGGGCAGCAGAGGAAGGAAAATCTAGTCGGCAACAGCACTTCACTCTAATGTAGAAATTTTCAGACCCATTTCTTTGATGAGGGCTTTTTAGACCGCTATGGCTCTTGCAGAAACAGGTTTTGATAAGAGGGCTGCGGGGGCCAGGAGAGGGGTGTAAACAAATTTTGCATTGGTTTGTAATGAAACATGACACAGTGAGAATACTGTGGCCTTTTAAATGGCAGGCCTCGTTATCAGCCTGGTTTCACAGCCTCAGAGGGGCACAGACTCAGATAATGGGGCATCAGTAATGAAGGGTTGGACAGGAGACCTGCTGACGCTTAATATGAGAGCTCGCTCGACCAATGAGTTAATGTAACAGTGAAATGTTACACAGTGTGTGTGGTTTTACCAGGACATGAATCACAAGAAGTTCCATTGTGAACAATACTTTTATTAATCAGGTTTCTGGCTGAGCTTGTTACAGCCTTGCTATTTTTCATGATTTATAGTGTCTAAAGAATGGCCTAGGGTATCCATTGAATATTAAGCAATACCTAAAATTACTTGAAATAATAATTGCCTCCCTCACAATTCAACCAAAATTAATCACACAGGGCAAGTGGATTGGAAAATGAATCCTTCCTGCTAAGGAAGACAGGGCTGTGATCTTAAGCCGGGATTCAGGGCGGTTTCGGTCATGACAGTTAATATATGAAAACTAAAGAAGCAAAGTCTTTTCAATATTCTATGTGGGGGCACATTCATTCCAGGAGTGAAAAGTTAGTTTATGTGCAAGTATTTAATTAAATGGCTTACTTAAATACAGGAAAGGTTTTGGAGGAAGGTGGAGGGTTAGCGGTGGGCGTTCAGGTTGCCTCTTCTTCATCTTCCAGGAGTAAAAGAGAAATGTTTTTATTCTCCAGCTGGATGCCGGGGGAGAGTGAGAGCAGAAGGGAATGAGTCTTATGGAGCAGTGACAAAAAAAAAAAACCTGTCCAAGGTCTGGGGAGTTGAATGGTTTACACGCTGGCTGCCAGCTTACGTTTCGTCTTCATGTCACAATTTGTTGGGGAGCATCACGGACGCTCTAAAAAGAGCGGGCTTTCTCCCAAAGCCTCGCCGGCGGCTGAAGAGTTGCTAAACGTCACTCACGATCATTCAGCCACCAGGGAGAGGAGAGAGAGTAAACAGGAGAGAAAGGAGAGTAAAAAAGGACAAAATGAAAGAAGAAAGAAATATAGAGACAGTGACAGAAAGTGACAAAGAGGGGGAGGAAGAGAGGGGGTTGATGGTGGGATAACAAAAAAATAAATAAAATAGACAAGGGAGAGAGAGAGAAAATACTCGTGCATGCTAATCCTCGTCTCCTGTGGCGCTCTGTCTAATGTGAGAAAAGGCTACTGAGCTGCAGAGCTTGGAACCGTCAAGGGATTGGACATGTTTGCTATCCGAGCAAAGCGCAAACAATAACGGGCCATCCTGAAGTCTACCAGTTTACGGACATCTTACAGCAGTGCCCTGGTTCTGCTGCCATGTTCACAGTTGGAACAAAGAAAGGGGGGGGGGGGGAGTTAAGTTTCTTTCAAACTGATGCCGTCTACAGGATCCATGCCTGCTCTCATCTTCCCTCCACCAGAAGCAAGGAGCGTGGGAACTGCTTTCAGCGCCCCGAGCGGAGGCGGAAGACTGACCCTGACTTATCGACAAGCGCTCGCAACGCACATCTTCATGCCTGACGTGGCCACCTGCCATATACACAGTTCATTTATAAAAGGAACCTATTGATTATAATAAACATATGTACATATTTCTCCTCACCAGTAAGCAATGATTACATAACACGATGCAAACACAGGTATTAATCTGGATCCTTTGGACCAGGCTGTTCATAGTCACTACTTTGACTCGGTCTTTGCTGGGCCTGGTGAAGGTCTGAGGACCGAAGTGAGTACAAGAGATAGACAGTGTGCAGGATTTTTTTCTAATCCAACGCAACTTCCAATGTTGTAAAATGTGATACTGATGAAAATGTAATTATTATGAGGCAAGAACTGAGGTTATTAGGAGCGACTTTTTTCTGCGATTTATTTATTTATGAACCCATTTATCTTCAACAGACATCAGAGAAACCAATACAATTGGAAGGAGTACGTTTCACTGATTTCCGGCAGAATGTTTTCTAATTTGACTGTTCGGATTTGGGTGTGATATTTGAATTAATACGCATCAAAAAGGGGCTCCGGGTCAACACAAGCTGTGTCGAGGTGGCTGCAGTTCAGCTTGATGCACCTTGAGCGAAGCGTGTGTGAACATCTCATAACTGGTGGCTGTCGCAAAGAGCCACTGACCGCCCAAACGTTTCTCTCTCAAGCATCAGTCAGTCAGTCAGTCAGTCAGGTGGCCTCGTGCACCAACACTGCGCGTTGGAGTTTCCCTCCTGCTACAGCGAATGACAGCGAGGCACTGATGAGGCCCCTCTCTCTGAGCTGACACCGCTGATTTGAATATCAAAACATGATGTAAAACGGTGATTAAAAGTCAATTACAGCTCGTGTCAATGAAAAGTCAATTAAGTGTTTCGGGGGCTGCGAGCGGCTTTTTGCCATGGTAATGACAGGGGGAGCCGAGAACAAAGAGGGAAAGGAGGGATACAAAGGAGAGAAGCAAAGGGGAAAATGAAAGAGAGCGAGCAGATGCAGAAGACAACATTGCGTTGCGTTGCACAGTCAGACGTGTGAACATCATCTGCTGTGGAGACGGGATTTCTTCCATTCCTGTCACCATGCAGTCATGAATTATGAACAATTTGCTTGAAGGCAGCATTCAATTAAGAGCCAAATTCTCTCCGACTGTAAGTGGGAATATTTCTGACAAAATCTTACAAAACAAAGCCACCCGCCCTCTTCTTAAGTGACTCCATTAAAGTCCTACAGCCTCCCTCCTGGCCGAGTTTCAGCTGATTGATCCTTCATTACTCATTTATACGCCAGTAATGAACGGTGAATATGAAAAAGGGGGGAAAGCAGGGGTAAAAAAATAATGAATTCAGGCATGGTGCATGGTACAGCTGCCAGGTTTTTGATCACCCGCCTGGAGCCTGCAGGAGCAGCAGTGTTTTCCATGTTGAAATGCAGCGGCGGCGACAAGCTGCTGCAGCAGCCCCCGCGCCCTGGGAGACGAGGCTGAGGCTGCCATACCTACATACGGTGAACCAGTCTTCGGTCCCAACGGGCTCCCCCAACAGGAAAAAATAAATAGCTAAGAGGCAAGCTAGTGCTGCTTAACCCCGTACTTTAATTATTGAGAAATGCCTGAAATTGCCAGAACGCACAAGACTCTCAACTCAAGAGGCTTGTTAGAGAGTAATGAAGAGGCCTGGAGCGAGAGGGGATCATTTCAGAGAGGTGCCAAACTGGGGTAGATCTGTGTTGAGAGGATCTGCGTTAGCGCTCGTCTGCCGTTTCCTGTTTTTGTTTAGTAAAATGTAATGTAATGTAGAAAGCTTCAGTCCAGTCTTTAAATACAGCGTTCCTCCATAACTTGGCTGTCAAGGATTCCACTCTCCGCCTCAATTTGCTGTGTCGTCTACCCCTCCCTCACTAATTCACACAAATCACCACCAATCAACTCGTGCATACAATCAAAAGAAACACATTCCACTCAGGCGCACGCACGAACACAAGTATGCAACTGTAATCAAGCACACAAGCCAGTGTTTAGAGCAGAGTATTTTTCTTCCAAGATCTGAGGCTCTGAAAAGGGTCTGGCAGTAATGACTGGAGTTATTTAAAAGGAACAATTCGACAGCGTATCAGTTGGGGTCACCAACACTACGAGGGCCAGATGGTCATCTTGTCTGGCTCGTCCTCTCTCAACAGCCTCTCCCTCAGTACCCAATTTGTTCAGTGTTATTTCCAAGAATAAGCGCTGGATTGTTGTACTTTGCATTTCCTCCACATGAACTCTTAGCCTTCTTGGCCTCTCTCACAGCCCGAGAACAAGTACATAAATTAGGCGTTTTGTTGCTGCTCGGGAGAAACCCTGACATTGATGTTTGTCAATTCATATAATCTGGCTCAGCGAGGACTTGGGTAGAGATTAACCGATCAACCGTCAATCGATCATAATCAGGTACTGGATGTGAGAAAAGGTTTGGTAAACGGCCAAGAACTGCTTTAACTGCTGGCTGGCAACACACGCCTAAACTTGTTATTTATGCTTGACAACAACTGAATACAAGCTTTTCAGTTTAATGTTAATGCAATGGCCCCACGCCTTCATAAACTGGTCTGGCGGTTTTCAAAATCAATGTTGCCGAGAGAGAGAGAGAGAGAGAGAGAGAGAGAGAGAGAGAGAGAGAGAGAGAGACATCACTTTCTTTTGCTGACCAGTGTTGTTTGGAAGTGTTTTATTAGCGTGATTCTTTGCCATTTAAACCTTTAATAAAGAGTGGCAGCTAACAGAGTAAATGCATCTCAGGACTGCGCACTATAAATGTGTTTTCCTGTTTAATGCAACAGACAGAAGCCAAAGCTGCCTCACTGAAAATCTTCAGGTACCTGGATGTGATTTAAAACCTCAACCAACAAGCAAACACACACTTACATTTAATAACTATGATACACGGAAAGCCATAAAGGGTTAAAACAGTGTTTTCGAAAGGCTTTACACTTTAAAAAGTAATTTTTATCTGTAAACTCCCATAAATTGCTTCCTTCTATCCAATCAGTCAATCACAGCCTTATAATCACTAGAATCAGCACCGTTACAATTATAGCTGTGCATCCTTGAGACTCTGCTGTCCCTAAAAAGGTGTATTTTTACGTGTTATCTGGTTTCCCAGTCGCACAATAGTCTCGTTCAAATGTGAGGAGTACATCTTTATATTGAACTATTAAAAAGAAATTCCACAAAGCGTGGCGTATTACGAAATGTTAATAATCGGTGGTGTGTAAATATTGTGGTTTTCAATATTTAATACCCTCCAGTATTTGCTTTCCTGTTTTTCTTGAAATTAGGTTAACAAATCACTGCCAATTTGAAACTAGCGCTGCATCTGTTTGAACTCAGTGTGGAAGAATATTACCTGTTTATTATCTGGCAGCTGTACCGACAGCCGATGGCTGTGGGATGAATGGGTGAGGAACTATGAAACAATAGAAGACAGTTGCATGCAAATGTATGACTCCTCTCTCTCTCTGTAGTGAGTGCGTGTGATCACGTGCACGTTTCCCACAAACCAAACCCGTCAAGAGCGCAGACTTGCTGGAGCTCAGCTTTTGATCGTCATTGTCTGTTCTCTGGCTAAACGAGCTTTGATGAGAGGGGTGGGGGAACAACTGAGCGTGCGAGCTGTTTATATTGCTCAAGAGGCAAATTTCATCTGTTCACTTTGTAACAGTTTGGACAGTCGTCAGTACGCTAACCAGACAACATCCCCCACGTACCATCAGTGGTTTTTGTGGGGGGTTGGAGTACAGAGAGGGCACTGAAACTGGATTTTGTTCCATTATGCAGAGCAACAAAAGGCAGAGACCCGTGGTGTATTGCGGTAAGCTGCTGAGACTGTGGCCAAAATGATTCGGCCATAAGGAAAAATTTTCGGTGCCTGCTGGGCCAAACCTTAAAAACTCTGCATGACAATCCATAAATTCTCTTCTAAGAGGAGAGAGTTCACTTCTAGCTGGAGAGCTCCAGCATGGTTCAGTGCCATTACCATTTGAAAAGGGACAAGATGAGTGCAGTAGCAGACCGGGGGGGGGGGGTAGACCAACGTGCAGAAAGAAAGGCTGAAGGGGAGCACGGCGAGAGAAGAGCGGCCGACTTGTTGAACCTGGCGCATGGATGAGCTTCATTCGTCAACAGAGCACTGGAGCTACTCCCTATTCAGGTTTTGCCCTTGAGACAACATCGGACCGGTCTGAGTCGGTATTATGCAGTCGCAGAGAGCATATCTGAGCTTGTGCAGGGAACTGAGAAGAGACTGTAACAACTTTGGGAAATATAATCCTCCCACTGCACCAAACTCATAAAAACAAACTCCCATGCTGCACTTTTACATACTCCTATCCAAAAGTAATATGTGACAAAACGGCAATGAAGTTTGGATTCTGAAATATTCCTTTATTGCTACGATGTCCATTTTCTGAATTATGCATATGACCTTTGGGTATGAATAAAGTGATGACTAATTTATGAGATTATGGGGTAGTGCCGGGGGTGTTAAAACTGGTAGCAGGCCCCAGAGGAATTACAAACGTACTTAACGTATATAAGTCTGTGTGTGTGTGGAGGGAGGGGGGGGGGTTTACAGGACTGATTTGTGTTTCATTGTTTGGCTCTTTAAACCAGAAAACTGGAGGTTAAAAGTGCAGTCAGTTTTAATTTGAGGGTTAACAGTGTAGGACCTTTTGAAACATTGTCCGCCCATTTTTAGTTTAACACACATCAGGACAATGATCCTAAACTTGAGGCAACCAGAGTTTTACGGCCAAACTGCGGTATGTTCTTCACCGGCTGGGTCACGTGACCTCATTCCAGAAGAAGCATCACCAAGTTTAGGTTAGCTTGTTCATTGACGTCATGGCCTGTACAATTGGGGGACTATGTATAAAGCTGGTAGACGGCTTTTGAAGATTATGGTCAATGTTTAAATTCCAATTGCAGTGTGCTGGAGTAAAGAGGCAACATAACAGAGAAGACTATCAACCATTTCTGACTGCGATGTATGTGTATAAAACCTGCATGACATAAACTACATTCTATATAATTAGCTGAACTTCAAGTTGTGACAATGTTGTGCTTTAATTTATGGGAGAAAACAAATAATACACCCACACGATCGTCAGAGTTTTCCATACAAAATACTTTTCAATGGCAGAGAACATTCAGTACCTCCAGTCCAGGTAGTAGGGGCTGGAAATACAATGACGGGTCTTTACCAAACCACCATCTGTGACGACTGGGCTTAAACTGGCTTTCAAATCGATTTGTGCGGCAAAATTACTAAAAATATGTACTTTCGAGAAGCAAAGAATCTGCCCCAAACTGAGGGAACGGAACGCCTCGCGTTTCTGCGTCCACGTTGCTTTCTCAAGAACCATTGCTTGCAGCCAGGCAGGTAGGTTATGACACCTGTTTCCACCTGCTGGGTGGAAGGAGATAATCTCACTAAGTTATTTCATGAAACGCTGAGGCACAAACAGGAGGTAGAGTATATGCTGCAGAATGGCTCGTGACAGCAGTTGGTTGGTCTACAGCAGAGAACATTTCCGGAGCCTCTGGGTTACTACTACAGATTGATAGCCACTATGCTAACATTTGATGACTCATTTCAATGCCAGAAATAAATTCATCGTTTCCTCCGAATGACAGAAAAGCCTTTTGAAACAGCATTTTGACCACGAACGGGCCCCCATATTTATGCTATCACACTCAACAGCTTTTAAAAGCAATATGAGTCACCGTTCCTTTTCAACGGAAAAGAAAGAGGTACAGGAATATGAAAAGCATTTTAAGACTCCCTCCAGACATGTTTTAAGACATAAAAATGCTCTGAATATACTGCTAAGAATTCTTAAAAAGCACATCTCCTTCTCAGCCATTGACAAATCCAGAATCTATTAATATTATTAAGTATTTTTCATTTCAAATATCACAAATCTGCCTCAGAGGGCTTTACAATCCGTACTGTATACAACACCCTCCATCTGCTCCTCAACCAGCTGTGAGATCAGAAAATTCGGCTCACACGTACACGGCTTAAACTCATATTTAAGGCGAGTACAGATGTCGGTAGCTGCTGGCGTCACCTTTGAGCAGCACAGTAAATTAAATGACTTTTTTGAGTTTTTTGAGTTTATAGCCAGCTAACTTTATTTAGCAAAGATTTCCCCCCCCCGGGGATCAATAAAGTATTTGTGATTCTGAAACTCTTCTCGTCACTCTTCTGACAGTTTCGTTATTTGTGATGCATTTGCAAAGAAACATTACAAAGCCAGCCTGTTAAAACATGGACAGCTTGTGCTGCGTCCACAATGCCCGCAGGAAATGAAAGCTTGCTTAGCTACGTTTTCACAGCGTTGCCTGTTAGATGAGTTTGACCTCTGCATGCACTGCAACTGCAGACTGGAGGTTTCAAATGTGGCTTCATTTGCTTGGCACAAGTAAGTAAATCAAATCAGTCAAAACACAAACTACATGTGTTCATGAGCCTATATTGCTTAATGCCACGCTAATTACAACCTGCTACATCCATGGCAGATCTAATGTTTGGCTGACTGCTGCGTAATATTCTCAACATGATGAAACTACTCGTAAAGTCAGTCTAACATCTGGGGGTGTGTCACAGGTGCACTCCGGTACCTAAACAAATAGCACTACACCTCTGGGTGTGGCACAAAATACATGTTTTAGCAGGAAAAGCTTGCTAGCAGATGCAAACACTCCTTGTGGACGGTAATGACTTGTGACACCTCCTGAGCAGAAAAGGCCCGAGTGTTGACGACTTGATCTGAAGGGTATGAACAATCCAGTGTTCTTTAGCCCTCGGTGTTGACAGGAGGCTGGGAGCCAAGCACCGGACACCACCTCAGCAAAAGCATGCTTGACAGGGCAGTGTGAGTGTAATAGATTTGAAGTTCTCCACTTGGAGCTGGAGAGTGTCGAATCACCATGGTAACCGAGATGGCTGTTTGGCAGGTTTGAGTGGCTTTTGGGTTGAAACACTTTTTCAGTTAAGGGGCTTCAGCTACGGTGCTACTTCCCTCACAGTTGTGAAAAACCTCCAATTGCACGGCGCTCCCTTTCTCTGATCATCCTCTTTTTTTTTCTCTTCTTCCTCTCCCAGCTCAGTAAGGCAATCATCACGGCCCCGCGGTGCGAGAGCGTCTTAGCTATGGCAGATAAAGGCTGGGAGATTGTCAGTAATGACGGGTCCACCAGCGCTGAAACTTCCCAGAGCTGCTTGTTTCAGCAGTAATTACGATGGGGGGGGAATGGTGCACCGTGACTGGCTCTAAAAAGCTTACCGAGCCTTTTGCTTGTGACGCCGTGTCAACTTTTTTTTTTTTACAGTAGGCAAGTCAGTCGTGTAAGTAAAAAGGAGAGTTAAAAGCTAAACAAAATGTGTGAAACAAAGAGGTAGAAAGCAGAGGCGGCAGGCTCGGCACTGAGTGATGTGGAGGCCGGGCGGAGGGAGGGGAAGAGAGGGAAAGTGCTCTGAAGCCCATGAATAGGGATGAGATGGGATCATTGATGCTCAGTGTTCTCCAATCACAGCTCTGTTGAAGAAGGTGGAGAGTGAAGTGATAAGACAGGTGAAAAGGAATACAAGAGAGAGGACAGAACAAATAATGGGGGAGGACGATGGGCTCCAAGAGGCAGGAGAAGGAGTGATTGAAAATAACCGCAAACAGGAAGAAAGGACTGATAAGTGTGTGCGTGTGTGTCTGCAAAGGCTCTGCTGTACCACAAAGAAAAAATCTATCATCTTGCTTCCCCTGTGCCACTTTCTCTGAAGCCGGCCCTCAGTAATCACCTTCTTCACCCTCTCAACTGCCTCATCCTCGCCTCCTGTTCTCGTCCCATCCGCCCGCTCTCATCCCCCCTGATCTCTGAGACACATGTGCTTGTGAGGAGAGCGCTTAACCCCCCTCTCCATGGATCAGCCCCGCCGAACGTGTGTGCTGATGTGTAGAGAAACTCGGGGTATGAACAGCAGCCGTGGAGAGAACGCTCTTCATCCCACAGTTGGGCAGAAATTGGAAAGTGAGTGCAGGGGCAAAGCCCACTGAGAAGGCATGAATGAAGACGAACAAATTTCAAACACCCACACACATAGAGGTATGAGCCGGTCCATATTATTGAAAACGGTGGGAGTTAGGGGGGGTCTCGGGACAAAGGGAGATTTAGTGAACGTGTCCACCTGTGTCGGCTACCATAGAGAAGTCATCTATCATGGGTCAGTCGCACAGCTACGGGGTGGTCATGATAAAGGGCCGCTTAATTCAAGTCAGGCTGCTCTGGAGAAAAAAAAAAAGGCATCAAGATAATTGCATTCATTGCAAGAGCAGAAATGAAAAACTAGGCGGTTATTTATAGGTTCACGTGTCTATAAATACACTTTTATTAGAGGAAAAGGCCCACAAGGCTTTGAATGCATTTCAATGCATTTAAATCCTATAAATGCCAGCTGACGGCATGTTTTACTGCTGAACTCTCATCTATGGGCAATATTACATTTACATGCCAGACTGCACGCCTGCCAAAAGACAAAATTAGTGATGAAACATTGAGTCAATTGATCGATTAGTCGTCTGACACAAAATAAAATTTTAAAAAAAGTTTCCATCGCGGGAGTCATCTCTGCTATATATTCCTGTCTGTGTTCTCACGTGATCTCGTGAATCCAGCTGCCTGGCGAGGTAACGTGACTTGATGTGCTAGCCACGTGCACACGTGACGCGAGATCGACAGCTGATGGTCTTTGAAAAAAATAAGTGCCTGATAAATCCCTCTGACTGTAATACCTGCAACAATGACATTGATTTCTTAAAAGCAGAGGGCATCAATTTAAGCACCTCAATTTGTCAGCGGACAGCACCTCAATAAACAAAACTCCATTAAGCCCAAGCTGAGCACATTTACATTCCAGCAAACGGCTTGCAATTACCCGTTTAGATGGCATACGTTGGCAATTAATACAGCAATCTTCCTTAATGCCCCACCTAGGGAATTCGTAAACATCAATTATAAGAAATAAGAGAGCCTCTCAGATAAACAGCCTCGTGCTCTGCAGCAGTCACAGCGTGATATTGGCAATAAAAGAATCTCACTGGAAGCTAATATGTTGCATCTCCAAATCAACCACCTCCTCCAAATCATTTTCAGAGTGAAAGAAATTGTGGTGGTGGGTGTGAAAACTACTTGAGTCTTTGCAACAAAATCAGCCTGGCTCTTTCTATTTTAATGGGTGCATGAGGGAAAGACTGTCTTTAAAAAAAAAAGGTAAAAAGAGTCACCCAGCTCCACTGCTCTCTGCTGTCAATATAACTAATCAGACTGGTCCGTCCATGTTACGGCCACAGCCTCAGGTCAATAACCACATACTGCATCAACTGCACCCATGAACCACCGGCTTTTATGGTCAGTCTTCAGCATCGTCTTCGCTGCCCTGTGGGGGATGAGACAAGCGGACTGAAAGCCTGGACAGGAAATACTCAATAACCTGTTGTTGGGCTGCAACCAACATTGATTAATCTGCCAATTATTTTCTCCATTAATTGTTTTGTCTATAAAATGTCGGAAAACAGACGAAAATGTCCATTACGACGTCCCACAGCCCAAGGTGAAGTATTGATATTCCAGATATTCAGTTTACTTTCATATATGACAAAGAAAAGCATCAAATCACGATCAACAAAATTAATTTTGTTGATCACCGTTTCGGCTCTAGTCTGCTGCAACATGGACTGATGGGCAGAGCACTTCCAACTAGTGCTTATTAGTCAGTTGACAGAAAATGTTTATTATCTATCAAACGCTCATTTATCAGAGGGAGAATTTGCTGCGTCTCTCTATTTTCTATCGCTTCAATTCTGCATTTTGCACCGTTTTGTTCATCAGACAAAACAAGTCATTTAAAGACATCACCTCGAGCAATGGGAATCTGTGATGGGTATTTTGTTTTATTTTGACTTTGTTTACACTAATTGATTAATCAATTGAAAAACAGCAGCTGCAGCCCTAATTCCAATTGAAAAAAACAAAACAAAACAAAACGCAGAACGCACATAACATTTCTAAGATTGTGCTCAGAGGCAGGTTTGCAACTTTTGTTTACAAGCCGTTGGTCAGTGGTTACAACAAAGTAAACTTTTCTGCAACAGTTCAGAGCAAAGTAAACAAACTGCAGGTCTGATTGCACCGCGCGCATACTGATATCATCTACAATCCACTTTAAGTAAGCGGCACTAATGACATAAGATGAACGCAATAAGATAAAACCTCAATCACAGCTGCTGCTGAGGAAGCCATAGTTAATGACATAATCCTCCTTTCTGAGCTAAAGCTAACTAACCTTTACGAAGGGTTACCCTGGGGTGAAGCTGTTAACGGCTTATTGACATCTCACGCTCACATGCTAGAATGTGTACGTGTGTGCGTTAAGGTCCGACCGAGACACCGTATATATCGACTGCACAGTTTCTGAACATCGAGAAGGGGAATGATGTATAATCCCGAACCCCAGGAGTCCACTCAAAGTAATTAGCGTGTTGCACATGCAGAGAGATCTGTTCAACAAGTGAGATGGCAAGTTCGAAGCGCCAAGAAATTTGCAATCACACTTCATTGTAATCAAGACCTTAGATGTGAACCTTTTGAATTGTTAAAGCAATTAAGACACTTCATTAGCTGTAATTAAATGGCAAAACAAAATGTAAAAAGAGAAACACACTGGGCAAAAGGGCTCAACTGTCGCTTAACAAAAAGCATATGGACGCAACCACTCCATTTCTTTTTGCGAAAAAGTTCATATTAATGGATTTTGTCACTCATACTGTTATGATTCTTTGTCATATTTCTACTCGGGGGTTAATCATGCGACGCGTTTTGGAAGCCATCAAAAGTATGACAAATTAGCAAGAAAGCAACCGCTTCGAAATCAGAGAAGTATTGTACAAATTTATGGACGTGTCACACTGAATCTAACAATATGTGCATCATGTCTGTGTGTTCAGATTTGACCGATTGCAGCAATCGAACACTATGGATTTGAAAGCACCATAATTACCTCCACTAGCTATGTGTCACAGCCGATGCTGCAGCATTTCAGCACATTAATTTAAAAGACAAGCATCAGATCAAACATGACATTCACAAGGTCTGTGTTTTTAAAAAAATAAACCCTTACTGGCAAATGACATTCCTATTTCACTTTCCAGCGTCGGAACAGGCTTAGTGCTTGTAAACACAGCAGAAAGCAAACTGTGCAGCCAGCTACACACCATTATTATGCACACAACATTTTAATATCAGAGAATTTTCTTCATCTGGCATGAACTCGCTCCAGTCTTACTCAGTGTTATCTGATAATAAAACAGGGGATCAGCATCCAAAGATCGAAATCTGTGGCAAAAAAAAATTAAAAATATTGGACCAGAATTCTGGATGATGTATGAATGCTGAATCTCTTTACAGACGGAGCCCAAATGTTGGGCATTCAGACATCTTGTGAATCAAGCTGAACAATGTTCAACCGATGAGACCCCGATAAGATTAGTCCCAGACAAAAGATAAGGTAGAGAAGAGAGCTCAGAATCTATTCAACCGTTTTCTTTCAAAGTGATTGAACTTTCTTCTGCTTACAATGTTTAAACACTATGAAGATGTGGAAGCTTCTAGGAGGCGTGCTTCAATCTTATATGTAGCATGTTTGTGTTTCATGCCATTTAGTTGTTTTGTTTGTTTTTTGTCTTTGCAGAAGCATCTCGTGTATATTTCTGTGTAGTTTTTGATAGAATAAAACAAAGCAAATTCACAGTTAGACCCAAAAGCTCTGCATACATCACCGCCAGCACATTTTACCGACTGATCTTCAGAGACTCTCTCCGTCGTCCTGTCTTCACAATCAACAAAGCCTTTCCGTTGAGACCACAAAGTTCACCTCAGGAATGGCACAAGAAAACGCTGAGGTGAACCCCTCGCAGTCTTTGCTTGCGGTGGACCTCATTTTCTCCCACCTCCTCAAGTCCCTGTATCCCTGTAACTTTGAAGTCCAGCCAGCAAAGGGCTTTGAAAAAGCCTGCAATCTCCCCACCATGACCAGGCAGAGGATTAGCCAAGGCCTGCAGGACAGAGTGGAAAGAGGACGGAAGAGGGCTGGAGGAGGAATAGCACTATTTCCACAAGGGCTGTGTACGCGCAAGCAGCTCTCCCTCCGGCCAGAGCTGGGGGGGGATTAACAAGCTACTAAGGGAGCAGAGAACAGACCTCCATCCCCTTTTTCATGAGTTCGGCAGAAACCAATTTACAGCCGAAAACTGAGGGAGGCAGCTAATTCTCCCCACAACCGCCTCCTGTTTCAACTCAAAATCTTTGTTGTGTCACTCACATAATCTGGTACACGATGCCCAAGTCAAGGAAGCATGCACCTACAAGAGGTCTCAATTAGTGACACTCTAAAGTAACATTTCAGTGGTCACAGACGGGGAAAATAAACAGTAGAGCTCCTAATCTCACCATCAGACTTGTTACGGGGGGGAAGTCACCCTGGAAAGTTTGTTTTCCCTTATGAGCCAAAACAATAGAGATTATTCCTCTTTTATCCATTCTGAGCTCAAATATTTGTCTACACTTTTGGCTCTAAATATTTCAGCAATGTTCTGCTCTCAATATATTTTCAGGCCAATCATTCACTGGCTCTCAACCAAAATACAACACAAGCAGAAATCTAATGTGCTTCTCACTGAAATGGCTAATGCAAACAAAAAGGGTATGATTTTAAGTTTTTCTTTTAGTCTCTTCTTTTATGCAGAGTAAGTGAATTCAGCGCAGTAAACAGGCAGTCACCAGTTAGGAAGACCGTTGAACGAATAGCTGGCGTGTCTCGTTGTAGTGCAACCGAGTCACAAAATCTACAGCATCTCCGGATACAATACGACAGTGCTATCGATAAGTAATAGCAGCTTAGCTTACCAGTGAGGAGGCAGGAACAATAGGCCTTGATTTAAAAAAACATCATTGCTACACTGCTGCCTCACCATCAGTGCTTTTCAAGTAATGGGGTCTTTTGTCTTATCTGTGACTGAAAGAAGCTTGAGGACTTTGCCCTTCATCCCTTTGTTGTTGCAGAGTCTCTTGTGGAAATGGAAGATTGGTCCATAGGCGTGGGTGTGTGAGGAAGAGCTAGGCGGCCGTGCAAGCACATCAGACTTGAGCAGTCTTAATAAAGCTTCCCTCTATCCACCCCAGAGATCTCCTCACCCCAATTATACGCCTGACACCTCTACCCTCCTCCATCTCCTCTTATTTCTCACAGCCCCCCCACCTCACCATCCAGTTCCCAGCTCTGATCATGGCTCTCCCTTTCCTGGGCTCAAAGCCCCAGAGGCCTGCACAATATCAGGCTGCTGGTGGCGTTAGCTTCACACTCTGCTGCATGAACTGCATCAGGAATGTATCTCTTCCAGTATTGACAAAATATCACTACTGTTCGTCCATTGTCCCATTCATTTCAACAATCCATTAGAGAGTGTGTTCATCAGAACTTTATTTTGTAATATTTAAATCAGGATATTACTCATTTATATCTTTGCATCACCTGTAAATGTTCTCTAACCCAATAATGAAATACAACACACACACGCAGTGAGGTGCGAACCTGTGGAGACATGCCGAACAGGATCAGAAGATCAGGTCTGACAACTCCTCTCCCATGAACGTCAAATCAAAGTCCAAGACGGAGTTCACGTTCACATCATTCACGTCCACTGAAATGTCAAGACTACAGCTGACAATAATGGTCGATTAATCAATAAGTAGATTGACAGAAATAATCAGTGACAATTTTGGTTCGTGATTATTGTTCTTGTGTCATTTTCTACAAGAAAATGCAAGAAATTGAGTGGTTCCAGCTATTTGCAGGTTTTCTTAGTCTTCTATGATAGTAAATTGACTTTGTGCTGTTGGTCGGACAAAACAATCTATTTCCATAAACCAGATTGGACTTTTGTAAAATATTATGGCCATTTGTCACTATTCTGACATGTTATACACCAAACGATTAATCGCTTAGCCTAAATAAATGATCATCAGATTAATTATAATAAAAACAAAACTATGGAATAAAAATAAACAATGGAAAGGCGCTTAGATAAGTCTATCATGCTTCGGTAAAGTGAACCATGGCTTGTAAACAAGATATTCGTGGACTCACAAAGCTTTTATTAATTGGGGAAAAAAGTTCCGGTAACTTATCACCCTATAAAGTTTGACAATGTGGTGCTGCAGAGAGGACACATTATTCAGGTTCCAGGTCTTTGCAACATGCCACAAAAGGTTAACACCAAAGAAAACTATATGCATGATCACAAACTGCTGCAACACAGTAACATCTACGGACACACCAACAAGTCTAACAACAGAACAGCTCACGGGAAGCAGAACTGCCACTCCAGCTGTATTGTCTGCAGTCCCTTGTTTTTTTTGAGACATTTTTGCTGGTTTTACCTTCAGATGCCTTCAAGGTCACAGCAGGCCTGCATCTGGCCAGCCATCTGTTTCCAGCCTTCCCATGAGGCGTCCTGTCATCGGCGCTCCTTGGCCCTGTCCTCTACTGTCCACATTCAAGCTCACTGGGGGAAACGTCCGGCCAGACACAATAGCTTCTCGTTGATTCTATACGGGTTTCAGACGCATTACACGGCCGTTTCCGCTTCGACTACCAGACAACCTCCCCGGAAAACCTCAGCCAGGTGTGTACGCTTCATTAGTATGCAATGTACTCACCAACCACTCAATATTGTACGTAGTCAGGTTTATTTATGTAGCCCCAAATCACAGCAGCATATGGCACTATCTCCGTAGTAGACCATGTGTTTGGATAATGAAAGAAATGGACAAAACCTCATGGAGAGCCACGGGGGTGGGGGGATGGGGGGGGGTCCCTTTCACAGGACAGACATGCAACAGGTAGCATGTACAGAGTAGACAGATGTATTATGACAGGTGTATGCAATAGTAGAATTACAATGTCGGGAAACAGAAAAACAATATACACAACTATGACCTACAACACAGCAAAGCTACACTCAGACATACTTCTTGTTTATCATAAAATGTAATAAAGTTACACATAAAGTATTTGTCTGTAACATTAAATAATCACAAGTTAATAAGCAACAATTAAAGTCAAAGTTTAGAACATCTTTAGGTATTATTTATTCAGAGTTTAATAAAACTCAGCTAATCTGCTTCTGCTTGGACTGATCAGATTTGATCGACAGTAACCTGGCAGCGTATCAACTGTCACGAACTGAGCCTTCACACCAAAGAGCTGAAAAGACCTCAGACAGAAACACAAATACAGAATTCTCTTGTGAAATAACAACTACCAAGAAAATATTGTGCTCGTGTAAGACTCCATCACACTTAGTAGAAAATGTGTTTTCAGGGCCCTTAAAATGGTACTCTACAATACAACACTGCATAATGAACTCTTTCTCTACTCTAACAAGCCAATTCATTGCATTGCACGTGTGGTTATAATGTATCAGCTGATATTTAAAAAAGCTTGTCCTTGGTTGGAGGAAAAACTCTTCATAAAAGTGTGGCAAATATTTAAAAGGCAATTCCTGACATTTGATTAAAATGAGCAGATAAGTAATTGAGCAGACGATATCTAATTTAAAAAGCTGCTTCAGCAGCAGTATTGCCACAAAGCATCCATTAATTAAGTGGTCTCTGTAGATGTCTCCTGAAAGTAGACCTTACGCTGTCACATTACATCCAATTCAATCTAAATACTGCATTTGAACGATCAGTGAACAGAGACTCCAAGCCTCCCCAAATCAAATCTTCTTCAACTTTTAATTACACAGGAAAGTGTAACTTTAGATAGAAACAGCATGTGTCCTGTACCTTAGCTTTCAAACAGCGATCCACCAAGCAGGTGAGTATAGCAGGTGGGTACGGGCTGGCGAAGACAGCAGCTGTCAGAGTGCCTGTGAAGGAAAAATAAGAGATCACTATTACATCCGTGTCTGAGCCTACAGCCTCTGTGATCAGTCAGAGCAGTCAGGTTGTATTTTTCTTCAAATGGCTAAAAGTGCAAACTATGAACAACACTGACAGACCTCCAATACCGGATATGTGATTCACTTTCATCAGGAAAACGCCAAAATGTGACGTAAACACGTGAACCAAGTAGCTTTGAACGGAGAGACACGGCTGGAGATGTTTGCATGACAACAGGTTGCTTTTGAAATAAGTGAACAAAATCTTTTGACAAATCCCAGAGCTCAAAGTAGCCAAATCTGATGATGGCATCTCAGCTCACAATCTGCTCTGGCAATCTGCTCGCAGGGAAACGTCTTCACCTCGCCAGTGCACAAACCTAAAGTAAGCATAAAAAAACCCATCTCATTTGTAAAACGAATTGTGCAAAAGGTGAATATCTGAATAAGTGGCAGCCTGACTGGGCTTGACGAGCAATTTCATCTGCTTTTGAAGAAGCCGACTCTTGAACATATAGCAAATTTATTTAATTTCGTGCTCCATAAAGTCACTGCTGACTAGTTTTCAATTGAACATTAAGCATAAAAAAAAAGCAATGAGAGGTTCATTCTCGTGCATAATCTCAGAGGAGTTTATGTGTGACAGACATCACAATAAACTACAAACTCATTAACCTGGCCATTGTTCTGGAAAGTCTTTGAGTTTGCACCTTTCTGTGCAGCGTATCCACACCTGAACCTGAAGGTAGCTGGCTATCGCCATCTATTAAGCTTTTTGGAGATGCTATGAAATGCGATGACCTAGTTGGATCCTGATCTGCACCAAAGACTAATTCTGATAAATGGTGATGATGGAGGTTTTGACCTGAAGCCCAGCCCTCGTCAAGTAGCACCCAGGAAGACTTGCAGAGGCAGCATCCTCTGGATTAGCAAGCACACCAGCTGGCACCCACATGCTGATGATGGTTCAGTTAAGGTTAAGGCAGAGCCAGCTTGCCAGCTTATTTTTCCCCCTCTGTGCTATCAAGTTCTCTTTGTTTTGACTAAACGACTGCAAGCCCTATCGGCCTATCCTGGGTAGCGTGATACCATTGGGCATAGGGTCATTATTTTCCTGTTTCAGTGGGATAGAGTGAAATGCTGATTGACAAGGGTCTGTGCCCAGCTGTTGGAACAGATCAGCTCTGAACTTACAGTACTGCCTGGGAAAAACTCAAAAACATCAAAAAGGCAGATAAGGCCTTGTGGAAAACAAATTCCACCCAGTGTAGGCTCAACAATGGTTCCACAATGTCTCTGAGGCACTTAAAGTTCCCAGACTACAAATTGCCCCTAAATGCATCTTGATTAATTTAGCAGAGTTTTGTTTTCGTTTGTGTTTTATGGTAGAAGCATGAAGGGTTTCAGTAACGCAGATCAGCCGGGGTCGCTTTGACCCTTAAAGTCTAATTTTGCAAGCCTTACGTGTCAGTACCATTGTCTGGTAATCGGTGAACACAGAAAATCAAAACTGCCACCAGAGGTGCCAAACAACCCAAGTTACGTTTTCAATTACACACAAAGGGCAAAAAAAAAAAGTCCTGACCAAAAACAATTACAGAGGGAGGTTGTTATTTTACAGCGATGGGTTAATCCAGTGGTTCTCAAACAGGGGGCGGCCCCCCTGGGAGGGCATAGATGCGTGGATGACCAGGGGAAAAATATGGAGTGGAACTAACTTGAATGAACATGATTTCTGTAGGGAAATAAAAAAAACCAAGAGTTTGCTGATGCTATCGTGCTGACCTGAGTCATTTCTTTTATTTCAGTTGAATCCAAGTGGGCTCCTTTTTTAGTTGTTGTTCCCTCAATATTGTTAGATCGATAAGAATTAAATCCCTTTACGTGTGGTGGTGGTGGGGGCATGTTTATTTAGCTTCTGAAGGGGGGGGGGCATGACAGAAACACTGGGTTACTGTGTTCTGACCAAGTGAAGAGAATGAAAAAGGAGCAATGACTTCCTGACCAAAGCCCTCCAGTCCAGCCCGGGCTCAGACTCAACTCGTGACAAAATGCATAAACACTACCCTTCGATGTGAGCAAGTTTGAAAACCACAACTTGGAACCACAACTGAGAGCGTAATCACATCAGTGCTTGGCCTCTGAACCGCTGGACCGGATGTTTGTTTCGCTTGTTTGCTTTCTTGGGCTACGTCGAGCTTTTAGCCAACGTAATCTGCAGAACTGCTTATGGACGCGTCAACTCTTCAAACCTCACACTTGTGGAATGATTCTTCTATTGATTCAGTAAATGGATACACGGTGGGATAGGAGGCGATACCACAACCCCTCTGTGTATGTCAGCTCCCATTAACAACGCAAGAATACACAACATGTGTTCAGAGGGATGCAAAGAGGGAATCCTGAGCCATGTGTCGAGCAGAACTTGTTAATAACTGTTTATTTGAATATACTAAAAAGTACCAGCTGGGTGGGGTTTGCATGGCAAATAGAGGACGAGAGGGAGAAATCTCACTCTGCATTCTAACGCACACTTCCCCACCCTATTACTACTACCCTGGCGGCAGTTTGATTAATCAACTGAGCTCACTGTAGGAAGATTTAATCACTCATCATCCCAGATCAAAACTCCAGGGAGCCTGATCCAGCCTCAGGATCAGTGTTAGAAGCTTCTTGGGATCATCCAAAGCTCAAGCCCATTACGATACACTGGTCAGCTACTTCACAAAATGTCTTTATTGCTACCTTTCTTCTTAGCTCTTACTTGTTTTTCTTTCCCAGCCTTAATTAACCAATTAATCAATCAAAATCTGCGGTTACGGAAACACTACCTTGTTGCTATGCGTCTCTTTTCTACAGGTTGCTTGAGATGTAGAAATTGAAAGATGTTTTAATTTAAACATTTTTTTAACCGAGTAGTTTTTCTTTTCATGCACATCCATGACTTACTTATCGACCTGTAACCAAGACAAAACAACCAAACAGGTCTCAGGCCTCTTGTTTGGCTTGAGAACAAAATATACTGCAAAGTTGCAGGGGGGCATGCTTTTAAAGCTTAAAGGGTGAGATCAACAACTTGATCAACCAGACACATCCAGTTCTGGCTATTTTATGGATTTGTAGCCAGTCAGTCTCCGATCAGTGCCCGGTTTAGTGAAAGCACATGATGATGCCTCTAAAGTTTAGTGCTTCCTCGAGCAGAAACAAGTTGGCTTCAAATATCACTGCCCCTGAAAGGGAAAATTAAGGTTCGAGGGTGGCGATGAGTTCTCTGTTTCAGTCTCATTTGTGACCTTTTTCTATTTTACTTGAGGAGATGGGAGACATTTAAATGGCGCCATGCCATTGTAGATACTGAATAAGGACAAACTTTCTATTCATAATTACAGTTGTCCTCTGGAAATTCATCAACATTAGACCTGCGTGGCTCAAATATCACAACGTGTCAGCAGTATAGGAGCACTATTGGGAAAACACCATATTTTATCATTTGGTGGCTTGCTGGCTGAGAGTGAAACAATTACCCCGAAAGAAGACAATTAAGTTTAAGTTCAATGCTGCATACAGTTTTATGGGAAGGAATAAATGGCAATAAATATTACTGTCAGGGGTAAAAACAGCAACTTACTGCATATTGTCTTTTATCTATTTTATTGTTGTTACTCATTTTATTGCAATTTTATCATTTTTCACCTTGTAATTTTATATTTCTTCCTTTTTGTGTACACATGTCTGCCATTATTGTGGTGTTTATGCTTCTATTGTCTTAGTGGCACCGCAGTTTACTGCTGCTCTGAGCATTTGTGTCATCATTTTGACCGTCATACCTATCGGATATGATCCCATTGGATTCACCCAAGTAATTGCTGAGATCTAGGAAAACCCCTACAATAAAGTCAGACGGGGCAAGAAACACGAGCAGTCAGGCGGCCATAAAGGCTGTAAACAAACAGTTCAGCCAGATTATCTTAACCACTTTATTTGGATGTAACTGAGAGTGAGCGCACATGAAATGTTGGTCATAATCACAAGTATTTTAGGGTCAAGGCTGATCCACAAAGTCGATCTGGACAGTTACATACTGGCCTTTGCTGTCTCTTCCAAATGCAGGTGTTGTTTCTGACCTGTCAAACTTCTTTTTATTCTTACTTTTAGTTTCCCTTTAGCTTGTAAGTCGCCTGTGAAGCACTTAATGGATGACTGATATAACCGTCAATGGCCACCATGGTTGCGCTTTGTGAACAACTACTAATAAATCTAGCAGAGGAACTTCTGTCTTCCACCAAATGCCTACAACCAAGTGATCGTGTGGCAAACAGACCACACCGCCCTTTCTCCACTCGGCTGTCTATTAAAAGGAAAACATGTGGTGTAGTGTCTTGTTTCAGGGAAAGTGAAAACACACACCCGCTGACGTACACCGTCCAGCAGAGGACTCAGGCATGTTGTCTTTCCCCTTCCTTTGTACCACATTCCCTCACTCCCCATCGCCACACGGGGTAGGGGTAAGTGGCTTGACCCCGTTCTGCTATCACCAGGCAGGAAGAAAATCAATCAGTATTCAGGTCATGCCACAGGGACGCCCCCCTTAACACATGACCTCTGACCCCAGCGGGGTTCTCCTCGGAGAGCGTGACAGGGATTTGTCTGTGCTGCCAGCGTCTGCTCCGTGTCCGACGCTAACAAAGTCCTCGTGTTGAGAAGGAGGGGAGGAGCGCGGCCCGACCCCGTCCACCTCCGACACAATAAATCCAGCTGTGAGTTCAAGGTGGCCTGCATCCGACCCCGTCTCTGGAACCATGAAAACGAGCTCCAGTTGAGCCTTTACGCCCTCAACGCCCTCAACGCCCGAGAGCTGAGGGGAGAGGACAGAGGACGCGCTGCCAGTACGCAAACAAACTCATTTATTCATCAACTCATATTTCACTTCACTCAAGTCTGCGACATCCGAACAATTGGGAGGCCTTGTTTCTGTCATGGGAAGTGCATGGGGGGGCAGGATTAGCATAGCGTAATTACACTGGGGAAAGATCCAGACTCCAAGGAGCAAGACATAACCCATAATTTGCCATTGTGCTCCCTATGCAATTGACAGTCGGTCTATGATATTGGAGATAAATGTCGGAATTCAGGCTGTTAGTTTAACTGATGGTGCATTCAGTATGATAATAACCACGGTCTTCCACACAGTGAATCTGATGAGCAGTCCCGCAATAGCTCTTCACCACTTTCCCTCCCCTCCACGGGGTATTATCATGCTAATCTAAAAAGAGGAGATGAAAAAAACACATTTCAGTGAATGGGGAAATATAATAGGAAGCAGGGACCTCTGGAACCATGAGGAGACAAAAGAGGGTATTTTCACCCAGCTCCGCCTGAGCAAAGCAGGGGTGACAAATGGACACAGACATTACGCTGGCTGGTTAATTAAAAGAACATAGCCTAATTAAAAAGATCTTCCTGGCGAATGGACCGCCTCAACTCGGTAACTGACCTGCGTCTCCTGCACATGTTGGACACGGAGCAGTCAGTCTCCCTCTTTTTTTTTTATGGATTTAATTTTCCGATCAGAGGGGCTTTGACTGACGAGCGGCAAACACCGGAGTGGAGAACGCTGCGGGAAGTGCGCCAGATCATAGTGGGGGTGCTGGTGCTTGTTAAATGACTCATGATTTCCATTAGACAAATCAATGAAACTCGTACAAGAGATTTGATTAAATGTAATTCCACGTCTCTCGCACAAAACTTTTTTTGCTATCCAATTATTATCATACAGAAAGTACAGTTGGGGAAAGTTGTTAATGTTCAGGTTGCTCATAATGTGGTGAACTTTGTGGCTGAGAGAGACAATCTGTTTATCTATAACACTGCGTCGATGAGAACTGAAAATTTTGTTCCACTATATTTTACAGCTTTCTGTCACGCCAGTAAAGCAGGTAATACATTTAAATGAGGGACTGAGGTTTCGAGAACACAAAAGTATGTAAACATAAACATATTTCTGCACATGTAAAACATCCTACTTCAGAAACTCAGCGTTGCACCCAACTCAATGTTGAACCTAGCTGGAGTTTTGCAGAATGATGAGGTCATCCAGTGAAAAAAAGTTGGTGCTTTATAAAGCAACACCATCCAGCACCACACTGTTACTGACTGACTTTTTAATATGTTTTAATACATGCACTGCGCACCAGCTAGAGTCCAGGCTGCTGCTGCCTTTCTCAGGGGGGAATCTACCACATTGAACCAGGCTGTAATGTTGCACTAAGGAGGAGAGATGGAGCTGGAAGGTGGGTAATGGGCATAGCTGCATTCCTGCCTTAAAGAAGTATAAACAGCTGTGCAGAGTCTGTGTGTCTGATGGCCTTCAAGCTGGACTTCCTGACATTTTCTCCTCTTGGTACCTGTAGCAGCAGGCCCACACCAACGCAGGCTGTCTTGTGTTTTGCTGGAGGGCTACTGTCAGCCTCAGACTTTCAGAAGGAAAGCGTGAGTGTGTTGCCCCCTCATTCCTTTCACCCAGCCGCCTGTCATTGAGTTGTGACATTAAAGCAATAGTCTGGTTTGGCGGTGGGTGCTTTGTTTACCCCGAGTTGGTTTTCGTGCCGTCAGTCACCAGAAACTGCCCCTCAGGGACAGACGGTGGAGGCAGGGAGGAAATGCAGCAAAGCAATGAAGAGAGATCAAAAGAGCTGAGGAGGATTCATTCGCTGGACCAGGGAAGTGGCTCGTGCGACTGAGTGGGAGGTGTTTTGTTGTGTTTGTGTCTCTCTCTTGGCGGAAATAAGTTTACAGCCTCAGAGTAAATTATTGAACATGTTTTGCAGCCCAAGCAGTCATCCACTGCAGGCGTGCACACACAGGGCAGCACAAATATGGTTGAAATTATCATCAGCGATTACTCTGAGATTGCGCTCATGTTTGGAGGATCCCAGTTTGACTCTAATCCAATTATCTGACAACTTGTCCCTTTTCATCTACATCAGATATTCAACATACAATAACTGCCAATATTGATAATCAGATGTGGAAACTTCCTGTACATCACAACATAAAGACAGGCCGATGCACTTGGGCTCTGAATCTCCAGCTGACTCACGCTTTGACTTTGATTGAGGGTGCTAGAAATGTTTCATTTCCATCTGCTCTCTTATTGACCACATTCACAATAACATAATTATCAATATTCATCATGAGAAAGGTCAGATTACTTTATTTCAGATGTACAACAACAGGCAGGTTGAGGTAACAAGCGATTTGAAGACGTGACCGTGGCCTCTCGATCATTGTGAGTTTATATTTTGTGACAGATTAACAAAAAAAGAATTGTTAAATGAATTGAAGAATAAAATGATCATTCATTTTAGTTCAGCAGTTTCTACAGTGCATACATTTCAATTTAAAAAAATATTAATGAAAGCACTATTTTAAAATTCCTATTAAGACTTCTTCAAGAGACTCATGACGCTGATGATGATGAAGAGTCAATTCCTTTTTCCTGACCACAAGTATGCACCCTGTCTCCCACTCACATTCACAGCTGCAGGGGTGAGTCAACACATGGTTAATAAACTGACACACACACACACACACTCTCTCTCTTGGAATGGGAAGAGTTCAGGGCACTGTAGGGGAGGAGGAGGTGTGTTTTACTCACCCTGGACCGTTGCCCGGTTTGGATTCATATGACACTAACTGAAACCCCCCGATAAACCCCCGCGCTCTACCCTCAAAGGCCGGTTTAAAAATAGCCTCGATTCGATGGAAACGAGCCCGGAGTTCTGAGAAATGGAGGAAAATGACCAAGCTTAGTGTAGGCGAGCAGACTTATCTTACACCATGTCCAAGCCAAATATTCACTGCACATATGGTGACCACTAAAATATACACAAATAATAGCGTGAGAGCTAAAGTATAGACTATAAACAACAGCCAGCATCCACCCCTGAATAATTGCACATAGGTAAAACATTTCATACACATACACGCACAGGGATTCAGAGTTAAACCTTAAAGGAAAAAGCACTGCATTTCTAAATTTAACACATTCCAGATTTAAGTCCGAGGGTATGCAGAGTGTTGTTTGCGGAAAATCAGCCACAATTCCTATCTGCAGAGCACAGGGTGCATGCATAAGAAATCGGATAAAGAGCCTGAGGGAGAAGCAGAGTTGGGAATCCAATCTGAGTTTTATAAACCATCAATGAGCCTTTCACCTAAAATTAGAGTTTAACTTCATGCCGTCCATTCAAAGTGTGTACAGCGCAGGAGGTGCGACGGGACTTGGCCAACTTTTCAAGGAACAAGGTCAAACGGCTCTGCTATTTTTGGAAAGTTTGGAAATTGGAAAGGATGCCGTTCGGTCCCTTGTTGAAGGTATGCAAGTCACATTACACTACTGAGAGGAGAGCCCGTTCCTTTGAAAAGAGATGTGCGAAAAAATATAGCGTATTTTAACTGAAGACAAATTAATAAATAAATTAAATAATATGTGAATACCTGTCACCTTCGGAGTGTGTGCAGAGCAGGAATGGGATATGATGGGGCATTACGGTGTGAAGGCACCAGATTTGGATGAAGAGGACAGGAAAAAAAAGGGGCTTATCTTAGGTTTTTAATTTCCTGCTTCATTTCACGTTTCAGGGCCATAAAAATTCTCATTTTGAAAAACTGCAATAAGCAACAATGAGACATGATCATAATTCAGAATTACTTCTATAGTAACTAAGCAGCAGACCCCCCCCCCTCCGTCACGCAGTCAGCCTAATTGCTTTAGCCAAGATGTGACAAGCCAGACAATTGCTGTGCAACAGATTATCAAAAAGAGAAACCTAAAAAAAAAAAAGTCCATCAGATATTCAATCCCTCCGTCTCACTCTGCCAAAAAGTCCTAACCCACAATGCTTTGTGTCACCCGCTGTTCTGTAGATCTGCTCTGCAGCCTCAGGAATGGTGACTACTTACATGCAGGACATAGCGCTTTATGCATTTCACTCTCCGAGAACACACGACACAACCAGAAACGATGAGTCCAGTTAGTCCTCAATGATCATCATCGACAATCCGTGCTTTTTTATAATTTCACTGTTACACGTTCAGTTTCAACTAATCGCTTCAGCTTCAGGTCAGTCAAAACAAGCTTCAGGCTGCAGAAACCTGCGATAGACATTTGTCATTATTATTGACATTTAACAGATTAAACCACGAATCAATAAGTAACTGACATATATATATTATTAATAATGAATTCTTCAGTCACAGTTTCAGCAGATCGTTCAGTGTCACAACTCGACTGATGTTCATTCACACTCATAACTTTCAGTCTCTCTACAGACGGCCTTCACAAGATTACCTGCATTAAAACTACATTTAAAAAGGTTTTCTTATCTTAACATTGCACAAAGCAGGAGCTTAGGCGTGCAGCCGACTCCTAAATCACACCTAAATTAAAACAGTCTGGCAGAGAAGTTTGTCCAACTCACTTGCGTTTAAACAGACTAAGAAACGGCCTAAAAACAGAATTGTGCCACAATAGACGCGGCCGACAGCAGACTCTCAGGCATCATCGGCCAACTTAAATGAAGCCAACCTGTTTTTCTATCATGTCGGGCTCAACCATCTTTTCTCTCAATTTCATCATTCAAATCTGTTGTGAGATTCCAATCCGTGTCACCAAAAGGCAGGATGTGCGTTGTCTTAATCAGGATATGCAGCCGCACGTCACGTCACGACGAAGCATCCCATTAAAAAAAAAAGGGGGATTTGGGATTTTAATTTGGGATGAGACATTCAAGGCGACATGCGTCAGTAACAACTTCTTGTGCTGAAAACAAGACAAATGTCTGCTGTGCCAAAGTTCTTTTTAAGAGTGCACGCCAAATCAGAGCGAGGTGGTGAGGGGCCCTGGGTATCTGGTAGGTCTTTCCAGGGAAATAACCTCTGGCACAAAGATGGATGGTTACATTTCCTGCAGCAACAACAGCCGTTTGTTTGGAGGAAATAGGAGAGTAACTGGACTGTTAGTAGAAGCTGTGATAGCCACCAGGGCTGAACAGGCGAAGAAAACAACTCCACTAACAGAAACGAAAACTTCACAAATTGAAAAAATAAGGAAAAGGACGTTACAGTGCCGCCCACACCACTTGATTGAGAGCCAATCTGCGGTAAACGAAGCACAGAAAAGCCACAGCAACACACACACACACACAATGAAGATGGAGATGAGGAAAAAAGGTGATGTTGCAGTAGAGGGGGGCAATATGGGTAAAAGTTACCAACGTTACCAATTTATATAATATATAACCTATATGTATTTTATGGAAATGCATTTTACAAACAGTTTATAGCTAAAAGAGCCAGATGGATTAAAAAAAAAAAAAAAAAAACACTAGTAAAAAAATCACAGTACTTAATCACGCAGAGTTTTGTAAAAGTCGCCAATGTGCAACACTGCCCACAACAAATGAATAACACATACCGTGGTTATTTGTCATACTCAGAATCAAACACGAATGAACTGTACACAGGTGAGAAGTCCATTAGGTTTTTATCTGTTCACTTATCCTTGGCAAACAAGCAGAGACAGAACAAAGACACCACGGCTCCTGCTGCTTCCTGCTCTACCTGCTGGCACCCGTCTACCTGAGGAGCCTATAGTTCTGCCTAATGCTTACAAAACAGAATTAGCACAAGAAAATACTAGCTAAATGAAGCAAATATCAAAGAACTCAAATACTCTAAACAAATGATAAATAGCTTCGACACAGCAAATAGGGCTGCGCGATAAGACAATATTAATTGTTTATAGTGATCATGGATTATGACTGAGTAACATTTATCTAGGAGGCATCTGTTTGATAAAATAGAGGATCAAAGGCTCCGTTTCATCTCTGGCGACGATCAAAATACCTAACAGTATAAATAGATTTGAACACTTATGGCTTGTGTTCATAAAGCTGTAATAGACTGCTGCATCTGAAATGTGCTTTTTTTCTGCCGTTGCTTTCTTTCTTGGTCATGCGTTCGTCATTTGCAGCAAACACATTCAGCTTCATTCTGTTCTGTATCATGTTCATGTCCCCCCCCCCCCCCCCCCCCACCAGCTGCAATTTCTCTAACATTTGAGTCGTGATCTCTGCCTGAATGACGGCACAGGATGGTTAGGTGAACCGGTGTTAAGAAGTGAGTTTACCGTACGTGCAGAGGTGACTTGAATTAGGTTGGTGAGAAGTTCATTGCAGTTAAAAGTGCGAACGATACAGAAACGCTCCGACGCGTCACTAATTCATTGTGTTTCATAGTGTTTATGAATCATACAGAATTAAATAAAAATGAACGTTTCCTTTTTGAAAACAAACTTTCACAGAAGTGTCCAATTTCTCCTCTGGCAACAAGAAGGACAGGAGATTGGGAAGTCAGGGGGGTGATTTGCTCCACTTTCAGCCTGGCTGGCTAATCAATGATGCGGGAGGTCTGCCCTCATTATGAAGTGATTAAGAGATCATTTGGAGCAACAAACCAATGCACTTTTTCCGTCCCCCAGCCCACCCAACTAAGGGTTCAACAATCAATAAGTGGTATGTATGGCCAGAGGCTATTTACAGAGACACTTGTTTCCTTATTTCAGTCGCTTCCTTCATTAAACACAGGAGCGAGGAGAATCGAAGTGGATTTAGAGGGGAAGTTATGTTCCTGTACTCTCCGTGGTGGCGAGAGGGAAAGTGCTGTGATGTCTGTATTATCTTAATCTTTTGGGAGTTAATATTATGCTACCGAATGTTAAGGTTTTTTAAATAAACAGGATTCAGGGGATTGTGGGTGATGCAGCTGAATGGGAGTTTTGAAGATCTTTGCGCTTAGTCATCAGCTAATAATCCTTTAAAACGGTGAAAATCCATGCACACATGAAGCCGCATTAGCTACTTCTTTACATGAAATATGCATGAAAAATGACAAGGATTCAGTTTTGGATGATTCATTTTCTTCCCTTTCAAGAGAGATCCTTTTTGTTGTGCATGCCTCTTCCAAGCTGCCCTGTGGGTACCACGCACAGCCTCCTTGTCACACAAGTCAAAGTGTGTGCGTCTATGATACTACACAGTGAATAGGTACTCTCTCCTTTGTCTAAAGGGCAACTGACACAGGAGTGAGGGAGGCAAAAAGCATGAATCTCCAAGTATTATGACTCTGGCTGCAGAATTCAGCAAAACCACAAACAAAACACAGAAACCTTGTGCGTGACTTTACATAGAAATGAAACAAAGAACAATAAAAGTCTTGAAAACATACAGTAACTGAGGTTTTAATTCTTGACAGATCCTTTCATGAGACCCTCTCTAGCCTAAAAATATAAATCTGAGGCAATATGCTGACATTGCGAGCTACAGGTTATATTTTCCCCTTTAATTGCTGGACTCCATCCACCGTGCTTCATGAAGCGTAACCAGACAGTCATCCAGTGTTCCTGCTGCGCTGCTTGTGGCCGTGGCTGGTTGGCAAGCAGAGCCCAAGTCCATGTTCGACAAGGGGTTAAGGTTTCTGAAGAACGGCTCGACAAAACCACAGGAAGACAGCCAGTCTGGATGGACGGACAGAGGCCTGTCAGTTGTCCAGTTTGTGGTCTGCCGCCTCCCGCCATCTTTTTCTTCTTCTCCCTCTCCTTCCCTCTAGCCTTTCACTGAACTCAAAGCTTTTCCTCCCAAAATTTACACACTCATCAGCTTGGCTATAATTTCCAGTCCTGCACTAACCACACCAGGACCACAGGAGGGAAGCCACTGCACGCCTGTTTTTGGAATCAGAAATAATTACAAGCCTGCCAAGGATTCGAATCTAATAGCTGATGATTGGACTAGTGGGAGAAAAGGTTGTCAGCACTGAAAACATCCACTGTATTCACTTTTATTTCCAGAAGGCTGCAACAATAATGGGGAAACAGATGTAACTAAACTGGCAGTTTACATTATGTCTGTGCCACAGGCAATCTGTAAATGAACTTTAAAAATAATACAGGCCAATGTACCTGGGAGATACTGTGCACTGAATCATCAAAAAGGGGAGGGGAAACTTTTCTTCCAGGCACAGTAAAGAAGTTATTTCTGCTCAGTTGGAAGAGCGGCTGAAGACTATTGGGACAAAAAGCCCCATCCAGTCAGGACAGTGATGGAGGACCCACTTCAGCCACGCTGCAGAAGGCACGAGGCGGGTCTGCCTGCTATTCTTAACCTGTGCATTTGTAACGCTTGATGCAACATGTTAATGTGATTTCTTTCCAGCTGTGGCCAAACGGGGCCAGACCTGGAGGCCAAGGCCTGGTGGTCTCAGCAGATAGCCTGGACCGGCCTGTGCTGTGTCAGGCCTGGATTATGGATGACAGGGAGCCTGCGGGGCTGACAGGTAATAATTCACTCCCCAGGGGTCCCACACCCTTCACTGGACACAACACAACCAGCCAGGAAAAGGTGGGGGAGGGTGGAGGGACACGGCCTTGGAGCTCACTTCCTCATAGCCCACCCTCTTCCCCTTTTTTTCCACTATCCACTTCAAGAAACGGGGTTCTCATTGGCTGCCCAGTTGCCACGGGTAACCAGCCATTATCAAAATGAAATATGAGGTGCCACAGACCGGTGCCTCTCTCAGGTGCAGGGCCAAACAAAGTCCCATATGTTGCGGATGAGGAGCTGAGATTAACTGTTGCTTCCTGAAGCACGGCGCTGCACCGGCCCATTCTTCAGACATCGGCAGACGCACAATGCCGCCATGTGCTTGAGGTCTGAGACACTTCAGACAAATCACCGTTGTCGAGGCGCCACAACAATAGTCCCAAAAAATATTATCCAATGCTCTCAAGTTCTACTGAGCTTGAAATGGGGGCAGGAATGAGCGTGAGTGCAGCAATTCAGCAACTTCAAGTTCGCCCAGGGATTTAATGTAACGTATCTTGTCATCATGTCCCGGGGAATCTCTTTTCCTCTGACCAATCCAAACTGCAGACTAACTGTGTGTGTTTAAGTCTTATATGTAGCTGTGTTCAGATATTGAGCACTTTATCTCGATGATGAAAATAGAAATAGGACTGCTGAACGCCCCCCAAGGGCCACAGTCCTCAGCCCCATGGTTAGGAGCCTATTTCAACCATCATTACCCTGAGGACCCATTAGGAAGATGCCATCTGCACACGCGGGGCCCCTCCATCGGGGCCTCTTGTCATTTCAAACTAAAAGCAAGCGCAGAAATGGAAATCGGAAATAAAATTACAAACTGGGCTAAATGCACCATTAACCACGCTAACTGAGCGATGGACCTATCGGGGCCTGAAAATGAGAGCTGGACGAAGAGCGAGCGATTTTCAGAGGTGACGAGGAAATGAATGCACTGCTGGTGCTTTGCTCTCTCGCACATTTACAACTGTAACTCACCCGTCAGCAGAATGTGACTTTCCTAATGGTGTTGTGAGGAAAAAACAGAGAGGAGGAGTTGATTGTTTGTGAGCGTGGGAGACGGCCACAAACGAGGGTTGAATATAGATTCGTATGCACTATATATATATATATATATATATATATATATATATATATAGTGTAAGTAGGAGTGCAAGCAGACATCGTGGTAAGCATCAGACAGACTCGGAACATCTCACTTCTCCTGCAGGGCAGCACCTCTCCTTGTCAGCAGACCAGTAACATGTCAAATAGAATAACCTGAAACCACATTGCAATGTCCTCTGAGCAGCACAGAGTGCTAAGTCACTGTACAACTGCGGGAGGAAACCGCAAGCAATCAGCGGCCTCCCCATCCTGTGATATCACTGCAGCAGCTGAGGCGAGCAGGGACAGGGACAAGACCTAAGAAAATCACAAGATCGGACCACACTGCCTCCACTTAAACATCTGACCGGACGGAGCCGGGAGTGCATGACGTTTCCAAAAACAAGAGGCACAGACTGAATGAGCAAAAGCTGCCTCTGCTGTTCGATCAAGGCGATGTAACCCTAAAGCTGAACATACATTTTTAAAAAGCCTGCAAAACTTTTGCAAGGCTAGGGATAGATCAGAGAAAATAAGAGGATCAGACTGCCTTTGAGTCAGGTAGAAAGGCACACATTGCCTTGCAACAGGCCAGGATCGAAGAAGTGGTGGTGTAGTCTGTCTCTGTTTGTGCATAAGACAGATTTATTTATTGTTGAAACGTTCTTAGCCTCAACTGAAACTCAACACCCACTGAGGGCGATGAGGAGGCTAATGCACAACAGGCTGAGACAAATCATAGTCCCTTCTGCAGAGGATGGCTCAAGAGCAGCTCTGAGAATCTATTCCAACATAAATAACCATCAGCGGCTCCTGGGAATCTTTTTGAGAGAAAAACACAGGTTTCTCATCTCTTTGTGCATCGTAGGCAATACTGAAGTCCAACACAGAGACTGCTGCTGAAAGTCTGCGTGCAAAAGCAGAAACCTGTTAGAACAATGAGCTCATCGTTTTCCCCCCTCGAGTTTGGCATTAAGACAAAACTGCAGATGAAGTAAGCATGATTTAGCAGGTAACATCTATGCAAAGCGAGAGGGAAATGTGCCGTTTCAATATGATCGAACAGTCACGCAAACGCCGCTTTCTTTTCCAGGCACTCACAGTTGATTTGTTCATGTTATCTGCAAGGAAAAAGGACAGCAAGCCCCCCCCCCCCCCCCCCCCCATTATGTGTCGCTTTTCTTTGCACAAAACAGGTCCTGAGTAAACAAATTTGGCCTGTTTCCGTTGGAAAATAAACCACAGTGTCTAAGGCAGGACGCCACTCAAAGAGGCTCGTTATCAGTTGCTAATAATTCGCGATAAGTTGCAAACAACAATCAACAGAGAGCGAAAACATAATCTGAGCATTTCCACACAGCATATATAAACCTGCGAATTCATGTCCAAACCCGAACACGGCGCGGAGGACAACAACGTGTCTCACAGCTCGCACAAATCAGCGTAACGTCAGCTGATGCGGGTTAATCAATCCTGCTGTTCATCCTCAGCGAAGAGACCAGCAAGAGTCCTGAACCCGCAGCCGAGGAGCAGAGAAAGCAAGCGGCTTCTCCGGACCCCAAACCCAACTTGGGCAGAGTGAAGGGATAGTTCAGGCTCGTAAAACGAGTTGGAAATGTTGTCTTCGCGTGATTAAAACTGATGTTTGGTGTTTGAACGCAAATGAAATGGTGAAATAATATATCCGCTCTGGCAAACTCGGAGAATCAGACTCCTAATGAGCAAAGTAAACGCAGCTGCAGCAGCAGCAGCAGCAGCAGCATCGCCGCTGAGGTCCCCGACGAGAGAAGCGAACCACTTCTTACCGTATTGTTTCCTCCGTACCTCCAGCGTGCGAGAAATAACCGTCGTAGTCTCTCCGAGCAGACGCTGCAGCAGAGAAGAAGCGCTAACGTCGCCGTGAATAAGGCAGCAGAGTTGTTAGTTGTAGCTAGTTTTCTTCGTCAGACGGTTAGTAATCCCAGAGCGCCGGAGCCGCGGAAAGGCGCCCCTCACTCCTGTGGCAACACTGGAGCCAGACTGAAATCACAACACTTCGGGAGCCGCTCAGGCCACGCCCCCCCGCGCCGTAGTTTGACAGGAATTCCATCCAATCACGGAGCGACGTCGGGGGTCGAGTCGTCTCCGATTGGTTGAATCGTTCGAGTTTTTGTGCTGCGCCCCCGCCCGGCTCGGCTCACTTTTCTCCCAGATGTTGAATGCCAGAACATCAGGGGCCCCTGTGACACGGGCCAGCCAATCAGAGCGCAGGAAAGGGGATTTAAACTCACACATAGTTTGACTTTATGGGAGGAGTTATTTAAAGGAATGTTAAACTACATTAGCCACATTGTTCTACTGTAAAGTATATTGTATTACATCATATTACTAAATATGTGGTATTATATTTATATAATTTACTATATTATACTAATACATTTCCTGTTGCACATGGCAATATACTGTATATCATAATTACAACAATCTATGCACAAGTCATTTGTAAATGTGACTATTGAAGTTCTCATTCATCGTATGAGGTCTGAATATTATTACTTTACTAGGACTGCAACTAACAGTTATTTTATATCATTATTTAATTTGTAAAATAATCATTTTTTTTATAAAAAATATCAGAAAATTGTGAAAGCTTGGCATTTTTGCTTGATACATGACTTAGACCGTTCCTTATCAGTTTAATGTAGATTCATTTTCTGGTAATTAAGTAACTGATTAAATGGCTAATTGTTTCATCACAGTACAGTGTTTAGTCCACAACAACACATACTGTACAAATCAATATATGTAACGCATACACACATTAAATGTCTCTTTCAAATAAATCATGTTCCTACAGGAGGCTACTGTGTAAAGAGTGATGCAGGACGTGTTTTTGTAGGACAACCTGGATGTCAGCGTCGCCCTGGTTCCCCCGACAAAAAGCCAATGGGATTTTTCCATTGGATTTTGGATTATTGCAGAAAATAAGCTCTGTGTAAGTTTATGATACTTACATGTTTTGTTCAGCAAGATAATCTTCACAACTGAACCACTTTTATGATTTTTGAAGTGTAAATGGAATCACCAGAATTAAAAACCTAACATTAAGCTATAAACGAACTCCACCACGGTCACATTATTTCAACGTTGCCTCCACTAAGCTTCCAACTTGTAAGCTTCGAAATTCACAAGTGGGATATTTACTGACGTATTTCATGTTGTTGAACAGAACGTGAAAATCTCTTGAGCTTGTGTTAACCACAGACCTTATTTCATAACATAACATCTAACCAAAAAACCCATTAAAGAACCCACTGGCTTCGAGACGAGGGAACCAGAAGTGTGAAAATGCTAACTCATATCTGGGTTTTAGGACTCACCCCTGCATCACCCTATAGGAGGCACTGAACATGCATGTACTCTGAATGTACTCTTCCTACGAAGCAGTTAATCAGCTGGTGATTAAGATGTGCAGTACATTCCCAGGAACACTAATAAGACACCTATGTAGAGATGGAAGCACTGAAGCATTAGGTCTGACTCTGCATCAGCATTTGAAGATAATCTGATAGATGACCATGGACTCACTGACTCATTCATCTCTAGCCTTCATCTATTGCATTTCCATTTCAGTCAGTCTTTCTTGTCGAAATGCTCTTGTGTTATAAAAAAAAAATGGACAACAGTTCAAGTGGCTCCTGCAGCAATTGTCTGCACTGGTTATGATACATATACTGTTAGCCACTTTGCTAGTCAGATAAATAAGATGGCCTCCTTTCAGGTCATGCTTGTTCATTACATTCCTCTTTGGCCTCAAGCCGCAGAAAAATGGTTGTGAGCTTTTGGTCGACTTTGACTCAACACTAGAAGATTTACTCCAGTCATTTCTTTTGGCAGTGCGACGCTGCCTGTTGTGGTGAGGCTCTTTCGAGGGGAGGGAGAGGACACGAGCTCAGAAGGCCATGATTCGCGTGGACTCGCTAAAGGTTTGGCTTCCCTCAATTCACCACATTACCCTGCCAGTAATGCTTTTGGCAGTAAAGCGGCTTGATATATTGACAAGCTGTTCTCCTTTTAAATTTCCAGAACTTTCTTTCTTGTCTTCAGAGAGCAGTCGCTGCATCCTGCATGCAAACACCTGTAGAGCCTGAGGGTCCGATGTTTGCGCATTGTAGACCTCGACATGTGCAGCGAACATGCTAAGCTACTGCAAAGTGATTGCTGGGTTGACGGTTATCGGTGTTATTAAAGGAATAGTTCAACACTTTGGGAACTAGGTTCATTCGTTTTGTTGCCGAGAGAGAGATGAGAAGATTTATATCGCTCTCATGTCTGTATGGTGAATATGACGTTACAGTCAGCAGATAGTTGGCTAGCTTAGCATAACTATAATGGTGATTTGTCCTCAAAATAAATAATAAAACAAAAAACAAACTCAAAATCAAACAGCCACTGAGGCACCTAAGGAAAATAATCTAAAGCAGGGAAAGTAAGTCCAAAAAGTCAATTGTCCAGGCAAGTTAATTATTAAATATCACAAAACAATGAATAGCTCCAACAATAATGGTTGGAAGCGGGAGGGAAACAGCCAGCCTGGCTCTGTGCAGGTAACAAGGTAACACAGCCAATTAATTGACGTGTTGTATTGATGTGTATTATTTGATACTTCCATCATCGAATCATCGCCTACATCTGGGGAATGAAGAAGAAATTGACGACAGTATCTTTTTTGTTGTTGTTTATTACTTACAAAAAATAAAGTGAAAAGACGACAGGTTGTGGTTTTACAGGCGTTATGTGTCCAGTCTTTGTACTAAGATAAGCTAAGCTAAGTGTCTGCTGGTTGTAGCTTTATATTTAGCATCCAGACGAGAGTGGCATCAATCTTCTCATATAACTCTCTCATTTAAATTAATCTTTTAACGATGAAGCCCTTTACTAAAGAAATTAGTTTTTTCGAGTATTTCATGTTTTTCTGATCACTGATCTCCCAATCTGTCAATCCAGGAGGATTTTGTGATGAAAGTTTGTAATTAACGCTCTCTACCTGCCTCGTCAACTTTATTTTGTGACTTTCAGCATACAAAAGGGGGGTGAACTCCTTGCCTCTTGCCGTCTTATCTCACAAAAACCACACATACAGCCAAAACAACAGAGGTGTTGAAAAATTGAACACAATAATTGGTTAGAAAAGGGCAGCAATGCTGTGGGCTGTCATCATCATTCAAACTGCTGCTCACTTGTTTGCACAGGAACAAGGAAGTTGCAACAGTAAGCCTGTGAAACTTTTGCAAAGGCACAAACAACACAGGGATATTAGAGACTCTGTTAAATGAGCACTCCTCTGACAGACAGGTGCAAAAAAAAAATAAAGCTACCACAGAAACATTGCAAACACTGGGTGACATTGAGTTATTTTCCTGCCAGTATATTTTGATATTCCAAGTTTGAGGAGCAGTTAGCTGTAGGATTAAGGTAGTGAATAGTAGTGATGATTTCAAGCGACAAAGCCAAAGTCACAGTTTCAAGCTACTCTCTCTTCCACTAGCCTCAGACAGAGAACAGATTTCGCAATAGAAGGCTTCTGTCATTGTTTTTCTTTTAAATAAAAAGCTGAACACCTTCCCGCGTTTTCTGTCCATATTTTGAGTTAAATTGTTTCTGCTACTATACATTACAACACATGTAAAGCCAATAGAGAATAAACCACAATAAAGCAGCGTCTGTCTTGTTAGCATTCTTCAGCTCTGGTGCGGTTTTGATTGTGAGACAATGGCTACGTCACGGGAGCTTGTTGAATGCCAACAAAAGGAGGTTAAATTATGAATTGCTTAAATGTGACTGACCAGTAAAGTATTAAGTACATATTTAGCTTGGACTATAGAAAACCTTTTCAGGAAGATTAGTTAAGTCAAGTCCATTTTATTTATATAGTCCAACATCACAAATTTCATAACCGCCTTAGGGGGCTTTACAATCTGTACAGCTATTAAAGAAACCCTCTTAGCATGACGCTCTTTGTTGCTTCAGAATTAATTGGCTATGTTTATTTTTATGAATGAACATGTCACCCAAATGCCACAATGGCTCATTTGTGGAAAGCATAAGCTCTCAGGCTGTGACTACTCAGACAGTACTTTATTCTGTTAAACTCAGTTTTATTTTAGTTTTGGGTGTCTTGAAGGGAATAATTTGTAATAAAAAGATTAAATGAAGCCAGTTATTCTTCAACATCTCCAAGATTCAACATTGGTTTCCTGTAACTATGAAGACAATCTTTTGTTAACTGTAACCATGTCATTTAGTTGAATAAGCTTGAGCATACCTCATATCAGAAATTGCCTGCATGGGTCATTTTGCAATTTTCTTCAAGTATATTCATTGTGTAGAGGAATAGGAAAAACACACTATAAAACACCAAAATATGGGTAGGAATGTCAATAGACTGGATGTCTTCCTTCAACTACAGGACAAACATTTTGTGGAATGCTCGCATCAACACTCACACTTGCACAGGGCCTGTAACCCAAATACCAAAAGTGTTAACAAATACAAGATGTCCTTGTAACCATGAGAGCAGTCTTAGGAAATCATTCTGCAACCTATAGGTTGAGTCAGGACTGACAATCATGCTGCAGGACACCAACAAATGCCTGCGCTGAGGGAGGAGCATGTGAGCACAATGGCTGAATTCAAACAGCCTGTTTTGGAGTCCGCTGGAATGACTCGAAGACTTGCGTCACCTTAGAGCCAATTATGAGAAACACACACAACACAAGCTATATATTTTGTGTTTGGTCCCGTGGGTCTCTTTGAGGGAGCAAAAGCCCTGAAAGAACAGGAAGGGAGAGGAGTGGGCTATGAATCCAGCATAATGATGACAATGTTCCACAAGGCTTTAGTGTCTCCTCCTCTCACAGGACTGCAAAGACTGAATATCTACCTGTATATACCTGGAAGCTGGGCACATCCCTGTCTGTCAGTAATCATTAATATATGTAAATGTATTAGTGCAACTCCATTGGGAAAATACAACATGAAGTAGCTTCCACTCTGCATCTTTTTAATATGTGTATGTGACTGAAGGGTGTGCATATACTGTATGGTAATGCCTACTCTCTGTGAGTGTCCTTAACTTGAGCTGAATAGAGTGACATTGTTGTTCTGTTATGGTACAATGTAGTGAATCTTAGCATGTAAGGAGTTTTTATATTAAGCAATTTTAAAATGTACATAATGTGTACTTAAACGCCTTTATATTCTGTACGTTGTCCCTCAATTTAGGGGAAGTAACTTCTACAGGACAATTTAAGATTAACCTATAAAGTCATCATATTTAATATTTGGTCGTAAACCCTTTGCAGTCAATGACTGTCTGAAATCTACCCATAGACATCAGCAGACAGTTGATATCTTCCCTGGTGATGCTCGCCTTCAGTCTGGTCGCCACCTGATTGCCAGCCAGAAAGTCAATATTGGATGATTCTGCAAAATCGATGATAACATTTTTTGAAAATTCAGTGCCAAGGCTTTAAAATAACAGTTTTCTACAACATCTATGAATGGCAACTACACTATGGATAAGGCATTGTTGAGGTTAGGCAACTAAAGTTTCCAAAGATGCCAAATATGTCAAGGGGAATTTTATGGAAATGTACAAGACATCCAGAATATTTCCATTTGGTGGAATGGTGCGGTAATAAAAAAACATGGCGTCTTGGTTTTGAAGATTTTACTCAGTGTAAACATCAGATATCTTCAATGAAGAGCTGGAACATGTTGTTACAGAATATGTATAATACTGTCAGAGAGAGAGAGAGTGGAATAAAATGTTTTCCTCTCAAAGCCACCAAAGGACGGCTTTAAGGTTGGAAGCAAACTCCTGTCTCTAGCATGAAAGTCAGACTGGCCTTATTTTCCACCTTGCTACGACGACACCTCACTGCTTCCTGCATTGGTACTGAACTTTTTTATTGGAGATCAGTGGTGCTCTGCAGAATCATCCAATAGAACATACTGTAAATCCTGCTGGGCTCTCTGTGTGAAACACATGATCATTTGGAGTCATGCAGGTGATTGAGAGTCAAAAACATTAAAAGGTGTGTAAAAAAAACTCCTAGCTTGCCTCGTCTGTACATTTCGGATCCTTCTCTTGCTGTGTCTTGGGATATTTGTAAAAAAAATAGCTCAAGTCCTGTTTATTTGATGTGGATATAAACACACTCAAATTAAAGCTGAAAGTCAACACTTGCACCTCACAGTCATTATTTCATTTCAAATCAAATCAAATGTGCTGGAGTGCGGAGCCAAAACAATTGAAACATGCCATCACAGACTGCACTGTATATAGATGACATATTGTAGTGATCACATCATGTAATGATTAGGCAGCTCTAATGCCAAGGCTGTATTTCCACACAGAGTGAAAGTAAAACATACCTCAGGCTGCTGATCTAATACGGCCGAGTATGAAGACGTGATGACTTCACAACACGAGCAGCCATTAGGAGAGACTGGAAACATGTCGAGCCATTTGGCTGTATTAGCGATGCTCTGTGTGTATCTGGTGTCTGTGTGATCTTAATCCAATACGGGGATTCATAATCCCCAGCAGGTTTTTCAACTAAACAAAGCTTAGGGGAGATTTGGTTGTTTGTTTATCATCTGAATTCATGTCAAAAGGTCAGCTTCAGGACAAATGGAGCTGTAATTCTCCCTCACTTCTTCCATCACTGCCAAAACACTGAGCCTGAGACAGAAATCTGCTGTCACAAAATGTCCACTTCACCAACTCGCACGGACGTAAACACAAGCACATGATACCCTTCCAGTATATGTATCCACTGTTGCATACCAATGATTTTGTGTTAAGCCATCAAACTGTAGCTTACGATTGGACGAGATGGCCGCTAAGCCCCTTCTGTTTCAACAACACTACTAGTATTGATATAATAATCTTAGTAATAGTCTGAAAACTTATTTATCCCTATGGTTGCTATTGCTAATAATGTTTTATGCCCATTATCTGGGAGTTATGACTCAGTTATGTCATCATCTCGAGAGACATCAAGCTGCTACCTCATCATCATTAATTCATTATCTCCAGATAACAAATGGTGCTCGTGTTTATTTTCAAAAGCCCAGTATCTCAAGATAACTATTTAATTATTCAATTCAAATATTGTTTTCTTGTGTCCGTAGCTTAAAATGTCTCAGTATTGTAGGATAACGGGTTTGTATTCTTCATTCATACTTTATCATTTCGTCATGGAGTGATTCCTCTCGGCCCTGAGAGAGGAAGACCTCCCAGAGGAGAACAGCTCAAAAGCGACAGATGAGAATGTAATCAGCCTACATATAATATTATGACCTGATTGCTGATCATGACATGATGGTTTAACGTCTTGAGATAACAAGATAATGAAATAATCTTTTAACTCTGTATCTAGCAGGGTTAAAACGGAATATAAACAAGCTGCAATAATCAACATTTTTATATAAACAATGGAGCAAATAACGTGAATGGCGTCACCTTACCAACCTAATTTCCAGCAGCAGGCAGCTGTTTTCAGTGAAAAAGATCTGTTTAACAATGTTATGATACCTGCCCAGCAACCAAGACAAAGTTAGCAACTAGCTGGTGAACGTAGCAGCCAGATATTTGTCTCAAGAGCTGGTGAATACCAAAGCAGAGATAAATGGAGAGTGAAAATGTAATGCAAGTTTGTCAGGTGGCCAGAAACACGGCTCAAAATGAATGCTAATGTTGCTCCGCATCTGCTGAATGTGTAAACAGCCAAGTGTTTTCTAACAGGTTCACCATAACAACTTTATAAGGTGGTAATATGTCAGTGTTGTGTCCAACAAAATGTTCAATTAAGGCTGCTTTTTTTTTTATCTGGATAAAATTAGATCAAGTTACGATCACAAGAAAAGAAGTACAATGAGATAATTACCTTGTGAATTCATAAAAAAGGAGCCTAAGAGTTGTTGCCAGCGACAACAGCCCTCTGCTTATATACAAGAGGCAACTGCACACTATTGAGACATTTATGATACGAAATGTACAACTAACAGTAAATTATGCCACACAAACTACTGCTGTTTGTTGTTGCTGAGTCAGAAATGGAACAGTTTCAGAAGAAGCAGAGTCTTCTCATTCTCGTTGCCAAACAAATGAGTTAGCCTTTAGCCTCCAACAACAGGCCACATGCCAACATGGGTTTTAGACTTCACATTAGGCTGATCTATGAATGTGATATCAAGCAGCCAACATAATGCAAGCCACAGCACAACTGTGATGTCATTCAGAAGATCTAGAGGCAACGCTAAAGAAACAGTTTGTGAATGATCAAAATGATTTATCGATTTCATTCATTCCATGTTATATTTTCTTCTAAACAGTGAATGCGGGCGTGCTTCATGCTGGTAGAGCTTCACTGCCTGACACAAGGACACTCCAGCAGAGTGGACACTTGCTGACACTGCAGTTTGAACTCCGGTCCTTTGGCTGAAGGACACACTCTCCGGGTGCAAAGCCTTTGAGCTGCACTAGTCTAATCTGTGGCTAAAACACCAGCATGTGGTTCACATCCATGTGAGTGAACACATCTTGAGGAACCTCATGACATTCAGCCCGGAGCTGGCCTGATGCACGTGGTCAACGGTTTTTTCTTTTTTTTTTTTTGGCGCATGAAAAGCATGTGGATGGATTTATGAACTAAATAAAGTGTAATAACTGTATGTAACTGCATGTATGTGTTATAAGGACAAAACTGCCTGCTGCTGTTTTGGGGGAGAATCCATATGTTATTGAATCAAATCAGGACAGAAATAGTCTGTTTATGTGGTGTTTGTATCACATGAATTCAGTGTAGTGGTTTGCCCACAAGCATCCAATAAAACACACATAATGTGAGTGTTTAATTGGGTGAGAGTGTGACTCTCTGCCCCGAGGGACCTCCGGTCCCGTTGGCGCGGCACAAACACCAACACGACCTGGGTGAATGGGTTTCAATGCCACCGAGCTACACTGGAAACATGTTGTCCTGCTCTACTTCGACTCGGTTGGTCATGTTCCTGCCCTCCCCAGCGTCTAGACGGGTCAGTGGAATCCTTAGATGTAACCACATAAAGCAGACGGTGAAGACAATAATAGAAAATGCAGCTCTAAATCTGTGGTTTGAACTGATCATATCTGCAGCACTTTTACCCCACAAGACTCTTTTGTTGCTGTTTTCTGTCAGTTTTGATCTAATTTCCTGCAACAGCCGCCTCACACTGATAGATAAAACTAGCCCTCCAGCAGCCAGGGTCAGTCTTGTATGTTTTTCTACAATAGTTTTCTGGCCCTTTTTCATTTTACCTGCACTGGCTCATATTCTGTGTGAAATGAGAAGATTTTGTTATCTATGCAAAATGGTGTCTTTCAAGCTCCTTGATGGTCAATGTCACCCAGAAGAATAGTAATCAGCCATAATGCGAGGTACAGCAAAGTAAAAGGAGGCTTAACAATAAAACAAGGACAGTCACAGTGTGTTTTTCAGATACTCCAGTGGCTTTTATGAGCATTGGATACAGGATAACTTTCTCAGACAGTTTAATTCCCCCATGCATCTGAAAACTTTCTAATAACCAGATTTAGAGATATATGGTTTTCACTGGGCAATGACAAAGTATTATAACTTGATGTAAAAAGCAGGAGCACATTAGAATGACAGATATACCACACACACTTTATTCATTTTGTATTTCTCAATTCCATTAAAAGGAATAAAGTCTACTCTGTACATCCCTCATTGCAAAGTGCTCCTGCTTTATACGTCAGTTATTTGGCTGCAAGGTTCCACCAAATAAAATACTAAATGGTACACCCCCCCCCCCCCCCCTTTTCCCCCACTTCACTTTCATTTACAGTGTAGGCCTATAGCTGACAAATTCCAGCGAACCTCACAGTAGAATGAGCTTCACTTCCTACAGTAGATCACCATCATTACGTGAAACCAATAGTGAGAAGGTCAAAGGTTACAACCACAGCGCCCTCAGAACTCTGCTGTTTCAGAATGATGAAACGTGGAGGCAACAACCTGGAAATCAGAGGCCAAGTGGAGAAGAAGAGGGGTTTCTGAGGAGAACGCATTAGAATAAGCTAAAGAAGAAAGATGTGTTTGGAGGAGTGCGAGATGTGATGAGTTTTCAGCGTAGAAAGGAGGGCAGGGAATGACTCCTTTATTATGACTAGAATAGGAAGGTCATTCCACCATTAGGGAGTCGACCCTGTGTGGATCGATGTCCAGGCAGGTGCAGGAAAGAAGAGCTAAGTGAGAGGCAGAATACAGAACGTGGATCTGTGTGTTGGCTTGTACCATGAACTGAGAGGTTAGGGTACAGGGGCCAGAGTATTGGCGTGACAATTTGTGTATGGAAACTGGTAATTCAAAGCCTTGAAATTGATCATTTGCGTCCACAAATTAGCTGGACATGAATAATACGGAGATAACAACCAAACAACAGTCAAAACCTGACGCATGGCTCTGTGTCTCCGTTCAAAATCTGCATTAAGTTTGTCTGTGATTTGACAAAATTCACTGTTAAATGTTCATGTGTTTCATGTAAGTCGTCAAATTACTTTTTTAAATGTGAACACCATATTTCTACTGCTTACCTCGCGATGGTCAAAAGATATAAGAGTTGCCGCTGTGATAACTTGAATTGTCTCTGAATATTACAAACTGCTGTGCAGCGTTCTGGCGTCTGATAAGTCCCGCCTACACTCATCCACACCTGGAAGCTGCCCAGTACAACCACAGTCTGATCTATTAGACACCGAGTTGCTCCGTTTGAGCAAGTTGAGGTTTAGTGCCTTGCTTATTGTTATCCCCACTGGGGTAATGGGGTACCCAGATCTGTCCTGCTGGTCTGGGGAATGAACCCACGACCTTCAGGACAGACTGCATCACCTATGACGTCAACCTACTGAATGTCCACAGAGACACCGCACTTTGTGAAGCCTGGAGTTTGTGTTTACTGCTCACTGCTATATCTTGTCTAAATGTAAATGTGTAAAATCTAACTTTGGAGCCTGAGGTGGTGAAGTGTATGAGAACCCTGTCAATCAAAACTTCTTTAAGCCTTAATATCTTCTTAATAGAATAACCTTTTAAAACTGCGACAAAGACCAAAACTGTAAGTGAATTTCATGATTGAGTCCGTAGCTTCAGTTGGAAGAAAAACAATTGTATTTTATCAAAGAAGCTGGAGGGAGGGGAAGAAGTTTTGCATTTATTCAACGGTCAACATGTGTAAAGGCTTTATGAATAAAGATGATGATGATGATGATATTATACGCCAATATTTTGTGTTATGTATTTAGTTTAAAAATATGTCTTGCAGTTTTAATATCACACAAAGAGAAGCTACTGAAAAAATAGACAAAACCACTAAAGAGTAAAATGAAAAGTAACAAACACAAACACAAACAATGTTATCACAACATGTATTTACATTTTTAACACAGTTTTTCCCAGATACAGCATGTCTCTTTTGCAGGCTCAAAATCATATTGGAGAAAGGAGGGAAAAGCTGCAAACTGTTTTTATTCAGTTCTTTAAGATAATATTAGACTATATGGTGCAAGAAGCCATACTAACAAAACATGCAGGCCGGGTTGTAGCCTCTTACAGCTGCCACCCGTGAAGCAGATTTAGTGCAATTCTATCATCATCATCTCAATGTACAATATACTGCTTCTTTCCAAACCCCTTCCTCACACTTCTGTCTCCTATGAAGCATCAAAAGACACATTCTTGCCTGAAGGCACGCTGATTATTATGAGCAATCATAATCTTCCAAACAGCCACCTCATGCAGTGTCCCTAACTTTGTTGACAATTCTTGGCAGAGCTTCCATTTCATGAGATGGCAAAGGGGAAAACACTCAAAGTGGATTTTCAAGAGAAAAAAAAAAAGTGCGTACTGTGCTTTAAAAAGATCACAATCTTTTCTGGGAAAAAAACCAATACGCAAAACAGAAAAATGACAACTTGAAAGTGGCTGAAATGGGGGACGAGATGGGAAACGAGTGGGGTAATCTGTGGGAGAGTATTTCTCAAAGGCACTTCAGAGAACCATCGCCTTGGCAGTCGCAGAGCCCAATTTACAGAAGAGAGGATTACAACGCCAGATTATCTCAGCAGAGTTATCAAGGCTGTCCTCCCAAATAGCATCATTACCCATCTGAAAGAAAAAGAGCGTGCAAGGGGAGATGGAAGAAGAAGAAGAGGGGCAGCTATCTTCACATCCCCTCTGTTATTGTGCACTGGTGGATCTGCCTGATGGTTTTCAGGATTTCAGGGATTATTACTCTGAGAAACGCCTGGGAGGTTACAGTATCTTAGAGCTGATCTTGTGCACAAACACATCACCTGCACACACAGCGCAAAGCTTTCATGTGGCATACTGACACACACAACCACTACTTGCCTTACACTAATTCAGAAACTAGCCTTTTCCCAATTGGGGAGACGGCTTTTGTCACGAGTATTCTCTTTGTATGGGAAGGGAGCAGAAGTTCAAATCCAGTCAAATCAAGTCAACTTTATATCTATAGCTTTATATCACGTACAATGTCTCTATGGGCTTTATAGCCCCACAGCAGCAAGAGTTTCTGACTTAGCCCCAGCCCCATCTCTCTAACAAGATAAGGAAATTGAAAGTTGAAAGTTCTTGGCAAGTCTTGACTAAGGAAACAGCAGTTGGCAAAACAACACAAGGTCCTTTTAGTAGCTGTTCTGGGGCATCTGATGGTATCACACAACAGTCCTCAGCAGATGAAGTTTGTCCAGTGGTCATGGTATTGTCGATGTTCAAATTTCCAATCTTTTTCTGAGCACTTCAAGGACTTCTTGTCCATGTTTTCTTAAAAGTTGAGATTGAAAGTTCATTCTTGATCTTGGAAACAGCAGTTGGCGAAGCAATCCCACCACAAGGTTCAAGTCAGTCTTGGGATACGATCAAACCCTCCAGAACAGCTACTGAACAGCTACCGAGTGGACCTTGTGGTGAGATTGTTTTGCCAAATGCTGTTTCCAAGGTCAAGAATGAACTTTCAGTCTCAAAGTCTAAGTCAACATGGATGAGAAAAAATGGAAACAGCTACTGAGTGTAACTGGCAAGACTGTCTTTGCCTACGATAAGTAAAAACTCCACAAAACAAACCTGAGAACTTGAGGAAAAATGGAAGAAACTTTAGGAGTTGTGATTCAAAGGGAGACTCCTCCTCCTTCCTTGTCATGGAAACCCGATTGGCAGACGTTGATATCGGACGATTCTGCAAAATCCCAGATTACCTACAATGCCAATGTTTTTTTAACGCTCAGTGCCAGTGAACATGCACCTGCCCACATAAAGGACACACTACTTCCCTAAATGAGTATGTACTACTGTACTGGATAGAAAAGTGTGAAAACCACATTATTCTAACAAAGATAAGAATACTCTAGTATTAAACATTGAGCTCTTCCCTGCATCTAAAAGGTAAACACACATGACGTGTCATTTAATGCCCATAGTACACACCAGACATGCCATTCGGAGTCTAGTTGATGTGTCGATCCAGGCCCCTGATGAGATATAAATTGCAGCTTTTCTGGAGTGGTGACGTTGAATACGACAGTGGCATGCTCTGACATGTGGACATCACAAGCTGATGCTATGCAATTAATGTGTAGGCGTACATAGAATAGACAACAGGCAAAGGTGTTTTGACACACACTGTACTCCATCAGTGCAGTCCCGTCTCCTAAAGATTTAATTTATACTTTTATACTCGACCACGACCTTGATGAGCTCCAGCCCTTGACTTTTTGTTTTCAGCTCTGCTGTTTTGTTCATCATAATCACCATGAGGACTTTTCGGTTGATAACAAGAGAAAGACTTGAGGCAGCGGTCTCTTTCTTGTAACTAAACAAAGGTTCTCATTCATGTTGCCTGTCAGTTCGGAAGCATGTCTAGACGTTGTTTTCTAGCGACCTCGTCATGTGTTTGTCATCTGGGCTTTGTCTTAACTGCTTACATCACTCGGCCATGCAAACGAAGCGGGCTGCATGAGGAGCAGCCCCCGGGCGCGCTGCAGCAGTTGGTTTGTCACAAGGATTACGGCGTCATATCCATCAAACCCAAGTAAACAATCGCAGAAACAGCGCATGGTGAGGCAGCTGTGGAACTCTCTGAGATTCATCACAGCGACACATGATGCATCTCACCTCACAAGGTCACAGAGTAAAGAGAGCCTGTTTGATACTCGAACCACTTTTGTTCTGTGTGTAAAAAGTTCCGAAATGTATGATCAAAGGTGAAGCGAGGTCCCTCAAAGAGAAGCATTAACTCACGCTCATCCACCCACCAGCTCCACAGTCAGATAGGTGTTACAGACACAGAGAGGCTGGCGTGGATGTCGATAGGCAGGCACTGGGCCCTTACGGGCATGTGAATATCAAATGAGAATGATTTTTTAGTGGGAGTGATGAGGTTGGTGGGAGATTTGGCTGGTTTGCTCCGCAGCCCCAGCGTCATCTGCCGAGATGCGCCCGGTGGGCCACGGGTCGAGGTTGGGTAAGCGGCCTCTTACACCTCTCCCTTGGGATGTTTACCAGCCAGGCTCGGCAGCTCACATTGGGCTGACCTTCCACTGCCTGCTGGCTCCCTAACTCCCTCTCTCTCCATCACTCGTGGGCAGTTAAACAGCGAGTCACGTTACAAAACGAGCCAGAAAAGCCCTCTTGCCCTGGGCGGATCAAGGGCGGTATTTTAAACAGATCAGATCGCACCATTTGCAGCCTTCTACAGTGTGGGGTGAATAAATCTCTGAGCTTTTAAAGAGCGGTGATTAAATGTTTTACTGCGTCCGTCTGCTGTGCTACGGGAGTGGGAACTGGTCCGAAAGCATTTTCTTTTTGTTCACCATTTGTTTAATGACTAGCAATATTGATATTTTTCTGCACTGCAGAGAATGTCCGGAGTCAAATATTGGCCTTGTTATTAAAAGCCTAATCTTCCCAGCCCTCAATATCAGTTTTCCCACAGAAAGGTTAGCCAGAAGCTCCCATTTGTCGAAGGTGGGGGGGTGGGGTGCAGATGAGCAGAACGTAGTAGCTGTAGTTTGTCAAGAAAATGTCAAGATAATAATGTCAAGAAAATGTCAAGATAATATCAGAGCCAATAAAACATGAATGGTCGGCTCTTTGAATTATTATCCCTGAATGAGTCATTTTGTTTAGAAACTTTATTAACCTTGAAAGGGAAACTGCTAACTGATTTATTGATTTGGATTTCTGTGAGACCTGAATAAATCCTGCGGGGAAATTAGATTTTTCCACAAGCGGAGACACGTTGAAACGGCAAGAAACGATAAAAGCAATTACAAGCAATTACACTACAAACATACTAAGCACAGTAAAACCGATAAATCAACACGGTCGGGTTCAGAATTATGTGAGATCTGCTTGTATCTGGATCTCTGCACTGAGGTCTCCAAGCCTGTGGTTTTTGTGCTTCTGATTTGTTGAAAAGCTCCTTTTCATGACTTGTTGTTGAGGCGCTGTTGTCATTTCTTGCCTTTTAATCTAGTTTTAGTTTGGTGAACTGTAGAAAAAGAAGAATTAATTGGAAAACAAATCACAATAAAACAGACTGCACTTTGCAAAAGATATGGATTTGGTTTCCTACTTTGCCTTTTTAATAAATTAAAGATTGTTTCCATGGAAAATAAATGGCAATGGCTTTCACACAGTGTATCTGCATAACATACAATCTGAAGGCACCTGAATTTTGTTTCTATGTGGCAACGTTTGAAATGTTCAAATGTTTTCCGTCTATCAGAACTTTAAGAGATTAAAAAAGCATTGCAACTTTGCTAACATGGTTTCCTTCTGAAGTAGAAAAAATAACCATTAAAAAAAAACACTCAACAGATTCTCGGTCAGATTTGGTAGAAACACAAATGGCTTTATAGCTCTTTCTGATCACAGGAACCTTTATAGGAGCTTGGGGACTGCGTGGGGGGACCGGAGGATCCAGCAGCCGGCAGAGGCCTCGGCTGGTAATTCAGTGTTCATCAAAAGCCAACTGTGGTGGCGCGGCGGCAGGGGTGAGGGGGGAGGAAACATGGTGCTGATTAGCAGCAGAGAAGGTGTTGATGACCCATAACTCATCAGGGCATGTTTCATCCGCCTCTGCCCCGCCCCCTTGTAAAGCCCTCTGTCCTTCATGCCCCCCACATACCTGTTTACGACACACACATACTGTACATGCTCCAACACACAGAGACGTATTTGCAGCTCAGACTAATTAGACTGTAAAGAGGGGAAGGGGGCTAATGTAACACTACCCCCCTCCCCTGGTGAAATGACACCAATTAATGCAGTATTGCATGTGACTGTGACCGCCCTCCCTCTAACCCCCCCCCCCCCCACCTTGAGGTGACAGGCGCACTGACACATCACGGCAGCCAGACTCTTTCTTCAGGCTGTTGTGGAGGGAAAAAAAAAACACAGCAAACAAACAAGCGAGAAAAAAGTCACGACAGGAAGAGAAGCGGCAGCAGTATGATGATGTGGGGGAAACATATTGCGTGGGGTTTTTTTTTTTTTAACCTTTATTTGGGCAGGCAGGCTTTGGCACACTGACATCAGCCGCTGTCACGCTGATGAGAATGGATGTGTTGGAAATGAGAATCTTTCATGAAGAGGCAATCCATGACATCCTGTTTTATTTCTTTTTTTTCCCTTTTTCATTTTGTCTCCATCTTTGTAGCTAAGCGCTTTCTGCTGCGATGTTTCTGCACAGTGTTTTTCCCCAGAGATCGCCTGTCAATCAAACAGTGTGGGCCGCATGTGGTGGCTTCTTCCTTTAGGTTTTCTGTCGATGAGGTTTGTGATTGCTCTTCTCTTCATCAGTTCTGACTCGGCGTCGATCACTGCTCATGAACATACAGTCCTTCTTCTGGTTGTTCCCAGCAATTTACCTTAAAAACCCTCACTTGTTGCGCAGATGCATATTTCCCTCCTGGAAAAAAGTCACTGTGCATTCAAGACTTTCATGAACTGGATGCAGTTTGAATCAGTTTGTGCTAAAAATGAACATTATCAAAAATACGTGCCAGTTACATGAGCGGGAGCTCATAGAATAGGAACTCTGTCCACTGAAGATTAATAGAGGATAGGAAATGGTGTCAAAGCAGAGATGTCCGGCAGTTCCAGGTCCCAGGTTTGATGATGATGGTGGGACAGCCTTTGTGCAGTCTGTAGGCTTGATGTTAATATACATATGTTCCAGCCACCTTCAGGAAAAAAATCCATTTGGTTTTAAGCATCAAATATTCGTCGACTGTAGGCCTGAAAGGTGGCTCTGAAAAGTTGATATCTTGCTCCTTCGTGGAGGACGATGTCGTCAGCTTGGACCGACAGCACTTTGAATAGATTTCAGTGGAAACCCCGAACCATGGCAGAAATGTGTCAAAGCCTATTAAAGCCTCCATAGAAACTTAATGCACTCCTGCAGCATAATCTGTTTCTCTGCTCTCGGCCGATATGTTCAGTATGTTTCGCTCACAGTTTCTCCACATGAGAGATACATTTACCTTCTGGTAGCTGCTGTCCTGCAAGCCTTCGGGGGGGGGGGAGTATTCTTTTAATTTGAGTGAATATAAATCACATATATATACACACTGTATGTCCACTGCTGAGCATTACATTAAATAAAAAGGGAAACACAGCTACAGACCAAAAATAAGTAAACATTTGTAGAGCTGATGACTTAACTTTTGAAAGTTTATTAAACCTTGAATTCTACCGCCAGCAGAGACGAGAGTGATAAACCTTTACATTTTAACATCCTATTTTATTTGCAGATTTTTATCTCTTCCTCCCCTTTTGCTGGGGAAACAGCTATCTTAGATCTGACCTTTATTGGAACAAGGACCGATAACTCTCTCTCTTCGCTGGAGCCTTGTCCAACAAAGCACCTTGAAAAGCATCTCCACGCACACTGTGATACCACCCAGTAGGAAGTGAATTTGTGCAGAGTTTCCCTGCAGAAACAGTTCTTGGCTGGTGGAAAGACCCATAAAACAGCATAGACCATGAGTCACTGTAAATTTCACTGAACCCAACACTAATGGCATTCTTTTAGGTAAAGTGCCAGGTCCTCTTAAAAAGGGTCATTTTCATCACATCTGTGGATTTGCTTTGGAACCATGCATATTTATTTTACTTATTAACCATATGAAGTGTTTCATTTCAAAGTACTATATATTAAGAAAGCACTTCAGCCACAGACGACTCTTTTCTCATAATCAGCTGTTTTGAGACCAAAGATTTAACTACCAACTTGGCTGCAGTCTGTGATGCTTTAAACCAAAGGAAACCAAACATGACTTAGTCCTTCGTTCTCTGGACAGAACCCCCATTCACTGCCTTAAAGGAATAATGACACAATTCTGGGAAATATGCTCATGCGTTTTCTTGCTGAGAGTAAGATGAGAAGATCAGCCCCACTCTCTTATTTGTCTGTTAAATATGAACAAGGAGGCAGGAGATGGAACTGGAAGGAGGGGGGAGACAGCTAGCTTGTCTCTGTCCAGTGGATAAAACATCCGCCTACTGTCTAAAGCTCTCTGATTAACATGTTGTATCTGGTTTGTTTGATCCAAAGCTTGCTGTTTCCCCCTGATATCAGTCTTCAATGCAAACACATTGAATGACTATTGCAGAAAAAGTGCTGACGATACATTTTCATGAAAATCTTAAGGAAATTAACGTCATTATTTAAAACGACAAGTTTCTCTTTTAAACATGATGTTGGGTGGGAAAAAACACAGGGAGGGCCTCGTGTCAACTGAATGAACATTTATTAATTTATCTATTCGATGAATATGTATTTGTTTCACACTCAGCCGATGCATCTACACATCCATACTTCAAGAAAAAACTAGTACTTTATCGCATTTGACTGTCAGTAGTAAAATACATCAGTAATCACAGGATTCTGACCTTCTTGTGTAACTACGAGACTCTGATTTGCAAATCAACTAAAAAAAGCCCACTCTTGTCTAAAAATTGTGCTTCTGATATAAAACAACAAGAAAAAATCAGACTGATTTAGGCTTTATTGTCACTTTTAGTCTGCATCCGACTTTCAAAGATTGCTAAACTTGGGAGAACACATAAATGTGCTTTCTGAGTGAAAACAGGGAGTTGCTGCTCGGACGTTCGGCTTTTTAATGATATCTAAATAATAAAGAAGATCAGAGTACGCTCTCTCATTTTTTAATAAAGCGCCTTTGCTGCTTTGCCACAGATCTACTTGACATTTAAAAATCCATAACGCCTGATTAGTTTTGGTTGCATTGTTACCTTTTGTTGATTGAGTAACTTAGTTTGCAATAAAAAAAAATGTAAATGTCAGTTAAAACAATGACAGATTGAAAAAGACGCTGTCATATAGACGTGAAGGGAAGCTTAGTCCTCTGTGTTTGTGATTATTCGTGTTGCCACAGAGTTTGAGGGCTGACAGCAGCTCTCTCTCAGCTGCTGATGTTGGAGGATGATACTCACGATGCTTTTGGATGTGTGTTTATTACACCAGACAGCAGATATCTGTGATTCCTGCACAGCACATAAATGGTCAGCAGAGAGAAAATGCTTCTCTCATCGACTCTTTTCTACTGTATCTTGACTGTTGCCCTCTGCGATGACTGCTGTACTCAGAGCTCATTTCAAGGCAGGGCACGTAGCCGCAGACCCTGTTGTACCTATTCCCTCATATAACACCTCAACAGCCACAGCCCTCGCCCTGCGTACCGTATATATCTGCATAGAAATATGGTGACTTTTATTGCCGTGTAATTTCCCGCAAATCCCAGGCTGGAGCTGCAGAACAGGCTTCAATGTACCTTTGATAATTGCTGTCCTTGTGCTCAAATGAGGGTCAGTCGCATGAGTTAAGTTGCTGAGATGGAGAAGACAGCAGAAGCGTGAAATAGACGGAAAAAGGACTTGAAGGATGTTGAAAATGTAAAGGGAGAGAAAGAAGAAAGGCAAAGGAAAGAAAGAGGGACGGTAAAAAGGAGAGAGAGGGTTGCTCGCCATCATAGCAGCTGAATGGAGATGTACTGTAGCCTCAATGTGCTATCTAATTGGTTAAACCAAACAAAAGCAAACTGTACAGGTTAGAGCTCCTTTATATCTTGTAATAATCTCAAGTCATCAAAATGAGGACATAAACCCGTATTAACTGCTTCTTTCTATCACTTGTTAAATTGTTATGGTGAGTGTGTTGGAAAACAGTTGTCTATTTATACAGCCAACAGACACGGAGCAACGTGACTCTGGCTCCCTGACCCCTTTAACCCTGTTTTGGTCTTCAGTAACTCTTCAGGGGAATACCCGACTCTGTAAACAGAGGCAGCCAATGGGTTCTGAGATTGCTAATCAGACCGTAAACAATAAAAAGTAGACTTGTAAAGTCCCCGAGTCTCTGAAACCGATTTGAAGGACTCAGAGACTTGAAAGTCCTGCAACCTGACCTGCAATCTGGTGAAGAAGAATGAAGACTTGGACAGAGTGTTAATATTGTTTTTTATTTTCATTGAACTGCTGTTGATGGCGCCTTTGCAGCCATTTTGGCTTGTGTTTGTGGACACCTCTGAAGACAATTAGCTTTTCGCAGCTATTGTTTCCTCTATTGGAGCCGTGGACCGCCGCCGCAGCCGCCGCAGCCGCCGCAGGATGTATAACATTACCTGAAACCTGCTGCAGCTCATCTTTTCATCACAGCCAATCCAATATCTTTTCAAATCCCATTACCCCATAAAAGACATTGTGAACTTTACATACAGACAGGTTTCATTTCAGCTGCTTTTCCGCCCCATCGCCTCATACCGAATCCACGCCCGTGATATCTCGCAACGGCCCCGCGCGGCTCATAACATGCCACTTCCTGCCGAGTCATAATTCAATAAGGCTGACACGGCAGACACGCCACAGCCGGCCGGTCACTCAATCTCATGCCTACCCATTCTCCTCATTGGCAGATAAGAGGCAGTGATTGCACTCTGTCACTTTTATTCCCTCGCTCTGAGGAAGAGAGATGGGGCGGCGAAGAGCGAGGAGGGCGAACTGTGGCCGCCCGCTGCTTGATCAAATCAGCCCTCCTGCAATATCCCCCCACTGCCAGCACCCCCCCTTGACTCCTGGGTGCCTGCTGGCATTTGAAATGTGACTCTCTCGTGCAGCAGTGGAGAAAAGTGAGAAGGCTGCAGATGTCAAAATGGTGGCATTTCTTAGATGGCGACATCTTTCTTTTCACAGTTTCCCCTCAGAGCTTTTGCTCAGAGCAGAAGATTATTCAACCATCAGAAGTCATTTTTACATTTTCTTTCAAGGTATTCAACTGATTCTTTGTCATCTTTGACTGTGAGAGCAGCCGCTGACGGACACACATCAGCTTCGGCAAGAAGTTGAACTTTTGAACCCCCAGTTACAGAGAAATAAGATCGGGGTCAGTCTCGGCGTCCCATTCCACACACTGACGATACTTTGAGCCTTTACCTTTTAACCTTTGCTCCACAGAGACACTCAGCAGGGCAGGAGCCAAGCCCTGGGTCAACTAATGAGCTGGTGTGTTGTGTGTTTGTGTGTGCACAGCTGGGAGTTGGTGGATGTGGTAAACAGGTACCGGAGGGGGATGACAGAGGGTTTATAACGTGGTGGACGAGGACAATGTCCAGAGTTATGAGTTGTGTGTCTCTGTCTGTGAATCCCTGTATTTCTTCTTCTGTGAGGACCAGTTCAAGTGCTAGAGAGTGAAAATATTTTTTCTCACTTCTCTGCAAAGGGTTGTTTTATGGTTTAAGAATAATTACGGTTTATTACTGTTTGTCTCTTGTTTAAACGATCAGTGGCCAACCTGGAAGTTGCTCTGTAAACTCTGATGGATGTTTACAAGGAACAGTTTTGGTAATAATCTTACTGTCTCCCTTCATTTTACCTGGGAGTTTGTTGAACACCTGTCTGCCCGTGTTCCTTGACTTCCTTTAGTTCATATCCTGCATTCCTTTGGAGCATCAGCCTTTGTCTTTGTGGGTGACATTAAGGTTTGTGTCCCCAAGATCCAGTTAAGCACATCAACAACCGACTATGGATGAACAACAACCACAGAAGGTTTTGATGAGAAACAAAAGTATGATGCTGCTGCTGCTCCTCAACATGTTGCCATGTTTAGTTGTGTTTATTTGTGTAAAATCAGAAGTGTTAAGGAAGCTGTTCCCGTGTCGTCCAGAGAAGATGCCACTGCGGCTGCTTGTCTATACATATATGTTGGTAAAAAGCAAGTACAGTATATCACAAGCCTTGTGCTGTGTCCGAAGTCATTCCCTGGTTCACTAACTCAGTGTTCCCTCCATAATAAACATTCAGGCACCTATTTTCATGACAGCGCAAGCATCGCTCCACCTGTTTGGTATTTTGCGCAGCGTACGAGGTGCACAGGTGGGGGCAGAGACACAAAACAGGAAGGAGGTTTACTCTAATCAAGCAGCACAAAGCGAGTTGTGGGATATTTTGGCGGAAAATGTGTCTTAGACTTCGAGCAGAGAACCATCAATCTGATGGTTTTTTTATCAACAACAGCAAACAAAATACTGCAAAGCGATGACACAATAATGCTTACAACATAATTAAACACTCCTCAGCAGATGTGTTTAAATCAGTATGAAGAAATGTTTAATGGCATGTCAGTAAATCAGTTTGTATAAATAAATGAGAGTGATTCTGAGAGTATCTGTCTTATACAGTGTGGAGAACGTCAGTTCATTAAATCCCTGCAGCCATCTGAAGGCAGCAGGACAGATATGCTGATAAATCTGCAGCCTCTGATTTGAGTAGTGCAACGGCAGAGCGCAGTACCATTACGCGCAGCTGCTCAGTGTGCTACCTTCATTAAATTACATGCAAATGGCACCAGGCTGCTACAAAATAACCCCACCCACCTCTACACACACATTACATTATAACTCATTCTGCTGTTTATGCAGGAGACATGGGATAACCTCATTAATCCTGTGCATCACAGCCTCCTTTTTTTAAATTTTATTCTATTTTTTTTTTTAGCAATTTGAGTGAACTGACCCTTTAAAGCCAGTGTTCATGGCTAGGGAATGCATTGTGTCAAGGAGGGTCAAGTGTAGAAATGTGTGTGTGTGATTAGCAGATACAGGGAGCGTGGTGGACAGAGGACATTACATTAGTGCAGGACAGGTCACATCCTGCTGAGTCGTGTGTGTGTGTTTGAGTGTGCATATATACTCTGTATGTGTGTGTGTGTGTGTGTGTGGACAGACAGGACACATCACCGCTGCCCTGAAATTCTCCAAAGACAACCTGAGAACAAGATAAGGACCTGCTGGCCTTGGCCAGAATATTACGGCTGCCTGTCTCTCACTGGGGTTTTTTCTTGGCAGCGGAGGAAAGTCAAACCTCTCTGAACAGATAGTGGCACTTTGCCTGGCGAGGGACCTCAGTGTGATTTCTGTATAATTCAAAGATGGAGTAGCATGTCATGCGGAAGGACTGAAATCTCAGAGGCCTCATTTAAGCTAAAATGTCTATTTCCCCACATGGCCACGTGACGGGGCTTATCTTCAAACAAAAAACGGACGCAATGACAACCAGCTTAATGTTGTCAAACCAGAGAGTTCCAGATCAGCCTTCCAGTCACGTAGAATATGTGAAACAAGGAAGTGGCACATGATGCATTTGATTATGGGCTTCTGACTGACCTTTACCGCTTCTGTGTGGAGAAGAGAGAGAATCTGCCTCCCGCTGTCTCTCTTTCTGGCTCTGGAGCTCTCCCCCCCCCCCCCCCCTTTTGTGGAGCGAGCAACTGTAGCCAGACTGCCAATGTTCAACACATTACTCATATCCATATTCATAAAGTCGGGCACGTCAGCCACCTGTTCGCCATTGATCAGCATTTAATCGCGGAGAGGCTCACAGATGTACAGAGATTTGGTGTTTAAGCAGCTCTGCCGTCCCCCCAGAGGAGCCCAGAGAGGAAGAAGTCTCGTCTCAGTGTTCACACGTCTAAAGGTGACACTCCAGGAGTTACAATCATTTGTAATTAAGTTTTATAATTCATTTTTTTTTGTACCTACTTTCCTTGAGCATGGGATTTCCTACATTTCCCGGGGTGATTTGCCCTCCACCCCCCGGAGAACAAGAAGTGTGAACTTGTTGCATTCAGCTTCATGAATCCACAAGCTGCAGAGAGAAACAGTGGCGGTGATAACGGAGTGACGGCTTATTCATGTGAGAAAAACTGAGACAGCTGTTACTCCAAACACTTCCTGTCACGTAGCTGCATTACATGTTGGTCTATCGAAGCTCCTGCAGGTGTAGAAGTTCGTCTTTGTGTCTCTTCTATGATTTATTTCTTCCTTTATGATTGTTCAATGGATATGATAGTTTTTCATTAACAAAAATAAATAATAATAAATACATTCTTCTGCCACACAAGCAAAGGCAGTGATACACTTTAAATAACCTGATGTCCAATCACTAAGGAGGAGGAATTCTTCACTAAAATGCTGCTGACTGGGTGGAAGTAACAGGAAGGTAAAGTGTTTTTTAAAATTTCAAACCAAATTAGCAACTGTGTATTTGACAATTTAAGACCCTTTTATTGGCTTTAATTAAAAGTATAGGAACTTTTGGACAGATATTAGCTTACTTTACCTTCAGTCTTCGGTGTTGCTGCGGCTGCGACTCATCTGTGTTCAGTAAGTCAAAGTTAGTCCCGTTGAAAATAAGATCATCCTTATTGATCCCTCAAGCATTTCAAGCATTCAGGCATTTAGCACCAAAAACAATGTGATATTATGGGCAATATAGAAATGTCAAGCAGAGTGATCATAGATTTAAAACTATGAGAGTCTATAAGAGTGATGACGCAGTTAGTTGTGTAGACTGATACTGTACAAAATGGAGTGATGGCACATCCATAGAATAATATTGCCTCCATTTTAGAGAGTGCAGAGTATCGACAGCATGTGTGAAAACAGCATGCTTTACTTGTTACTTGCTTAGAAAACCAGTAAGAACCAGTTTTGCAGCTGAAAGCTGGCCCAGTCAGCGCAGTACTGAGAAACAGGTTCAGATGATGACGTGACTCACTAAGTCTTGAAACTCCCAAAACCTTGTGAACAGCTATTAAAACCAGGCTTTTAAAAAAATAAAATGAAGGATGTTTCTGTGACTGGATGGCCTATTTGCTGCCTCAAGTGCATTCAGAAACCAATTTTGGTGAATAATTTAGGAGAAATCTGACAGAAATCTTTCCAGAACAGCCCCAGTGTTCTTCCAGTGTGAAAATTGGAGGCAAAAACCCAATTACTGCTGTTCAGTGGGAGCTGTCGGGAGAGTTGTTGCATTGAAGTTGTTAGGTCAAGCTAGCATGTTGATAAAATCATACCCACAATAATTTTAAGGCATTATTATTACTCCAATAAACAAAGGTGACGCCCTCCAAGAAGACTGGATTTATCTGTGGGAACGACAAGAAGCTACGTCCTCTTCAAGACAGTGTTTATGGGAAATAAATTATTATATAATTATTGTGTAGCAGCTTTTAACTGAAACCTTTGTCGACTTTTACATTGCACTTTTATAGAGCACGTATTCTTTGTGACTTCATTTTCCTTATGCTCAGTTTAATAATCTAGTTATAGATATTCTACTTTTCACTCCTTTTCAGAAACTGAAACATGCCGAGAATACCACAGCAATGATACAGGACAAGCCTTTAATTGTGGTGAAGCCTGGTGAATATCCTGCAACACTGTGACTGTCTGGAACTGAGGAGGATCTGAAACAACGTTCCTCACAAATATTGTTCCGAGGGTCATAAAAAGTGTGTTTTACTGTGTTTAATGAGCCACATAATATAACTCAGGTAACTTTTTTCTCACATACTCACATACTACTGTAACATTCTTCTTCACAGACTGGTTTTGTTAATGCACCATGCTCTAAATGTGGATCTATTCTTGCCTGCAATGGATGAGGTGCATAAATGCCGTGCACAGTGGCCTCAGGGATCATGTCACCCAACATCCAGCCTCTAAATATCAACATCCAGCTGAAAAACATTGTGAAAGTCATCGTTTTAACATGTCAGCTGAACTAAACTAACCCCAACAGCTCTGCTCTCAAACTCTGAACAAGTTAAACTCCTCTGTGATGAGAGTCTAATAAGTAATCACAATAAACGAGGAGACTGCTGAGAGAGAAAAAGTGAGAATAACCACGAGAGAGAAAAATGCCGCTCGGAGCAGCAAATTCTTCTTTATGACTCAGCTTATTTGATTAATTTCCGACATTAACTGCTGAAAACTGTAAATCACTTTTGCCGAACAGTCGCTGAGAAGTTACATAACGGTTGATCAACATCAGCCGACTTACGCCTGCAATGAAGTTGTGCTGGCCTTCAGCGACATCTTAAAGAGTTTAACCTCCTGTCAGAAAGTGACAACTTTCAGCTCCCAGATGTGGAAGTGATCAGAGAGAATCTTACACAATCCTTTGCACCCCAACTAGCCCTCCTCAAACATTACTGGCTTCAAAGAGGATGTGAGCGGAAGGGAAGAGACCACGGCTCCTCCAGGAGAGAAAAGGGACTCATATTTAATTCAGCAGTGCAGAAACTCACCCACGGGTGCATGCTTAACAAGAGTTTCATCTTTGTTTTTGTGTTAAACAAGAGGATTTTATGGATCCATATCGTCTCAAACCAACTCTGCAGTGGTGGTATAGAGACCTCTGAGTATCACATGAAATCGCATCACCTACTTTTAAAATGGTCATGTACATTTTAAACAGGAATAAAAAAAACCAGCCAAATTCTGAAAGGGTTGTGTGTCACGGTGGGCCTTTTTTAATATCACAGCCGAGGAGAAAATATTTCATCACCAATGATGCAGAAGTTTGAGTTTCGACAGCTCTCCCAGAGTTCTGCATTACTTTCTTTGTCATGTTGTTGTTAAGGACCGTCATTGATGACTAACTATTTCTATTGGTATTGCCTGACAGTAATCTATTAAACGTCTGGGTGGCTCAGTGACTCAGAACTTTGCTGTGAAACAGAGCCCAAACAAAGCCCTGCCAGCTTCTTCTCCCAGTCTAAAAACAAGCTCACGTAAACTGAAGAACCAACAAACTACAAACAGAAAGGTGTGTGATGTGATATGGTTTATTTTTTTATCCACAATTAGATGACAGCGTCAACAAGTTATAACGGTTGAAACGTTGGAACAATAAAATCACCGGAGGTTCTCGTAAAGTCATCTTCTCTTCAGTACGTGAGCGATCACCCACAAAGCGAACACACGAGGTTATTAGCCTCCAAGTTGTGCTTTATTTTCCGATGGCTGCTCAGGTTAGAGTGACTTATTTTTTCCCAAAGAAAAGAGACCGAATCATTCGTTGCAGCAAGTGACCAAAGTCCTCCAGCAGCCGAAGGGACTCCTTCAGGAGCAAAGGAGGAAGTAGGATGACACGACGATAACCAGGTGGTTATTATTGTAACCATGACAACAAAGGTTGTAGTATTAATTTCAACCCAAACCACGAAGTTTCCCTTAACCTAACCGAACCTTAACCAGTGATTTGTGATGCTGTATCCAAGAAAGGGATGCAACTAGAAGACGTCATTTCCACCCTACTGCGAGACAAGAATGTCAATGTTGGATTCTTGCTTTCAACAATAATTCCACACTGCGGCTGTGGTAGAGTTAAGGTTAGGAAAAGCTCATGGTTATGGCAAATAAGTTATGGTTAAGCTGTGGTTAGGGGTTAGGCAACAAAGACACTTTCATAGGTTAGGGAAAGATTGTGGTTACGGTTAATAAAATAGGATGTAAATCCTGAGGTGCACAGTTGTCCAATATGGACATAATTCCTTTGCATTCTGGTCTGTGTATTTAGAACAGCAACAAGGCCACTATTTTATAAAATCATACAGTAAATACATAAATACATGTGTATATATGTATAGGTATAAATGTGTATATTATTTTACTATTCTAAATTGTGTGTGTGTGGTGTGAAGAGGCTATAACTTACATTTATTGTGCAACCCTGTGTTGATGACTTGTAACCTTTATATATCTCTAGTAGAGCGTCATCATCAGGTAACTGGAGACATACATTCCTCCATCCTGTAAAGTTGAAGGGAAGTGGGAAGCTTTGCATCGCTGTGATCAATTTCTCAACCATTTTATACCTGCAGTAGGTGGAACTGCTGCTTATTTAAAGCACAATCTATGAAAAATGTCCAGTAAATGATACGAATGCACGAGTTGTGTGTTACTATAAAATCCCCACACACCGTGGAGGAGTGGATTATCCACCATGTTTGCATTCAGTTACACTTTTAAAAAGATAAACACGCAGAAGCAAAGGTTATGAAGCAAAAGTTGGCATTTAAGAGGTTGTTAAGCAATTTGTGTCCAATCTTTAAAGCACCCTCGGGCCAACCACAGATGAATATGCACTCAGGTCATGGTGGGAAAAAGAATCGCAAATGTCGGAAAACAGAGAAGCAAAGCAATGTGATTGGCTGTTCATAGTGAAAAACTGGTCTGTGTTTAACTGCTGCAGGTTGTCGAGGATGCTGAGGATGCTGCTAATTGCCTGAAATAAATGGACCTCTGTGTTCTTTCCATGTGGAGTGTGAAGCTTGCATTGTGAGCACAGTGTACCTTAATGGAGGCTGCTGGAAAAAGCAGCTGTACAACTGTGAAGACCGGCATGGAGACACTTAATGTTATGATGTGTGCCAAGATTTCATGGTGCTACTCAGTCAACGCATTAATGTACCAACATGCTGTGTGAGGCAGTGACATGATATGTAGGAATGCATGAATGCAGATTGGATCAAGGTGGAGAACAACATAGTTGATGCTCTGGTTGATTATGTCATGAAGCGGCTACACTGCAGAGATGTGGTGAATCTGCTGCAGGAGTCTAAGATGTAATGACGCTACAACTTAGTACAAAGTTTCCTAATTTGACATATTATGAATCTGCCAGTAAAACCACAGAATCCTGCTGCTCCATTTTGTAAACAGAGAGCTGAAAAAAAAACAGTAAAAAGCTGCATCTGTCATGCTATTGAATTATTATGTTTTTACTCTGGAATAAGTGGTTGCCTTTGGTAACAAAACACATTAACTGCTACAGCTCAAGGTCATATTTAGACCATTTGCGTGATGAATACTGTGATATTATAAATTTCGCTGTCTCAAAAACATCCATTTGGTAACAATTGCTTCTGATTTACTGGAGCACGCTGAAACACTGAAATACATTAAAGGTCTGGTGTGTTTATGCTATATGGATGTGGTAACCTTTCCCACCCACGCAGGGTGCATTCTCACAAATAGTGTCCTCTCTGCAACGTGTACGCTGCTAACCTGCAGCGTCTGCCAGACTGAAAGGTCTCTGTTTACGCCTTTTTTAAAAGCATCAAGCTTCTTATGTTCATCTGACAGCCGATTTGATGATACGGTTGGCATGATGAGCGTATGGAGCTGCAGAACGTCATGACAGAAAAGAGGAAAGAATAACAAGAGGGAAGAGTGTGAACTGAATTTCATGAGCGAGAAAGCAGGAAAGAGATGCACTGAGACAATGTCAGAGGTCTGAGGGAACAGAGGGGGGAACTAAAGAGAAGAATCACACAGCAGAGACACCGATAACTGTTCTTTTCTTTTCCTGAGCTTAAAGTCTGGGGTAAAAACATGTTGTTTCCTTATTATAAACAGACTGCGAGATTTTCTGTTTTGGGACCATTTCCCAAAACAGCGCCTACATGCCTGTCTCGAACGACTGTGATAGGTCAGACTATTTGGTAATCAATGATTCGTCTCCAAAATGGAGAGGACGCGGGATGAAAAATGTCTTGGGATTACTCTCCTCTACTCTCTGTGTCTTCAAGATTTAAGCTTCTGGGCTCAATTTCAACATTTTAATTTCCACATTGCTCTCAAACCTTTTACCGTCCCTGGACAGCAGGTTTACAAAAGCCATTTAGATCAATATTTTGTAACAGCCCAAGGATGCATCCTTGTTAATAAAGTTTAAACAATATAGAAATGTGCTGTAAAAAGGTAGAAACACGGCAATAAAAGAGGAGCAGAAGACGACAACCACAAGTACGTGTTTTCAGGAAATGCATTTGTGGAGGTCGTGACAATGTGTTCACAGATTTTTATTTATTTTTTATTTTTCACAGTTTTATTCTAGTTATCAGTACACAAATCTGCAAGCTGCGTCTGGTCAGAGAGACCTGGCCAATCACAACCGTTTATCTAATATGGGGCAGGTTTAAGGTAAACAACCAAGATGGCCGCTGCTGACGTGGAACGTTCTCTGAAATGGTGACACTATTCTCTAACCCATGAAGTTGTGTGTGAGTGTGTGTGTGTGTTTTTTTTTATATGCATGCTGACGTTTTTGAATATACTTGATAGCTAAGAAATTAGCGTTTATGTGAACATAACAGATCTCACAGCAAGTCAGTCAGTCTAATGTGCGTATTTGACCAATTCAACACAAATGTGAACTGTGAAAAGAACATGTTTTTACTCTGCTGAGACAGTTACAGACAACCTGCTATTGCACCTGTAACAGCGGCTCAAGCTGTGGAGGAAATTAAGGAATTTCCCCACCTTCACTGCACCATTTCTCCCCGTTCTCCCTGTTGTATTGCTGCAATGTCCTAATTGGAAAACACACGGACCCACATATAAAATCTTTCATCTGCTGCCACTGGTAACTGATGGGAGTGTTTGCTTCAAATTTAAGACCAGAAATCTCGGCAGCTTTGCCCGGTGATCGTCGAGGCGCTGGAATTAATCAAAAACCCATCAAGCCTGTCAAACCAGGTATACGATCATTGTGCGTTATGAGGGCAGTAAAATTCATACTAACCGCTCGTTTAAATAAGAAAAACAAAAGAGACAAACCAGAAGGCAAACAATCAGTAGCACCATAACAGTACAGAAGTACATGCCAGAAGTATGTTACGTGGGAGGGAGAACGCAAAGCAACATGTGGGTCCAAGGCCGGTGTGCAGAGGTAGCCTAAGGTTTTTGTAATGATTTAAACGAACTGAGAGACTCTGGGGAAAGAACAAAGCCAAAGGCCAGAATAGAATATTTTGACATTTCCACACATATTGCCAGTGTGAATGCAAAGTGGCTATATTCACTGGAATATTTTAATAAATCTGGTGGGCTTAAAGCTAGAGATTACTGTAGTAGCGGTGTAATTCTGCAAACCACGACCTGAACTAAGCCAGTCTGATCCGGTGTCAGAGACATGAGGACAATTAACACTCGGCAGCACAGACAGAGAAGATGGCCTTTATTCTATGTATAGTTCATTAAACAACACTTAAGACGGGCTTATTAGTGGTTTGCAGTTTGCACACATGAGAGGAGCACAGTAATTGAGCTATAGCTTGAAAAAAATTCAATAGGGGAATGCAAACGTCCCTACAGCTGCTCCCTGCAGGCACAAGAGGCCTGTACGGTGGGGTCATCATTGAATATGACTGAACATTAATCTGAAGAAAAGTCAACAAAAACTGGAGCCTAAAGTGTTGAAAAGGCCATGAACAAGTTCTTTTACATGTACTGTAAACTCCAGCTTTGTATTTTGAGCCAGTGATTCCCAACCTCACAATGATTAATGGGAGAGGAAAGAAGGAAAAACATTGAATTGTTACACAAATTTATCTTAATTTTCTTCTGACTCTTCATTCTTCGCCTTTTTATTGTCAATTACCTCTACAAGTTTAGCAGTGAAAATCTCTACATCTCTATATAATAGATATATAAATAATATAATAAATATATAAGATGTAGCCTCTCTGAGTCTTCCACCGTCTGGGGGCCCTAACAGCAAAGGCCTGATCACCTTTGGTCACGAGCTGCATCCACCGATCTAAGGCTGATTTTTAAATTTTGAGTTGAGAACTGCTAACCACGATATGTCAATGTAGTCATAATGCAAAATCTATGGAGATGTGATGAACAATGACGTCAGCTCTGGTACATTTCTGTCTTGAATGTTTTTCACAGGCACTTAATGGGCTGAGAGGCATCTTTTAATCCACTGTCCATGAGTATCGACAAAATGATTTCTAAAAGCTAGAGGTACAAACAAGAAACGGTCGCCTAGGTTACGTGGGGAAAGCGTTTCACTCGCTCACCTTTGCACAGGTTCAGTGCCAGGCGGCGGCGCCTCTGGCACTTTCTCCTCCACTGCACTTCTGTCTGACAGTATATGTCTGCACAGAGCATGCTTTCTAGGAATGTCAGTCATTATGAACACATCTCTATGTATGTAAGACACTGTAGGAGTGGGGAAGTGTTGGTAAGATGTTCCCATAGTGTCTAGTTAAAGGTCTGAAGCAATGACTGGCCTCCCCTCAAACCTCGCGGCAGTTTGGTGCCGTGTGCACCTCAGGCAGGTGCTTCTTGAATTAAGCAGTTTCATCACACAGATAAAGTTGTACGCGAATGTTGGGGAATGTTTTTTCTCCAGATAAATTATTTTAATCAGCCAACTCACGTGCAGAAGTTATATTAAAGTGCGGGTACAAGTGTGTCCTGGCTCTGACATCGTCCCTCCTGACGAGAACAAATTTCCCTCCACTCAAAGGAAAGTAGCTTTGCAGGTGGATGACAGGTGGAGTTTGGGAAGCAACAGTGATGATACGGTGGTGCTTGCATGACAGCATGTTTCAGAAGGTGCGTTGGATATGTATAAGGCCCACCAAGTTTATAGTCATACACTTCAGTGCAACACATACATACATATACATTATTATATATATTTTTTACCTCATTGTTCACTTAAATACTGTAAATGTGTATATTTTTTATTTTCTATTTCTTATTTTTATATTTTGTACATACTTTTAGCTCTAAATTATGCTACTTTTCTACTCTTGAATGGAAGCACCGGTACTGTACAATTCCCCCCCCCCCCTCAATAAAGTATTTCTGATTCTGATTCTGATTCTGTTTGTTTTTCACAGATTTTCACAAAAAAAGACTTAAACAGACCATCACCCAAATTGAATCCTTGAATGTCTCCACCCATCCTAACGTTGTTGTACCTTTTGCTCCTACTTCTGCTCATAAATAGTAATAAAACAAATGAGGAGAAAATACAAAAGAGCTGTTGATTATTCCTCAAAGTGATTAAGAAGCGATGAATAGTTCAACTACAGTGCTGCATCACAAACTGTATTTTTAAAATCTGATTTTTCTTTACCTGGACATATATGTTTATGTATTGAGTCTGTTTTCAAATCAGGTTTTACTCATTCTACAATATAAACATATATCACGCGTGTGACTGTAGCACCACAACACGACTTGACGTGTCAATGAACTGGTTTGCAGGTTTCACACAATTTTATCTGTAAATGTTTTTTCTTTTATTTAGTTTCTTTTTTTGTTGTTGCAGTTTTGGCAAAAAGATTTGTGTAAGGAATATTGAAATAGTCTTAAAATACAAACAGATTTAACCCCAATTTGTCCAGTTTGTCGCTGTTGATTCATCCTGGCAGCCAGCTGCAGTCGATGCCACACTTCCCTGAATATAAAGTTATTGTTGGTTCAATATCAATAGTGTTCTGAAGTTTCTATCTGACTCAATCTTTATCACATTTTATGTTTGTGATGGACTGATAAGCTGACTGCAGCAAATATTTGCTGTAGACTCAGAAAAGTGCTTTAAAAACTCCCCTGAACTCCTCTTGTCTTGTAACTTTTGGAGCACGTTCACTGCTAAAATACTTTGAGACTCTGATTGTTCAGTAGATCGTTAAACTCAATGAAATCTCCCGGAGTGAGTCAGTGAATTCCACCTGAGCACCCTCCTCCTAAAAACTGAATGCATTTACAGGATTTTTAGACTTTAAAGAAGAAACTTATCCATCAGTGTTGTTTCTCTCATGCTCTCCCACTTATCTCTCACTGCTGCTCCAACCATTTGTTGCATAGAAACTCATACGTCCTGTACGTGGCAAGGCAAGTTTCTTGTGCTGTGAGTTTTATAAATTACGTGAAAAGATTAAATGAACACCTCTCCCTTTGTCGAGCCTCATGTGGCCCATAATTGTGCATCTTCACATCAGCGGCGTTGACGGGTGGCAACAGGCGGGCTGGAGTTGAGCAGACACAACCGCAGGCGTCACAATTGGCTTTCGTCATCTCTCATTGCCGGGCCATTGTTGTATCTGTCTGTAAACATGATTACTTTGGGTGCACATGATGAATGGGTTTGCGTTTCAGTGATGTTACATTTAATGCTGAGCTCCATATCAGATCCCACACTGCACAGGCATCTATGGAGGGATCACTGGACCACCTGAACGGAGATCTGGCTTTAAAAGTCACATGGATCATTAAATGCACAGTTCTGTCTTTACTAAAATTCAGCTTTTTTACGATGTTTAAAACATCCGAGAACAACGTGAATATGGGATGAAAAACAGTTGGGATGTAGTTTTGCAAACATAAGTAACTGTTGGCTATGAGATATCACCATCTGCGTCCTTGTTGTGTTACATGTTTTGGCATCAACTCCTGCAGTTGGTTTGAAACACTTTCTCATGAAAAGCACCAAACCGCGGTGCTCGGAAGACCAAGGCATTTCAGACATTTCAATGTCACTCAACTTCTTTTTTATTTAGTTATTATTCACACTCGCTTGAACAAACCAAAGGAGTAAACTGCAGAAAGTGCTTGGTGTGAACATGGTAATGAATTACAAAGGAAAAGACTCGCTGATGCAGCTTCGTATCTCTTCTCTCAGTGCTCTTCTACCCACTGAAGGAGACCCGTAACTACATGGAAGAGTTAATGAGGTTCAAATGCTCTTTGCTGTCTCATCAGACTCTGCTAGAAGCCGTTCTCTGTGTCTCCACCAGAAGCTCACTTGCCACACTTAAGTTGGCTGATAATTACTAAGCAGCCCCTGCTTCCTATATGCAGAGAATGGCATTAAAAATACCAGAGTTAGGGTCTTAAGTGGTTCCTGCTGGGGCCGCCGTGGTGCTGTGAGTCACTTTAGAGAGCTTTCAGTAGATGCAGGAACCACCTAGGGTAGCCTGTGGAGGTCCTCGGCTCTAATTATTCTATAATAGCTAGAACAGTATCACTGACCTGATTTGAGTTGGTGTTGAGAGCTACTAATGTCATAACTTTAAAGAATTCAGGACTCTGCTACTGCTAGTTTTTAGGAAAAAACTTTTTTTTTTGTCACTCCTGTTATTAATCTTTGTTCGTCTGTTTAGTTTTGGAAATTTGCAGCATTAAAATGATGCAAAATTAACTATTAGCAGTTGAAAGGTCCCCAGAGTTATGGTTTGGAAAGTGACATTCACGCTGAATCTGAAAACATGTGTATCATGTCTGTGTGTTCAGATTTGAATGAGTTATGAGTTAGAGAAGCAGGTGTGTGATATTCGGGGGGGCAAGGGGTTAGCCAAAACGTGGATGGAAGTCTACCTTATCGTACCACTCACTTATAACATCACCCACTGACCTGCAGTCACATGATGATGTCTAAAATGTTTCCAACTCTATCTTTGTTGTGTTCTGTCACAGTTGGAGCTGCAGGTCACATGATGTCCTCGGGCTTAGAGAAACATCTTGCCGTCCATGACGATGAGAACAAAAAGTGTGTTCTCTATGGAGAACATTTTCTGAGCATCACACAAAACGTCATAAACGAGTCAAAATTGACTCTTTGTACAGTATATTAGATCTAATGGTTCAAATTGAGATAATTCAGACATCAAACATATCAACCTACTTTCATGCTATTCGTCTGAAAAAAGCAGTCAACCAGACTAAAGAAGAGAAAAACACTGATGGTCAAGACGGAGAAACTTTTCCAACCTTTCCAATCCTCTTTTGATACCTCCGGCTTTGACTGGATCTGTGATTCCACATGGCAGATATGTAAAAATCGGCATCATTACTTTTGGTCCATCTTTAAACCACCGAACCAGAGAGTCATTCAAGTCCATTGTCTCCTAGAAACTACATTTATATACAACTACTTTGTTTTGCCAAATATCTTTTAAGGGATACATAATTATGAATTTTCCATAATTACCTTCTTGTACCGCATGCAAGTTGTAGGGAGTTGGTTATGTTTAAAATGTAAATTAGTAGTATATAAGCTGAATGTCTTGGAGACAGGCTTACTACAGTAACCTAACAACCTCTGCCATGTAAATCATTCTGAACTGGTGGGTTTGTATTAACATAGGGAGGGATAGACTTCTTATTGTCAACAAGAACAACCACAACAAACACGGATTGAATTTACTAGCAAGTCTGTGTAGTCTGAGCCTGACGTGTCTCCTGTTGAGTAACATCTGCTGAAAACTGCAGTGCCCAGATCTTTTAGGACATTATTTAGCCTTCGTTAAAAATGAAACTAGTTCAGTAGGAATGGACGGGTTTGAGGCTGACAGCCGCATGATATTAAGAGAGGTTTTGATCTTTTTGAACGTGTTGACAACTTAAAAGATCTAGAATAATCCCAGCCTCATCTTCGAACATAGCAACAAAACAACCAATAAATAACATGAAAGCATCCACAGTCCATCTCTAAGTCAACATTTCTTGCGAGGCCTGCAGAAAGACTCTGAAGTCATTTTTCTCTGTTTCACCACTTTGACACAGTTGCTGCCCTCTGGCTCTCTGTGGCAGTACAGTCAGACCGATCAGTTCGGCTAAAACTTTCTGTGCCTCATTGCACTCAAGGAGCTTACTCCCCGCTGGGAGGCAGCCACAGAATCAGCTCTCTAATAACAGCAGCGGTGACGCAGCACACAGGCTTGATTCCTGACCGGCAAATCAGCGTGACAGCTACTTTAAGCCGCACATCACTGCTTCAGGCCCCCCTCTGTCATCGCCGGTGCCATCCCATGTCACTGAGAGGGAATGTGGCGTGAATTAAGATTCCTCAAAGTGCTGTATTACACGACATGACTGAACCACCCAGTCTGACTGAGAGCCGGGGGAGATGGTGGTGGGACTGTTGGCGTGAATTCATGAATGTGCAATAGTAGCTAGAAAACACTGTCAGATTAGATGAAACTTTAAAGGCTACAGCAGCAAAATTGGGTCATTGCAGTGGGTGAACATGACAATACTGCAAATAGACCTAAAGATAAAAACTTTATCTACAGTCATTTATCATTGCCCTTGTGTTTATCAATAATAACCAAATGAGTGTTGTAGTGAACGGGTACATTTTCAATATGGCACAATAATGTGAAGGAAACATACTGCGGATACTAACAATAATATATTTCTGACAGGGTCGATATTAACAGCTGATATTGGCTCATCACAGATGTACTGAGATCAGCATTTATAGGATAAAACAACATAGAATTTTATAGAATTTATGTATGTGAAGATGCTCAATACACATACTAAAATAAATATATATTCACAGTATAAATATACTATGTACAAAAAAATAAAGCTAAAATAAATATATATTCACAGTATAAATATACTATATACAAAAAAATATATATATATACGCACAAGTAAAGGTAGAAAAAAATAAAAACAACAAGAAAGGTGCATCTACTGTTTGTCAGCATGTTGACATGTTCGCAGATTTGTTAAAGTTTGTGCACGTTTATGTATATTTGACCATTTAAAAATATGTATTTAACATATATACCTAATCATATACATTTATTTATTTTGTGAAGTATATTTCTCATAATTTATTGTTATCTTTTACTTCATGTTACCTTATGGACATAGTTAAACATGCAAACATAAAACAAACAGAAGTAAAGTAAGTGGACAGCGACACTATGGACATTATGGACAAATACATCATAACGTTGTAAAAACCACCGATGTTTGCGAGTCTGTTTGTGTTTATTAAAAGAACAAATATTAATATAACAATCAATCTCAGAAATGCAGTTTCATGAGGTTGTATTTCATGGGACCACAAAACTGTCTTTTTAGGCTTTCTCCAGTTATGTGCGTAACTACGCTTGTGTTTTGGGCCGTGAGAGCGCACACCAGTACGGCGGCTGAACAGTTCCAGACTGGTGAAGACGAGACGTTACATCTAATGCAGGAATCAGGAAGTCCCATGAGGCCAGATTACATCCGACAAGCTAATGTTTCAATCAGATACAGACCAATCAGCGAACTATTAGGAGATGATGATGCGACTCACTGCCTCTTGAGATGGTAGAGCCTCAATCACGACCCGATAAATGTTGTAGATGTATGACGAAGCATGATTCTGCAGCTGAACGGTCGGTTTCTCTCCTCAAGATTTATTCACAAACTGATTTTGGAGAAATCTGGCAATGGCTCAACTTGTTTCTCCAGTTTGAAGATAAGAGAGGGATGTTCGTTCGATGTTGAAAAAACTGTCAATAATCTATTGTCCGGCCTACAAACTACCTAATGACACCTGTTTCAATCAAATTCATCCAACCAGAACACAGAGACAGATGTGGACCAGTGGGGTGGGTTCGTCTCTGTTCGACTGGCTGTATTGTTGTGTTTTTATCTCTATTTGTTTAAAAATTGTTACTCAAAGATGTTGAGGGTATTGTGTTCTTACTCTCAGATACGTTAAGCTAACCTTTATCTTACAGAAGATATAACAGTTAATCTTTTTTAGTATTCGACAACGACACAAGATATTGGATAACATGGGATAAGTGAGCCGTGCCTGCTGTATAAACAGTACATTGTTTAGTGTGTACTGGCTGTTGTACACTGGTGCACTGATTAATAATTGGCTGAGAACCTTTTTTCCCCTCTACATTTATATTTTGAAATGAAATAATGAATTGTCAGCACTTCTGTGGATCCCCATTTCTCTGTAATAGTGAGTCATTTAGCTGAGATCAGGGGCGGTTCAAGAAGACCATGTTAGTGCAGTGAAATGTTATCTTTATCTTCATCACCCACATCATCTGACCATATGATCAGAACAAAGTAGGCTAACATAATTAATACTAATCCCATCACTTCAGCTTGCAGCTCTAATGCTGATGATGATCGTTATCAACGGGAGGCGGCATGTTGGAGATGACACGTCTTTAATCAGGAGCCTGAGCCGGGCTCAAAACTTCTGGGGGTTTTGGGTGCAGCAGAGGGGTAATTAAACGAAAAGCTGACAGAGTAAAAACACTTTAGTTTGACCTCTCGCCCGCTAGCCCACCAGAAGTAAGAACCCCCGAGTCCCAGCGGAGACTTCCTGCTTAAAAAAAGGTAGAATCACTAAAGTAAGTAAATAAAACCCAGCAGCTCTCTGTTTAACAGGAACCTCCTGCCTGCAGGCTGTAAAATATACAGTAAGAGCCCTAAAACACTATACACACTCTCTCACATGCAGCTACATGTGTGAACACACGGTAAGAACACACTTGTTCTTTTACTTTATTATACTAATGAGGACCCTCATTGACATAATGCATTCCGTAGCTCCGAACCATAAAGGATAATTCTGCTTTATTACAACTTATTTTTCGAGGTATTTTAGCCAAAATGTCTGTCTGTTATCATTGTTTTAACTGCTGGGATCTGGGGACACAACAACATTGCTACAACAAAGTCTGATGGACAAGAGACAGCAGCAGTCAGACAGTTTGTAAACAAGCCAACAAGCCTACATTTTACACTTTTATTACCTTTATTATTTAACAATTCAACATTTTTCTGACTACTCCGCAGAGCACTGTGACCAGCTCTCATTGGAGCTACCAGAGATGGATATCTCAGAACCTCAGTATCAGCATGGCTAGATCCCACTAGATGTAAGTGGGGAAATCGATATAGTTTTTGTCATTAGGGTGAACTTCCCCTTTAACCCCGAAACAAAGTCTGAACCCTCAAACAGGAAGTGAGAGACGGCTCCCCACTTTCCAAACATATCACACTCAAGGTGTAAAACTCAAACTGGTCTTTACAACGATAGAAGGACAAGAGCATGCTCACACATCTACACACACACACACACACACACACACACACACACACTCCTTTCTTGGTTCCCCCTTTTTTGAAAACTGTCTTCAGTGTGAAGGCGCAGGCTGCTTCTCAGCACACCCTCAGTAAGCCCCCCCCCCCCCCCACACCCCCCAAATGCAAGTTAATCTCCCCATCCCAACTCCCCCACCTCATCTCACCCCCACACTCTCCCACACACACACAGTTCCATTAAAGAAGAGGGGGAGCAGGAGGTAAGTGAACAGCCCCAGGCTCGCCAGCGAGTGGCTCGATATAATGAAGAACATGTGGTTCAGTCAGAGTGTGTGTGTGTGTGTGTGTGTGTGTGTGTGTGAGTGTGAACCTAGGGGTGGTGCTTGCTCAGTACTTGAGCTCAAGAAAGTCTGAGAGTTAGTATTTGGGGGAGGCAGAGCACCCGCGGGGATGAATGTTTAAATACGGCGAGCAGCGTGGGAGTAAAGCCGGTGAGAAGTTTTCCCCGACACAAGATGGCCCCTTATGTGCTGACACACCGAGCGGGAACCTAAATTAGCCTCCTGTTCAAAATAATAGCCCCGACTCTTAATTGGAAAGGGAAGAGTGAGTCCTCCCAGGCACCATTTGGACGTTGATGTGACGGGCCTGCACCAGGGGAGAAATCTGTGCAAATACCTCACCTATAAGTTCGTAGTCATCCTCAGCTGCAACCTTCGTGACTTTGAGAAATAATTACCAAAATGTTTTCGGATATTAGTTATATTTTTACTGCCATATTGTGGAATCTTTGGTTTGTATGTTGCAGTCTGTGTAAAGCTTGATGAGTTTCTAGGTTACAGAAAATCTGTTACACAACGTAGAAAACGGGTCAAAGCATCACAAAGCAACATATTCTATCACTTACCACTGCTGGCTCTGAGCCTTGCAGATAGTTTCAGATGAACTGTTTGAGATTAGATATCAGCCGCTGAGGTTTCTGATATCTCAAACCCTCAGGACATACAGTAAAACCACAACTATCCTGATGGATTGATACCACTAGTGTAGCCTGAAAATGGAACTGAATCACCATTTTTCATTGAGCCTGTTTCATTTTGTGTTCATGGTAGCCGATTTTGTCACCCGACATGCGGTTACTGAGGACATTAACTTGACGTTTTTACACTGATCAGACAAATATGTTGATTTAAGAGGTGTTATTTCTGTAAATCGACTTGCGGATCTCATCCATGTTTTGTTGCCGCTTTTCTGTCGCTGTTTTTCATGGATGGAAGATGAAGTCCAAATTCTTAATCCCACCAATTAAGCTCTGATTGGTCTCTGATGGTTTTTCTAATCGGAGGGAAACAGCCATCAAAGACCACCAGATCTGTCTGACTCGCTGAATAAAATTTGGGCGGTGATTCAGAGGTCTGGAACGAGGCTAAATACGTAGCTTTGTGATTCGGGTGAAGAGACCTTAAAAGATCCAGAACTGTACAGAGGTAAGATGAAAAGATAAATAGTCCTTAACAGACCTTAAACCATGCTAAAGGAAAGTCAGGGTCTTGAAACAATTAGCATATCTCAACAGTATAGCTGTTGTCATCATATTTTCTTGGCACGCATCAAAGACAGGAGAGAAAACAGAGGTCTGGATTCATTAGACGCTGATGGTAAACAAACATACTGTGCATTCCAGCCTGAGAAGAAAAGCCAAAAGTGTTGCCAGATTCTATATGTGACTGTCACGCAGATGTGGGCTGCTGTTCGAACTCATGAGGGACTTTTTATTCTCCCTCCTGGGACACTACACCAGTGACATTAAATTAAAGTCACACATGCTGTGGCTGGTTTGGTATTTGTGGTATGATTTAGTGTTTATTCTGACCTTTTATTATTTAAAATGTATGTTTATTTGTTTTAATTATTGAATATATTTTCTTATTATTAAAACAAACCTATTTGATTGTTTGAAGTATTATATCTATAAAATACAACATATCAGACATATCAGTCCATCGATCTTCAAGATATATTCGAGAATAAGAACTAAAACAACTAGAAAACTGAATCATATGAACAAGTGAATGTTTTCAGACAACAATGTAAAAAAGACAAAAAAAGAAATCATATAAAAAACACAAGATGTAAATATCAATGGATTCAGAAGTAAAGCATAAAAAAACACATTAAGATTTCAGATTACAGATTTCCTACATTTTTTAAAACTTATTTTGTTATTTTAAAATACTTTGTTTAAAGATTTTGCCTTCATCAGACAGTGACAGTAGAGAGGGGAGCGAGATGAGGTATATGATCATTTAACAGCTGGATTAAAAACCCTCAGATTCACATCCAAGTTCATAATATACTACAGGTTGAATTAACAGGAGCAATTTAATGACGTCATCTCACAGGCTTTCTTATTTTTGCGGACATTTGGGGAAAATTTACTTTCATTTTTCCTGATCTCTTTAACTATTCTTCATATGTGGTTTGTATGTTTGAGAGCTGCTTTATTTGAACATGAACACATTTGTCACAAACAAACGAAACAAATTGTTTCTCATGATATTGAGTTTTTTTTGTTCTCATTTTAATAATAAGATCCTTTTCACATCATAACAAGATATTCTTCATGTTATAATGACATATAATGATTAGTGGGTACAGATAATGGATGGAGGCCACATGTTCTCTTCTCTTGACGGGATATATATATACACACACATATATATATATATATATATATATATATATATATATATGCATATATCATATGGAAGTTATTTTTAAATGATACCATTCAGTCATGTCATAGTGAGAAAAAAATCTGAGATATGATGATTTTGTGCAATAACGAAGACATTCTCTGATATAACAAAACATTTTCTTCTCATCATAAGAAACTGAGGAGAATTATGGCAGAAATATGCTTCAGTAACTTATATCAAAATGTCATGAATTACTACTTAAAGCTGTAACCCTTAACATTTCAGTCCTGGTTCATTTGGCGACACCTGTGGTTACTGGTGGTGACAGCAAGTGCGGGTTAACACACAAACTATTTAAACGTTTTAATAAAAGAGGTCAGGCAACGATTGGCCTTTTTCCATCATTCTGTGGGAAACCTTCAGCAGGGCACAGTGGAGGGAGCTGCTTACCTGGCTGAGAGTTGGAGGTGTGCAGCCATCTAACAGTCTTGTTTTGTTGGTCAGTCAACGCATTTCCCGTGACTTACTTCATAATAAAGCTTTCGCCAGTTAAATGCTTTTAATGTGAAGCTGCTGCAGTACGAATGCATTAACTTAATACAGCACTGACAACCCGTTCGCAAATTCAGGGGCTTCATGTGCTTTCATCAGCGGACCAGAGGCTCGGTCACCACCCCCCCAATCTGATTATTCAATGTGACTTTGGTTTCATGCTGTTGTGTTTCCCATCTATTGAAGATCAATACAAAAAAAACATACCTTGCAAGTCATACACACGGCAGCCCACACTGCCACACAACAGCGCTGCCGTTTGTGTTGTATAATGCTCTGCAAAATAAAAAATAAAAAAATCTTTTTCAGGTGTTATATCGCTCCGTGCTGTCAGACCAAGGTCAATGGGAGTGCACGGTCTTGTCTCTTCATTTTCTGACAGCTTAATAAAACTCCTCACAGACTTCTACCCTTATTCTGTGGCCTTTTTTATTGCCCCTATCACACCTAAGGCTTTTTCCAATGCATACATGATAAGCCAGTTTTGTGCAAGCGTCAGAGATAAAGACTAGTTCTCTCTCTCTCTCCCTTTATTCCCCCTAAAGCTTTTGGGGAGAAACAGTCCCACATGGGAGTCGAAGATAGAACAAATCAAAAGCTGTGGGATATGAAGAATGTAAGGGTGGCGTGCTTTTGTCTTTGTTATTGGTTTGTGTGTATGTAGACGTGTGTGTGTGTGTGTTTGTGTGTGATATGGGTCCTGACCTGTCACTTGGTGTGCAGCCACTATAATACAATTGTCGAGTAAAACCTAAAGACAAAGATCTGTCACTACAAATAATCCCAGCAGACTCAGGACAGTCCAATTTAAAAAGACGGGGTATTATTGAAAAGTCTTGGGCTGGATTTTATAGTTAGAGAAGTTACTTAAGTGCCGTTGAATTTGACTTTCCCGACTTCTTCACCAACTTTTTGAAATGATGAAACTGCATCTTTGAACAAACCTTTCTGAACGGCCTCTCGGTGTGATGTCACAACTGGAAAACAGACATTCAGGGCCAGATTTAATAAGAAAATGGCGTCGTGGCTTTCATCGAGTTTGTGCTGCTGTGTTTACGACTCATCTTAAGAGGCAAATCTGACAGTCGCAAATTGTCTGACCTTAGTAAATACAATACATAATTAACCTGTTAACGTGTCTCCTCCTATTATCTGCACAGTTTCAGACAAGCAGGTGTAGTGAGTGTAAAAAGGTTTATTGCAGAGCTCAGGGGGAATGAGGAGGGTTGGTGATGGCAGATGGCGGAGCAGAGATGAATGGGGAAGAATTGAGGATGGTGGTGAGTCAAAGCACAAAAACAAACTCATTATTACTCTTTATTTTTGTTAATTTCTTTCCTTAACGTTGTCTCAATGTCAAATGTCATGCCAATAAAGCTTATTGAACTGAATTGAAACTGAAACAACGATCTGCTGTTGAGTGCAAGGAAAACCATGTGAGTGATGAGCTGGTGGCTGGCAGGTGTGCACAACAGGTGAGTTGAATGCAGCAATTAGGAAAGAGCCGGAGGGGGGGGGGGTATTAAGTTTATATTAGGTGAGGAGAGAGAGAGGACGATAACTATAGAAACTGGCAGATCAATTATGACTAGCATTAATAGAGTTAATAGACTAGTTCATACTCACACACACACTTACATGCACATACACAAAGTTACATATAAAAACACATTTGGACACATTTGCCAATAAAGCCTTTGATTTGAATTGAAAGTTGCACTTTAATTGCCTTCACTTTGCACCCCAGGTATTAATCTGATCCCTGATTAAATGGCTAAAGGAACAAAAACAGCAGGACTCTGAATGTTAAGGAGCACCACTATGAACTACTGCTCTGACACCTGCTCTAAATGAAAATGCATGAAATGTACAAAATGAATCAATGCGCGCGCACACAGCGGCAGCACACTATGAGAGCACTATACCTCATGCTAAATATCTAAATTAAAGGAGTAAATCTCAGCTGGAAGTATGGAAATGGATGTGCAATCTCACAGGTGTCGTCAGATTTTACAAGCTTTGCTCTGACTGGAGGACTAATCCAACTTCGTTTCGACTGCGAGTGTGTGTGGGTCTACGTGGGTGTGTATTGCACGATAACTGAACAAAAGAAGATTAATGCCACACTGATGCAGAGTCTGGGCCGTAAACAGAGTTGGTTTCTTTTTGTCGAGTAGCCTGACAGCAGAGAAACTGAAGAGCTTTGTGACGCTGAGAGTAAATAAAAACTGACTGGACGAAATGACGAGCCTGTAATGGAAAATCATGACAAGTTCTCACAAATCAGAAACAAAAGGTGGATGTGGAACTGTAAACCCTATTTGTAGCCAAAGCCTGTGACTAGAAAGTGAGAAGGTATTAATGCTCAGACTGAATAGAGTTTGCCTAAAGTTGGGTATGTTTGGTGAAGAGTGGAAGCTGCCCCCGACTCCACCTGGTCCACCTTTAGATGTATATTACTGGGATTTGTCATTGTGACGTGGTGGAGGACAGCGTCAGTATGGAGCCGTGCTGCCCGCTCGGTTCATGATTTGGATTATTGAGTGTGAAAACAAAGCTGCCGTGTCAACTCCCCCCTCTTACAAGACTGAGGAACCAAACCTGGTCCGTACTCAAGAATCTGAATCAATCCTCGAAAACCTCCTGAGGTGTCCTCGTCTCAATAGAACGATAATATGAAACTAAATCGCAGCAGCAGATTTTGAAGGATTAAACGTTTACTGTCAACGTATTTTAGTTGTTTTCGTTACAATATCTGTCCCCGATGTCTAAAGCCAGATGAGGGGGGAAGATGGTGGTCAATGCTGACGAGATGGGACACGCATTGTTAAACGTATTTGACCAACGTACCAACTGTTCAGACATTAGCTGTAAGCATTTTCAACTCATCTTTCTCTAACGTCTTTGCGTTAATTTGTGGCAACTCAGGCACAAAGTTTCATTTCCTTCCGAGGACACCGTGGAAATAACTCTAATAGTGAACGTAAAGGTGGATTAAAGGCGTAGGAGCTTACGTACAAAGCCGCTGTAGCAGACAAGCACGTGTTAGTTGCCAGTAACACACATCTAGCAACAGCGTCTCCACTGCAAGCTGTCTGCTCAAGGTGCTCTCTGTACGAAAGGATGTAAACACGGCAGCAGTCTGTAATGGTTCAAACTTTGATGGAAATGCTAGAGAGAAGCACGTTAATAAATCGGACAACAGCTGAGCACGTCGATAGGCACAGCTGGCTCTCCCTCTGCAGTCACTGACTTACATCATTATTGAGGCATCTTTTAGACCAGGTCTCTTTTTCCTCTGGCTTTCATTTTATCATTTCCATTTATTTAATAAATACAAAGCTACAGCGCCATAATAATTTGCCTTTCACTCACTTTTACAATCGTCATTAATGCAGGTCCCTGTGATCACTGGAAGAGGCTTTTAGGGAGCCACTTTTCATCTCCTGAAATTACCCAGTGTATATTTTTAAACCCAGCGACGACTGTTAATGTCTCATAAAGGAGCAAGCCATTTAATACACACACAGTCACTATTTTGCCCTTTTGATAAAGTGTCTGCTCTCTGTCCTTGAGAAATGTCACCAAAGTAAGAGTTCTTGATTCTTTCAATCAAAGACTCTTCTCTCAAGCAGAGAAGGGCCTTTGATTGTCATGCTAAGTCTCTAACATCCTTTGATTACAGTGAAAGCAGGGACAATCAATGGCCCGTGTTGAGCTTGAGCCTGATAATGTTAAGAGCATCTCACCAGTTCTTTGAGAGAGAAATCCTCAACGTCTTCCAGTGCGACGTGAACATGGCATTCCAGCTGTCTTGCAGCCATTTGATGAAAAAGACATGGAACAATATTTGTGGTGTTATGGAAGGACGGAAACTTGATCTCCTCAATAAACTTTATTGTGCCAACATGTTCTCTGAGCGCTGTCTCCTACCTGAGGACAAACAAAACCTGAGTGAACCGAACTCACAGCCAATATACTGTGGCAACTTCAATCAGACAACCCGTGTGTGTGTCTGTGGAAAAGGAACTCCGCTCCACGAGGCAAAACCTACCAGATCTTCTCAATTTTTACTTTTAAACTGAAAGAACCAGTAGGAGGAATTAGATGGTTGTTTATGCCCGCGGTCCCTCCTTTTAGACTCTGTGTATATCATGAGTCATTTCAGCAATTACGCAAAAACAACAAATGTTTACATCCAAGTGACGAAGCCCTCTAGTGGTCGTAGGAATTGTGGCTCTTGTCTGTTTGGAGCAAAGGAGGAAGTAAAGTCCGAGGCAGGAGGTCAGGGTGAACAGATGGTTTGTTTCTTCTAACCATCAACACGATCGTTCCCTAACTGCACTCAAGTGGTTGTTATTGTAACCATGATGGCAAACGTCCCCAAACCTTAAGAGACGAATCATACGAATGCACACCGTCATCTTTCCATCCTTGCTTTTGTGCCCAAACCTAACCAAACCTTTACCAAAGATCAGAACATGGCGATGGACCAACAACGCATTTTACAGTTTAATTTGGAGGACTTGTTGCGTTAGCAGGACTCGAGTCACTTTTACTCTTGAGAGGTTGTGCTACAGTTGCACCTGCCGTTACTAAGCAACCAAAACAGCTTGCCATTGCATTGCCACACAACCGTTAACGTTACAACGAGCAACATAAAAACAGCGAATCATCACGCTCTCCAGTTATCCCACGTTCTGAGCTGATGCATCACATGACCTGCGGTGCGCTTGCTGCTTTCAAAAAGATTTTTCCGTCTCAGCGTGCAGGCGCGTCTCCATTGAAGATGATGATCTTGTGCGCGCAAAAGATGCAGCATCTGAACGGCCCCTTAGGCAGGTTCCTTGAGTCGTTATTGTTTTGTCCTCGTTTCATACACAATGCATTTTTTGGGAATAATAAAAGGGCACAGATGTCCTCATCTAATTTTACATTTTACAATGTTAAATTCTACAATTAAATCTCCTGTACAAATCTGAGGAACAATAGAAAACACAAGACAAACGAAGCCAGTTGGTTGTGAGTTTGTTTCACTGTCTTTGTGTCTCCAGTGAAGGAAACGGTTCCTTCCTGAAAAACAAGGAAGAGAGAAGGCTCCTCTTCAGAGGTCACAGTAAGGCACCATGCAGCACTCTTGTCAAGTCAGTGACACCTTGGAGGTCAACACGGCTTTTTCACAAAATGTAGTGACATTTGTAAGGACTTCAAGGCATCAAAGGTATTTTCAGCTTCAATGGAAACCTCTGTGAGTCATGCATCACAACAAAAGAGACAATAAACTGCTGTTACATATATAAACTGTGTGAGGGACTGCTCATTAATGAATTAATCTATTCCTTTCATTCTTTTCAACTAAGGGAGCGAAACAAATGTTGACTGCTTTTGGCTTTGTTGATATTAAACCATTGAAAAGTCAATCAAGTTCTGAACTTGTTTGCCAAAAGTAAAAAAAAATGTACTTATAGAACTAGTTTAACAACAGCACATCCTGTCTGGTGCTGAAAAAGGAGGATCCTGGTGGACCCGGTGCTCAAGGGACCGTCGCCTTCCTGCCCCCGTCCCTCATCACATCTTCCCTGATGACAGGAGCCATTACAAACCCGGAGAGGGCGACTAAGAGAAAGAGCAGCAGAGGGGCCGCGGGATAGATTAAGGGGACAGGAAAGTGAAGAAGACAGGGAGAGAAGAAGAGCACACGGAGGAACGGGAGTTGACAGGAGAACGGAGGGAGGTGTGGGTGTGGGGGGGCACTAGGGTGACAAATTGGTAAACTGATGACAGAGAAAAACACAGAAAGCTTTGTATACTAAAGGCCTCTTTCAGGAGGAAATCTGTCTGAATTCTGGTTGTGTTTATACGTCATACATACATACTAACAGCACAAATTTACATTAAATGTTTTACAACTGCATAATACGTAACGCATGCATTCTAGCTAGCTGCTAGCGCAGTTAGCTTACCTTTGCAGGCAACAAAGGTAATTGCTGCTTCCGTCGCCTTGTTTCTGGGTCTGGCACAGGAAGTTGACCACACGATTCTTAATCCCACCTACAACACAATGAGGGGCCCGGTTGGTTTTCCAACCAGAGACACAGCCATCAATGAGCACATCAGCAGACTCACTGACAAAGTCGGACTTGAGCACAGATATTAAACTATTCCAATCGGCTGTAAATTAATAGAAATGGAGCTTACATGAATTTCAAATCCATTTCTCTTGGGGGGTGAAGCAGAATTGCACAGAATTGCAACAGTTCAGAAAGTAATCATGAAAAAACAGGAAAAAACAGGACGTCTGCTGAATCTGAAGTTTGAGTGTCAATATTGAAAAATAATGCAGGATATCTGCTGCTGATAAACAATCTTACAGGCAGCTTCCAAGTAGACAGCTGATTGACAAGTGCAGAGACGTGAACTTCATGGGACTGTTTGCGAGACGGTGTCTTTCACTCTCTTTATTTTTGGGCTCATGGCTCATTCGTGTCTCAGCTCGACAATATGTTTTATATATTATATCTATTACTATTTTCACAACTGTTAAGATCACTTAGGAACACATATGACATGTGAGTGATGCTGCATGTGTTGATGTTGAATGATTTGATGATTTGTGTCCAGAGGGTTTGAAATGTTAATACTGCAGAACACTTCCTCCTTTAAAGGGATAGTTTTACATTATTTGGTTTCTTGCCGATGAGTCCTGCCGTCACCATGAATCTGTCAGTTTGCGTTTATATGTTTCGGTTTTTCTGCAAATTAAACAAACGTGTTCATCAGCTGTTTCCAGTCTTTATGCTATGCTAAGCTAACCGTCTCCTGGTTGTAGCATCATATCTAACTGACAGACGTGAGAGCGGTATCGATCGTCTCATATAACTTTAGGCAAAATGTGTATTTCCCAAATGTCTAACTGTTCCTCTAAAGCAAGCTGCATGTGTCTGCTTTAAATTCTGTATTAGAAATAGGCCTGACTATTGTTTTTTTGTTTTTGTGAATCTACACGTGAGGACTTCTTTCTAGTGAGAGCTGTTTGTGTGTTGAAACAAAGGACGAGATGTTTGTGCAATACTGTACTCAGTATTGAGCCGGAGCAGCTGTAGCCACTAGTGTCCTTCAATAGCTCTAACTCAATTATTTGTCCCACCTAATACAATTTTTCTGCTCTTTCATTTGATTAGCAGCGCTGAGCGCGTAATCCCTCTTCATCCCGAGCAGCCGCTGATCATTTACTTCTGTTTCTGTCTTTGTGGAATGCTTCTGAAAGGTCACCGTGCCATTGTGAAGGATAGAGCAGAGTTGCAGAGGCTGCTCACATGTTTGTACACTGATTTTTATCTCATGCGTGTATCTGATTGTGGCATGTGTGAAATTACGTACGTGTTTGATTGCCTTTGTTTGCACCTGTGCACGTGCTGCGTCAGTGTTTGTGCTGCTTTAATCTCATCGTCCAGGGTATGCCGGTGTGTGTGCGGAGGTAAAAATAGCCCGACATGCTCTGGATCGCAGTCACATCAGTGAGTGGACAAGCCTTCATGTGCTTCACCTGCCTTTTTCTTCCCCTAATCACGCTTATTGATCACACGCCTGCTGGATCAATATTTGTTATGCATGGCATTTTCCATCCTCTGTCAACAACTCAAGCCGTCGGAGATGATTCCACCGGGGACACATCCACCAGGAAAAGGATTATTTGTCCAAACAGCAGGTGACATTGGGAGAGTAAATTTGTATTAGGAATCGTTCCCCTCCTTTGGAACTCAGGCAATGTGTCTGCCTCGAGGCTCACTTCTTAATATCTGCAGCAACAGTCAAATGTGGTTATAAAAATATGAGCAGTGATTTTACGACATTATTCAACAGTAATATGGAGCTTTATTAACATTCTGGTGGCGGTGTGCGGGCTCCGTCGCAGCCGAGGCCACAGTCTGCGACTCAGACAGCCATCTGAGAGGCAGAGAGAGGAATAAAGTCAGAGGCTTCATCGGGCAAAAGCAGCGAACACAGATGAACAGGGAGGAAAAGTGAGTGAGGATTGTTGAAATACTGTCCTGGGGGAAAGTCATTTAAGCTTGTTCTCTGCCACGATTTCATTCCAGTGTATTTCTCTATGGGCATACAAGAGAAAATAATTAGTTCATAAACCTTTACATACTGCAGCTTTTTGGCTTCATTTCAGAATTATTCATTTCCAATTATTGAATCTAAATGGGTGCATGGTGTGACTAAAGTACTAATTATGCACACACACACGTGACTCATCTCTAACATACATTTATTTTAATTCAGGATCAGCTGACGACCTAAACGCGTGTTCAGACAACATCCCAGTAAGTAATCAAGGTCACAGTTACGATGCGACTCTCGAGGAGCGTTTTGGTAAGAAACATCCAATCAGAGAGCTTCAAATGCTTTGCATGTGTGTTGTGGTGAACTGAAGCTAGAGATTATAGTCTGTAGAAACCTGATTAAAACATTCAGAAGCATTCAGTTCACTTTCGGATTCAGGGTCCTTTTTGGAAGAATACAGCCATGATGGTGCAGCATTTTATTCCCTCTTGCAGTTTATTTTTCTACAGCTCTGCTTTGTGCCTCTTTGGGACTGGCTTCTCCTCCATGGTTACAGTGGCTGAGGCTCAAGGATGTCTCATACCAAAACAACGGAAAAAACAGGACCTCAAGTGGAAACAATTGGAACTGATGGCCATAAGATATCCTACAATTATTCAGTTATTAAGACCCCATGTTGTTCCGTGTTCCATGTTGAAGAAAACTATAAGCAATGTTTCAACAGCCTTTCAATGACTTAATTTCAACATGTACAGGGCCTGCTTCACATTGAAATGTAAGAAATTCTGTTGGAACAAACGTCAAAAAACATTCACTTTTCAATCAAGTTTAGTGCACATTTTAAAGTATGTGCCTAGACATAACTTTCTGCAGCCAAGTCATATCTCAGTCTGCTGTTTGCACCTCTTCTAATACTTCTGTTATTAAAGCCCCACACTGGGTCATTAACCCCTCAACCTGTCAAAAAAACCTCCCCCGCCCCCGCTTGTTTCACCATCACACGTATTGCTTTTTGTCTTAAAAAAGAAACAAAACAAAAACATTTTCTGCCGCCCTAATCTTCCTCTTGGGTAAGCCTTCATAAGAGTCAACAATAACAACCAAATCCTTAATGATGAGTAATTGCATCAAAAACTCACGTCGGTTTCCTCCCAAATGAGTCAACAAAGCAAATCTCCCCAATAACAAATGGCGACATGCCAGTAGTCGTTAAGCTATTATACGCGGACGGGCTAATTACTGTACATCTGCAGAGAGCAGGGGAGGTAGCTTTTATTGCAGCAGATTTCCCACCGCTGTCAGTCTAGTCAGGCCAGCCATTAGGAGTTATAGACAGGGGGACAAAATCTTCCAAATCGGGCCCCTCATCCACACCACCACCCATCCACTAGCTCCAATAGCAACACGAGCAATTTCAAATATTCTCCGGGCTATTAGCCTCGTAGTGACACAGATCTCTCACCACCATTTCCAAATCCAGTGTTATAGACCCACCCAGGCCATGCTCATAACGGACAATGGCATGGAAATGTGAAGTATTATGCTATATGCATTCATGTTGTGTCGATGAAGAGCTGCAGGCGACGGGCTGCACACCTCCAACCTCTCAGGGGAGGTAACCGACTCTTTCCACTCAGCCCTGCTGTTCAGATCATTTGCCTGACTTCTGTATAATGTTCTTGTTCTGATTTGAGCCTCTGACTTTTGGCGAGGCATTTTGACCAAAGATGCTCTGCTAGTCAATTTGCTTTATTAGTGGCCCGTGTGTGTTCTGTACATCTGACTGGCCCAGTGTTTGTTTCGCACCATTTTCACAACAACAGCGGGGGGTGGAGTACCAGAGGACAAGCTGAAATGTGTTTTAATGATGTAAAATGTATTCATCATGTAAATATAAAATTTTATTGTCAGTGGTATAAGTTAGTAAGTAAACTGTTGTACGTGATCTCATTTAAGGGTCAGCCATAGACTTTTGCATGGACCCGCCCCCCTGGGCCGGGGGCTCCCAACTTTAGTGCTCATTTAATCTCCTGTTTAAGTACAGCTTGACCTGCACTTGGAAAAGTATGATAGGAAACATAACTTTGTGCCATGTTTGTGTTGTTGTGCTCCTCAGTTTGAACTCTGGCAGCATGAAATAACTCAAGTGTCACACTGTGCAGTAAGTGAGGAGCTCATCAGTAATCCATACAGCCTTCAGATGACAGACATTTACACTACAAACATTCAGCTAATGATTTTACTCAGTGTATGCAAAATAATTGAGCAGGAGGGATGGTCCCTCAGCAGCAGCTGCCCTGCTGGGGCATCAGATCACCTCATTTGCAAGTTGTTTACAGATTCATGACATGCAACACACATTCACAACCTAATTTAAAAAAAGAGCTTTTAATCGTTGATTTCAACTTCAGTTTTTTTTTTTTTTTCTACACTTCTTCTTGTATTCTTACCATAAAGTTATATTCTTTACATTGTAAATGAATAAGAAGAAAGGCAGTAACTATGACAAGCACAACACAGATACAGGCAGTTACAGAATGCAAAAATATTGAATAGCTATTATATATATATATGGCTATACTGAATTCCTGAAAAAAATGCAGACCTTAAATACAGTATCTAAAATGAGGTTTGATATAATGAACATTTTAAGGGATTATAACTTAAACGCGACAGGGAAGTCTTTTATCTATATAATACTAAACTGCAAAGTGGCTGAGACATAATGTATGCTGAACAGAGAGCTCAGCCACGAGCTGGAGGAAGCAGCTCAGTTGCTGACACATCTGGATTTTTCTTTGCCCACAATAATCTAGTTTCTAGTTTTCACCGACTGACATGAGTAGAGAGGAGTAAAGTGGCAGAAACTAACAACTGAAACCAGCTGCACAGTTTCAAAATCCAGGCATGTACAATAAAGATCTAAGGGAGATACAGTATTATTGTATATTTTAATTACAAATTTAACGTAACAGACTATAGACTATAAGACCGCATGTGCATGCTAGTGGTCAGAGAGACTGCTAACCCTCGTAGACAACCTTTGACTGAAGCTCTGCGTCAGCCATAATCCAGCCTGGTGAGGACAACGACAATACAGAGTTTCATAAAGTGTGATAACCCAGGACATGTTTTTCAGCGGCTTGGTAGACCTTGAGAATTATTTTCAGCGTGTGTTTGTGTTCTTTTGTGCACAGAAACGTCCCTCGCTCTTTAGAACCTCAAGTTGAAAATCGTTCATGTCCGAGCGGAGCCATCACATGCACCGACCATGGAGTTAATCGCTGTACAGCAATGACCTCAGGGCAAGGAAGCGGAGCAGAGAGAAAACGAAAAAGACAACAGCAAAGAAAAAGGCCGCATCTCAATTTGTTACTGCACAGAAAGTAATTTAACAAGGACGCACATATTCAAAAACTTCACAAAAATCCAGAGTTATTAAGGATCAAGTAAGAACCAAATCAGGAACTAACTGCTAATTAATGAATGGGCCACATCTCGCTGGTTGTTGTGGCTTTAAATGTCCTGACAAAAGGTCAGGAGGACCAAAGCTTTGATGTTTGATTAAAGAGAAGATTAGTGTCAGGGGATGGGGCCTGCATGCAGACCACTGAGGCAGAGCTTGATGCAGTGAGATGATGTGATAGCGAAACCAGGGGGGACAAAGACTTATGGGACGCTGAGGACAATCGTGATGACAAAGCTGTGACTAGATTGTAAAGGTTCAGGCTGTTGATATGTGAGATGGCTCATAATGAATGAGATTACTGTAGGCGTGAACTGTCTTATCTTGATGCTCATATCATGTGGGGTGTGCAGTATGATGGGAGGCCTTACCTTTTAAGAAAAGTGACACTTACATGCTTAGATGATAATATTAGGTAGGTTTCAGCTGACATGAACCATCATTGGATGTATTTTTTATGCATCTAGTCTGTTTTTAGTTGGCCCCCATGCGTAATTGAATGGTTGAATTCATTTGAAACTTTTTAAACTCTAAAAGCTAACGTTAAAATGAAAGCACTACCTGGCTTTGACTACAGATGTGACAAATGAATGGAAAAACCACCATACAATGTCTCAGTAAGGTCGAAAACAACGATCTACTATGAGAGACGCGATGAAACGGTGGCAACACAATCAGCTGTGGCTGCCAGAGGGTGCATTATACAACCTGCATGCCCTCTGTGATATCTCACGTTATTATCATATTATTCAAACAAATGGATCATTCATTCCACTAAATGTCAAGAGATATTATCATGTGAATATGCTTAAGGGAACAAGTGTTGCAAAGAGTTAGACGGGATGTTACATAATACAACTAGTGTACTTTTCTGTGACAAAAGAGCAATGAAATCTTTTAACATAAGTGTACAAGGAAACTACTGACAGTCCAGAACCTTGTGGCATTATAAAGAGGAGCTACTTCATCAGTGTATTAGTTCAGTGTCTTTGGATAAAAGCACCAAGCCTCTTTAAGGTGCTCTGCAGAAGAGCACTGTGTGAAGAAAAGAGATGAATCAGTCCCCGTGGCCTTCTCTGTGTTTGTGACAATCAACTCTCTCTCCTCCTTCTCGTCACAAAATCAATTTGTCCTTCATGTCTTTCAACAAAGATCTGACAGCACAGATAAACAGCTCATCTACACAACAACAACTGGGACAAATGTGATTCAGTCTTTCAAAGTACAATGCACCGAGTCGTAAACCCCCTTCTACTTTCAGGCAAACGCCCAGGCTTTCTGCTAAACCTATAATTTAAGACCAACGTAGATTACAGAACTGCAATTGGTCTATTGAAGAAAATGTCAGATCTGCACTTTGCTGTGACTGTTTCATTGTGAGAGCTGCCACTGTGACACATGTTGAACATCAGAACTTCAGGGAAAAAAGGGCTAAGCTTTTTAAACGTCCCCCATTTAAGCTCCCTTAAGTTATATCCAGTCTAGGACGGATTATAACTTTCTGCAACCGAGTGCAAAAAAGGGAACACATGCGCTATTCAGTAAGGCACAGAGTCCTCAGCTATTGGCCACTTTCTGTAGATAACGCTGAGCAAAAGACTCGAAGGAGCTGACGCAGTGGGAGATGTGATTTGATGCACTGATCAGTCATCCCTGCTCACACTCCTTCAATCACTGTCTGACTCCTCAGCCTCATCGTCCACGCATCACCAAGCACGACTTTGTATCCGTATGCATGACCAGACACATGCACAAACACACACTTTCTATTTCCATACTTGTGAAGAATTTACATGAATTTCATAAATTCTGACATCCAGCCCCCCCCCCACAGTGTTTATCCTGGGTTAAGATGAAACAGATGGTATCTCAGTAGTGACCCACTAAACCTTAATTATTTTTTTTCTGATGGAAACTTGCACCAGTTCAACTGTGAGTCTTTGTGAAACAGGCAGCAGCGTTGCCAAGTACTGCTGCACGCTAGATTACATCACATGTTCATTTGCATATTCAGGATTACATAACAATGTACATACATAAGATTAAAGTTAAATTTAGCTGACTCTAACTAGCTTCATAATTAGCTATTTTCCAAGCTGCTCATCAATGTGCATCTTAACCTACTTCTAATTTCAAAAACGTTAGGGCTGTTGTACAGACTGTGGAACTGAAGTATCATGAATAGACAGGATCTAGACCCTGGAATAAACTCACTCTTGTAAACTCTCCTGAATTCTGTAGCAAAGTTAAACCATTTTAAACCATAAAAACAAAGGAGGAGTACCTCAAAAAACAATGGCGATCAGTTGATTAGTTGTTATGTAGGTTACGCACTTTCACAGCTCAGTCACGTTTCTTTCTGGCTGACGATTGCTCGATGAACATGCTGCTGCTCTCGCACTCACCCTGTCAGGCCAGAGAGGGACCACATCCACTGAAAAGTATTGCCGACTCTTTTCAAGGGAGGGGAGTTAAAGTCTACCCAAAAAGTTGCCAAGTATTATGAGAAAGTCGACAACACTGATATGCAGCGCTAAAAGCTTGGTGATGTAGGAAAGACTAGTCAGTCACAGTAGCTCTCCACGTTTCTTTCTATTGTCTTTGTATTGGGCCGTTTACTCTTCTTAGCATTTTGTTCTCTGGATTTTACATAAATTAATTCAATACATATTTATAGAAGAGCTAGGCATGTATTTTTTTAACTTTGGCCAAAGCTGGGCTAGCTGTTTCCTTCTGTTTCCAGTCTTTATGCTAAGCTAAGCTAATTGCCTCCTGGCTCTAACTTTATACTTAGCGCACAGACATAAAAGTAGTATCAGTCTTCTAACTCTCTAAAAGAAAGAATAAGAATAAGAATATTTCCCAAAATGTGTAACTATTGTCTGATACCTAAACACCGGAGTCTTATCCTAAATCTTATCTTGTCTCTTGTGTACAAGAGAACGCGGGCAGACAACTTTTCAGGGCCGAACCTAATCAAAAAGTTCAAGTACAAGGACAAACATACATACACAAACGTACTCACACATAAAATCTGGAAGCAAACCCCCCAGAGGGCTCTACATCTATTAGAAGCTTTTCACAAATTAAAAGGGAGCCATATGCTCTGTGTATGGATGTGTGTGTGCGCGCGCATGCATGTATGGCGGGTTGTGCATGCTTTCGTGTTTATATGAGTGTGTTTGTGTATGAATGTGTGTTGTTGGCTCATCTGCTGCCTGTGTGTGATGCCAGTGACAGGGGCCATAACCCTGAGCCCCAGACCAGTACCAGCAGCCGAGGCAGTGCCAGGGGGAGGGAGGCGCCAGCTGGAGGGAGAGGATGGGAGAGAAATACCCTTCAAAGTTGGAGTGATGACACAGCCATGCAAAGCCTCTCAACACTTTGTCTCCGCACTTCTCATTATGTCTCCACTATCAGCCGTGCAGATGGGAGGATATGCAACGAGCATCACTCACTCCAAAAGCGAACAAGTGTGAATTTCCACACCGCCTATCAGATGGTTCGTCTCTAAGTGTTCTTTGAAAGTCTTTGATTTCTGTAGTCGCTTTTCACTGAGCTATCGAAATGCTCGCCACCAGGGCTGCGTTTGAAAAAGCATACAGATCTCCCCTGTTTGTGGCTCACTTTTATCACAAAGGTCCAGAATGCGCTGGCCTACAGCGGACCGGGCACACCATGCAACAAGATGGAGCGTCCTCTTTGTCTGAAAAAGACAAACGATGTCGCTCTGCTTGTATACGAGAGTGCATTTACAGTCATGATGGGAAATCTTGGGATCTACAGGCATTAATGGGACTAAAGCCAAAAAGCCCTGCAGATCACCTCAACCTGCTGCTGGGTAACATTTACCCTTCAAATCATTTCTTATGTCACAGGAAGACAGGGATGAAGAGCGTTGACCTGGGGCTGTAAGAAAGATTATCTTGCTCTCGCTGACCAAAACTTCCTGTTTTGTTTGAAATGAAATAGTGTTTTTTGTCTGCTACAGGTCGTCTCTGTGAATCACCGTGGAGAATGTGGAGAAGTTGTTTCCATACAGCCCGAACCCAAACCCAATGACATCGCTTCATTTCAAGCCACAGAGTTTGAACAACAACCCACATTAGCTTTCCTGCTAAAATCTAAAATCTAACTCACAAACATGACTAAATGTGCTTTCAGTTGGACTTTGGAAAATGTACAGTTTTTCCTAAGTTCTTAGTAACTACTAGCTGGTTTCAAGCTATTCAGTCAGGTTGCACCGTTAAATTTGTAAATCAGTTGCTGGGAAACATCTATAGCGCTGTCCAATCAAGAGCAATGAACTACGTAAACAGGAATTTTGATAGGCGATGGTGATGATGCTGTGATGTGATGAGACAGTATAATCGTCTCTTTTCTAACACACTTCCCTTCAGAACAACCTTGTTGTTTGACCCTGAGGATGTGCAGGCAGAAGTTGAACAAAGGTAAACTTTGACAGAATTCTTGACTTTGTCAGTTATATGGGAGGCAGCGGGGAATATAGTCTCACTGAGCTTCGAGTCAAAAGGAAGGACTGAGCAGACAGAAGGCAAGAAGATGCTCATTAAATTTCCAGGCTGAATTGGGAGAAACAGCACAGGGAGTCTGAACAACAGATAGGGAGCGCATATCTGCCCGGTCAGCGGGCCTCGGTGCCTGAACAGCTGTTGACTCTGTCGCACAATACCAATCGATTAGCCGGCGTAGACACAGTGCCGTGGCTGGCAAAGGTCGGCGTACGTGTTCACTTTCTTCCCCTGCCTCGAAAATTGGATTTGCATTTTGGGGAGACAAGGGTTTCCTGTGTGTGTGAGGTGTGTGTAATGTATTGGATCAGACTGCGAGCTCCGTTGCCTGAGTAACCGCCCTGTTGCACGGCAGCGTCTCGGTGGAGTTATAGGACGACACTGTATGCCTCTTTTCTTTGCATTCACCCTTCACCCAACTGTAAAAGCACTTTAATGTCATTCCATTAAAGTGAACTAAACCAACAGACTGTCACACAGACTTGCATTATCTGGATGATAATTTAAAACTGGTGGAGCAATGCGATGTGTCAGTTTGAAAATCACAGAGGCTTTTCTAGAATACAGAATTGAGGATTAATTTTCTGAAGACAATGATTTTCTTTTAGGTGAATCATTTCCACGTCTCCCTCCTTCCTCCAAGCAGAAAAAGTAAGATGAAGTGATGCAAAAAAGTCCCCTGAAAAGCTCCACACTCATCAAGAAATCTTATCAAAACCGTGGAAGGAGATTACGCCTGAGATAAGAAGATCTATGCAATTATACACAAGGATATGCCGTCTTTTTTAGGCTGTTGACCAAATCCCTTATGTGTGACTTAGTGGTTGCTTAGTGAACATAATCCATGATTACTGCGCACCTGGGAGGTGGTGTTTGGTATATTTCTGTGGATTGAAAATGGAAAATCAAGGCAATACGAGATAAACTGCTGAAGAGCATTTCTTGAGTAAACAGGACTGTTTACAGTGGTGGGGGGGAGAATAAGAATGAGAAGTGACAACACAGTCTGAGGGTGAGAGGAGCTCAGAGACTCTACTCAGATTCTACTGAGGAAATAAAATAAGTTATGTCTTTGTTTAATGGCCAATTGTTCTGGCCAGTGAGTGAATCCACATCTCTGCATCTAACTTGACAAGGAACCCGAGCGGTCAGACCAACAACTAGGTTATAAACAAACAACCAGAGTAGTCATGTTACCGAGGACGTGGGCGCTATGCATTCCTGACCACAGCTTCACGCTATTTTGCTGATCGACGGTTAGTGTCAGAAACTACTTTGAGAACACACACGTCGCATTTAGAAACACGTTCACAATTTGACAACATGCGCTACAAAAACTTTGTACAGAAAGTTCAACCCAACGGTGTGAAAACAGTTACACAATATGAAAGAAGTCGCTCGTAGTGATGAATGTACAGCGAATTATTAGCTGAATCTGCAGCTCCCCTCGGCTTTATGGAGCTTTACAGTGAGTCTCAGCTCATTTAGCTGTCTGGCCTGCAGCTCCAGTGTTTTGGTTCACTCTCATTGCTCAGACACAGTTAGCAACAAGCTGGTGATCACAGTGGAGCATTTAGCAGCTAAAGAGCCAGATATTTCCCTCAGGAGTCCGTGAATATCGGACTTACATTTCCCAGAAACACCGCTCCGAATGAAAAATAATGTAACTGCTGGATGTGTAATAAGCAAAAGTTCACCATATCATCTTAAAAGGTGATGATGATGATGTCAATGTTGTGTTCACAACTTCTTAGCACTGCCCCCAAGTGGCCATAAAACCAGTTACTGCAGGTTTAAGAAAACTGATGAACACGTCGACCACTCGTCAGTGATGTTCAGAAAACAGTGTTTATTTTAGTGTAAAGATTCTGATTGTGTGACGAAGATAATGGCTACAGGTCATGAATCTTATGACGGATTTACTGGAAGATGTCTTGTTATACTTTGTTTAATATATGCCAGTGTCTTGTAATTTGGCATGGCACAGTAACTGAGTTAGTTACTATACACCTAGCCTTAGCCTTAGCCTAACTAGCATCAGTTTTTAGTGTCGCCCAGAAACTTCTATTACGTTGTAACTGCAGCCATTTCTGTTGTTGTGTTCGACTAGCAGCGTTTCACTATTTGCAGCATGTTATTTTTTAGCCAGTTTGTTGAGGAGGCTTGTATGAAAAAGAAACCCGAGGGACAAGAGTATTGTGATTTTAGGTTTTAGTTTGTTATTTTAAGTTGTGTGGAGTTTTAAAATGTGGGTGAATCCAGCATCTCACTTAGTCAAAGTCCGTCTTAAGATATATAATAGCCATTGTGAAACTGGAGAACTAAAAGAAAAACAAAAAGGCTTACATTGTAAAGGCTCTATGACTTGCTCTTGGGTTCATGCTTATTTTTCATGCACACACAGACTGATGGCGGCAAGAGGCGATAGCCATCTGGGTATTTCTATGTGTCCTCAGTACCCATTCATCTCATATGTCTCCCCTTCCTTTCTTCTTTCTTTCTTAGTTTCTCCAGACAGCAAAGAGAGAAAGCAGACAGAGATAAGAGGCAAAGGAGCAGAAAAGAAATATAGAGAGCCTAAGGAGAGTGGTGGAGCGCTCTGGCTGCTGACAGAGACCCCATGACGAAAGGAGCCATTTTCTGATGCCAGACTCTGAACCTTAATTCAGGGTGAAAAGTTGGTTGTGTCTACAGCATGGTGAGAGAAAGAGGGAGGGAGAGATGATGAAAATATGAAAAGAACAGACTACGATAGGTGTGGTTGCTCTTTTTCTTCATTTGTGAGGCATGTCCACATTAGAATCGTGATGTGGACATGCAAAGCCTGAACAGAATATGTGGAAAATGTAATTTCCTCTGCTATTTGAATTTATGTGTCTTGGCAAATCGTCCTCCTGGAAGACTTCATGTCACCGGCAACCACATAACTTTGAAATATCACAATGGTTAAGAGGTGTAGGATATTTGTTTCATTTCAACTTTAAGCTTTAATTTGTAGGTAATTTTATATTCAAGAGAGCTGGAAAATCCATCACCAGTGTTAACAAACAGAGCAGCTAGCGTGTAAGATCTGTCATTTCAGCTGAAACCACAATTCCATCAACAACGGCATGAAGCCCCCAAACCCAGTTCCAATGAAAAACACTGCTTTCAGCTCTAATATAAGACAGGATTGTGTACTTCCCCAGACCCTGTACTTCAGACTGATGCAGTATGGGTAATTGCAGAAATGATATCAAGATGATGGCGAGTATATATATAAAAAAACACCCTCACGTTTTGAGGCCCAGTTGTGGTTGAGTGGATTTATATTCAAAACTATGGAAATCACTTCAAGCTGGTCTAGAAGCTCAATATTGCCATGATGGAGCTCTGGAGTGCAGGCTGTCATGCAAAGGAACGAAACCATAGCATTAGGGTTAGCGGCTAATCACGTGTCAAAATCAAAGCTAATGTCGAAGCCAGAAGAAATTACTTACTGTGCGTTGTAATTTTTGTTCATGGTGAACTTTGATAGCTGTTACCTTGTGTGCTAATTATCCATAAAAGCAAATTTTGCCAATGCAACTTCTAATCATTGCATTACAGCAGTTCCAAACACCTGCTGTGTGGTAGGTGGAATAACTTAAACTGTCTTGATGAGAGTGAAGCGCTCTCATAACTGCTCTCTCCATGTGCACATGCAGATGTAATGAAAACATCTGTTGGAACAGGACATCAACTCTGCGGTAATATATTCACAATTACATACTCTGCTACAAATGTTTTTCATATAAAGTCAATGCATTGTGACAGCAATTGGCCAATGTTCAAAGCACACGGGAGACGACTAACTGAGTTCCAAACTGGTCAAGAAATTGTATATTTTAAAAATATTTCTATTTTTACTTGTGGGCTGAAACTGACCAACTAATGGATACATAGGACATTGACAAATGTCCTCTGTTGTCCCAGAGTGCACTGAGGACACAGCATCCAAGCCATGAAAAAATGCTTGTTGACTGCGATCCAACTGCGACCTGCTTTGTGTCAACCATGCTGTAGTGTTGGCTGCCAGAGTTTATGGACATCATGAACCCAAGCACACCAGGGGCAGCGATGGGCTGTGCTGCGATTTGGGGGTGGTCACGGTTGGAATTGCAGGTCATGTGACACGTTTTGGCCCAAAAAGATGTATGTATGTGTTGTCAATCAAAGAAGGACCCTAATGGACACGCTCTTTGGGCGCTAAAGCCTAAAGATCTTTTTCAGTATATGCACCCAGTGAGCAGTTTCATTGGAATGAATGGGATTCCATCGTTTTTTAAATTCATGCTTGCACTGCACACACCTGCTGAAAAGAAGTGTTGCACAGAGCAGATGAAAATCTATCGAGCTAGTTAGCTCGCCAGCTTATTATATTTACCTTGAGAGAGAGGTATTTGGACATGTTGGGAGAAGACACATTTCTGAAATGACGAGAGTAGACAATGAAGATGATGCGTCTGACACTGTGAGACACATCCAACTGTCGTAGTGAGTGACGCAGCTTTGTAGCGACGTCTGCAACGACAAAGTGCAAAGCTATTGATTACCTATTGAAACATCCTCTGTGCAGGAATGTGAAGTTCTTCAACTGGTTGGTAAATGAATCAGACGTAAACCAGACAGATTCAGCAAAGTGAGTAAACCACAAACATGAATTACAAGCTTTTATAACAAAATAACTCTTAACAGTACACAAACGATCTGAGGATAACACTTTCCTTTAATGTCGATGAGGGTAAATAATTAAATTAGAATATGCAGCCACAGTGGCAGTACTGCTAATGAGCTAGCTGCACTCTATATAGCCCTGATGGTAACTGTAGGGAGGCAGAGTGGGGGAGGACTGGCTGTCAAAGAGGCATGCAGTGCAGTGCTTCCACTGTGCCCCCATACAGCCGTGATGAAGTGGCTCCATCCATCTTGTTGGCTCCCAGTAAAGAACAGGCTTATTTGGCCGCTGAGCCGATGACAGATGGGAGCCGCCGCAAGCTTTTTTCTGCAAAAGGCCGGGACCCCTGGCCCTCAGAGCCGCAGACTGAACTCTCAGAGTCGGAGGGGGCAGCAACGCGAGTCATGAGAGTGTACAGATACACAGAGAAGATGATGTCATCCAGCATGGTCTGCTTCTCTCTCATTGTTTAGCACATTCATTTCTAGTTTTCGAGTTCTTCCACCTGTTCTGCTGATGCTCACATCCAGAGCGGCTCACAATGAGAGCTTAGATCATTAGATCTGTAATATTACGAGCAACCAAACTTATTGTTGTCATCGGTTGGAATCAAATACCCCATTACATTAAGTCCCTTCTTCACGTCTCGGATCGGATCTCAGATATATCCAGAATGCGTCCAAGAAACATTCAATATGGATTGAAATCCAATCAATAGGTCTTGAATGAGTAGATGCATCCATGTGGCAAGAGACGCATTCTAGCCAGATGTTAAAAAGGTGAATCAATCTGGGAGCACTGAGCTGTTTGTCTGGTCCCTGATCAGTTCCAGCTATCCAACGCTAGCTAAACTATCATTGATGTGAACGAAACTGCTGAACTCATTCTTACTTAAACACTGTACTGCAACAAAAAAAATCCTCGGCTGTCCAATAATATTTTCCCCTTAGATGACTGGTATAAAAGAGACACCTCAGATACCAAACAATGTAAAATAGTTGTCTTTGTATTGTGACTATTTAAACCATGAAGTTTAAATATTTGAAAGAACCTGTAAATATAATTTCTTTGTGTGTGACGTCATCTTAGTGCATGTGCGTAAGCTTATCCATTGGATTGAATGGACGACATCTTGGAGTCTGCTATCCAGTTCTCATTATATATTCACGGTTTTACCAGGGGCTTAGCTTGTATCCAGCTTCAGGCTGCTACCTTGGATAATGAACTGTTTTGTAACATATTTCAGTTGCTGAAGTCCCTTACAGCTGCCCTCGGAGGTAACGGGACCTGATTCTGTGTCTAAAACCAGCTTCCTCAGTAATATGGAGAGGGTGCTGCTGTGAGAGGTAATGTCTGCTTTATTAAATTTGATTCATCAGGTGCTTCTTATGACCACTGAGTGATCATATGAGAGACATGAGTTGGAAACAGAGCAAAGGGGGGGGTGATATGATTCTATGAGCAGATGTGTTTCAGCCCACAGGTGGAAGACTGACAGTGACTCGGCTGTAATGACTGGAGCAGGAAGGTCAGTCTGCTGTTTGGGAGTAATGAGGAAGAGGAGCTGAGACTAAGGGGAGTGATGACAGGAACTAACGAACGAAGAAGGAACAAAGAAATTGAGTAGTGGATGAAAATAAGTTCACGTGGTCAGCAGGTAAAGCACAGGAGATATTTCAGTCTGGACAAAAATGGTGGAACGAACAGCTGACTGACCGACATTCCCATTTTTATAGATGCAATTTATCATTAAATAAATGCATTATTATTGTTATATTAGCTTGTTAAACTCACTAATCCATCACATCTTAAGGATGTGACCCAATAGTCACAATCACAGTAAGAGCAATGCTCCAGGATGATGTTCATCATTAAATTGATTATAGGTTATACTGGGGAAAACTTCAAACTGAGAATTAGCTCCGGTCTGAGCATGGGAGTGCGGGGGTGTAGGGCTGGACCCCGTCTGGAGGTACTGTATATGTAGATCACCTTTTTTATGGCAAAATGAGAGCGGGTGCAGGAAGTGTAGGAGGAGTGTGTCATGGGATATTTTGAGGATGTTGGAGGGAAGATTCAGTATGGGTGCAAAAAGCAATTCCACCAAAACAACATTCAGCAGACATTCAGTGTTTTCAAAGCACCAGTCTGCGATCAATAAAAGAGGCCTCTCTGTTGATGTATTGCATTGTTTGGATACAACCTTTTGATGTTTCATGCTACATTAAGTGACACTGAAACAGCTCTGTGTGAGTTATGAAAACTGTGCCTGTGTGCCCGTGTCCCCCCCCCCCCCCCCCCCTCCCTGCAACATTACCCTTAATGTCGCAGCAAAAAGTGAGCGGAACACTAATTAAAAAAACAAGGATGGATAATGGTGTCGTCTCATATCCGAGGCATTCATAGCCGTCACAAACTTCATCTGCGTAATTACACCCCTCAGTTCCACAACACTGAGAGCGCGGCACTAATTGCTTTCTGTGTAATTGTGTTACCTTTCTTTGGCTGTCTTTCTTTCACCGGAAGAGATAATGAAAGGTTAGTGCTGACCATCTGTAACAAGCAGACAAACCAGAATCAGAGTCCACTCTCCTCTGATTATACAGGTACAAACATGTTGCCATCAAACATTGTTAAGCAGCTGAAAAAATGGCTGAGAACTATAGATGACAAGTTGTTGGTGAATAGGTTTTAAATGCACCGTGTGTGCATTACACCGTGCATCATTTTTTACTCTTGAAATTACATTACAGCTCCGTGACTTGATGAATGCCATCACAGGCTCCTGAAAGCCCCCCCTTCTGCTTGAAGACGCACACACAAGCATCCACATGTACATCCAATAATGAGGCGTAATTTATCTTATGATGAATATTGATCATTTACATTCATTTGTGGTTCAGCTCATCTAGCAGATCTGTAAATGTATTGACAGGACACAGCAGAAGCAGCTGTTCTGACGTTGGGTGAAGAGCTTGAGTTAAAGCAACAGTACGTAGCACCCTGCAAACCCTGAACATTTTCCTCTTTTTTAAATCAGTGCAACAATAAATACATTGCACGTCATTAATGTATATAAATGCATCATTCAGGGGACATTTTAGAACATGTACTGCACACTAACCCTAAAGAACACCCTGTAATTGATCCTTCATTTGTTCCCCAGTGTTTGTTTGTTTAAAATGCACCACACAGGATGTCAGTTGTTTTTTAATGGAAACCTGCAACAGCACACAAGGTGTTATCATCAGAGACAGAGTTCTTCATGAGGCAGAAATCTGGGATCAGAAATGGAGGCCTGGAAAATCTTTCCAAATACGACGTGACGAGGCCAAGCAATGCAGCTTTATTTATATAGCACCTTCAAACACAGAGGTAACTCAAAGTGAATTAGAATACATTGAAAACAATAAGCAATAAAGACATTCACTTAAAATAAAAAAAGAGACCCAACCCAAAAGGGACCTGTTGGACCCAGTTCAAAATAGACCTGAGGATAACTAAACCGGATGCAAAGTGCGGTCAACCCAAACAGACTTAAATACAGAAAAAACACTGGCTCTAAAGATAAAACCCCAAAATGACCACGGACCTGAATTAACGCCTTTATGAAACACAGGTTTCATCTATTGCAGTGGTTTTGCATTGTACAGAGATTTCTATTGGCCTGGTCACTGAATGTAAAATGTGCTGTATACAGCAGTAACCCTACATCAGGTAGCTGCTGCCTCCGTGAGTTAGCATCATTGTCTCAGTCACAATCTCAATCTCCTTTTCTTCTCTCCTCACAGCAAATGATGCTGACTGAGACGACGTTTCTGCCTCACCGTTACTCAAAATGTATTGACCCGTGATTTCATTTGGTTTGTGCCTGAGTCTCAGCATCCTTCAGTATGTTTCCTTGTACAGTATCTATTCAGGGGACACATCAAACCCAGAGAAGGTCAGTGCTGCTCATTGCACTCTGGTTTTGATCATGGTGCATTTCTCAGCGCCTGTCAAGATGTAATGACCAGCTGTTAGCCAATGGGAGCATTCAGAGATGGCAGCTCATCGAGGTACAGTAGACCAAGTAACACTTGAATGGGAGTGCATTTCACCAGCTGAGGAGGAGGGAGTGACTACACACAGTCATATAGTCCCCATTTCAAAGTAAAAAGTTGCATAATGCATTTTAAGTTCTAACTCCACAGTACAATACTGGATAAAGACAGAAACAGAGTTCTCTCACCTGAAGAAAAGTCTGATCTCAACCACAAGGTTCTTTCATTATCTGGCAATTCAGGAAACAATTGTGGCTTCAGCAGCACGGCTCCAGCAAGTGCGCCATTATGGAGTTAGGTAACAGGTAGAGCTAAGATTGATTTCATTTAGAATGAATATATATTGCACTTGGTTAATCATTCATATATAAAGTAATCTATAAAATGAAAAAATGTCATCTCTTGAAGTTGCTTCTTTCGTCACGGCGACAGTCCAAAACCCCCAAATAATAACGAATAAAAACAAGGAAAAGTAGCAAATCCTCACATTTGAGATGCTGGAACCAGAGAATCTTTGTTATTTTTACTTGTTTACTTTTACATTTTGGGAAATTTGCTTATTGGCTTTCTTGCTTAGAGTTAGATGAGAAGATCGATACCACTCTCTTAAGTCAAATAAAAGATTTGTCAAATAAAAGGCTGCAGCCAGCAGCTGATTAGCTTAGCGGCTGTGTGAAGTGGAGGCTAAAAGGGAAAGTATTTGCTCTTTTTCTTCTGGACTTTAGAGTAAAACTGGTCACAGAAGTGGATTTGTCTCATTTACTTCATATTTCCATCCTCTTTAAGATTAAGAGTTTTGGAGTTAATGAGAGTACACTACTTCAAAGTTATGTGTGGTTTAAATAAGTTAGTGGCTGTTTCATGTGTGCAAAGCAAAGAAAAAGTGTGAGTGTCTCGCATCCTGACGCCACATCCACCGTATAAAGAATAAGCCGACAGATCGTTAAAAGGAACGGGATTTAAACACTTTTGGCCAAATTCAGTCTTGGGATTAAAACTAATAAATAAAGTTAGAGTAACAGCTTCTTCCTCTTCTGTAAGGATGCATCGTTTTCCTCCTTTTTCAGTAATAATCCGCTATTGAACATCACTCTCGTGCTTCGGCACGGACCGCTGTCTCAACAAAAGTTCACGCTGAGCCCGAGTGCATCGCAGGTCTAAGAAGTGGTTGTGACTTTGTGTGTCATGCAGCTCATGAAAGTAAACTCTTACACCTGTCACAACAGCAGATGTCAGCTCTGGCAGTGTGTTTTAGTGACGACAGAGCTGAAGCAGCATAATTCTACATCAGATGATTTCTCATCACCACTAGCATACTTACTGTGCCTGAAGGGCCTGATTTGTGGATCATTATACATAATATGCTGCAGATAATTCGCTTTATTTTGTACTCTCCCTCAACCTTGTATGGTGTTTTTGTGTCCCAGTATGTTTTGTATTACTGTACTAATTCTGACGAATCTCTTCACTCATTTTACTGAGGACACTTTCACTAATGTGCTGGTGCTTATACTTGCATGCTTAACAAATGATTAGCATAAATAAATATGTATCTCTTATACAGATTGCTTAAGGTCACTTCCTGAAATGTTTTGCTTTTGAATTTGTGCAAAAATCACACATCTACTATCACAAAATACGGTCTGGTTGTCTTCACAACATCTCAAACGAACCGTTCCAAATGGGCAAACGCACCAGAGTTTGTTTTGACCGAACCCAACGGTTAAGAAGTGAAAGCACCCCAAGGACACAGAACTGTCGGGTCTCTGTAAATAATATAAAGACTACGGTCTAGACCTGCTCTACATGTAAAGTGTTATGAGATAACATTTGTTGTGATTTGGCGCTACACAAATAAATGGAAAGATATTTCAATCAACCTTTCATACCTGCTGTTTGGTTCATGTCTGGACCAAGAAAATAAAATGACAACGAAAAAATTGTTGCTTTACAGTTCTGGTCTGATTCCTGACAGGCGGTCCAGTCCAGTGGTTTAGCCCACATCAGAGTTTCACAGCAGCCCAAAACAACCAAACTCAAAGGTTCAAACGCACCAGAGTTCATTTGAATATCGCCAAACCACCCATGTCTTATTCATTCATTAAACTTACTAAATAAAATCATTATAGCTCCATTCTGAAAATATATTCTGAAACATTTACAATAGAATTTAAAGCAAAAGCTGCAGGTGTTATTTCATATGAGTGTGATTTCCCTCTGGAGGTCAAAATAAGTCCATATTTCTCAATCAAACTCTAGGTCACTACACAAATACTCTCATGACAGATATTAGCTCTTCACCTGGAAACGTGGCACCTTTCCAACTCCGGCTGCCATTATTAAGATTGTGGCTTCACACTGAGACTCACGGAAGTCACACTTTAGGGGTTAGATCTCATTTATGACGATGCTTCGTGTACCTCGTTGCTGGTTTAATGTACCTCATCGTTCTATCGTACACACCACTAAGCTCCCAATGGCCAACGTGAGCCGCATTTTCCTGAAGGTTGGACAATGTGAATATAAATAGTTACTCAGTCAAGCATCAACTCAACATTTTCAGAGTCCACCTATTGCCAACATTTGTTTCAGGAAGTAAAGAGTGACCCCACAGGTGTTTAACTTGTTGAACAGTAGAGAACATGATGTCTTATATCCATCTCTTCATGGACCATTAAACTACAATTCATATCTTGATTTACGGTTTTATAGTAAAACAGTGAAGGTTGGCAAAGGTGTCTACTATCTTTCATAAAAGTACTTTCTGCAAACCTGAAAGAAGCAATAAGGATGAAAACACTAAATACTGAGGCCTGTGGAAAATAGAGCCTCTGTGAATAAAGAAGGAACAGCTGGGAGCAATGAATAAAAAAAACATAATCTCAAAAAATGTGCACATGCTACAAGTTTCCAAAAGGACAAAATGTAATTGAGTTTGGATTTTTAGACAAATTTAGCCCCAAAGAATAAACAGTATTGTGCTTTGGGGAAATTTAGCGTACATTGAGCGCAGGGCATCGACTGGCTCCACCAGACTAATAACTAGTCTCACCATGGAAACCATCCTGGCTGCAGCCAAGACTGGGTCCAAAATCATAACCACAGCATGTCTGGCAATTGTGCCCTCAGGCTTTGTCACAGCGCCAAGCCCGAAATGAACTCATCATGACAAATGTGAACATGATAAAACAGTAAGAAATAATTTACAGCACAGGTTTTGTTCGTGCGTGTGTGTTATTTTTGCTCTTGTCTGGGTTGTTGTGGGAGTGTTGCTGCAGTCGGAGCTCAGTTCAGGCGTCGAGGAGGCGTCAATACACCATCTCACTGAGGATTAGCCATTTTAATTACTTCCACCTCTCTGCTATCACCATCTGCTTTGAGTCTGGATGGGCCTCCTCAAGCAACATGCTATTCAAATCAATTGCAGCAATCTCCACAATGTTAGCATGATAAGCTATGCTGAGGTATTTTCTCTGCCTTTGTAATCCACTTTGTTTGGAACAGATAAGGTTTATTACATCCTGCAGTAATCTTTCCATGTTTGGCAACCTTCCGACTAACTTAGTCAAAGGGGGTGTTGCTACAGAAAGGACCCAGAGAAATAAGAACAAAAGGGTTGGGTGAGAATTACATGTTGTGAGATTGTTGCTAATGCTTTGCAGATTTAATGAGATAACCCTAAATACGAGCTTAAGACATAATGCTTTCATCTGCTGCAGCGCTGCTACTGCTGTTTGTGTTAACTGTGATGCTGTGTAGAAATCCCTGCTCCAACGGCCACATTCTTATGCTTGTATGTTGGAATCATATTTATGCAATTGATTTTACTGCATACTGATCAATCCAGCTTCTTGCTTCACGCAGCATCTATCGGCAAACAAACGTGCCTGTTAATGAAATGATACGCGATACAAGATGTTGATGTGTTGAGTGCCGCAAACAATCAATGGCTGTGTGTTGAATTTACTTCCTGATGATAATTAAATATAAGATATACAGCAGATTCCATATGTACGTGGCAGGGTTCAACACAAGCTACTGTAGTTCTACTCTGAAATAAATCAATAGTCCTGAAACTCAGTAATTGCTTCTAGAGTAGGGGCCTAAAATCCAGCATCCAAAATGTTTACCCTAATTAGAATCATTTAACTCAAATGGGTATGTGAGTCATGGTGAAAGTGTCTCTACGGTACCAAGACAAATGACCTTTGAACCACAAAAAGACCAGACCTGCTGGGTAGAAAGGAGTCTGGTCAGTGCCTGAGGAAAATACGGATGGAGGGCTCATTATTGGCTTTTCACTGTCAGTCTCAGTGGCTTCAATGACACCAAGGACTCTGTAATTCCCTTTCAGTCTCTCCCTCAGCCTTCCTCACTAAACCCAAAGCAGACGAAAATAGAGAGGGAGGATAAGGGAGAGTTTGGAAGACAAGAACAGCAACGAGTGAACAGAGGCGAGATAAGAGGCCAGACAGACAAAAATAATGACAAAAAAGGGAGCAACACTGCGCCCAGAGACAACGTGCTAAGAAGACAAGCCGGGGGAGCAACAAAAGCTTGAGACGATGTCGGTGTGGGAAGAACAAGTTCGTCAGCTTTAGGAGCGTTAATGTGGATCTCAGGGCGTGTGAGCTAACCCTGAGCCCCTTGGTGAATCTGCATCGTCAATGGCAGGGCTGCATTAGTCCAGAGACGGCCTTATTTAAACTGTAGACAGGATCAATTGGACCTCCTAATGCAGCACAACGAGACGGCCTCCTCTGAAAAGAAAGGGTCAAGCACTCAGCTCCAGCGTACAGAACACAGCTTAATTTGACTTAATAATGCAGCTCTGACTTCAGAGAGATGCCTTGCATATGCTGCCGCATGGTCAATGGATAAGAGCCAATTTGTCTTTGAGTGCTGATGGCTTTTTCCTTTTTCATTTCCCCTTTTTTCTACCGTGAAGAAGCGCAAAGAATTCGTTGTCATGAAGTGTATTATAGCGAGTAAAATGGCCATTGTTGCTTTGTTGTCAGGTTTTTCAGAGGGGAAAGCCAGATGCAATCCTGAAATAAGCTAAGCAGGTTTTTAATCAGGATGCACTTTGTTCCTTTAAGCTCCACTGATAAACCCACATACAGATATTTCTCTCAGGAGTTGGTGACAAAACCAGAGCTAAAAGGTGGAAATAAACAGGACTTTAAGTGAATGATAATGTTGCTTTGTGTCTTCTAGATGTGTAAACAGGCAATTGCTCACTAACATGACAATGACAGTTTAGGCAAAAAAAGAAAAGGCTGTGGGTTTGCAAGCTTGTGTTGGTCTTATGACGCTTTGAAGTGAGCTCGTGTCACTTTGAATTAAGAAAGAAAATACTGTTTCTTATGTAAATGAAAGTTGAATTTCTAATCTATATAAAATGCACCCATTCTCAATTCAACACTCTGCTAATGTCAGCTGTAGCTTTGGTGACTTCAATTCAGTCAGTTTGTCAGCTTTAGGAGTCTCCCCCACTTCATCCACTGTTACACAGTATTTTAAAATGTCACCGATTTATAATTGAATGGTTTGTCACAAAACAAGAAGTAAAAGAGACAGCACATTTGTTGTCACATTTGTCAGGTTGGCTAATGAGGACATTTTTTGGACTGAGAGGGGGAAGGTTATGGATTCAGGAGGGGGGGGATCGAAAGCAAGGTAAAGTAATCGAAGGAAGAGAGGAAATGTCGGACAACGAGTCCTTCAAACCTTCAGTCTATTCTCAGTGTATGGTTTTCTTTTTCACTGCATTTGAGTTCTACATTTCTGTGGTCTTCTGAATAAAAGGTGTTTAGTTCGCATGAGCAATGATAACTACCATTACTGAGTAGAAAACAAACAAAACCGAAACCTCATTAACAGTAAAACACGGATACAGATGTGATGGTAGCTCTGAGAAGAGCCATGAAAAATGACCACAGCAATGGGCACTTGGCTTATCATGATGACCACTGAATAAAACGTGTTTGCGGCACAGTGTTATTCTACAATGATCTTAACTCTAACATAGTTTCATGTTCATTTTCTTTATGCATGAACAACAGATGGTCTCTCATTTGTTTCCTCTCGGTCTGCACTGCAGGTCTTTGCAAAAGTAATTTCATTAATGAACTCAAACACCATCTACAGGCAAATGCAGGAATCCTGTGTTCCATAAGTGGGGAGATATTTTAGTCCTCCAGGTACTGTAGGAGTCTGTGTTCTGACTATACAAGTACATGAATGTAGCACACGTTATGCAATGAAAATACCATTGTTACATCATTCCTTGGCTCAGTGTCCATAACATTCAGAGTCCCCTGCCAAGACCGAACTGAAGAAAGTACCTGCCAGAATAATTCACATCTACGTGTTGTGGAAAAGTGACACTCTGCTCCGTTTGTTATATCAAGCATTTTATCATTTAAAGTACTGTGAAATAGCAGATTCTCCGTTTTTGATAGGGGAGGGGATCCTCGTGCAGAGCTGAGTGGTGAACAACGCTGACTGTCTTTGAATTATTCCTCTCTGCAATATATAAAAGTGATCTGTTGGCCAAATACCCCTGAATATGTCAATATCTTGTTGTGTTGACCATTTTGTTTCCTGAAGAACAGAGTTGCTAACAAAGTTCCACAAACTCTGAGACAAACGCGTTACATTTTCTGTAGTTATTAATCTAACATTACATTGCAAAGAAAGGACTTACTCGACTACTAATAGATGTTTTTTTCAATGTGTTTGGTCTTACTCTTGTTTATGGCAACGTTTTTTTATGATTTGTAATAATCATAATGCACATAGCTACACGCACAGTGAGCGCAGAAGAATAAGACAAAAGTATTGAATCAATCAATCATTAATGTTGCGCATTGGGTTTAGCTGTCAGGCAGGTAGGTCAAAATAGTCTGTCATTTTGGAGCATAACTCTCTAATGTTCATTTATTCATGTCATATACTCTTATAATGGCTGCGATTGTTAGTAACGGATGGTGATTTCACTCAGTATTAATTAATAAATGACTCTCCTTGTGACATTAAGATCTTGAAGGCAAAATGAGCCATCCTGTGATAAATCATAGTCTTTAATGATGACAAAATAAATGTCAATGAAATGCCAAGAGATTTAATTGTTGCTGCTAATGTGGATAAATCAGAAATAATTCACACATTAATGGAAGCTTTTCATCCATTCTAAAGATGTTTTGCTCCGGCACTAGTTTTATGTAATTTCATCTGCCTTTTCAAAGCTTCAAATGGCGGCTTTTAAAAGGAGCTCTGCAGAAATGACAACATTTGGCAGTGTGCCTAATGTCTTCAAAACATGACAGACGCCTTCCTAAAAGTGGTTCCGCCATTATGAACAAGTCTTTGCGAGACCTAGAATCTATTGCTGTTGGTGAGAGCTTTGAAGTATGAGATACAGTTCACAGTTTCATTTTGATGCAGTGCGGCGAATGAAAAGATGCTTTGTTGCCAGCAGAACTGATGTAGTCAAAGAGCCACCACTGAGAAAACCACATGGGGAACACCATATTTTAACCCCCCATTTAGCATTTGGTTTAGTTCATTTTAGTTTTTTTTTTTCTCAGTGTGTAATTCCCAAAACCAGTTTAAAAAAACAAATAATGCTCTCTAACCTAAACTACTTCTACACATTCCATGACCAAAACATTTTAGTCATGCATGGCTGCACGGATGGCAATGTTGGTCTGTCCGTTAGTCCACCACTTTGGTCCAGACTGAAATATCTCAACAACTATTTAAGGGATTGCCATAAAATTTAGTAAAGACATGCATGGTGCCCAGAGGATGAATCCTATAAACTTTGGTGATCCCCTGACTTTTCCTGTAGCGCCACCGGCAGCTCAAAGTTTTCACTTGTCCTGTGAAATATCTCAACGTCTACCAGATGGATTGGAATATCTTGTACATTCATGGTTCCCAGAGGATGACTTTGGTGATCCCTTGATTCTACCTCTAGCGCCACCATGAGGTTGACATTTGTATTATGAATGAGTGTTACTATTGGATAATTTACCATGAAATTTGGTGCACACATTCATGCCCCCCCCCCCCCCCCCGTATGTAATGTAATCATGCTGTTGATCCCCTGACTTTTCGTCTCACGCCATCATGGGGTCAAACTGTCAATTTGTTTCACAGTATGCCTAAATACAGCTGTGCTTTGTGTTAACTGCTGGTTAGCAAATGTTTGCACGCTATCTCACTAAACTAAGATGGTGAACAACATACAAACATGGTGAATGGCTATAGACTCTTAGTCATGCTCACACTTATTAATTCTTTATTTATAAATACTTCCCAGGGCTCCATGACAACTGAGACAAGATGTGACTGAAAGCTCCAGGAGAAATCTAGTAAGTGGACCTTGAGTGAAGGAGTTTTTGCGAAACCACTATTTACAAGATCAAGAATGAACTTGCAAGCTCAACCGGTCTTCATAGGTTTGAATATGCCAACAGTTTTACACCCACTTGTGAATGATTTGTACAAGCGTACAAACAGTTAATAACGTCAAAATAGTGTGTTATAAACAGTTTATGATGTGTTTATATACTGTTTATAAATGCTAAATAAGGAGGTTAAAGTGCAACAACATACTGAATATAAGAAAGGTTTATGATGCTCATTAGTGCTAAACGAGTAAAAATCAGCAATACACTGATTTCATGCACTAGACAAGGTGAACTCAGGTAGAAGCTGTTATCCCTCATTGATTTTCCTTATCAATTCAATGCCAGTCATGACAGAGGAGATGCAGATAACAGAGAAACTGGCTGCAGCTAAATATCAGGAAGACTTACAGTGACATGCCAAGTCACTGTGAACCCACCTACAATCTCAGTCACCGTGAACTGATTATTCTTTTCCCGTTGACAGAGACGGTGCTCAGCAACCTTGACCACTTCCATCCCTCATTTGTTGACACCATAAGTTTGTCTGCAGCCAAACTTTTGGGCTTTCACAACGCCAATGACTAACAGTGCCATTTTTCCTTACCTGCCACCGTGACACTATTAGCACTACAGGTAGCAATCAGCTTGCTTGAATGAGCCAATCTGAGGAAATGGCTCTAAAAAAGAAGTTCCTTATTATTTCTAAAAGGAAGGATTTTACATCACAATCTTATCCAAAGTGACAGCTGAATAAGCTTTGAATAATAGTTCATCAGCGTTACAAGCAGGCGTGGATTGCAAGGGTCAAACTGACATTATTCAAAGAGAAGACCTCATGAATATCCCAGAGTACCGAGTGAAAAGTAAAGCCTGACAGAAAAACACATCATTTTGAAAGAGTCTAGACTAAAATCACAGTGAACACAACAGAGCAATAGGTGACAACATTTAGTTTGACCTTCATTCATCTTTCCACACCAGAAAATCATGATTGAATTATGAATGATTCAATAATTGTGCTCAGCTCTAAAGAGAGGGTGAGTAATGTTTTATGAAATCAAAATTAAGTATAACTGTGTTCCTCCGCTATCACAACACACACAAACACACACACGTACTGTGTTTACAATTACCGGCACGCCTGCACGAAACAATCAAACAAACTCACACATGCTCATACACACAAACAAACACGCACACTCGCGATCCCTCAACCAGCCCTCCCGCTCTGCAGTCGAGCACATTAAAAAACAATTAGGCCTCTCTGATTTGTCTGTTTTTTTCGCCACCTCGCCTCGGCAGCGTCCCGCAGAGTCCAGCTGCTTCCCTCAGGCCTCTGCGGAGCAGGAGGGGGAAAGAAATGCTCCTTCAAAGAGAGAAAGAAGAAGACACAGAGACAGAGGGGGACAACTTCACTGCAGCTGAAGTGGTGGACAGAGTGAACTGGGATGGTGTCTTGAATGTGTAATGGCAGAGGAGTAAGCATTCATGTGTGGTAGGTCCTGTCGGGTGGATACTGTTGTTGTAAGCTCTCTAATTATGTTGCCAGGCAGGCTGATGGACAGGCAAGGAGGACGCAAAGCCTCAGGAGAGGCAGGATTTAAAAAAAACAAAACAAAAGCGAGAGGTTTCTGCTTTACAGTCATCGACTAATCTCTTCAGTAACTCGCTGTTTTCTTTTTGTTTGCAGGGGGGGTGAGGGTAGCTAAATCTGGCTAGTTTCAGTGCAGTTTGAGATGAAACAGAAAAGTTAAAATGACTTTTCTCAAACGGTAAGATGCAAATTTATTTGTATTTTTCATGTCTTTTTTTCTCTTAACTCCCATTTTCATTGCAAAGTGTTCTACCTTGCAAATTCCCGAAATCCCCTGTCAATCAAACAGTGTGAGCAGAATGTAATGTCAGTGTTACACCTGATACTGAAGCTTCGATGCAAGAATTACAAATGCGAGACAGGTTTTGCTGCTTTCCTGTGAGCACTGATTCTTTTCTTTGGTCAAAACACATCCAGACTTCTTTGCTAATTAAATCTGGGTTAAATTTGATTGAAAACTAAAGTAATTTTTTAGACATCTAAGTTACATGTAACACACGATTCACCACTTAATCGCCATTTTAATGTAGCTGATGGTTGCAGGAAATGGCTTTGGTGGGCTCACATACAGTAAAACAAGATAGAAACCTCAGGCCAACACGTAGCCACACTGAAAACATAAAACAAGCCAAAAAAAAAAAAGCATGAAATGACGTCGTCAAATAATAAAAAGGTTATGGATTAAAAAGAGTAAAATAAATAAATATAAAAACCAGCACCCCAAACCATGTGGAAAACATCATGGAAATATGACATTTATGTTTGTTTCATGTATTCAGTTGAGGAACGTTACGTTTCTCCTCGGCCCACACAGATCTGATGTTTTCGTCTGCTGCCATTTTTAATCTCTTCATTGGAACGGAAGGTCACATGCTTCATGTATGTCACCATTTATTGGTAAAAGGCTGTTTCTATTGCATCGCATGTTTAAATAAATCTACCAGCCAGCTTTTCCTCTCATATGCAAATTGAAAATTCGGATGAAAACAGGTGGACAGAAACGCACCATGGTGTGTTGGATTGCCGTCAGTGCTCATGCTAACTGCTCTTACAGTAACTTCACAGCTGTCAGAATTGAAAGATTTATATATATTTACTGTGCTATAGACCACAGTATTATTTTCTGGGACGGAAGAGAAGCAGAAAGAAAAGCTTTCATGCTGAGTGACTATCATATCAGTTGGCAATGGAGAGCAAAGAAAGGGCTTTTTATTTTTAGGAAAATGTTGCTGATTATTACTTTTAAGGTCTTGAGCCATTTCAGCCATGTTTGAAAGATACTTTTACAGATATTATTGCGAGTCAAGCTCAGGGTCTATGTCAAAATAAAAGTCTGTTTTATTTTACTTTCAGCAACTGTCATCCTCACAGAAGACATTCAGCATCTGACGGAGAGGTGAACGCTCTCTGGTTGCAGATTGCTTCACCTCTGTCATTCTCTGCTCCATCAGCAGGTGACTTGGAAGGGGATAATCCCCACCAATCAATTACCCTTCACAGCCAAAGTCATCAGACGGCGCCGGCTGGGCTTATTTCAGTTTCAGTCGTCGAATCAAAGGGGGAAAATGAAGGGAAGCATTAAAGTGAAGCGCGCACATTCCACAAGGCTGTATAACTTGCTAATGGAGCAGTGTATACAGTTGTGGCGAATCCCATGTGACCTCTGCACCCTTGAAATGATGGATACAGGCGATTTAAAAGCGGCTCGCTACTGTCGATTGTGCTGCTCTGTCGCAATTTCTCTCAAATTAGACAATTTGTTGTTAGGCTAAAGCAGGATTGCTGCACCCAGAGTTGATAAATCGTTTTCTCCCGCAAAGCAAACAGGAAACCGGGTCACTCTGCGGCCACAGCGTGTAAGTCCTGTCACTTGGATCATCACTAGTAAGTTTAGTCACTTACCATTTAGGATTTACTCATCATTTCTTTTGTCACATCGTAAAGGTTGCTCACAAATCACCCAGCGCTGATTGACTCAGCTCAGCTTGAGACATCATGGGAGCAAAGGGAGAGTCCCATCCGACCTGGTGGTGGTGGTGGTGGTGGTGGTGGTGCTCTCCCTCTGGCACACTCTGTGTCTGTATTTCATAATCAGGAACGAACACCACGCCGAAGAGACAGAGGAGATATGTATTAGAGCCTGGCTGATGGCATTCATTTCAATCGCGGCCAATTTATTCTCCCAAATAATACAAGCACTAATCTAATAATGACAAGGAGGGGAAATTGCTTCTCACCAACGCTCTGTCACACAGAGCGCACACTCTGCAAAATGAGTGTATGTGTGTGCTTATGCATACATGTGTAAGAATGTGTGTGTGTGTCTGCTGGTGTGCACAAGTGTGTTGCATTTGCTTCCATTATGAGAATATGTGCACGGATTCTGTCTATAATTTTAGTTACAGTTTTCGTTTGGCAAGATAGATGACAGTGTGTGTGTGTGAGTGTGTGTGAGTGTGTGTGTGTGTGTGTGAGTGAGTGAGTGGCAGGCTGAAACTAATTCTTCTTACCATTATCATTATGAGACAGGGTGAGCAGAGCTGAGAGGGGATTACTGTCTTTGTCATCCTCTACATCACTTACTTTAATAAAACTTCAAGCCTGTGATTACATTTCATATGCAAATACAGTATGCTGTGTGAATAGACAATGAGGAGCAAGACAAGGTTAACTCCCGTGTCCCTCCACATTCTGCACTCTCTTTTGTGCATGTGTGTGCTAACATATGTGTGTTAACAGCAAACACACACACACACACACACACACACACACACACACACACACACAAAGTGGTGGAAGAAGAAAAAAAAGAAAAAAAACACTGAAAATGACATATCACCACCTTTTATGTTGATATGGTGAACTTGCAAGTAAACAGTGGCATATTTACACAGTCAGCAGACACAGAGCAACATTAGCATTCATTTGATGTCGCGTTTGTGTCAAACTTATGAATATAAGTCCAATTTTGAGAGCGGCGAGACTGAAGCAAAACAATAAAGTTGTAAATAAAGTTGTGGGCTAGAAAATACAAAACAAGGAGCTGTAAATTGCTAGAACTGCAGAGTCGGGTTTATCTCAAAAAGTGATTCCTTTACACAAACTCATCTGATCCATTGTTATTGTAAAAATATTGATCCGAGCAGCTTCCAATAAAAGTAAACAAGTATTAGTATAAGCAGTAAAATACACCTGAGTATCGACTCGGCATGAAGAATGGTCCCTTCGAGACTGTTAAATGAATGGAAATAATAATAATAATAATAATAATATCCTATCCTGAAACTCATTAGATAACCTCTAAACAACATCTTCATCACTTCAACACATTTTAACATAATTTTCACCATCAACCCTGATGTTTTTTCGGACTTACTGTTGGAGGAAGACACATTTAGATCTTTAGAAACTATTTTTGTTAAATGAAAATTAAAAAAAAACATTTTTGTAGAAAGTCAGGTCTCGAAAAAAAAAAAGGTTTTAGTGTAAAAATGGAAATTCTCAGTTACAAGCACCCCAAAAATCTACGTAGTTACTTCACACCTGTCGTAGATACAGCTGTCAAATAAATGGAGGAAAGAATACAGTATTTCCCTCTGAAACGCTGTGCAGGGAAACAGCAAGGTGTCTTAAAATACTCCGATACTGGAGATGCTCCTGCAAAGTAACAGTAACTTAAAGATGTACATTATTTGAGTAACTGTACCACGTTACTTCCCAGCTCGGCTGACTAACACGATCACATGCTGCCAGGAATGGAACTGTCTTCCATCTCATCGCTCACTCCTCTCCCTTGATAAGGTGCAATTCTCAAAAATAGTACAATCATGTCAAGCCGACCCGACTGCATCTGTCTTTTTGACATGCCTCCTCGGCGGTCTGCCCTCACACGTGATGCCGTGTGTGGCCGTGTGTGTGTGTTTCATGTATGTCAGGGCTGGATTAGGATGGTAGAGCGTGTGTGTCATTCCCCTGACACACCTCACAGGGAGAGGCGAAGGACTACAGCAGAGCTGACAGTGCATGACTAAATGCCCCCCGTGAACCTGCCTGAATGGAGCTGACTGCTCCAATGAGGCAGGGCAGACGAGACAAAGCAAATGTGGGCGAGGGAGCAGAGAGCGATGGAAGAGGCTGGGCTGGATGTGTCAATCTTCCTCGCTGGGGGACAAGGAGACTTTGTGTTGGGGCTAAAGGATGGGAAACTCGGCATTGACCGGGCCATAGTGGGACACTGAAAAACCGGAACTATTGTTCCCCGATTTGGTTTTGAGGGCGTTTTGTTTCTTTGGAGGGATGGGAAGCTTCGTGACAATGAGCTTGATGGATGTCTGCGCCTCTGCCCTCTAACATCTGTGGATGATTATTCTTTGTGTCACGGCACTTCTTGGGTTTTGTAGGAAATTGGTGAAAAGGAGAGGTTTGATTCTTCCTCTGATGGGCCCATTGTTCACATAAATCCGGAGAGATTTTCTCACAAGCCGAGGTCTATTTCTACATTGTCATCTCCTGAGATTAGTTGATTCCCTGCTCCAAAAAAATCAGCACAGCAACCAAGAAGTTCACATAAGGGTGAGCATTTTCAAATGTCACCTTCTCTGCTTCTCGCAAAGTCAAGTGGGGGTGCTTGTAGCCAGAGTTTTTGGCAAACCCATATTGAACTAATCAATCACCTAATTCAGTTTCTCGTTGAAATTGACTAATTATCCCGGGAACCCACTGGAAAAATCAATCCTGCTGATGATTCTCATTCGGCCAACCACACTCCAGTTGATTATAAAAGGGGCTTGATTGAGTAAGAGAAGGTGGTGACTGCCTGCTGCCATTGGAGAAAAACAAAGAACATTGGCATTGAACATTGTTATTCATGGTCCATAATATTAAATGGCACTTTAAGCTGAACATCAGACATCCTTTTCTTGTCCTTAAGTGTGTAAAATTACTTAGCCGATGAACACTGTAAGTGGGTACATTGTAAGTAGGTTGGCTGTATGCAGTGATGACTTATGGATTCAGAACATGAGAAACATAAAAACTCCTCACCCATCTCCAAGTTTTACCTGAATTGATGAGGCGGTGTCAAATAAACGGAGCTAACGGGGCGTTGAGATGACAAACTGTGTCATCAGATCCTCACAGAGAAAACGCTGAATTGGACGTCGTCAGCACTCCCTGAGGTTTTGATAGATAATCGCTTTTTGGTAGGCTGTGTTTACGATTAAGGTTAAGTTTATTGCAACGTTTCTGTTCATATTTTATTGTATTTACTTGGCTGGCACCAAATAATACAATTAGATTTTTTTTTTCTGAGTCCTGTCAATTGGATCATGCTTCAAACTGACACACTGCAATCTCAATCTCATTAGCAGAGAAGCGGAGGCGCGCATATTATGCTGCATGCTCGGCTGGCAGTGGACACCGCTTTGCCTTTAAACTTCACTGTTTTTCATGCATGTATTTTGGTTTATTCATCATTTTGAGGCAAACAACCAATTATGCAAATATCACTCAAAAGCAACCCATTCAGCAGATTTCAAATGGCCTTTTCTTTGTCTTCTCTCAGAGTCTGTTGTGCTCTTTGTGTATATTTGATAAATCAAGTAAACCTACGGGCTATGCATCACTCTCTGTCATCTGTCAGCAGGAAATGAATGGTTACTTGGAGCTTTACTCAGGGCTTTTGTATCCTGTTCCCTCTGAGAACAGCTACGATGGGGGAGCATGCAGGCAGAGGTGAACAAAAAAGAAAAATCTGATTTAGAGTCCTCCTCTGAGAAATTCATCTGCGATATTAACATCTGATATCTGTAACGTGGCTGCGCCTATGTACATCAGGACAAAGTACCCTTTGCATTTTCCCAGGACGTGCCACTGAGTCTGGATTGGTAAGTAAAGCAGGGGGAGAAAAATCAATAGAAACGCTGGGGTCCGTCGCAAATGAGGCAAAGGAGATTCATGCAGCAGTCCACTAAAAATAGATAAAAACCAACAGAGTAGATAGGAGCCAGGCAGCTCAGAGCCAGAATCTCCTGAGCGTGCCAGTCTTCTTACGCCCTCCTTAGGCCTTTAAATCCCTGACTATGCAGAGAAGGGCGACGCCAGCCGCCTGCAGTGCGCTGCTCTCGTCCCTCCCCACCACCTTATCGTTCATTTCCACTCCAGTCCTTGGAAGGTCACGCAGTCTTCATGTCCAACTCCTCTCCCTTCCCTTCCTCCGCCCCGCCTCTAATCCAAGTGTCAACATTGGCCTTGGAGCACTTGTCAAACACATAGATGGAGCATGCACATATGGCAAATGGCACGCATAGATGGATACAACACACACACACACACACACACACACACACACACACACACACACAGATGGTTCCTCTGACAGTGCTTTCAACATAAAGTGACCAGAACATATGCCTGTCAGCACACGCTGACAATTAAGGGCTAGATCGTGACGGGAGGCAGTTGGGTCCCTTTTCTTCCGAGCACCGGAGTAAGTATACACCTTAACGAGACATTTATTCTTTAATTGAGTCTTAAAGGGGCTCCGTAATGGGAATTCGCAATTTCCACCATTTACGCACATTAGTCATCAAAGATGTTTCATGAAGGCATTGTTTAATCTGGTTTGTGTACCAGAGGTTCAATTCAAGTTATTGCACTTTCCAGGCAGTTTTAGTGAAACTCCAGGAAACGCATCAGAGCTGGATTTGGTCCCCGAAACTGAAAAGCCTCAGCTCACCCAGTCTCACTCAGCAGATGTGGACCGCTGAGATAAGACCTCCCACTGCGGCAACAACAAAACACATAACAACAGCAAGCAGTCACCCTCACTAACAAGCTACATGATGGGAAATGTGGACAGAAATCTGTCTGGTAAAAGTAAAATATTCCTCAATCAGTTTTAGGCCTCGAGCAGGAGCGTGGAGTGTTCACTGTAGCCCAGTTTAGGTCCCTCATTGGCCACTCTGACTGCTTTTAGAAGAAGTCTACAGTCAAGCCAGAGGCTTTGCTTGAGCTAAATGCTAACATGCTCACAATGACAACATTGTTGACAATGTTCACCATCTTAATTTAGTGTGTAACAACATTTACTAATTGGCACTGCACACAAAGCTGGAGCTGATGGGGATGTCATTAGATGTGCTGGTATTTAGTCAAATAAGTTTTGGACAAATCAAAGTTTTGATTCTGGACCAAAGTGGTGAACTGACCGACTGACAGTGCCGTCACTAGAGCCATGCTGCTCTGCAGGAGCTCTTAGGTTCAAACTCCTGGCTGTGTCATCAGAACATGTAAACCTGATTGTTGTAACAGCTTAAATAATTGATGTGTATGATTTGATTCTTACAGAAGGACAGAAGGAAGTATCACACAGCATCACGCTGCATACAGCGGGTTATCAGCACCAGCCATCTTTTACTTGCAGCCACTTAGTCCGTTATTGTACTATTGTTACATTACATAAGCAATTAGACATTATGAGTTGATCATCATATTAATAAAATAGGCCTTTTTCACAGAAGACATTTTGACATGTCGCAGTATGAAAAGCACAGCTGTAAACAATAAAATTAATGACGGCTGAATTCCATTAAGCTTCTTCAGTTTTATTGTCCTGATTTTGTGCATGCTGGCTCACTGTCACGCTATCATGGTTTAATGGGACACTTAAATACAACAGAGCTGTTGTTAATGTTATTAGTAACACTGTCCTTTTCCTACTAAGACAAGTCATAATGTCTGTTAAACAGGCCAATTCTCTATCTCACGCTCTTTCTCCCTCACGCAGATGAACTTGTATTCACTTATTTACCCTCATCAAGTCTCACACTAACCTTAACCATAACGGCTGCCGTCAGTGTATTTTTAAACTTAGTTAGCCAGGCTAGCTGTTCAGCTAATCGCCTCCCACGTGAAAGTGGTAACAATCTTCTCATCTACCTCTCAGAAAAAAGAAGAAGCTTATTGTCCCAAAATGTTGAACTATTCTTTTAACCCTAAAAAAAAGTGGTTGACCTGATGGGGACCGGATGTTTGTTGGCATTTCCCTGCCCCTAACCCCAAACCTTAACATCTCCTTAACCTAAATCTAATTCTAAACCCTTGAACCAAGTCAAGGAATATTATCACTCTCCAAAAAACTACAATCTCCAAAACCTGCACATGTGGCAGACAGTGATCAGACACCTGGACTAGTTGTTTACGTACCACAGTTAACAGGTTTCTATTGACTTAAAACCTGACGATAATCAGGATTCTAGTAGGTGTAAATACACACAATCAAGGTCTAAAACCCAAATTGGTCCTCACAAAGAGAGAAGTACAACAACACACACACACACACATACAGTAAACTGGCCTTGCGTGGAAACCAGCACAGACTCCCAGTCACTGCTACCAGATCACCCTCTGTCTCTAATTGTAGTTAACACTGCTTCAAGGTCTCTGGAACAGAGTTTCATGCATACATAAAATATGAGCACTAATGACCAGTTTCACCATTACTGCAACGTGCAATTACCATCATAATGATTTGCCATTTATTTGCTTTCACAGCAATGTGAAGAATTGGGTTTAATTAATAATTTGCTAGTGAGGAATTAATTGGAGGATGCGGCTGTCGCAGCTGTGCCAGTGTCCCCTGCCTTGCACGGAGGGCACAATTAAGTGATGATTGCCAGGGCTGCCATGTCGAAATGTGACCTGCTTTGAAGACCAAAGCGAAGGGGGAGGGTGAGAGTTTGGGAGGCAGAAGTGACACTGACAGACAAATGAAGGGTGTTTGGTTTAGGAACTGTCACTGCGTCATCTCCCACTGATTTTTTTAAAGCCACTGGCACACACAAACACGCAGTTACATGGTCTTTAGTCTTGTTTGCATTACAGGGAAGCTGTTAGTATTATGGCGTCTGTGTAATTCATGAATGACCCTCAGCCTCTGCATTTTCAGAAACACATCAACACAAGAGAGTGAATGTTTGTGCAATCACCAGTGCCCTTTAACATTTTGCTAATTTTCATTTCATGGTTTGGTAAAGCAAACCTTGAGCTATATGCCCAAAATGCCAAAACCTTCCCTCCATTTTTCATGACTGGAAGAAGACTGAAAACGTGTCTCCAGGGGAACCGGGAAAAGACATTTCCCATCGAAAAACAAACAACGACTGAAATGGTTTGATTTGCACAGGATTAGCATTGTCAGGGGACGTCTGTCGTCATTGAAATATGGCAGATCATTTTCTGTGGATTTTTTACGCAGATTCAGACAGGATTAAAATCTCTGTCCACAATTATCATAAATTAGCGGATGTCCCTAGGTGATAATGTTTGTGCTGTGCAGACAGGGCTTTTCTCTCACTCTTTCACACACACACACTCAAATAAATGTGTTCAATTAAAGGACTGATTGTTCAAAATATGTATTTGTGCAGCTTTAAGTAGATTTGGCTGAAAATATGTCTAATTCTGAATGCACAGCTTTCACTTTTAATCTATTACTTTGGCTTAAATAAAGGATGTGGACACTTCCTCCACCGCTGGTCAGCACTGGCTGAACTGAACATCAATACTGCAAAAGCCTAACATGACCTTTGTGAGCTCTTACCGCAGATCCCTGATTGCATACACTCAAGGCAGCGGGATCATTTATCATCCTGTATCATATGACGAAAATAAACACACATCCAATCAGATTTGTATTAAAAGCAAACAGAATCAGCCAGATTGTGTCCACCTGCTGCCGAGTGGCGGTCACTGACCTCAGCACAGCCAAACACAGAGGTAATAACCAGTCACGCTCCCTGGAGGTCTCCCCTCTGTCCTCTAATCCATGTGAGACGAGCTGCGCTGCACCGGAGGAGATGAATAACCACAGCGCTCAGTTTCAACACTCTCACAGGGGGTCGTGTGTCAAGATCACACACCAGCAGCCTTCCTGTTTATTACATGAGCAGCCCTGGACACAGCAAGAACAAAACGGGAAAAAAAGGAAAGGAAGGAGAAAAAATGTCAAGATGTGGGAGCAGCGGTTCAGAGGCGGACGCGCTCTCCTGGACAGACAAGTTGGAATTTGTCATAGTGGTCAGGATGAGGGACAGGAGACGCCAGCAGTGTTGCTTGGGCGATTGTTTATTTTTGCCGCTGGTCCGAGGCAGATAGAAACTTGAAAGGATTATGCACCTATCCAAACTCTCCTCTATAATCCTTCAAGAGGACAACAAACACCTGAGGCACTACGCCTCCACAAAGTCCCCAAAGATGAGTGTATACAACGCTGACAGGATGTTTGTGACTTAAAAAAGCTGCTTTCCTCATTTACATCTTTCACAAGTTTTTTTCACTCAAGGTCGGACACGTTTCCCACGGGGAAACTAACAGTACTAACAGTCCAAGTTCTCGTCTCTGAACGAGCTGTCAGATATAAGGGCCAAGATTGGAGGAACAACATGTCATGTGTTTAGAAGAGGTTTTCATGAAGTCATTGTTTGCTTCTCTGCCTTTCGAGCTCTTTTATGTGTTTGAGTGAATTAACACAAGCAGATGTTTGACGGGGAAATAATTCCTCTCCTCCATCCTATAACCACTTTTCCTGTAAACTTGAGTTTTCCTTATTTATTGGGAAGTGTTTGGTGGGAACAGACACAACTGCACTGCAGGATGAAACTGATGTGGTAATTTGTCTGACACTGACCTATAAAAACGTCTTTGCCCTTCCACATTAAAAAGTTCCACTGGTGTGGATACACCAGTTGCCCTTGTAATTCCTCTGATGTTTCCTTTCAAGCAGCCCGGTTTGTGGATCACGGAGAGGCCGCTGACCCAAACAGCTTCAGATACAATCAAGGGAGTGCACTCAGCTTTTTTTTTTCTGATGATTCGTTGGAGGTGAAGTAGCTGTCTCTGCACTCAACTCAGCATCAAATTAAGGTAAAAGTAAGCGGCTGCGGCCCTGATTCAATTTTTACAGAAAAAGTGGAGCCACATTCATTGAATTTCAAGATATTCTTGACCTCTGAATGTCCCCGCTGGAGCGCAATGTTCAATATAAACTCACATCACAATCAGAATTAGAATCAAGTTTAAGTAGGTTTTCACATACAAGGAATTTGCCTTATGTGGTATAATGGTGCATGACATATGATATACATAGTGAGAAGAAAATATAAAGAAAGATAAAGCAAGTACTGCAAGTCAAGGCGCATAAATATTAAATTAGCGACCTCTCCACAGTGCGTAGTAGCACTTTGCCAGCGCAGGACAATGACCTGCCAGATTCAACTGTCATTCTGCTGCAGGTGAAAAGACAAGCTTGTGGGCTGTAAAAAACAGCATGTGCCATCAAGGGCACCAAGCTGCAGAAAGCTCCGACCTGCTCACCAGACAGAACCTTCTTAGGTGACAGTATTAGAAATACCTGTGGTTTAAGAAATTATCTTATTTTCTAATTTACCAATAAATGTAAAAAAAAAAAAAACGTATTCCACCTAATCATTTACACAAGTGCAACCCAAAGCAGATCTTTACAAAAATAGGAACATTTGAATGTAAATGACACAATACAGCATTCATGAGAACTGCTAAATGGTACAGTATCTCCTTGTTTCCCAGCATCTGCTGTCACTACAAGCAACCAGCAATGCATTCAGACAAATGTCATCAGTTAGCAGGGAAACTGCCAGCTACTGGTTCTCTCCCCTCCATCATTAATCTCTTTGTGCATCACAGCGTCTTGTTAGTAATGTGAGACGTGCTTCCAATTGACGGTCCTAATTAGCTCGTGTATCATCCTGCTATATTGTTGTTTCACCTGTAACTTTTGAATGAATCCACTGTTGACAGTAGACAGTAGTGCATTTAACTCAACACAAATAGGTTTCATTATTGGTTTTAATATTGGTATTATTGGATGCTAACATGGTCAGGTTTTGTAAAATGCTGCAAGCGCCCACGCCGATATCTGAAAACTATCCGGACATGAACAAACTGAATTTCAGCTTGTTTCAGGTTTCGTGTTGTTTCTTAGTCGATGTCTCCAAGAGAAGGAGTGAGATTTCTGATTAGACACAGCAGATGGTGTGATGGCAAATCTGTGTTGACTCATGACAGCATGTTTTTTTTGTTTTTTCTAAATACACATACATACACAGTAACAAGACTGAGAGTCCCAGCCCTGCTAGTGCCCCCTAGAGGCCAAGCTGCGTCTTACACCCACAACAAATAAACCAGGAAGTCACAACCAGCTCGTTTATTTCAGTTTTGGTCAACTTTAGTCTCACCAGCCAAAAGTTTGCAAAACTAGAGACGCTGTAAGGCAGAGAATCACCTTCAGTCCTTGTGATTGTACCAGTTAACTTTGTTTACATTCGGTCAATTTCCTTACGCCCATTTTTCAAGCATGAGCAGCATCATCACCTTTCCCTTTATGACCAAAGACCCACATATTTTGAACTGTTTTCTTGCACTTTGAACTCTTGGCTCTTATTTGGTGCTTTCCATGGCATTATTCTTGCATGGCCAAACAACCCCTTTACATCCACTTTGCTCGTTTTATGTCCCATGACGTAGTTTTAAGGTTGGAAGCAATCACACTGACAAATCTGTATCAGCTCAAGTGATTGACGCTACATGACGTTTACAAGGCTCCATATTCTTATAACTTCAAGTTCCATTAAAGGTAAATATTCTAGATGTCTTGTGCGTCATTATATACACATCTCTCCAGAATTCAGCCTGACATATTCGGTATATTGGGTTCTGTGGGTTTGAGCAATGTTTGGCACAGCATGAGTTTGGAATGACTGTCCCACCGGTAGGGACTCTCTACAGCAAAGAGTCAAATTAACCTGGGCCAGCTCTTGATGTAAACACGCTCGTATTCTACTGTTGCACTTACAGTGAGCTGCTCTCTGCCAAGTAAATGCACGAAATGTAATTGGATGCATAACAAATCTTGTTACCTATGCCGAGAAAAGAAGCTTGCAGCAAGTACGCTATTCATTTGCAGCAGCAGTCATGTAAGATTATTCCACAGTGCGCACCATCCTCTGTTAAGATGTTACTTTAAAGTACCACGACCACTCTTCACCCTGCGCTCATAAATGACAGAAAGATAAATTATTTTAAAAAAGACAGGTACGACTTAAAAGCAGCGTTAAAAGGGAGAAGTCAAGCGAAGCGGGAAAAGAAAAGGTAAAATCAAGACCTCCAACTAAACGCCTGGAGAAATGAAGTGAGGCATACAGCGTATCTGTGCTGCTCCCAGTTTCCTCAGGCCAGTGATGGATGGAAGTCAGCAGATTGTTGCAGCCCCAACCGATTCATCCAGTAATGTTGTGACATCTACTTCTAATGGCATCTGTGTTCCATGAGAATCAAACCTAACACCGTCTGACAGAAACATATGTCTCCGTTGTGCCTGTATGACTCCGGCTCTACGGGCTCATCTCTGCTGTAGGGATGAAAAGGGAAGGTTTGTTTCACAGGTACTCGCTCAAACATTCAGTAGGCGCTCCTCTGATCTGCCTGCTGCTCACATGTAGACCAGCTGACTCTTTATTACTGGCAAAGGGGGCCAACATCAAAATCAATCTCATGTTCTACATCAGCAACCAGTGCAACAACAACTATTATAGAAATGTCTGAGCCAGATGCTGTGGAAATAAATATTAACTGGGAAATTAGTTTAAAGCTTTCAAACCACAACTTTTGAATGGAATAAGGATTATATATATATATATATATATATATATATATATATATATAATTAGAATTGTTACTTTTAATTGACAGTATAGTTGAAAGGCAGACAGGATACATGGAGAGAGAGTGGGGATAATGTTAATGTCCCATCTTTATCAGCCTCAGCTGATTAGCAAATGATAACATGCTAATAGGCTAAACTAAGATTCATTAGCTCAAAGCACTGCGGGACCTCTGTACCTGGCTGCAGACTCTTAGTCTTGTTACTGTACTTTTATTAAAAAATGTTTGTTTGGTACAGTTGCATACACACTGTATGCGTTTTTATTGCATACATGCTTTATTTGTTTTTATTGCAATGTACAATGCATGTGTTATTTATTTTAATTAAATCTCATCCAGGAACAAGCATTGCAGATTCTTTTAGACCATAAATAGTATAATCCTGTGTTTCTCTGAATGTTTTAGTATCTGTCCCTCTAAGGTATATACAGTACATGAATAAATTAAATTACAGAATTCACAGTTAGGGTTTTTAGGAGCAAACACACCAAAATGCCTCACGACACCGTGTTGCTACTTGCTTCACTTAGCTGTGAAGCTGCAGGGTTGAGTGAAAGGGGTTGACTTTTTTTCATATTATATTAGTAAAATGAAAAGGTCATTTTTCCTGTCCATGTAGTTTTAAAATGTAAAATGTCAGATTGGGGATTTAAGGTATTCCCAATATTTGTTTTGTGTGATCAATGCTTCGCCTCGAGCAGCCAGCTGAGCAGAGAGGAGATATCAGAATAATTCTGAAATCTCTCTCTCTCAAAAGAAAAATGACCGGCGCTTTGTCTTTGAACAACGCACTCAAGCCTGAGTTTGCTGCATGCAAATCCCAGGTGTCAATACACATTAACTTTGTGTGTGAATCTGAATCTGAGAGTGTGTGTGTGTGTGTTTGTATTAATCCTGTTATGAGGACAAACAGCTGTTTACACACTCCCATTGTGGGGGCTTGCCTGCCATCTGGGGACAAGTCCCCACAAGGTTTCACCATTTTTTTTAGGGTTTAGAATTTGGTTTTGTGTAGGTTTAGGGTGGTGTATGTATGCTTAATGCTATCCGAAGATTTCCCCACCATCTCTTCTGATTGGGGAGTTCCTCATTCACCAGAAAGACTTGGGCCTATGACATTTCTGTCTGGGTTGGATCAGATGTTGGTCAAGAGGCCACGATCCAATGAAGCTGCAGGGTGATGATGGTTGGCGTTACAGACTGATGTTTTGTCAAGGTGCCACAATTCAGTGTAATCCCAGATTATAGTTGGGGTAAGAATTGGACAAACAGTGAACATTGAGTGATGCTACAAGTTGGAGATGGTTGGGTTAGGGTTTTGGTTGGGTTAAGGGGTCAGTAAGGCTTGTTGAATGGTCTAAACGGATCTATAAAAGTATAGATGTGTGTGTATGGTAAGCACATCCAAAAAACTACAGGTGCTGGATCAAAAAGCACATTAAAGGCAAAAGATCCGCACGCTGTACTAATCGCTCCCAGCTATTTTAAATGAGCGACATTTCCATCCAACAGAGATCTTCGTCAGCCATTGTTAAATCGATTTGACAATACCCAACGAAGAAACGTTGCTCGATTAAAATAGCTGGAAGCTATTAGTAAAGTGTGTGGCTCTTTTGTCTGATTCTTGCCTTTAGTTTGCTTTTTGATCCAGCGCCTGTCGTTTTTTGGATGTGCGTACCCTACACACACATTTATATAGAAAATATATATAGAAAATATACACATTTACAATATTTAAGTGAAAATTAAAAGTAAAAGATATACACAATAATAATGTATATGTATGTATATATATATGTAAGTATTGTACTGTGTATGACTATATATGTATTGCACTGAAATGTTCACTATTATTCATTCATTAAATGTTTCAGTGCAATACATATATAGTCATACACAACAGTACAATACTTATATATATATATATATATACTGTATATACATACATATACATTGTTATTGTGTATATTTTTTATTTCTTATTTTTATATTTTGTACATACTTTTAGTTCTAAATTTATGCTACTTTCTAGTCTTGAATGGGAGCACCGGTACTGTACAATCCCCCCCCCCTGATTCTGATTATCAGATACCTTTCCAATGTCGGAAATTGGGGAGTTGCGTCTGACAATTTTCTGAAACGAACGATTTGACAAGCATGCCCACTTCACACAGCGAATGCTGAGGTGTGCTCTCTTTTTCCTCTCTCACAAGCTCTCTTTTGTTGTCATTCTTCACACATTTACTTCCATCATTTTTCATGGCTACAACCGAGCGCAACACCATGAATACCTTTGAGGAGAAACTGTCTAGAATGTGTACATGCCTACGATTCATCGCATCAGAGATGTCATCCCATTTATTCCACACATACCTCTTACTTGTCAAAACCTGGCACCTACACTACCCACAATGCAACATGACCGCTGACAGTTCCGTCTGAGACTCGAGTATGTCATGCTAGTAGCAGCTAATATAGCCTCGAGCTGCAAGCTTCAAGCAGAGATGAGGAGCGAGCTACAGAGGTCTGGTAAGCTCACTTTTTTTTCTAACTCAAGACCCTCAAATTTTTTGCATTTTCAAACATACTCAGCCCCAAGTGACATCACTTGAGGCAATTTATCTGATTACACACAACTCCCTCTGGAGCCACAAAAGGCTTTTCACATTTGCAGTAGCTCTCCCCAAGACCTGTAAACAGACTTTGATGTGTAAAATTGGGTTAGGGTTTAAAGCTGAGCATAAATATGAGTCAATGCAGTGTCCTCACAAGTGGCAAAAAACAAGTGTATGTTTGAGTAGCAGGGCTACTGAAAACATCATATAATGACGGACAATTGCAGAAATGTAAATGAACAAACTAATGCAGCTTCACAGATGTTGCACTGTTCGTCTGTCTGATTAGTTTGGTCTGTGAGCAGACAGCATGTGAAGCAGGCTGTCGCCCTGCATCTATTCTCCCACCATCCTCCACTCAGACGGGATTCTTAAAAATACACACACCACGTACTGTTAAAAACAATCATCACAAATGTGTTTGGCTCTTCCGTGTCCATTTTGTTGTGTAATTTCATATTCTTCATGATGTCATGGATGACTGGCTAAGCACAGGCAGTGTGTGGTGGGATTTTCAGCTGTTCGCGATGACGTTTGACAGCAGCAGGACCACAAAAATGTCCATACATACAGACAGTACCACCGTATCAGAAAACAGATTGGAACGTAATACAGCCACATTGAGTAAAAAGTAAATTAAAATTCAGTAATATTCAATTTGAAATTGTGCCTTAGATATTTCATTTCTGAATCAATTTTTTTTGTTTGTTACAGCTAAAATCTAATTAAAAATCTTATTATTTAACTATATAGTAACACAGAAGTCTTACTGTACCTCCTTTTAATTACAGACAAGAAACAACATTTAAATAATAAAAAGCCACAAAACGCCTGATGCAGAAAGCATGTCGTGATTTCTGTGACAGCTGCATCTGTATTCACAGAGATAAAACACTGGTTAGTACTGTCAGGGTAATTTGTTATCTTATCCAACTGTTCCTCTAACTCACAGTCATTTCTAATGAATGTCACGATACATTTTAAAGTTTGCTGATGACTCTGTTATAGTCCGGCTCCTCCATGCCGATGAAAGCAGCCAGTGTACATTGGTGTGACGGTGCACTTCTGCAGCTAAATGTGACAAAAACTAAGGACATGAGTACTGATCTTAGACCTGTCAGAGCACTATTATCAAGGGACAGGTGATAGACTACAAGAAGGAGGAGTTTAATTGATAACAAGCTGAATTTTGATGCTGTGCAAGACGGACGTACAACATCTATTCTGCCTCCAGAAATGGTCCCAGACCCTCATGATCCTATTTTATAGATCTTATAATAGATCTTTAATCTGATGGATTTACCAGGATAGTGACAAGATCTTGGGAGTACAGCAGCGTATGCTATCTTACCTGTTTAAGGTAGGGCAGGTAGGGAGGAAGGCTAAAGCCAACCTATCCGACAGCGCCCATCCATCCCCCTATACTTTGTTTCAGATGTTGCCTTCTGGCTCTTGGTTCAGATTCCCCCCTGCAAAGAGTCACAGGTACAAGCACTCCTTCACCCCCCCACAGCCATCTCTCTTCTGAATGCAGGAGAGGAGTTAGTGAGTCCTAAGAGTGTGAGGTGTAGTTCTGATGCTATGACGAAAGATGACGATGACGACTATAAATCTTGTGTCTTATTATGATGATGTTGATCATGTAGCTGCTGTGGTTTAGTCCACTGTGAAGGTTGGACACCAGCGACTACTGTTGTTGGACTTCTAGCCCACTGTATTCAGGGCAGCCCCCCCCCCTCCCCCCTTTACTCTCCTGTATATGTCTATGTTAATTTACGTCTTGCCCTATGACTTGCTGAAAAAAACTATTGCCCTCCGGGAACAAAAATAAAGTTGAAAGTTGATATTCAAGTTAAATCTTGTTATATTTTACAGGCCATTGCATTAACAAAAGGTCATTCCAGGTCACTGAATATTAACATCTATCAATGTGCATGTCCTTTATTCATATTTAAAATGAACACATTTAATCTGGTTGCTTTTCTTTCTCAAATCATCATCTATTCTTCAAGGTTTTTGTTTGATTTAAGTGTGGACTGACTGAGAAAAACATTTAATCAATGTTTGTCTTTTTTGTCCCCTTGCAAATCCCTCGGAAGAAAATAAATATTTCCCAGGTCATATTTTTTATTCTCTAAGAGATTAAACGAAAGCAGAGCTGCTGTTCAAAACATTTTTAATCTAATTTTCCCCCTCTTCCCTTTACAATTCTCATTATTGTTCTATAATGTATTTGAGATCTGGCTCAACACCTTTCCCTCTGAAAAGCTCTTTATTCATTCAGAGAAGTGCCACCCCCTGCTCCCACTTTCCCACTGACTCAGCAAGGCAGCATGAAATAACACTGCTTCAATTTAGACTGCTCCTCCAATAACCAGATAGAGTTCAAAGGGTGCTTAATCTCACCTGTCACTCAAACGGCGGGGAAGGAAGGCCGACATGAATGAAGAACAAAACGGCAGCTGGAAGTGAGCGAGGGATAACAGCACAGCGAGGTGAGCCCGAGGTCTTTGATTACTTTTCTCAGCTGACGTACGATATGGATTCATTGTCCTCTTTAGAGAGCGAGGCTTGAGTTACCTGGTGATTTTACCTCTGGAGTTCCGCCTCCGTCCATCACTTCCTGTTATATTTCAGAAAACGTGTTTTTTTACTGTTATTAACATGTATTGAGTTGTATGCGAAAGTGCGGATGTCTGAGTTGATTAAGGTTAGAAGGCTGCCTCTTTGAATGTTGAAGGTCTACGTCCACCTTAGCGCTCGTGAGTCTGTCCTCGGGCGCAGCGGTGCTATGTGTGACAGGCTGACATCAGAATGCTAATACGTTCACAATGAACACGTTAACATGTTGGTGTTTAGCAGGTAGTGTTTACCGTATTCGAGATCCTAGTTTAGTGTGCTAATGTTTGTCCATTTGCACTAAACACAAGGTACAGACGGGAATTTCATTCGTTTTGCAGGTATTTGGTTTGCAGGTAACCTGATGATGGTGCTACATGAAGAGTCAGAGGATGATTAAAGTCATTACAATTCTTATGATTTCAGGCTGGACCAAAGACCAAATTGCCATCTCTCGAGCCAGCAAGGTGCTGCAGTGGCTTTACATGGAAGGCCACCATTCCTGGTGGATAACTTTCAAACCAGACGCTGTATTTCTACTGTTCACTTTCCTATTGTTGCAACGCAGGATGAAATAATTGCCATCCTAATAATATTCCATAGTTATAAAATCTTGTTTGTGAGTATTATAAATCGTTGTGCAGCATTTTGATTTAAACTTTAACAACTACTGGATCTGTGTCTGAAAGTGGACTTCCTGGATTATCTTCACACAAGAGGAGTGAACAAAGTGCTGCCGCCTTGATTTTGTTCACTGACAATGTTTTTCTCCATCACACAAAGTGCTACAGTCTTGTGACACACAGGCGTTACAGGGAGACGGTCGGGGTGGCTGGTGGGTGTACAAAATGGAGCTTAGTTTGGTTGAGGTTAATGAAAGATGGTGGTTGGGGTTAAATGTTAAAAAAGTTTTCTAGCCTTATCCAAACGGATGTTGTAGGGAAAACAAATAAAATTAAGTTTTAAAAGTATAAACATTGTGTAACTTTGTAGATGCGTTCATCAAAAACGTTGTTCGTCATTATGTTAATGAAAAACATAACTTTGTGCCGTTATTGACGTTCATCTGAAAATAATATTTGCTGTTCCAATGAACTAAAAACCTAAATTTGAAGTTGGAAGTTTTCTACACAGCCAACAGTCTTCTTTAATGGACAGCCTATTATGTGAAGGATCTGCATCGACAGAGCCATACCTTCGTCTCTGTGCGTGCTTCAACTCCTTAAGACCCATCATTCCTTTCTGTCGCAGCCTGATAAATCAGGGCACCTAATCAGTGTATAAATATTCATGAATCCAGCTCAGAGTGCTTTTGAAAGTGTCACTCTTCACAATAGCTTGGCGCACTGCCTCCAGTGGGCCACAAATCCTGGAGCGCAGTGGCAAAGTTGAGAGGTGAGGGAGAGAAGTGTGCAGCTGAATTCACCCTTTTAGCATTTAGAGTAAGTGTTTCACATGGGAGCACCCTAAACTTCTTCTTCTTTCTCTTTTTTTTTTTAAATCCTTCAAGCGTACTTCTCTCATTCATTTTCAAGATTGAAATATGAGGTGTCAAAACATGGACAATTATGGAAAATCATAAATTTGTGACCAATTTGGAAAAGGGAATGAGGTTGTCAGCTATCTGAGATGTATGCATTTTCAATTTGGCGTTTCTTAATGCCTGCCAGCTTCTCTCGCCGTACCGTTAAACTGCCATTTCTTCTTGTACTAATTGAACGCTCCCCTGTTCTCTGCCCACACCATCATGTATTGCTCATCTATCATTGTTTGTTGGGAGCCAGTGTGGTTGTCCTTTCCACTGACTTTGAGAGAGCACTTCATCTTATTTGTTTGTTCCCTGACATGGGAATGATGCACTCGACCAGGCTGGCCATTTAGAAGCTGGGTACCGTTCAAGAACAGCCTCCTTTATCATCTTGTGTTACCCAGCACAGTGGCTTTGTAAAGGGACCTGCACATGGAGGTCATTTGTCATTTGTAAAGTAAAACTATTTACCATTGGCATCTAATTTACTTAATAGATAAGCTGCAGAAACTGAGCTCAGAGTGGCACAGACCTGTAATACGTTAAGGGCTGTAAATGGCTGCATTTCTCTCCAGCTATTTATTTCTCAGGGTTTTTAAGGAACACAGAACAATTTACCGACAGCAGACGTCAGTGAAGACGATGTTAGTCAGAAGTGAATCAAACCGCTGATGGAAGGTGACAGTTAATAATCAGTTCATCAGGACAGACGAAGAAAAAATAATGTCATGTTTTGTATTTTCTCCACAAGCAATGAAAATAATAATAACGTGACTAGAAACAATACAACCACGACCGCTAACACCAGTAGTAGTAAAAATGTAGTAAACATGTTTTGCATCTTTCCTAAACAAAATGGGCTTCACAGATCTGTAGAGATAAAACCAGTGAGAAGACTTTCCTGCCACTGGGTTCTCCTTCCACCTTTAGCGTGAGCTTTGTAGAATTCAAACCCCATTTCCACAAACTGCTACACAACAATAAAACGCTGGTAATTAAAGCTGGGTGTTAATAATTAGTACAAAGCACTTTCCAACTATATTACTGTTCCCTGCAGACTTACCTACCGTAAAGTGTGTAAAACAAAGTTTTACACTGAATTACTGATTTTTTTATGCCACCTTAGTGTATTTCCAACTCTCAAAAACCAAGAAAATATAGCAAAGCACCAGGTGATGACAGCTTATTATCCTCTATAAATAGCAATTCAGCTGATTTTCAAAGCTGTAAGTATGATTGGCACCTTAGCATGGCATTTAGAAATAGTCCTGCAGCTTAAAATCCACCCACTGGATTTCTCAGCATTATGAAGTGTCTGTGTATTAAGGTCACCGTTTCGATCAGGGTTGTGGCTTCAGGGTTATGTATATAAATATATATACTCTCTGAGTCTGTCCGTGTCTCTCTGATGATATTAATCCATTGTTGCCAGTGTTGGACGTTGGTGCTTTTATTCTGGCGGTTTGTTCTCTGCCCTCCAGGAGACGCCGTGGAGGCGGAGCCAGCACTAATCAAAACTGCAGGGCAGCTCTTTGTAGGATCCAACGGTTTCTCTGAGGAACAGAAGCCCGCGATGGAGGCGAGGTGACCTTGGATGAAACTAGCTCGACCCCCAACCACGTTAACTCGCTCAGGGCAATGAAGCTGCAGCCAGGCAGAGACAATATTAAGGGAAAAGGAACTAACTTCAAGGACAACGCAGATAAAGTGTACTAAAGTCAAAGGAAACATTGCTGCAATTGGGCTGCGAAGCGAACCAGATCTGCTGTTGGATATTTTCTCATTAACATCCACGTATTGGGTTAGAACAGGCTGAGAGGGCCAGCGGCGGTGATGCCAACTTAACTCAAACATTTATTCCAACAAGACATTTTCAAACACTGGAAAATAGATAATCCTGAGGCAGCTCAGGTTTTCATTCATTTTCAATAAAGCTGAAAGTATATCATGTATGCAGGGGCAGCATGTGAGTTTATGCAGCACATATTATATTAACGGCAACTCAAAGTGCTTTACACGACACAGTAGTAAATAAGAAGTACAGGACATAAATGCAAATTAAAAGAAGTGAATTCAAAACCTTTAAAAGATAAACCGAAATGTAAGAGACAGAAAACAGTGATATGTAAGAGCAAAGTGGATAATGAGTGCTTAGAGATTCAGCCAAAGGCAGAGGAGAGATGTCTTCCACAAAGTTTTTTGCCTGGATTTAAAAATCTGCTGGAGTTTATTTCAGCTCTGTGGAGCAAAACAAGTCCATTTTTATTTATACAGCAAATATCACAAATCAGAAATTTGCCTCAGGGGGCTTTAGAATCAGTACAGCACATGATTCCCTCTGTCCTGAGACCCTCGATTCAGAAAAGGAAAAACTCCCTTTATCAGATTTTGTCCACAAGTGACCATTCGCTAAGCCCCTCCCTCTTTAGTTACTGTCCATCACCTGTTTTGTTCTCACACATATGAGATTAACCACAACGGGTCCTTGATTTCAGACAGAGGTAGACAAAAGCAGGCTGACTTTGCTCGTAGAAATAAAGATGATGCACTATTGTGAAAAAACCTGTAACGCTGTGTTACATGATGTGCTGCTTGGCCTTGGAAGTCGCGCGCGGTTACTAATGTAGGTAGTTAAGCTCGTTAGCTGGACATGCCAACGAGTGCAGCTTACACGAGAGCAGTCACACACAGTTTAATCCATTCCTTACACTTGCTCTTGTGCTCGCGCGCTCTGCTTCATCATGTTGAGAAATCCAATGCTTGACAGGCCTGCTGTGCCTAGTTACGGTTGCTAAGCTATGACTGAACAATCACTGCTGGGGGTAGCTGTTTAACAAACGGTTAATTTCACAGGTGAGCCATAAGGGCATTCATGTCTTGAATTACATCAACCACATTTGCCTTTCTCTATAATACCTAAATCCCTCTGTGTGAGGTCATAGCATAATTATTATCTGCTTCACAGCAAGAAATAGCCGTGTGAGCATCGTCAACAGGTTCAGGGGTCACATTAACATGCACAGAGGTAATGCAGGTATTTACAGTGCTCCTGTTAAGGTCTCATGTGGATTATGAGCCCTACACACCATGAGATGTACTGTCTCTGTTGCCATGAGTACAGCAGATGACAGAATATGTCTGTAAAGTGGACACCTGTAGTTTCCCATCCACAGATAGAGAAGGCGTGCCAGTAAAACAGCAGGAAACAGACGCATCCACCAGCTACCCCCCCGTCCTCCTGGACTGAGCATCAGGCTGCAGCGTACACACAGGCTAAACAGGATAATCCTAACAGTAAGTGAGGGTGCAGGACTGGACCACTACTTAGTCAGTTCAAGGTGTTAACAGCCTGGTATTTTTTATTCCTACCATGTATCCACCCTACTGAAACCTTAGTGCTTAAGGTGGCTGTAAACAGCTCTTCATCCTTTTCTTCTCACTCCTCCAACTTGGTAGGTATTAAGTGGTAGAATTGTATAGTGCAATTTTTTTGGACTGAACTATTTCATAGGCCACTTAAAAGGCGGATAACAAATACTCTACAGCTTCTTTTGCCTGAATCTGGCGTGTTGTTTGTCCTTGACCATAAAAAAAGCAGTTAAGGTACCAGTCAGTTGTTTAATGGAGGAAATTTCATAGGAGCATTTTGTACCTCCCAGGTGTTTTCATCCAGGTTGTCATCAGTCACTAGTAATAAATGAATACATCACTGAACCACTGTTTGTTCTCATTAGAGGCCTGGGTATATTCTTATCACAGAGCGTCCCTACAAAATGAAAGTTACGCAGAAATATTTGCCAATAACATGGTGCTACTATTTCCAATAATTATTGTTGTTTTCTTAAAACAAGTGAAAGCACAGTATGATTATTTCAATGTTTCCAAAACAAATAACATTTTTAATGATTTTTTTATTTTTATAATGAGTGACAGTATCACTCACGCTGCACACGCATGAAAAATGACAAGGACATCTTTTTACAGGTTGAAATTGTCTCATAGCACGAGTATGTTTTTCATTTGTTTTGAAATAACTAAAACAACTTGGTGGACATTTTTGTGATGCGTTTTTTCCACTGATTTATATTTAATGGCCATTTGAGGGCAATTTCTTGGTGATAAACTTTGAAATTGACTTGACATTGAGCATCTGAATGCACCATTAGTTTTTATCTGTGTCCCAGTTTTCCATACTACAGACTAATTCTAAGCAGAGTCTGTAGTGTGTTCACACTAGAAAGGTGACACAGTAATAATAATAATACTCTTTTAAAACTGTCAGTAAGCAGACTAAAAAAAAAAACATTATTTTTGTGTGGGCTGTAGATAAATACTATTGTCTCAAAGGAAATGGACAAGCTGCTGCAGTTATAGCTGCAACAGAAGCGAGAAAGCTTCAGAAAGATCCTGCAAAACAAAATCAGTTTACAATGGAAAAACATTGTGTTTTTCTTTTTGTGTTCTTCTGCCACTGCAGGTTGATTGCAGTCGGACGTACACATGTTGTGTCATTTCCTGTTAGTACAACACTGTGAAGTATGTTGATTGCTTGTATGTTTACTGCAAAAACAGAAGTAGTCGTGTGGATCTGGGACAAAGCATTTGAGGAGGAGGTGAAAGTTCAGACAAGACACATCTTTTCGGGAACACTCAAATGGTAAATGGACAGCACTTATCACAATTTCCCTCTCATTCACCCAGACGGCGGCGGAGCTGGCCAGGCCATCCGGAAAGCATGGGGTTCAGCTTATTAGAAGAAGTTGTGTGTGATTCATACAGGAAGTAATATGAACAGTATTCTAAGAGAAAATGTAGACGCTTTTGTTTACAAGCAACCTGATCTTAGACTCTCCTGCGTGTTGGCAGAGGAAACACACTCAGAAGAGAATATAAAAGAGAAGAAAAGTCAGTTTCCCACTTTTGTCAAGGTCTCATTAAATGTTCTCAGCTGAGGTTTAACTTTAAATCAGAGGCGCACACTGTCAAGTTTCTTTGTGTCTGCATCACTGTAACATTCAAATACTGATTTAAACTTGTGCAGCTGACATGAGGCAGCCTGTGGTTCCCTGGAGCCGCCCGCGGAGTCAGGCTGTGATCTACAGTATATAATATCAATATGATATGCTTCATAGCCCACCGTTTGAGAATGGCATTTCTGAAAGCTGCAGTTGTACGATGTTGTTGTCACACCGTAATATGATATGAAATGCTGCTTAATGTCTAATGTCAACATGCCAGTCCCTCTGGCTCAGGGGCGCAGCTCTCTGGGACTCCATGGAATCTGGTGACATTTCAATGGATTGTTTATCCCAGAAATACCTTTCCCATTGCAGGAAAAAAAACAGAAGATAGGTCAACAGAATGTAGTGGGAGGAGTGATGAAGCTCAGTTTTCACAGTGAGTTTGGCTGCTATGAAAGGAGAAGACAAACGGAGTGCAAAGCAAAACCTCGAGCCCTCTCTGCGAGCCACAGGGGCTCGTTTCAGGAACATATTAACATATGAATCAGAATGATACAACTGAGTCAAGCCTGAACGAAATACGTGATGAACCATATGAGGTCTGCTAACAAGGCATAAAACACAGAAGTGAGAATAAGAAATTCAGTTTGAAAAGAAGGAAACTGCCGTCACTGATAGAAGAGACTCAAAAAAGAAGTAACTGTAGTAAAAAAACACAACAGTGGCATTATAATTAACTGCAATACTTCTGCATGTTTTAGAAGATAGTGGATTACTCTGAACCCAAAATGTAGGATTTAAAAAAGTCACTTTTTCTTGATTAACACTTGTAGCATTTTGTCACTAAGATGATTATGTAAAAAACACACCTGTATTACCAGAATAAACTACAAATTGTGCTGTTACTAGCGGACAACGCCCTATATCCCACTGCCAATTAGCCTTAATGATGATTATTGTTATCATTATTTATTATGGTATCAGTTAATGGTTACTGGCAGCTTGTAGTGGGAACTGCTCAGGGAAGTGTGGATCCTCTGGTCATTAGTGTGATTATCAGCAGGTGTGCGGATTCCAATTAGCGCTTACTCCTGAAGAACTTGCAAAGACTCCACAGACTGCTTTGTGTCCACAAGAAGTGGCTCCGAAAAAGGCTGAAAAATATATTTTCAAGGCTTTTCACCCCAGTGTGTAAAAAAAGGAAACACACACGGCTGCATTTTAGCACCTCCAATCAAAATTACACCACAACGATAAAGTTAAAATTATTTTTGCTTCTTCTTTTAAATCTCAGTCCGTGTGCAGACTCCTTGCCTGTTTTCTCTCATCAAAGTGCACCTTGAGCACAGCAGACTCACCAACAACGGCTGAAGCACTTCCTTAACCCTCTAATTCATGGAGCACAATGTTCATGACTCATCTTTACAGACATTTACTCATAAATATGTGAGGTGTGTGATGGTGTCATGCTTCAATACAAAAGTACAAGCTCTGCCATTTTCAGTACGTTTCCAGGCAGAATTATTATTTTATGATCACTGTGACTTACAGTATATCCAATATGATGGTAACTTCAGAGGAAGTGGAGGAACATTTCCACTAAACGCACTGTGAAAGGCCCATCACAGCTAATAGTAATCACTAATTCATGTAGAGATTGGACTGAACGCCGCATTTATTGATATCAAAAAGCAAATTACAATGACGTCTTACTCGTGGCCATGAGAGTGTGTAGGTGTGAGAGGTGTATTTGTGAAATACTGATCAACTTTACCGAGGCATTCATTTTCAAACATCAGTGTATGCAAAGGGATTAATGATCGGCTTTGTCTGGACAGCCTGAATCTAGAAAATGAATTGAAGTGTGAACCACACCTGAACCTTCCTGTCTAACAAAGAGGAGATATATATTGAATATGCAGCTGAAGGTCACAAAATAAACTCTAATGCTGGGGTCTAATGTGTGCACGTGGCCTCAAGGTGGAGTTTCAAGTACTAAAGTGTTGTGTTTTTTTTGTATAATTTGAGGGAGATCATGTTTCCTGCATTTGGATCTCAATGCCGTGTGGAGTTTTCTGTGTTCAAGTGAACTGATGATGCACCCATGCAGGATGCAGGACTCCATGAAGCCTTTAATATTAAATGGAGCTCAAGTTCCTCCTTGTAACTGAAACTATTCCTCCAGGAGTGAAGGCCGGGGATCTGAATATGTTCTATAATAAAGTCCAACAGTGAAATGATTCACAGCAGACATTTTGACTCGTCGTTGCAGGGAAGATATTGGTGTAACTAATAACTTTAATGAGGGCTCGGTTCCATTTAGTGTTCCAGTGAACCAGCAGGCTCTGGAACTGCCTCTGGAAGTAAACAGCATGCAGTTGCTTTTCGTTATTATTATTACACCTGTGCTGTCAACAAGTCGGCCATGAAAAGTCTATTTGCCGTGTTTCCAGTGTCAATAGCAGGCGCCTCGCCCGCAGAGACAATAAGCAAAGCATTCTGGTGAGAAGTTTATCAAATATACATCTTATTTTGGCACTTGCGAGACTCTGTGAAACGCTCATGTTGTTTCAGGATCACAAGTTCATTTAAGAGTGAGAGCTCAGTTCGTCACTGGGAGTTCACAGTGAGATCAGGTGGAGCCAGAAAAGCCTGTTATTTTGGAAATAATATTATATGTTTGGGAACAAACTATATTTAATATCAATGATACACCATTTTGAATATCCAGTTTGAAAGAGATTAGCAAAGCAAGACTAAATAATTCATTTCTACTGAGTCACAAAATATTACTTTTTAAATTTGGAAAACACAGTAATCATCATTTTGAACGGCATCAATTAATTAATCCATCTATTGCAATTAAATACTTGCACTAATGGAATGAATATTTTCTTTTAAAACAAAAGAATCTACTTGAGTTTGTGATGTTTTCTTTATGTTTTATGTTTTCTATAATGCAACGATTTATTTCTACATGTAAACGTAATATAACGTAAACGTTATATTGGTCAGATTCACAGGCAAAACAGGTGACGAGCGTGAAACCTGCGCTTTCACCTCCGGCACTTTTCACTTGTTGTCTCAAAGGATGTGCAGCAGGCTGAAATAAGTCTTCAAACGCAGGCCTGTAGTGGTGGGTACGCTGTGTGCTGCCGCGCATTTATGAGAGAGACAGAATTTGCACATTGCCTCAAGTGTTGCTTTCCCTTTGCCAGTTACAACCAAAGGTGCAAGACACTTTGTTTTGAAGTTAGGTGCTAAATATATGACAGCAGAGCAGATACTCCAGAGAGGGCAGAGAATCTGCAGCTTCTACAGAAAGTAACACAACACAGAGTTGTCTTGGGACCAGCTCCTTTTCCTGCCACACATCCTAATTAAGGTCATGTTTAGGTTACGGTGGCACAGACATCCTCCCTCCCTGAAGGTGTATGAAGAAAGTGGATATTGTCTTAAATAGAAATTGTTATAAAAGAGTAACGCATTCTGCAAACATCAGCTATATGAGTCCTGAATTCTACAGGAATATCCACTGTGTGTCGATGCATGCAGGGCTTATTCATGACTTAACATTTTGTACAGACATTCAGGTTCCCCTCCAGGATGAATAACTTTGGCGATCCCTTAACATTTCATCCAGCGCCACCATCAGGTCAAAGTGATTCATCTGTGTTAGGACCAAAGACATTTCCATCAGCCTCTGCATCGTGTGCTAATTAGCTAACAGCAGCGTGCTAAAAAGCTAATCTAAGATAGTGAACATGGTATGCATTGTACTTGCTAAACATCAGCATGGCTGTAGATGCACAACATTTGCGTCACTGAAATGTTTCCTTTTAGCAGGTTATTTAATCAGACTGAAGATGGAAATGAGCGCAGCCACAGTTCACCTGCGTCACATAAAGTGCAGCTGAAAAAGATGAGCTATTACGAAGGGATGCGCTTATCTAGAAAGTAATGGAGCACAAAGGAAAATGTTCTCTCCGGCCGAACTTGGAATTTGTGAGAAAAGATGCTTGGAACTGCAAGCGTGTATAAGTACATATATAAGGAAAAACTCCTTTGACCTGATCATTTCTGTAAATAATAAAATATATATATATATATATATATATACATAATGGCCGAGTTAGTATTGCTGGTTGCTTCAGTCGTATTGCCCTGGCCTGGATCTGAGGAAAGTCTTGCTGTGTTGTAGTGCTGAATGGAGAGCTCCAGTAAAGTAACTTATAATTTGCGTTTCTCTCTCTCACTCTCTGTTTCGACCTAAAAAAGCGCCACACGTCCTCAGTCTTGTGTTGTCACTTTTTGTGATATTGAGAGATGTTTTGCTTGGTCTCACTACTGAATAGGAGTCTATCATTGCGATCATTAATTCAGAAGATAATCATGTTTCCATTCTTTCATTTTATTTGTGATAGAAAACGACGATCACCGTGAGAAGAAGGTTTGAAGTGGAAATGGATTTGTCATTAAATATCTCTAATGTTACTAAAAAGCAGCAGATTACTGAGAGAAGACAAACATTAGCTTGTGGTCTCCATGTGTTCCTGTAGCCTTGATGTGTATTTCAACTGTAAACTGTGTACTTAAACTACACCCCCACGCAACTGTATGTTACAACAACAACAAGTTATTGCAGACCTGATGCTACTGTGAATAAATAAATCACACACTGTCACACACGTGTGGCATCACATCAGTTGTTATTTCCTGCTGACGGCCTGGTCACACTGTGCTAAATCAAACCGCTGCCATCATCTTGGTGGGTGCAAGAAGCCTCCATTCACAGCCCGACATTCTCCCTCTCCGGCAGCAGGGTGACCTTGACGAGAAAGGCAAGGCGTCGAGTTAGGGGAAGAAGGGACGGGGGCGAGGAGCTGACGCCAGCCCTCCGCTGTGGTCTGTCAGACTGTTATCAATGCTGCTGAGCTGCATTTGTGGGCGCGGCGGGGAGGGCAGCAGAGAAAGGCAGAGACAGTGATAGAATAACCACAGAGAAGAAGGAAGAAAGGAAAGCGAGGGGAGGGGGGTTGAGGATAGATGGCGGCAGGAAAGGTGGCTCCAGGAGATGGCGACCATGCAGGGTCCTGGGATGCTGTTTGTCCCCCTTGCTGCCTGGCTGTCAGCCCAACAGTAATGAAGTTAAATGAGGGCACGGGCTCGGCAGAGCGTTCTGGAAAGGGGTGATCACTGCTGGCCAGAAGAAAAGAGAGCAACGAAGAAAAGGGTCTGCAGGTGATTGACAGAGTGCGGGAGACGCAGTGCTGGCTCAGTCAATCAATAACTCCTTTCCTCTCGGGTCGAAACCCCCTCACCGGCCTCATCAGTGGCCCCCATCTCTGACCTGACAGGGGCCTCTCTCCATGTGTCATCGCACTGAAAGGAAAAGTCACCTTCTTCTGTCGTTTAATGGGATTCTTTAATAATGGGGGGATCTGGGAGCAACAAAAGAGACCTGCCTTTTCATTCTTTAATGGAGGCGCTCCTGGTTGCTGCCGGAGAGCCAGCAAGACTTAGAGATCAGGGCTTTCATTATTCATACTGTGCGGCTCCGGCTTCCAGACAAGGTGACGGGGCGGAGAGGCAATGATAGCAAAATGTAGTTTTTGTCGGTCCAAATATTCGAATAGCGTGCTAAATTAACGAGGGGAGGGGGTTTGGTACGTGGTCAACTTTCAGGCCATACATTTGTGACATTAGTAAGTCATTTTACTGTTTACTTGAGATTTACATCACACTTTACAAGTGTTGACACTTACTGAGGAATTGGCCCAGTTTTTAACTCAAGAGCAGATGAGGCATGCCTGAGCCTCGTCTCCTACAGTAAATAGTCTGGAACTGAACATTATGGCAACTCTTTCACACCACTGTAGGTCAGTAAGCATTGATTTAGATAGATAGGATTTATTGTTTTATTATTATTTGCAGCAAAAAGACTGAAAACACTGAGGCTAAAACTGGGCAAAGTAAATGACTAAGCTGTAACGTTTATTTAGGACCTGCTTCATGTGAAAATATATGTCAAAATAACATTTAAATGTGACCTAGACTTTTGTTTTAACCTACATATCTAGACGTCCAATGCTTTGGGGGATCAGAAATGTTTGAAAACTGCAGTTGGTGGAGAGTTAGAATACATGGACGCCAGATATCAGCACCAGTTGAAATGTCTAAAACATTAAGTCATTGGCATCTTAAGAAAATTTGAATTGTTCCCTGATAGTTTCCAAAAATGATAAATAAATATATAGATACATAAAGCCCAGAAACTGCACACTGGCCGTCACATCATCGTATCATGTCAAGCCGATCAGTTTACCAGTAATAACAACCACCTCACCACCACTTAAGAGCAGATAATCAAAGTACCGTCAATGTAAAATTACTAAATTAAAACAGAACCGTTTAACATGCATTCCCGTCCACGGATCACAAGGAGCTGCATTATGAGACACTTCTGTTTAATCACTGTATGAAATGGTCAGAATCTATAGGGGACGGATGACACCAAGAAAGCTAAATATAGGAGTGGACACGGGTTCGTGTCCATTGCTCTACGTATCTCCATTGGACAGCGTCACTATTATTCACACAGTGCGATGGTGTGAACAACGATCCTATCAGCTCCCTGCAGACATGAGTTTGTGTTTTCAAGCTGTAAAATTAGTACTTTTTCTAAATGTGCTGCACAGACATGTTAACCAATACATCTTGAGTAGTTGACATCATTTAATGGCGATAATACCATCTAATGTTTCAGTGCAAGTTGTGTTTCTTGTCCCTCCTAAATACTTGTCTTGAGATGTCTTCTTTGGACTTAAATGCAGTGTTTGCTTTGAACCAATCGACTCGTATTTTTCCTTCATATGGTCAATGTGTCCGCTTCAAGTGCATATCTGGTCTGATAAAAAGATACTTGCCCATGGCTATGATTGAACTTCAGTCAGTCTCAGACCTTAACATCTTAACATCAAAGACAGCTCCTCCTTACTGTATGTCCAGCTTGGTCTCAGAGGTCAGCAGGCACAGTGTGAACTTTGAGGGGTAAAAAAAACTGATGTTTACTGATTCTCAGACTGTTTCAAGAGATGAAAGATTTAGAAAACCTGATTTAAGTCACATTGTTGAGAATCCAGACTGGCCCGAACACTTCAGATGTGAATGCACGATGATATGTAATGAAAATCAGCTGTTTTGTACAGCTTTTATGCAGGACGTTTTACTTTGCCATGATATTTTAACGTAAATAATTTTGTTAAATTCTGACCGACTCCGAAAATTGCCCCCCCCCCCGTGCATCAAATGTTGGCCGGATGGTTTCAGATGGATCCTTCGTGTCATGAAACTCATTCATCAAACTGAAGAAATGTTTCTCTTGGAAGATGTTCTCTCTTTGATTAGCTAAATCACTGTAAGAGGAGCACATCGCAGAAACAATCACAACACAAATGAGAATTTCCAAGAATGCCAGATGCTGCACGGCCCAGCTAAATATTTTTAATTACCTTCAAATGTCTCGAGTTCATTCGGGCCTGTCAAAACATCCCACTCTCTCTCTTAGCCCTCATTTTCATTGAGAACAAGGTTCAATTTGCACTAACAACACGGGGGAGAGGGTTCTCTGTAGGCCTTCCAGTGACAGGTGGACAAAGTGCAACAGAATCAGACGCTTCAAGGAAATCTTAAACAATACTTTACAGGAGCTATTTTCCTGAGTCTGTATTCGGTGTTTGTTCCCTTTATTATTCTTAATTTGCCATCCATCCAGCGGTGATGAGGAGTCTCACTTCGCTTGTTCCATTAACTTTATTGCTAATAATATATTTCATTATGGCCTGTTATTGGAAAGAATATTGCAATCTGCTCATGATAGCTCACGTCCAAAATTGTTAATTAAGTAAATGAATGGTGAAGCCCAAATAAATAAATAAAGAACACAAATTAGCATACCGTAATTGAATGTCACTCTTGGTTATTCTGCTCTTTGAACTGATGGATGGGTACCATCCACGCCACAGGCTGTAATGGAAAAGAGAACAACTCCTCAGCAAACATACACGAACACAACACTCAGACAGAGTCGCACACGCTGGTTATCTCCGTGCATTAATCTAAAGTATTGACAACAACACTCAACAGAACATGAAGACTCTGCGGGCAAACAGCCTGTATCTGATGTGTTGTACACGCTTAATCGCATCTCAACAGGCTGCTTTGCTATCGATCAATGAAACGAAAAGATTTATTTCAAGTCCAACAGTCACGACACAACTAAAGGAAGATACAGTATAATTTACCACGACGCCTCGTCCATCATGTGATGCTGGTAGATGGATGTTGACACTGGTGACACGAGCATTATGATAAAATTGTCAGGTTTTTCCAGTATGGAGAATTGTAAGATTACACAAAGTTGCACAAACATTTTCCATTTTAAAACAACTGAAATCCTTAATTAAATAATTACTTAAAGGTGCATTAGTCAATTTCTGGCCTCTAGGGGGTCAGAAAACAAGCTGACAGAAACATGACCAACACCATATCACCAGATTATTATTATTATTTTTTAAATTTAGCCTTTATTTAACCAGGTTTGGCGACCTGGCCCAAGAAGAGCAGTTGCCTCATTGCACAACCAGCAGACATCTGGAGTCTTTTCTGTCCACCTGATGAACATACTGAATGTCCAATATTCACTCACTCATTTTAGGTCTAGCTTGAGTTCCAGCAGCTTCTGAGAAAAATATCTGGCAGTGAGATGTTTGACTGTCTTCACCTAGTTGCTGACTTTGTCTGTCTGGTGTTTGGTGTTGGGCGAAACAGCTGCGATGCTAAAACAAACAGGCCCTGTAGAGTCAATGTGTAGAGCTGCAGAGGTTTGTGATAACTCTGTAGGATTTCAGCACAACAAGCTGCCCTTGTTGAACATTATATAATGTGTAATTTGATTTTAAATTAGTTTTGATTCTCTCAGAAATATTGGTTAATGCAGGTGTAAGTGAAGCAGAGGGAATGCTACTCCATTAAAGGGGCTGCACAATGGAAGAACTTGCACTAAAATGTGAGTTTAAAAGTTAATAGATGTTCTCATTGTGACCAATGTTCTTTTCACAGTGCAAGCCCATTATTATTGCATAGCACATTACAGAGCTCCCTTTGCTCTTTAAACTGTCTCTGCTTCATCACCTGAACCTTGAATTTGAGTTGGAAAAATATGTGTTTTGTGGACAAACCTAAAACCGTATTTTTCTGCTGTAGCTGGTCAAACTACTCCATGTACTGCCGGCTAGTTTAAACTCTAAAAATGGATCTGTTTTTTGAACTGTATGAACTTATGAAAACCATTATGTGTTATATAATGAACAATTATAGCTCTCAGATAAAGAAGTACAATATTTCTCTCTGAAATGTGGCGGAGCAAAAGTCTCACAAGAAAAAGAGCTGCACCTCAAAATTATTTGGGCTGATAAATAAATTATATTCTATCGTAAAATCTTACCCGCTGCAGCTAAAACACGATAAACACTTAAGTCTTTCACCTTTGTCATGTCGCCAAATTCTGTTGCTTCCAGATGGCTGAGGCGACACAATAGCCAAAGTAAATACTGACGTTTTGAAACGAGAAGAGAATTGTAACTACCCTTGGAGAATTTATAGGCATGTTAGATACTGAAATGAGCTTTAAAATGTGAAATGACGCCTTCACTACTTGATTAGTAGCCATTCCTGCTGAAATTAAGTCGGCTATGTGACTGTGAATACCAAGCTGCAGGACGTGCGAGCTCAATAAGCACATTCCTTTCCTTTCCTCCTGCTGAAGTACCTTTTTCAGAGTGTCAGTATCGCCGGAGAAGATCACACCCTGTATGGCAGCAGCTCCATCACGACTCCCGTTGCCTGGCCTGGAGACAGATTTAAGAGACAAAGGCAGGCGGGATGGCCGCAAGAAAAAAAAAGGGGGCTCTTTGCTAGCGCCTAATGAGGATAAGACAAAATATGGAGTCTTTTCTTTTCCTTCTTAACTCCTTGAGATGCCTGGGCAGGGGTGATAAAGACAGCGAGAAAAAATGGAGTTCATTTTATGGAGCTGGCTGCAGCAGAGATGGAGGTTTCCTGAAATAGAAAAGTCTGAAGGTGCTGTCGCCTGCACTGACGGACAAATGTGTCGGGAACAACCTTCAGCTGCTTCTCCGCCGTCTTTGATCAAGGAAAACAGTCCACCTAACTTTAGCAAACAGCTTGCTGCCTCATTTTCTCACACTGATTTACCTTTTACCCCTTTTAGATGAAATATTCCAAACAAAAACAAATGAACAGTGCAGGAATCCATCTTGGCAACATACTGAAAATGGGACCTTTCACTTCAGTTCTCTTTGGCATAGACTGTGCAAGTCTGTGGAACTGTTCTGGGGGGTTGAACACCATTCTTCCAAAAGGTATTCCATCATTTGGTGTTTTGATGACAGCTTCAAATCCTCCCATAGGTGTTCAGTTGGGTTTGAGATCTGGTGGCTGCAAAGGCCACGGAGGAAGACTCCCTATCATTTTCATACTCATGAAACCATTCATTGACGCCTCATGGCCCGAATCAGAGCATGTGCATTCTCCACTCATATATTCAGCTTGTTCCTTTGATGTGTTTCCCGGCTGCTCAGACTTGAGTTCGCCGACCTAGTCTGACTTTTCCAGTTATCCTAGTTCTGTTTGGTGTTTTCAGTGCCATCGATTGATGGATGCCAAGTTCGTCTGCCTGACCTTGACGGCTGTGGTGTGTTTTTTTTTCCTTCGCTGAGATAAGAGTATATCTACAGCCTCCTGTCTATAACCACACTTGGTTCAACGGCACCATTACGGCTGTGTCTGTTACTTAATGCCACCTAACCTTAGCTATCTAAGTTACAGTGCGTCGTGGCCAACAGCTAACTCCAGCATCACCCAGGTTTACAATTCTATTAATCTGTGTCCATCTGCTGCTGATTTCTCCTGTTTTTGGGAGATCTTTGGCTACTGGACTGCTGCCCATGTTTGACTTGGCTGTAACCCAGCACAAAAATGTTAACTATCCCTTTATTACTCCACTCAAGCTGCTTGGTGGTGGACAGTGATGAACTGTGGCTGCACCGGGCAGCTCTTAAGAGCGAATGAATGGGTTTAACAGTGTGAGTGCAAAAGAAAGACCTACTGGAGAAGTACAGCCAGATTCCCCAACAGATCATTGCAGTCCCCTTCCCCTCACAGTCGCCCCCAACATTTTCCTGGTAAACACTGTGCCGAGAGAGCTACAGGTGCTGTCCTGTCACTTCCAATTAGATGCCAGCTATCCAAATGTAGAGCTCCGTTAAGCAAGTGTCAGGACATCATTAGCAACGGGTCAAACTGCATTATGCTCAGACACCCCCAATCGTTATGGCCAAACAGGCTGGCTTGTACACAGCACACAGAAAATAGGTGTCAGTGGAAGGTAAACAAGACTTCACTCAAACATGCATAACATTCCCGGAAGATTTTCTGCAATAAGCTGCATTTTCTCCTCACACAACAGCTTGAATGTCCGGCTTCAAGTGCAGCAGCGAGCGTTTGAGCAAACATGGTGTCTGGTGAAACTAAAGAACGCGTTTGATGTCCTGCCAAGCCTCGAGGACATAAGGAGTGCTTCACCAGCCGTTTTGCTCACGAGTCTCCAAATGCTAACCTGCTTACTGAAGCTGGCGCACCGAAAAGCCAGAGAAGCCAGTTGAACCGACGGGATAAAGCAGGATGTACATATGCAGTGTAAGATAATTACCGCACGGCTGTCAGAGCTGCAACAAGCAAACAACAAAGAAAAATGAGTCACAAACCGCCGTTATACAAAATACACAGCTTTCAAAGAAGCCAAGTCTGAAGCAGTACTTCTTTATGTTTCCCAAATGTTCTGAAGCGACAAAACATACATGGCACCATCAATGAATTCACTCACGAAAACAATGTATGTATTAATAAAAGACACAGCTTCTTGTGTCTCATTCTAGAGTTTCAGGCTCATTTTTGGTTTTATTTCTGCAGACATTATATGTATGCATTTACATGTGTGTAGATTCCTGTTGTCAGATATGTTGGAAAGATACACGTCTATGATTCATGTTTACTTTTATTACAAAAGGACCATTTCGGAGGGGGTGATGGTCTTTATGGTAGATTGTGGGAATAGTTGGGACTATCTGATAATGGGATATTGTTTGATGTATACACTTAGAGGCCACCTTAATAGGTGCACTTACACTTATACAATCCATTGCAATTAGAAAAACATACCATGAATGTTGGTTGTCATGGCAATCCATTCAACACTGTGTCACGAGCTTCGCCAATAAAAATGAATGAATTCATAATTACAACAAAAAGGCCTGATAACAGCCGTTGAAGGGTCACTTATCTAGTTTTGGTTTAATTTGTTTTGAAATGTTTTAACCTGATAAGACCAGAGGGATGCTGGTTGTTGGCCGGATGACTGAAAACTTTTACTCGGCGAGCTAGATTGATTTCAGTCTTCTGGACCAAAACATATACTGTGTAATTTCATCTGTTGGAGCTTTCAATGTGTCTCTGACTTTCCACTGACTTTAGTTTAATTAGACATGGTTACATCAGATTCTGTGTATTTGAACGTGGCACACACCTATAATGACATACAATACTCTCAAAGCAGCTATCAGTCACAGAATTCATTAGTAAGCATCCCTCGGTGTTAAGCGGACCGGTGTTTTGCCTTAAGGCACTTTCCATTAACCTTCAGCTCCTCTTTTTAAAACACACCCATTAATGGTAAAATTCCCTCAGTGCAACTTCCAATAACAAATCTATTAGTGCCCAATCCTGTATATTTCTTCAGGCACGCCCCGAGCTAAGCGGTTTTCAGAGCTACCGTTTCTCATTACAGTAGTAAACATATGAAACAGGATGACCTGTTAACTCGAAAAGCCTGTAAACCGCTGTGGGGCTAAATAATTCTCTCTATTAAATCTGCTTCCAGTATGAAGCTGCAGTCCGATGGAAACCTTGTAGCCTCTAACAAATCAAATTTTCTGGATTGAAACAGTCCCATTCCTTTTCTTTGACTGATAACTATGCATGTCTGAAAGTTCGTCAGGAGTTTTGATTGTGTTTCTTCAGACCACTAACGCGTTGCATGAGAGTAAAAACTAAAAGGACTTACAAGGCGGACATGAGTAGTTTAATACTGTTCTTCCTCCGTGTGCTCGCCCAGAAGAAATCGAGCAGAGCAAAGCGAAAAGCAGCGGGATGTTTTGAAATGGATTAATGCTCCCTCCGTTTGAGGTTAACAGCCTGTCGCTGAGCTTCCTTATCAGATGGCCAAGATCAATGGCACAAACACATCCACTCCTCGCACAATCTGCAGTGTTGCTGGACACCGAGAATGAAATAAAATCACTATCCAGCTGCTCTCGAAGCTATTTTATACCCATTTGTCTTCTGAATCTCACACACCGTAAAGAGCAACATCCATTGACCTGTTTAGGAAGACTGATATTCTTGTTGGAAGACAGTTTAAAAACTTGAACACAAGGTGACACCTGATATGATAGATATTCAATCTGAAATGTGCTTAAAATGGGCAGATTACATTTCCTAGCAACAGGCACCGTGGTCCAGTCTGTAGCACAGGGGTGTGCTGGGAAAGAAATTAAGCCCTGGACTTCACTGAAACCAAGTCCTCACTGCGGACTATCAGCATGTTAGAATTCTGTTCGACTCTGCATTTTTACTTATAAATCAGCACTTTCTAAGAAATGTAGGTGCTCATGTTGTCATGGTTACAATATGTGTTGTACTTCAGTCGCTAAGCTGGTGGATAAGAGAGCAAAGTTATCTGTACAGAGCCCAGCAGGTATTTTTTTGATGGATTATTATTAGTATTTTATATTATGAATTACCTAAATGTTACACGTGCATGCTATGGAGACTCTTGGTCAAAGTACTGGCACCCTTTTCATTGGGATTCAATTGCTTTTTAGCTAAATATGAGTAAATTTCAGTGCCGGGAAGTTCGAGTGTAACGTGGCCTCACCTTTTTCAGCGCAGGTTTTGTTTTCAATGCCAAATTCTATTTGCGATGCCAAAATTTAAAGTCACAGTCCTGGCTCCATTAAAATCGACCATTATGCATATATTATGAAATGCATTTCGAATCAATACAGAAAACTATTATCAACACTAACTAAAGTCTAGCCACCAGTGTGTGAGACGTGCAGAGGGCAGGCAGCACGAACAGCAGCAGCCCAGATGAGTCGAGCTTACGGGTTTGTAGAACTGAGCGATCGCAGCAGCGAGCGTATACAGTCGTTGTAATGCTTCCATTTTCAGTGCCAGAGTGCAAGGCTATTTCTTGGAAGCAGTATGTAACAGAGCAGACCTTGTACATTGTGAAAAACACTGAAGAGAACAAACTGTATGAGAACGTACAACTCGTACATGCTGCGTCATGTGATTACTCTGATCATCCAGCCAGAGGAACACAGGCGAGCTACCCGACTTATCCTACACACTGAAGGTAAGAATGAGGCAATTATCCCTTCAGGCTGTGTAATCGAAAGTAATAGAACAAGGAGCACCTCTTGGGGTGCAAGCATATAAATTAATATTATTACTTTTGAAGAAATATTTTACATGCAAATATATTCAACCCCTGTGTTTTTTGTCATTATGATAAGTTTTAGCAGTTCTCTTTGGACACTTTTTGATAAGAGAGTAATAAAGATTTCAGTTTAGGTTTGCGTGATTCTTTTGTGTGACGTCCAAGCTCAGCTGTGAACAGCCTGAGCACCCTCGTTTCTCTCCTTTTACATAGAAACACATAATCAATGCCTTCGAGACGCCTCTGTGCTACAGGAATCAACAGGTGGTAAAAAGTTTGTCTGGAGTGTTTCATTGCTGAAGTATTGAAGCATCTGACTGCCGCACGGATCAGTATGGTGCTTCTCACTCACTGGACTCATTGTTGATATAAAAATGTTGATTAATGCATGTTTAAATCTATGATGTCTCGATGACATTTCGCTGCATTGTGTTAACTTTTGTTACTGCACACACATAAAACTACAACATATTAATACGACGTGTCTCTTCAGTGTTGCAGGCAGAAGTCTGGTAACATCTGAGTCGAGCGCTGTGATCACGTCTTTGTTTTCTTGACATTAATCTTGAAGTAATTGTGTTCACATCAGTCGGTGAGGCGCTGAGCGTCTCTCGGGAAATCAAACAGGGACTCTGCTGAAGCAGAGAGTGCTATGTTGTTGAAGTGGGACTTGTAGATGAAAAAAGAAAACTTTGGGGAACCTTGGCGGCACAGCACTACTTAAAAAACATCTCAAATGTTTGGATGAATATTTCAAAACAAACCTTTCACAGAATCAAAATATATGTACAGTGAAACACATTCTCCAGTCACAGTCAACAAATAGAGTTACAAAAGCCATCAATCCAATGAATATCAATGCAAATGAGTCACTACTCGCTGTGCCAAGACAAGGAGCCCATACTGGTTTTTATGTATAGCTATCATCGAGACCGTCCCAGGGAAGAACGACAGCATCAGTCGCTGCAGCAAGTGCCCCAAAACAGTGACAAAGCCCCCCTTCAGCCTTAGTATATATGAAGGGAGCAAACAAGGAAGTCAGGTGACCTCATCATAGAGCGACAAAGTCCGCATTAGGAGGAGGTCGGGGAGGATGGATGGGTGTTGTTGGCTAACCTTAAACAAAGTATTTACTATAGCAACCAGGTGACGAGGCCCCCCTTACCTTCAATTTAACCCAAACCTATCCAAACTAAAATGCTGGCATCATAAAACGAGTTATTTTCAACAGAGATTTGTAGTTTTGGAATTCACATACAACATACATCATTTTGTGGTAACATTTGGAGGACTTGTTGCTATCATCATCTCACCCATTCAGGGCAGAAACAATGTCGTGGCAGTGTGCTACTGATGCTGTGTTCATGTCATAAAAGGGCCGCTGTAATATAAGGAGAATATATTATCCTATATAATCCTATATTGCCAGAAAGGTCAGTCAAAGTCCAGTCAAAATCATTTTGCTGGTGAGTTTTCGACAGTGTTGCCAACAATTCTCCACAATATCATATCGTATACGAGTATCTAAAAGGTATGGAAAGGTTATACAGGGTTTTAGATTTTAGATTTAGATTTATGTCATTGCTGTAGAAACATTTACTTGCAGACATTTGACTTGAGATAAGTGAACCACGTCTCACCTTTTTAGTTATTGTCACCATCATGTGGCACTGCTGCTGCCGGCAGAGATCGCTTTCATGACTCTCTTTGGTGATGCATTCAAGAACACTCCTGCATGTGAGAATCGAGTGAGTGAGCTCTTTCTGTAGCTTAATTATGTGACTGTGATTATAACTGATGGCTTTGATTTTTTTTATACATAAAATGTATTTGCCAGCTCCGTTATAGATAAAGGAGCAAACAAGTAAAAGTACGACATCCATACTTTTCTCTTATTAGCAGCTCATTCTAGATTCGACAATCTCTGCTAATATGTTGATAAAAACGAGTCTGTGTCTGACTCTGATTCTTGTGGTGCACACCTTGTCCAGCCTGCATCAGGACAAGTTAGTTACTGAAGGAGGGAGTCCAGCTAAAAAGAAAAGGTCATCTGGGAGCGTACAGCAGTGGGATGCCTTAAAGGTTACCTCCATCAAGCTCCATCAAATATTAATGACATCAGAGCCCCTGACAGGACCCCCCAGCAGACAAACAAGTCCATTTAGCAAAGGGGGTGCTTTAAGAAGCCACAAGCACAGTGATGCAACACTTTGTTGTTGTGCTTCAACCTGATCCCTTCTGTTAGACTGTCACCGTGCAGCTCTGTCTGTAGTACCTCAGCAAAGCCTCGGCTACCCTGGACTGCAGCACCGTGAGGCAGCACGAGGTGTTTTCAGATGTTTTCAATCCAGCGTTGCTGGATTTCTTTTAAAAGGTCACAGGCAGGTGGACTGTGACTTCTTGCCCTTATATTTCCAGTATTTTGTGTTAACTTATTGATCCAGTTATGTCAACGAGGGAAGCATAAAGGTTACAGCTGCGTGTGCTATCTCTGCACCTCTACCTTATTAACTATGCAGCTGCTCTGGAGATATTATGCCTGGCAATACAAGGAGCCAAAACTAATATTTAACTGGGAAAATATGCCCATAAATAAACCCTGCGCTGTCCTTTCTATAATGGAATATTGGCAGCACTCCGAACAGAAATCATCTGAAACGGTGCAACTATTTCTTTGCATTCCAAAAATGGATATTTTACCTCGGAGAGGGGAAGAATGGTAAACACTGCAATAAAAGACGAAACTGTGGATCCATCTTTTTCCTGGCAAGTCACTAAACAGCACACTGTTGTTTACATCTTTCCAAAGTTGCTTTTGACTTATTGTAACCTGAGATGAAGACTTTTCCCTGCGGAGTATTACGATAAAGAGATGCAGCGAGGCAGTTACAGGTGCTGGCCAGATGTTCAGATGTTTTGGCTGTATATTTGTCATTAATGTTATTGTTTTTAGCACTGGAAATCTGTTCAGGCACATGAAGGACATGTCACTCAAGGCATAAACTGAATTTGTACCAATAATTTCTGCAGATATTACAGTTTACGTGTATTATTCTTAATATTTTAGCACTGTTTCGATCTCTCTGTCATTTCTCATAGGATCTCATATTGGAATAATAATAATTTCCTTGCTTTAAGTGTGGAGAGCACTTGAGAATCTACCATTCAGACTAAATGCAAATCAGAGGAAGCTCAATTTGTTGCTGGAGGCTCTGTGATCTTTTTTTTTACTGCACTCTCAACTAGTATTCACCTTGGAGCTGAGCGGTTGTGCCTCCTGTTTGGTTGTTGAATTTATAAAAACATCTTAATATCGTACAAGTTGCCGAACTATTGCACTGGTACATAGTTTTCTTTCTGCAGTAGTGCAACTGGGCCTCTTGTCAGAAAACATGCACATACATAAAGAGGGAGAATTTCAGCTGTACTCTGGTTTAAGTCTGAAGAAAAAACATGACGACTTCTTCCAAGTCAGTGGAATCACCGCAGCTTTTCTGCCTCATGCTCTATCGAGTCGAAAGGTCAGAAAAGTTGCTGTTAACAAGCTACTAACCCCCCCAAACAACTTAAACTCGACATCACACATGTTGTATGAGATGAAATGAATGAATTGCCTGCTTGCTGCTTTTATATCCTCAATACCTTCAACCTGTGGAGATGAACCCTGTCGACCCCAACAGCCCTGCAGATGCCCTCATCTTCCCTCGGCTTTGATCCGGTGCTTAATAAAAGATTGTGGTCAGCTTGTCAAGTCTTCCTCTTGCTCAGGGGGGCCTCCAAGGCCTGCAGTTGCAAGGTTTCTGTACAGCACTTCTCTTTACACAGCGCACAGACAGGGAAAACCAGCTTCCCTGCCCACGGCGACTCGCTCTGCCTTCCTGTTTGTAATAGTTTCTGCTGCGGCTCGGCAGGCGAGTCGGAGGTTCGTGCAGTCACACTGGGGGAGTCAGAGAGACTCCAAGAGGAGAGATTCTGCAGTTCGTTTCCATGTGAAGAAAATGAGCGGAGAAAAATAACCACAAGGAATTGCTTTATGTAATCTTTTATGTCTGAGTCTGCATCCTCAATTTATGAGGCTGTAAACAGTATGCGCATATTTCATCACTGTGAGGCGAGAGAGTGCGTATGTCTGTGGATGCGTATGCATGTGGGGGGGGGTAACAGCGCCACAATATTAGAATGTGAATAAAACATATAATCCACCTTTTCAGCGTGAAATAAGACTGGGCCATTAAAAAGCTCCAGACTGAAATTGATGATAAGCATCAGAACTGATGGGAAACCCACCACAGCAGAGCAGCAGCAGTGTGAGGGGTCTCTGAGTAGTTAGATGAAGCTGTACTGCTGTCGTCAAACATGCAGTGATTGACAATTGATCTGAAGTGATTTACAATTTAGCAGGGAACGCTATCTGGGACAGCTACGGCCTGAGTGCAGTATGGAAAGACATCCCAGTAAAAAGATACAACAAGAAAAAGTTAGTTTTTATATATACCTATGATACATATACATATATATCTGTATATATATAAAATGAATAGGATTAGAGGATAACACACATCTGCAGAATTGTATGTGACTATAGCATCTGTCAAACTATTCTGATGCAATACATTTTGTAGAAAAATGAGAGGATCCAGGTGAAAATCTGGGAAAATCGCTTTCAGGTAGCAGCATGCATTCTAAAGGGTCTGAAGTTTATCTGAAGCTGATACCAGGCTTCCAAACTTACAGTCTTTTTAGTATACAATTCCCTCTTTGTGTTTCCCTCCGAGTTGCAGTGGAAGGACAGCGACAAAAAAGCACATTTTGTTCTTAAAAGACTTTAACTTTGGAAGACTCAGACTGCTGAAGGCTCATATTACCTTCAGATACAACTTTTGGAACACATTTTTGCACAGAGCGAGGACTGTGGATCAAATACATTGGAAGCACATCATGAAGGGATCTCTTATTGGCCAGAACAAGAGGAATGATTACGACGAGGAAGAAACTGTGAACCTATCCTTAAAGGGACACATGCACTACTTTGCATTCGACATAACCAGCTGTCCAGTGAATTTAACTTCAAAACTCCTTTTATCTAACTCTGCACACTTATCAGTGGTTAATTCGTTGATTTTTACATAGCGGTTTGGCTACAGCATGTGGTTGTTTCTGAACTGGAAGTGAAACTCAGATTTACGGACCAGTTATGCAAATGTTCATGTCGTGTGTGTGCATTTATTTTGATAAATGTTCATTCAGCCCGTGCTGGATATCAATTTGTGAGTGTGTCCTGGGGAAGTCTGGGAAGGGAGCATTGACGTATTGACGTTCAAGTTAAGGTGACACTGCACCATGGGAAAATGTGAGCCACATCCCGTTCACGTGTGAATCAATGCTGTTCTACAGCCCATATGGTGTGAAACGTTCAGGTCACACAGGGGAGGAGGGATCCTGGATGAGGATGGATCACATAGGACAGAGGAGGCGAGAATGTGTGTGAGTACATGGTGTTATATATTCATAAGTAGATATGGATACAGAGAGAGAGAGAGAGAGAGAACATTGCGCTCTGCCATCCTGAACACTCAGTGATATAAGATAACTTTAAAGACATAAAACAACGCAGTGCCTGGTGAGCTGGATGACAGACCAGAGAGTGGGGAGAGGTAAATTATTGGAGAGTACGGGCTTGTGAGAAAGCTTTATGCGAATAAAACCCATCAACTTTTTATCACCAAATTTCAGAGGCGACATCAACTTCTCTAATTAAGTGCCATAAACATCAACAACAACCTCTGCGGGTCTCAGAAAATGGTTCAATAACTGTACGTAACAGTGGCTTTTCAGTGTGCAGCCATCCAGGTAGAAAACCAACAAGTTCTCACTTATATTCTGTCAAAGAATGCTTTGCTGAGCACGTGTGATTTGTTCATCCCTGTTTCACATTATGCACAACTGGAGCCCCGAACATCTTCAGATTTCTGCTGTTGGCCAATGAGCATCTGAGTCAGAGGAGCTGGGACTGAAGCGCCTTGCTGAGAGGATACCCTGTGGAGTTTTCATTAACGGGTTTTGTTTGCATTCAACCTTTCTCATCAAAATTCCCTTTATGTACCATTAAGACCTAACAAACATCATGAATCCTCCATCCCCTAACTGGCCTTCATTTGCACTGTAAACAGCCACTGCAGCTCTTTCAAAAGCTGCAAATTGAACCAATCACATACATTCAACCTCAAAACACACTCAACTCCCGTTTCTGATTTCCGTCCATGAGAGCAAGTGTAAAACCTTGATACAGCTCACTCTAGGGCTTCACACAGCAGCTTTTCTGTTTAATTGGTTGTTGGAGATGAAAGTCTATCAAATGTACAACAAATCTTCATAAATAATCAATGAAATAGGTTGTTTTAAAAAAACGATTAAACATTCACTTACTAGCTTTTTCCAGAGCTTTTAAAGCAAAAACTACTTCAATAGTTTTATATTCATTTAACATTGGGTTAAATTGAACCCAGAGATTTATCACTCAACTCTGCGGTTAGTGTTGCAAACTATTTTCAATGGAAAGTAGCTAAAGCCTGCTCGTAAAGTCACTGGATGTTGCTGGATGACGTCACGCACTAATTTACAGATCCGCAACATCATTACATAACTATCTACATATATTTAAGATTCACAAAAATGAAAGTTAAGAAAATGGACCTTTATTAGTAGCCGTTATCATCTTTATGCCGCCATCATCACATCAATATGCATGCGTAGGTGCACATTCACGTCTCACTCATGTCTGTCAAGTCAGGTCAATTTTATTAATATATCCCCATATCACAAACCACAGATTTGCCTCGGGGGGGCTTTACAATCTGCGCAGCATACGACACCCTCTGTCCTTAGACCCTCAGACAGTCAGGCCAGATAACACACTGACAACCTACTTTAGATCAAATTCAGTGTCCTGTAGGGAGTGATTATTCAGCTTTTTTTGCTGAACCATATAGTTTCCTTGTTTGGGAGTGGATGAGCAGAAGATCACAAACTTTATTGCTACAGTTATCGTGACCTCTTTAACTGATGTGTTCCCTGTGGAACACAAATAAAATCTATACAAATTAAACAAGTTTGGGTTTGTTAGATGAATTATCTAACACAAAAACAGCTGCTAATGTTGGAAAACAAGACCCACTGAACCGGGAGGGATGCACACAACACAGCGAGCCTTCCTTTGACTGGCTGCACAGAATAAGTACATAACTATATATTGTAAAATATAAAATAAAATCCTGGTTTTCACTATGCAGGAAGCATGCACACCCTCACTCACTGAAATATCTGCCTGAAACAACTGACAACAACAATCCCCTTAGAATATTTAGTTATTGTATATCCCCTGGCTAATACCACTGTTCTAAATTTGTATGGTTCTGATCCCTACATCAGCACGGATTAGCGCTTTCCATCACTTGTGTGTTTTCGAAAGAACAAGCCGGGATGGTACCATGGCATCAATTAGTCATGTAAATGTCATCATCGTTATTTAGACTGGGTTTTGATACCTCTATTCTGAGCAGCGGGGTTTAACTGAAGGCTTAAAATGAAATGAGAGGAATGAGGAATCACTTCTGATGGTATCCACACAGCTGCGGATGAAATATTAAATAGAGACCTCCGGGGCACGACGGCTATCTGATTGGCAATAAAAACCACTTGAACAATGTGAAACAGCGCTAATTGGGATGAGGAAGACAATGAGGCATGGCAGGAGAGACACAATGAGAAAGTTAAGAGTAGGCAGATAGCATGTGATCACGGATCAGTTTGCATTATATTCCCTTTATTACCTCTGATTTCACCTTACACAAAAACAGTATGCCGTGTCTTCCCTCCTGCGCCGTACGCCTCACCATCTATTGTTTTTCTGACTGAATTGTTCTCTTATGTTGCACTTCGCTCTCACAGTGGCCAAGATTGTCTAACTGTACCTCAATTTCTGCAGAGATGAAAAAATGAAATGAACAAAAGGCCCATTTCTACACAGATATATTTTCTCTTGGCCCAGAATGGAATGAGTCTATCTGTGGCCCTCACAGAAAATGTAATCACACTCCAAGAAAAAAACAGAGAGTGGCCAACTTTGGCTCCGGGTGATGTGGAACTCTGGATGAAGGTAGATAGATAGAGCTGCATACCTCCTAAAAATCTGAGCACCGTCAGTGCACGGCATCAACAAAGTGCTTCTCTCTGTGCTTCCTCTCAGGCCTTTGATATGCTTTAATAAATGTTAATAGAATACAGAGTGCTCAGGGTAGAGTTTAGGAATTACAAATTGCTGAGCTCATTCGCAGGCATCCTCGAGGGACTTCTTGGACTCCAACACCTTGACACATTCCCTTGAGGGCTCCAAACAGGAAGCAATGAGAATCGTGCAAGAATGTAAATTGACTGGTGGGAGAGGCTGCCAAGCGAACGTGCAGATGGTTGTGTCAAGCTGGCAAAAGACAGTGGGGAGGAGGGGGGGGGGGTGGACAGTGGCGGCACGTGGCTGTTTTTGGCACACAGCAAGCATCTGGCACCGGTGGCACAGGAAAAAACGTGCATCCCCACAACCCCCCCCCCCTCTATATTCGGTTTATCTCACCGCCCAGCATCCAGGAAGACAATAGGACTGTGAAAATCAAGCCTGTGTGTTCCCTCGCTGCAGGGGCCTCTGTTTGTGCTGTGAATGTGAACGGCTCATGGTTTACTGTAATCTCATCCCAGGACCGACAGTGTTATGCAGGACTGGGTGGTCACAGGCAAGTGAAGCATAAAGGAGAGGTTTAGTTAAAGATGGGAACCTTACACCTGCAGCGCAGCCTCCTCTTGAATCAACCGATGACGCTGTACACAGCGCGCTCCCCCGTGGCAGCCACTTACACACTTAATGGCTCATCTTGGTTTTAAGTCGCGGGTCACTGTTAATGGTCGCTCTCAACGGATGATGGTGTAAAAATACTATGTCAGTGTGTGGGTGTGGTTCGACCCATGACTACTGAGGATTCTGGGGTAGCAACTGCTAGCTTGTCCCTGTCAAAAGGTGCCTTCCAACTCCTCCAAAGCTGTCATCTTTTCATGGTGAGAAATAAACAACTCTAGAAAGAGGAAGCAGTTAGCTTGTGCATTGCAGCTATTTACTGTTAAACAACAGCTGGACTTAGAGTCACACATAGAACCTCAGACATCCTGCCCTCATAGTGAAGACTTTTTTCACACTTCCCTAAATTTGAGCAAAGCCCAGGTGATTCTGAAATGTGTGACCCGCTTGCTAAGATATAACATTTAAGTTGAGTTATTGGAAAGCATGTGTTGTTGACTTTTGGCAGATGCTAGCTGTTTCTGTTTACCTCCAGAATTTGTACTTAGCGAGCCTAATGATGTGCTAGGCCAGGCTAATGACAAAGTGTCTGTCTATTAAACAAAGAGAGATAAAACTGATATTACAGACAACATTTGTTCCCAAAATGTTGGTGTAATCTCACATGTACTGTGTGATTTAGTCCAAATGATTGGGTTTAATTTGCATGCATAACGGCTAGCCTACGCAGGGTACGCATGTATCATTTATCAGGCCATTTTATAGAGATCCGGTACACGGACAGCATGTTGGCACTTTAGCAGGCATCTCATTAATGAGTTTAACGTATGAGACCAACAATCTGGTCTCCATTTACCCCCTATGTGGAGATTCCTGCTAAGACCCAATCACTTGGCAGAGACCTGGCTTCGCAGCATCCAAAACCAGCTGCACAGTGATACATCGAGCACACTGACAAAACACACAGCAGCGTCTCATCCACACTGACACGCAAACAAATCCACACGTTGCAAGGCAAGGGCAAAGCATGCTGGCTGACGTTCTCGCTTTATAGCGTGTCACAATATTTTGATGAGTTCTACACCAAAGCATTGTGTCTGTCTTTCTATCGCTTGAACACAACTCTTGGAGTGACTTACTATCTTTAAAGTGAGCACAATGCAATAAAAAATAGAAATAGAAAAATAACAGACCTCTGCGCAGACAGATGACATGGATTGCTGGAGCACCGTGAGCACCAATATCACACCCAGTCTTCCAAAGTTCAAAGCAATTGAATTTCTAATGGATTGCAGGTGACCATTGTTCAGTGAGGTGAAAGTGAAATTGGTTCAAACTGCTTCAAAGGCTTCAGCCCACCTGGTTTTAATGCAGAATTTTGATTTCAAACGTCCCACGTTGATAATTCAAGTTAGCTACTATCCCATAAAAACATTAAAGATGTAGTTTTAATCTCAGTGTCAATCATAATCATACTATACATATAAAATGCATATGCCATGAATGCGCATAACCTTGCACACAATATATGTATAGAAACAAATCAAACAAGATCCTCTATGTTTTTCCTTCTCTTCCTCTTTCTATCTTTAGCTGCTTTGCCCTCAAACATCAAAACTTCCTAAATAAGAGTGACATTGCTGCAGAGATGTGCTGCCAACTGACAGTTGCCAGTAGATGCTGATACACACTGTCATGCCTGATAAAAAAAAGACCTCCCACTGCAGGAGGACAGTGTGAGGCAAGTTTTATATTTTTGCATCATCTGCACTCCAGAAGAGTCCTCTGAGAGAGAGGGGATTATGGATCCAGTCCACACTCACGCTGCTGGGCCTCACACTACCAGCCACTGTGCTGAGGAGGGGGCCTGCAGGGGGCTCAGACTCAGACCACTTAAAGAGCTTTTAGACAGGAGCACTGCACTGGTTTATCCAGCAGGGGGTGTTGAAACAGCTAATCACGCTTAAGAGTGCTACTGGGACTCATCAGCTGCCAGAGGACCTGTCCTGTTCTGCAGGCTGCCAGGATTTAAGGGCAATGCCCACTTCAGACTCTCCTACCTCTGTGATAGTCAATGTATTCCGGTTGTTCTGTGATTTACTTCTTTGCAGACCCCTTTCTCTCAACCTCTACTCCTACATTTGTTTCTCACATTTCCCAGAATTGCTTTTGAGTGTCCCCAGAGAAAGCGCCCAGACTTATTTGCATTAGCGTGGGTAGAGGGAGATACAATGATAGCGATAACTGCAGCGACAGTAAAAGAGTTTCCTATTTCTTAAAACACAAACCGCCTCATGGCTGTGTTGTATTCTGGTCTACTGAGACTGCTGTGAGCGTAGACATTGGTCTGTTTGCCTTTTTCTCCAATAGATTTCTGTCTGTATTGAAATTGTGAAAGATGTGCTCGCTCTTGAGGGACTAACATCAAAATCTGACATTTATTAATGATCGCTAAAATGTTTTAAAATGTCAAACTAACCGGATATGTTGCAAATGCGTGTTTGGTCTCGTATCTACAGCTCATATATATTATGAGTTCAGAAACACAAGAGACAGTATTTCACCACCCTCTGAGCTCCTGATTTGTGACGGCTTGGTTGGGAAAACCCCTGAAATCCATTAGTTCAGGCACGATCAGTCAGAGGAGCTGCTGTCGACCAATTAGGGGCAAGTATTGTGACTTTTCCACCTTTGAGGACTTCAAATACTCTTTAAATACAAAATGTAATGACAGGTAATAGTGAGGAGCATTATTCTGAATCAAACTATAACAACTGAATGACTTTGGAGCTTTGGAGTGTGTGAACCTATGGAACCACATCAGCAAATCGGCTAAATTTAGATGTTCTAATACTTTGCTGATGGTATCTAATAATAATAATAATAATAATAACAAAGAACTTTTAGGCTTCAGGCTGTGCTGGATGACAGTTTGGTTAAAACTGGAGTAAAGTTTATCCATTATTCCAGAGTAAACAATACTTCAGCCATGATCTCCCAGACTCTGTCGCATTGTTGTGTGAATGATTTACGACAGACAACTCTGACTGAACTGCTTCACCGTTGGAGGCTTGTGTTTTTGACACACTATACTACACACACACACACACACACACACACACACTCACGAGCCAGCCTACCACAGCCTGGCCACGACCCTGTTTTGAATTACCACTTTCTGATGCAATTACCTCCCTTGCTGCGGAGGGTGATGTTGGCTTTTTGTTTCACCAACCATTTGTTTTCTCTACGGAGCATCCTGACAAAGACTCCGTGACCTTGCCTCCCATTTAGACATCGCTACCCGACCACGCAAAAAACTACTCTGGGGGGGGGGGGGGGGAAGAAATCACAATTGAGGAACGATTCCCAGCGGAAACTCTGGGATAAGACAGGGAAATGGGATGTTCACTGATGTGCTGAAGTATGCGTGTGCATGCATGCATGCGGGTTGGGTGTGTGTGTGTGTGTGTGTGTGTGTGTGTGTGTGTGTGTGTGTGTGCGTGCGTGTGTGTGGCAGTAACAAACTACAAGAGGAGACGAGGCAGGAGAATCAACATCCTTTTGTTGTCGTCTTTTTGGCTTCCTGTGTTGCGTGGATACTGTAAAATCACACATTGGGAGGAGAAGCCGCTGGAGAACTGCTTCCTTCAGCACTTGTTCAAGTTACTAAAGCGAAATGTAAAACTTTGCATCACTTCACAGAGACTCTGTCAGTGCATACTCTTTGCTGCCACTTCACAGAAGCAGAAATACTTCCAGGACTGGAACTAGGTCTGTTGCCACTTTTGGAGCCCACAAGATGGAAATTTACAAATCAAGGTTTTGAATTGATTCATTTGAATCATCTCAAATGTAAGGTGCCAAATGGTTGTCATTTATGAAATAACATGTTAAGTCACATCCTGATTTTAGCATGAAATCAAAACTGAATTGCGGCCAGTGTTACTAACAATGGGCACAATTATCTGGTGTTTGGTTTCATTCAGTCCAGTGTGAGCTGTTTGGCCCATAAAAATCAGTGTGGGCAGATGGCAGATCAGTAAATTACATATGAGAAGCCAGATAATGCCGAAACCCACGGACAGAAAACAGATAAAGGGAACAAATGAATGAAGTACTGATAGCCATTATCACTTTTATTTATTTCATTCATTTATCACTTATGCAACGGCCCTCCGTGTCCTCACTTCACCCACTGCAGCGCTGCGATGCCTCCTGCCTGTTAATAACACAATCAAGGTGTGAAATCAACACAGAGCTGCAGCATCTGTTAGCAGCCTCGAGTTACTCATACAGCAATAAACATATTCAACCAATGCCTTGGTTAGAAAGAAAGTGCTTTCTTGGCAACTTTGATTTTGTTGATAGTGCCTGAAAACGTTGCTCCTCAGGTAGCCATCAATCCATTATATATATATACATATATATATATATATATGTATATATATACACTGCCCTCCAAAGTATTTTGCATGTATTCATTTGTAGCACGTCAAATATGACCATTACAAAAATGATTCATGTAAGCATTTTCTGATCTGCCACTGTGTTACGGTTATGAGTCACGTTCAGGCACAAAAAACGACTTGGTTATGGTTCGGAAAAGATTATGGTGGGGGTTTAAAACAAAACAACAATGACTGCTGGTAGGAAACGGGAAATGAATAGCCCCCCCGTGCCCAAGTCACACGCTTTGCTGACTAATCCATCCACTCCGATTTCCTCCCAACAAGGCTTAGCGGCTCTAACAACGTCACGCTATTTATGCCTTTGTCACTGACAAACAAGAGTCATAAAAGTCCTTGTCAGGTTGACTTGAACATTTTGAGGCCTGGTTAACGTTTGTATTGTACCTTTATACAACAGTTTTTGGTTATGTCTTCCATTTCTGGCCAGTTTTTAGAGCATATCCGATCACAAACCACTCACTCCACGACTGCCCCCTGCGCACTATCCAATACAGAAACCTTAAAAATCTCGACTACGCCCTTGTATCCAACACCACATCGGACAACTGCGGCCTCCCCTCCACCCTTGACCAGGTTTTCACGTCCCTGGTTTACAAAAGAACTGCTTTTACGCCTAATGTGTTTAGGCTGGCGCTTTGGGACTAGAAAAGCGCTTTGCGAATAAAATGTATTGTTATTATTATTATTATTATTATTAATAAACGCCAGGCTTTGGTGTGAGTGACTCAGAATCAAAGAGCCAAGGGTTTATTACTAATCTCACAATCCTGCACCGACATTCAATAATGAAACAGGGAGAAATCCATCATAGAAGGCGCACAGAGACTAATTTCTCGACCAACAGTTTCCCCAAGAGACTGAGTGCAATTCATCCGTGTGTTGTGTCGGGAATGAAAGGACGGACTCATGTGTGGTTAAATCACTGCTGATACTGCTCTCTTCACCAACACACAGTGGATTCACTGCAGGAGCCTGGTCATCTTAATCTAAAAATATCAGATTTTCAGGTTTTTCACTTAATAAATTGTTGGTAATAAGCCACAAAACTTCACTATAGTATGATATTACTTCATACTACACTAATGGGAGCATGGAGGTTCATTCTTGACCTTGGGAAACTCAAGGTTCACTTACTACGATATTCCCAAAGCTTTCAGCTGTAAGTAAACCCTGAGTTTAGGATGATCACAGTACAATAATAAGGTTTAAAGGGTTACCAAATCATACACAAAAAAACAGCTTTCAGCACTGCCACATGGCATGAAGTCTGTGGATTATAATGAGTCACTGTTTTTGGAAAGATATGTTGCTGCAGAGTTTGTCTCCATTGTATTGCCGCGGCGGCTGAAGTCTGAGCGGCGTAGATATCGAAACATGAGCAAAGGAAAAGGAAAGTATCTGCATGGCTGGATACAGTTAGCAGTCATTTGGATTTGGCTGAACTGACCTTTTAGGTTCTGTCCTCCGTAGAATCTGGATCCCCTCAGTGCTGAGCAGATCTACTGAATTTGCTTTGCTATCAGATGACTGTAAACTCACTGATCATAGGGCCGATGCATTATTTGTTAGCTGGTGTCGGGAAAGATTGTTGGTGTTACTAGTCTGTGTGTATTTGTCTGGATACTGTATGTGACCTTTTGGAGTATGCGTGCATCACTTGTGTGTGTGTGTGTGTGTGTGTGTGTGTGTGAGAGTGCACACGGGGGGTGGAATATGTACACAAAACCACGTTAGAGCTGTCACAAGCAGAGCTGAAATTGGATTAGTGTCACCCGTGATAAGGCGAAGGGGCGAAAGAGGGAAGAGGAGAAAATTGGAAGAAAGGAAACGGCTATTTCACCACCACTACCTCCCTCTCCACCTCCACCATAATTTCATTTCAAATTCCAGGCACTGAATGCATAACCGCACTGCCATGCCGTTATGGAGCCGGCTGAAGTTAATGGAATATTTATATGCAGGCAGTGGCACCCTGAATTTCCTTTCTTTTCCCAACAGCGTGCAACCCCCCCCCCCCCCCTACCTTTCTCCAATCTCTCCTTCTAGAATTGCCTTTGTTAGGATTTGACACTATTTTTACACCTCCAAGAGCACTGAATTTCCATCGGCTGCAGTTGAGAGGGCCTGTAGAGAGACAGTGAATGTGAGCAGGTGCTATTAGCCTCACTGCACTGTGCCACATAGAAATCAATGCAAGAGGAGTAACAACGGACGACCACACATCACGTACTTTTCAAACAGCGCTGGAAGATTCAATTAATGCTAATGCAGACAGGGACAGAGAGGGAGGACACAGACGTAAGGGCGTGTGATGAACCATACCAATAACTGGACTGATATCGCCAATATGCTGCGTCAAATAATGATGGAAGCCTGGAGACAGCCGGCAGTACAGGAGATTGAGAGCAGTCGGCGTGAAAAGTGAAAAGAGAAAGTAGCAGGTGGAGGAAAGGATGCTGGGGGAAAGATAGAGATGCTGACAGGTGAAACTGGGAAGAAACAGAGAGGGAGGGGAGGGGAGGGGGAAGAAATCCCGGAGGAGCTATAAATACAGCGAGAAAGGCCCTTGGTTGCTGCATAAAGCCACAATAAGATGCCCCGACATCGTTAGCATTCAGCTAGCGTAGCATTATAGCCCAGCTCCTGCTGTGTCTATAGTAAAACCAATAAGAGTGAGGTATCATGGGATTGTGCAGGAGAAATATGGCACATTCTTTAGCAGTGAGGGGGGGGGGGGGGGGGGGGGGGGGGCTGGGCGCTAAGAGAGGGGATTGAGAGATAGGACGAGTGGAATACAGATAGACTCCCATTAAGTATTCAACCACGGGGTCACAACCGTTACAGCTCCTCCACAGAGGCAGAGATTTCCATTTTGCCACATCCGAGGATTCATCCCTGTAGCTTTTGTGCAGTCGCAGTCTTGCTACACCGAAGGGATTTACAATTCTATCTGGGGTGGCTGGGGGGGGGGGGCGTGCTGGTTGTAAACAGTAAGAAGCAGTTTATGGTGTGAGTTTATCACCCAATAACTTTGCGGCCTGACTCAGTCGAAAAGCTCAAATAACCTGTTTGTGCTTCGTGCTGATGCTTTAATCAATGTCCCACGTTTGAATAGTGAGCTCCTTTCCTGCTTTGACGATATAAAAAAACGATATCAAGCCCTCACTTTTTTGCTGGAGTTGAATGGGTCCGACTATGCATGGTTTCCTCCAGTGACCCTGATACCCCCCTGAGATTGGATCATGCCTCCGTTAGGCTGGCTGAAGCTTTAACAGATAACAAGCAGGGACAGAAAGGAAACATATATGAGTACGAGTGAAAAAGACACCACGTGTTTGTGTGGTGGAGGAACAGGGAAACAGGGCTGTGTGGATCTGTGGGTGTTTGTGTTGTTCACTTCAAACAATGGGAGGGAGGTGTTCCTCTGCTCCCTGTTAGCATCTGAAAAATGACATGAATGGACACCTTTTGAAACAGCGACACCTCTCTCTTTGTGGGAAGGCAGGGTGTAATATTGGCAGAGCGAAAGAAGATGAGTCATGTCGCCTTTAATGAAAGCACCTGCGGTATCTGCGAGGAGTTGTGGTTGGCACCATCAGCACATTGTTATCTCCCTCTGTTCCCCGGCTAAGAGGCAGCGGCGGACCTCCCAGGCCGCCGCGTGGCGCCGTCGCACTAGAGGCCATTAAAGAAAAGCAGCAGCACCTGGCAAATAGGGGAACACTGGGGAGACAGAGGAAATGGGGGTGGGGAGGGGGGAAGAAGAAGCAAAAAGCCACACAAAAAAGGAACAGAGAGCGACTCATTATCGCTCAGAGCGGGCATTACAGGCTAGCTGTCGGCACACCTTCGGTTCTCTAGTGGAGTGTAGGTGTGAGGAGGAAAGTGGTGACTGGGAAAATTCATTCTGGCTGAAACTGTTTTCTTAATTAGACCTCTGCCTGGTGGGTGTGAGCTTCCTAACCTTCCAGGTCAGAATTTAAATATGAAAAAAAAAAAAAAAAAGGTTCATGACCAAATCTGGTCTTTTTATGGAGGAAAATTATGTTTTGAATCAGGTCTGGATATTTTGCAACAGGACAGATACAAAAGGCCACAGATGTCATATAATAACAGAATCTTCCTTGTGTGGACTCACCAAAAGGCCACAGTCACACATTTCTTCTCGTTTTCAAGCTCATTTCCCCCCCAGAGAGGAAGCGTTGGATAAACCAGTCATAAATCAAGGATGTTGTAACAGTGCCCCCTTGTGGACACGAGGAGAAAAGTGGTGAGGATTCACCTTGAATCTGCAGAGGCTCTGTCTGTTTGTCGCCTCACGTAAACACCGTGAAGAAGCCACACTGGTTGATGGTTGCTTGTTTTATCATATATGTCTGGTTTCATGATGACAAAAGTTTCTTTTCAAATGTAAAAAATACTTCATGCTGGTCAAAACAGACATCATGATATGAGTCAAAACACAAATGTTTGCCACATTTCAACCTGATCAGCGGAAGATAATGGCAGCCTTTATGGGGGGTCTGAATGGTTTGAAAGGATTTATTCAGCTTCACTTCACAAAGCACCAAACAATACAAAACCTTTCAAATGCCAATCTAAACACAATGCTCGTCAGTTTAATGTGCACCTGACCGTAATTATGCAAATTTGAGGTAATTAGCCAAGAAACCTGGTAGCCCTAATGAGTTGTTGCAAAAGAGTACAGGATAATGAGCCTCACATTGTGCGCTCTGGTTTACATAACACAGAAACTAAATGTCTCTTTTTAAGGGATCCCCATATACAGCAACTGCCACCCACAGACTTCACCTTCATACAAATACCTTACAAATTACACCCAATGCGTTTGCCAGTCCACGCAGCTGAGTCTGAAAAACATTTTCTTTAGCCTTTTCTTTGCTACCTGCCACAAACATGCCTTGGTGCTGCTATTTTGGCCCAGGTCACCTGTTGACCTGACAGACAAGTGTCAGGGGGGGAGCGCACATGTCAGCTGCAGGTGGAAACTCTCAGCGGGGAGCGAAGCTGTGGCGTTGTCTGGCACAGTTGGAGCCCAAGATAACACAGCACTGAGGAACTGCAGGTAAGGGGACTTCTCTTTTCACCTTTATCCTTCTTTTTTTCCACCTTTTCGGTTTAATTTTATGTGTTTTACTGTAGGTAACTGATGGGATGGGAGCATACACGCAGCCTGATTTCCCTGTGATGTTTTTTCAGTGGCTTGTATTTGCTACAGTGGTGAAACTGTACAGTAACAGCAGCAGACACGCACAGTTTTTTTTCTCCTGAAAAAATACTTGCTCTTTTCTTAGATGTAGCTGTTGTCTGCAGAGGTTACCTAAGGTTTCATGAGGTTGTGTGTGGCAGAGGTAAAAGCATATTTCCTTCTTTACTTCCAGGCATGCAGGTGGATAGAAACGTAGGCCTTTACATTTTCTTTTAGCTCTGCAATAAACCTTTACACACAAGCCAAATGTCTTATTTTAATCTCATAAGACAGCGCCAAAGGTCTGTCCTCTCAAGGAAGAATGGATTTTAAGGGATTTTCCCATCAGTGATATTTTAAACTGCTGACCCGATCAAAGATGACTCCAACCTGTATTTCGAATTTGTCACTTCTTCCCCTCGTCTCTCCTCAGCTAAGCAGTTAACTTCGGCATCATTCTGGAGGTTTCCAACCCTCTGAAGATGTACGGCCTGTATCTGGAAGCAGTGAACGATTACATTAATGAATCCTATGGAGAGGATGTGTGGAGACTGATTGAGAACCGAGCAGAAATACCCCACCTCAAGTTTGTCAGACATCAGATGTACAAGTACGTTGTTTTTGTATCATCATCACACTGCGGTGACTGGAACAAACCTGCACAATGCACTGGTTTTCACAGTTTTCTTTTGACAAAAGACTCACTACACTGTCATAGCATATAAGAATAATAGCACAGCAACCTTACAATGCTCAGGCCACTGCTCAATTCAAGTGCAGCACTTTGAAACCTGAAAAATGCAATACATTTGCTGCCAGTCACATTCATGAAATATTCAGTCTTTGGTTAGACAAACTATTACTATTCACGATGACAATGCACTTCCACAAAGCTGTACAGTGTAGCGCAATTTAGCACAGTGGTGCAATAATTATACATTTGTAAATCTCGCATTGTTCAATGATTGTTTTGACTATTTAGAGAGACTCTGTGATGTTGTGCTCACCCCAGCATTTGGTTTTGACTGACTGAATACGTTTTTACATGTCTTTACTGAGAAGCTGGTTTTAAAATCTTATTGGGGCAAAGAGCAGTCAAGAAAGAATAACTCCAAACAAAAATGAACGAATAACTACGCTCCTTCTTTACAGTGACAACCTGATTCTGAGGTTGGCAAAGGCAGCAGGCGAGGTTCTGGGAAAGACCCATGATGAGCTGATGTACGCCTTCGGGGTCTATATGGTCAAGAGGATTGGAAACTATGGATATGAGCGGATCCTAAAGGTGATATAGTGGTCCCACTTTGGTTGTCTAACAGCAGCAATAAACACGTCCTCCTTTCTACTTTCATTCCAGCAAACCCTGCTCATCCGGTCTGACTCTTGGAATAGAAAATTCAAAGGATCGCTGTTTATACAGTCCAGTATCTGTATCTAAAGTGGGGCTGAAAGGTGGGAGGTGTGGTGTAGAGACACAAAAGCAACGACTGCTTAGCACCAAACAGACATTGAAATAGATTATGACTTCCGTGTATTCTGACAGCATGAAAAATAACTTGTTTACAATTTAAATATCACCGTCATCCATCTTTTCCAGGTGTTGGGGCGAAATGTGCGTGACTTCATCAATGAGCTGGACAACCTGCACGAGTACTTTCGCTTCTCCTTCCCCAAGGTGCAGCCGCCGAGCTTCTGCGTGGAGGAGGAGTGCGAGACGAGCCTCACGCTGCACTACCGCAGCACCCGCAAGGGCTTCACTCAGTTTGTCAAAGGTAACAAGAAGCACAGCAGACGAAACACTGGCTGTGAAACAGTTTACCATAGTGACAGGAAACTCTGTTCGATCCCCAACCACAGACCTCTTTGAATGATATAAATACACAATTTGAATGTGATTAGTATGTAAAAAAAACAATTACTCTGAATGTTGTTTGGCTTGTCCAGTGTAGAAGACAGATATTCAGATCAGGAAAGTCGATATCAGTACAGACCATTAACTTCAGAGCAACATACACTATTAAAGGCCCATATCAGTATTTTTGTACGTTTTACCTCATTTACTACTAATTACACATACTTTACTATAGACTACTTCCAAACCATTTTGATGAATCGTCCTACCTTCCAGGGAGCCGCAGGACTACATTTATGTTAGTGTAAAAGTCAAACTTTACAGAGAAACCTGCTTGAGGTAGACAATGTGTACAACATGTCTTTAATCTTTTCATCAAAGTTTTGTTTTTTTGAGTTGCAATGCACTGTGGATAAACCAATCTGCACGTCCAGCTGCATTACCACAAAAAGATGATTCAACTTACATGACATAAAAGCAAAATTATGTTCACAGTGATGGATATATTTAAATTTTAGGTTAAGTCTCATTCATACTGTAGTGAACTGAACTGAAACCAGTTGGACGGTTGGAAAAGTTATTCAGAGCACTGGAGGGTGCGTTCCAAAACAAACTAAGACATACGAGACATTAATGAACTGTAGAGTTTGAGTTGATTATATTTGGTTGTTTTATTTAAGAATATTAAACAGGTGAATATTGGATCAAGAAAATCAATAATACACTAGTTAGTTTATAGTTTTATATCGTTAATAGTTTAACCTTTTCTCCTTTATTTTAGAGAAGATTGTCTGAAGCGTTTTTAAACTTTTTAATTTATTCTTTATTTAGCCAGGAAGATGCCGTTGACATACAAGATCTGCAGTTTCACATAAAAATGGCACATATTAGAGCACATACAATACCTAAAAAACAAAGAAGAGAGACATGCAGGTCATACCAGCGATATCCATAACACATTCCACCTCAAGACAAGGATTATGCAAAACAGCAACATGTTTCCTTCAGGACAGTTTTTAAAATACCTTTAAAGGTATTCAAAGAAGGGAGTGCTTCTGAGGTAATGGTATTTGCTGCTCATACCAAGCCCAGGGTGCATGAAAGGAGAAAGCAGTTTTACCAAGTTCTGAGTGCACCCAGGGGACATTTAAAAGAATCCGATTAGTAGATCCGGTGCTATAGTTGCTGGTATGATGGGATAAAAGGCTGGAGATATAAACAGGTAGTTTACCTACAAAACGATGAGCCTTATGTTTAATATGCTGTGTTGAAAAAATAAAATAAATGATTCGCAGGGACAAGGCAGCCGCCACGCCATCAGGCAAGGACCATTTCTCCAGGCAAAGTGATTGATTCAAAATAAAACTCTCCAGTTCGTTCTGAAATTAAACTCACACGACCCATTTTGACTGAATGCTTTATAAGCAAAAGTTGACCTCTGCACACCCATGACCAGTGTGTGTAATTGACTCCTGCAGGGCAGCTCTCTCAAGTGGGACGGCAATTCTACAACACAGATATCGAAGTGGAAATTCTGTCTAAAGAGGAAACCGAGAAAATGACGTATGTGGTAAGTACTCGGGCTTCGGTCAAGTATCTGTCGAGCATCTCACCTTGACCCCGTGTCAGCTCTATCAGCATGGAAATGATTCCATCACCTCCAGGCGGAGGTTTTGTTTACACTCAGGCAGCAAGTGTTTATTGGATGGAGATAAGTGCTTATTGGGATGGAACTCTGGGTAAACTTTACAGCAGGATAAATGTGAAATGTGCAACCTCGTATACCTGTTGTCATACTGTCTAGTATCAGCCAACATCAATGTCACCCCTGTTGCAGAAAGTCACTGTTTTCATTCCTGAAACAGCCAGCGAGTCTTTCACTGTCGCAGTGAACCCCGAGTTTCTCTTATTTAGAGTTTATAGCTTGTAACTAATTACTTTATTGACTATTTAATAATGCTCGACAGATCAGAAAGATCAGCTATTTAACGGTGTTTAGGGGGAGGTACAGACACAGTACCCACAACCTTTAATTAAAGACTCACTAACATGTATATCATTAGACCTGATGGCTTATTAGAAGGTGAGAAAGTCGTTAATAAAGGGTTCTTCCATTATAATCCATCAGTCCTGGAAATCTGAATATTAACAAGTTGTAATGAAAAAGATTTTGGTGCAGATGCTCTGGATCTCTTTTCCAGAGAGACCTGACAGCCCAAACGTTGTCCTCGCCAAAGGCTTATTATTGATCTATGAAGCAATAAATGATGTATTAACCATTAAAAAGCCATTATTTGCAACTTAAAATCCTTAATAAAGTATGCCTTATTAGACAATGTCACTTTTTATTTTCTTTACACAACAGTTTCCAGTTTATTAGGTACACCTAGCTAAAATAAATGCAGTGTTACACAACAGTCCTGCAAGAAATCCTACCTTCATGTTCAGTTGTTGTTGAAACTGTTTTAGAGAGGTGTTGAGTCCACTGTATGATCCTGAGTGTATGCGGGGAAGTATGGAAGCCAAGTTTGTCTTCACTCTGATTATACAAAAAGCTGCATTTTTCATTTGACCTTAGCTTACAGCTGCAGTAGCAGTATAACTTGTTCTGATGAGAAAAGCTACATCTAACAAGCAATTTCAAAGGGTAGTGGACCGACAATAGTTTTCTTTAAACATAATGTCACAAGTGCGTGGAGGAGATAAATGGGACTAACATTCAAAGTCATGTTCCGCCCTTATGGGCAAATAGCTGTTGCCGGACAAACAACTTCTTCCAGAAAGAAACAAAGGAAAGAACAGAAAATGTTTTGTGAGGATATTTTCTCATAATTTCTTTGAAATGATACGTATTGGTCTTTTAAAAGATGTCAGAAGCTCAGAGTCTTGAAAATGATTTTGGTTTATCAGCTGCAGTTAAGAAAAATATCTCCAACTGTACCACAACCATATTTACACTAACTGATTCGTATTTCAAAGGTTTGACTAGCTTCTCTCCGCTCATCCAGGTTTATAAGATGAACTTCGACAACGCCGCCTTCAAACACCGCATGCCCCAGCAGAAGACAGCGCCGGGCTACGAGAAGCTGCCCATGAAGCGAGGCATCTTTTTTGACATGTTCCCCTTCAGCGTCATCTTCCGCCGGGACATGACCATGTACCGCATCGGTGACGGCCTCAAAGAGGTCTTCTCCGACCTCCAGGGCAAGAAGGTCAACGAGGAGTTCACTCTGATCAGACCCATGCTGGAGTTCAGCTGGGATAATGTGAGTACGGAAGTCATATTTGTAAATATGAAATCGCTCATGTGACTTAAATGACTGCCTTGCTGACCTCCTTACAACAAAAATCTTTCTTCTTACTCTCATCAGATCTACACCCATTTGAACAATGTGTTTGAGCTGTTGTCTAAAGCGGTGGTGGAGAGCAAGCAGAAGGTCAACATCCCCAAACTGAGCAAGGAGGAGCCTGAGGAGAAGGAGGAGAACGAGAAAGTAAAGAGGGAAGAAGAAAGAGGTGCCAGTCTTTCCATTTCAATCTTCTTTCTTTTTTCATTTCAAATGCATAATGCATAAAAAAGAAGGGTTCATTTCAAATGGATGAGATTACAAAACGTCCATCCCTTCATCCCTTCCTTATTTCAGTCCCTCAATTTAGTCCAAGGTTATTGTATCTGGCGAAATAGAACATTTATAATATATCCAGGGGGAAATTAACATATACTGTTCACTTAACAACAAAGTTAAATGCATTGCATCCTCAAAACACATATAACGATATTCAAATACATACTTATAAGGTTAACTTATAACAAGATGATTGAATTTAGAAGATATTTTCTGTTGTTTAACATTTTGTTCTGCTGGTTCATTGGGTCATCCATCCACTCACTGTTTCTGCTGCTGTCCCTCCATCAGAGCCGAAGGCAGTGGAGGAGATGAAGGGCACAGACCAAGAGTACAGCAGCGCTCTCACCCAATACAACAGCTCTGCCAACTCTGGAGGGGAAGATATTGAACTGCTGGCATTCCAGACTGTCACCGGTCAGAACATTTCACATTTTACATCTTGTGGCTGTTTTGAGATTAACAAGGTCATTTAGTAAAAGTTTTAACTTTCAATAATTACTAAACTTCTAAACTCAGTTTTATGTGTGCAAAAGGTCAACTGCTTTAATAATTTAATTCATTTAATTTCAATCAATTTTCACTTTCCTGCTACTATGTTTTGTAATTGCCTTTCCCAGGAAAGTGTAGCGAGACCATCTTTGAGGACATGCGGGAGCCTCCAAAGAAACCTCTCCACCTGAAGGGCCAGATGAAGTATGTCCCCCAGTGGGACTCCCTCATCTTCCTGGGGACACCCATGTAAGACCACAGCCTACAAACAAAGATGTGTGAAGGTTTTGACTCCTTCCCGGGTCCACTTGGCTCCTAGAAACTGGAACCCGACCCCAGGCCAGGTCCAACTTTATGGTATATTAAGGCTTATGGGGTCGGGTAGGGTCCTGTTCTATTGCCTTGAGTCTGTATGTCAGCGAATCTAATACCTGAGTGAATCCAATCTTATCGTGGGGCGCATCGCAGTCACTGCAGGAAAAACATCATGTTTTTGAGGGTGAACTGTAAAAAATTCAGGACAAAATTTCAACCACGGATGCTTTTTCATTTCTGGTGCATCCATCATGCTACTGCCAGTGTTTTCTCTCTACTATGGTCTGTCAACTATGTTTTGGATTGGGTCTAATTATCTTCAGGTCAATTTAAGACCAGTTCTGAGAGCCTTTGTGTCTCTTTCGGATGTGTTTTTTTGAAAATTAATGAATGCAGGTCAGATTCGGTTCAGGTTTACTACTGGTCCCTTTTTTACGCACACAATGGGCAATCCAAAATTACATTGAGATTAACCTTCACTGTTATTGGTTTATTAAGAGAGAGAAATTTCCCCTTTCATAAGTTTTATAGGAATATTTTACATTTTAGTAAGAAGTTTTCTGATCTGGCCCTTTCTTCATTTTCTGTTGCTGTTTTGGCTGTTTATGCTAACTAAACTAGCTAAACACAGGCTTACAAGTGGAGGGTTTCATTAACATCATCTTAATTGAGAAAACACAGTAACATATGATAATCTGAATTAAACAGATTGTGAGAACAGTATTTCTATTGAAAAGCTCAAGAGTTTCAGAGGGGTGGGTATGGCATGACCAGCGTATGTTGTTGTACTAATGAAATGAATGCTGTGGAAATCGAATGGTGGTTTATGAGCTATCACAGTACAGGTAATTTTCTTTTTCCCCCAGCTTATTTTAAGGACAAGCCTTCAGTTGTTTTATACATACAGCAACCCACGACTGTTTGAGAAGGTAATTTAAAGACAATTGCAAGACATCACAGCTCAGGTAGATCAGTTTATTTACCTGTCTGAATGTAGTTCTGAAAACTCAGGGCACTTTTTTCACTGTGCATTAAAATGCATTTCCATCCTCTCTCATGTGTAATTGTTGCCATCCTATTTATTCAATACTAAACTGCTTCACTGAAATTAGGGTTGCTTTTTTTTCTCCCTTATTTAATGAATGTATTTCTTTCTTTCTTTCTTCTCCTTATTCTTGCAGTATAGAGACGGTGGAGGACATGATAAAAATGGGCGTGTACGTGAATGACCTGAACCTGCATGACTCCAGCAGAGAGCTGATTTTGGCCGGGACACAACAGTCGGCTGAGCTGCAGCTGGCCCTCGATCAGGTGAAGACTGAATCCTTAGTCTCCAGAGATGCAGCATCATTGATGTGGTGGGGAACTCAGTTGTACAGTTTGAGGTGGTTCATATTGCCATTTAAAATGTACTGTTACAAGACTTGTGTGATTGAAAGCAGGAGTCATATTATATGATACGCTGAGTGCACAAAATGTAAGAAGTGCCAGTTCTCTCCATGAAACAGCCTGGCCAGATGAGCCCAGGTGAAACCTCTGCTCCTTGATTGATTTCACCCATTAAATCCACTTCAGTCATGCAGAAAGAGATGTGGATTAAGAGGATTAGAGAAGGCAAAAGGGGATTTTTTGAGCTTTAAGAGAGGTGAGACTGTAACTGTAGACTCTTCTGTCCCATTGCTGATCCTCTAGGAGCAACAAAAATATGCTCAGCTACAGGAAATCATCAAGAAGCTGGACGAGGAGAAGAAGAGAGGAGATTCTTTGTTGTACGCCATGATCCCTAAAGCTGTGGCCGACCGCCTCAGGAAGGGGATCACTGCACTGGAAACATGCCAGGTACAAGACAGTGCTGTTGACAGTGCTGTTAACAAGGATAACGGTACTCGAAAACCACAAAATATGAGAGTATCAGGTTCTGTAAAATGGCTTACTGCTAAATTAAGGCCATAGATTTCTACTATCCTAGTAATATGTTGTGTGATCATAGCACCCACTCTACTTAAAGGAAGTGCACCCCTTGCATCTCAAATACTTTTTGCTCCGTCGACCCACTCCACAGGGGTAAGGGGTCAGTCATGCGACAGTGCCCTTAGCTTGGCAGTGAACTCCACATGAAATGGAACTGCCATTTTCTCAGAAGCAAAATTTGTGACCGACAAAAGAATTAGATTTAGCTTCAATCACAGCGGCTGCGCAAGTAAGAACAAGAAGGGTGAAACATCTCATGGATGACTAAAGGAACCTGTGGCTGAGTGACCCTGAGCTACTCACAAGCATCTGGTAAGTATACTGCTGTTTGCTCACAGTGTGAGATTATCATAACTTTGCTTGTATCCCAGGTCTTCCCCGACGTGACCATCCTGTTCAGCGACGTGGTCAAGTTTAACGAGATCTGCATCCACATCACACCCATGCAGGTGGTGGACATGCTCAATGAGATCTACATCGTCTTCGACACGCTCAGCGAGAAGCACAACGTCTACAAGGTCAGTCTAAGAAAGCAGCACAGCCTGATGTATCTGCCTATGATTCAGATCACTCTCTTATCACAATGTAGAAATCCTCGCTCTCCCTTCTGTCCAGGTGGAGACAATTCGCGATGCCTACATGGTGGTGGCGGGCGTGCCCAACAAGACCACCTTTCATGCGCACCATATCTGCGACATGGCCCTGGACATGCTGAGCTCCATCGACCACCTTAAAGACCCCTCCACCGGAGATAACATCCAGATCAGAGTCGGTGAGCAGTACAACTGTCTGGAGCTTTAGTAGCTCAGGCATGATAATGCTTCCAGATTATTTTGCTGTTTTGGTTTTGCCTGTTGCGGGCCATCATCAGGTCACAGCTCAGGGTCAGCCAGTCTTCACTGCCTCTGAACTGATTCAGTTTCTACATCCTTGTACTTCAGACATTTCCAGTTTGGGCTTTTTATCTACTTAAACATTCTGCCACCTTTAAGTGAGCTCCAAAAAATAAAAATTTGGGATCTTGGGGGGCACAACAGAAAGATTTTTCCTCAACCACAGGACCCAGGTAAAGTATACAGATCAAGACACTGACTCCCTATTGTCACAAGGGGTCGCTGTTCTGACATCAACCCTAACCACAGACATCTTTGGAGAAAACTCTGTGTTTAAGATTTAGTCAGATTATTTTACCTGGGGACCTGAGGCCATCAGGCAGCTGGAACTGAGGTGTGTAAATTGTGACTAAACATTTTGAATTAAAGGAGCATTGAATAAGCTATGACTTATCATTCACTACTGGCAACTGGCATTTTCTGTGGCAAACACTATGACCCCATGGTCTGTAACTGATAAGAATAAGTCATAAGACAAAGTGGGGAGTCAAATATCACTGAACTAAACATCCATTCATCCATCTATTCCGTAAACTATTCATTCTGATCAGGGTCTTGGGGGTTGGATCCTGTCCCAGCATGCTTTGGGCTAGAACGTGGTCCCTTGACAGGTTGCCAATCTTGATGCAACACCGGAAGAAAACATTGCTTTCCTTAGACTCTTTTTCTCCAATGGCAAAAGCATCTTTCCAGTAAAGGCTGGAAAGCAACTGTTTAGTCATTAGTATTAATCAACAAACCTACGACTCCTGCACAAATATATTATGGTCAAAGACAGTGACAGTAACTGTCTTAAACTGTATCTTCAAGATAAAATATGAATTGTATGTTATTTTAATTGTCTTTTCCACTTTACACAGAAGAAATGATATATCATCTGCAGGTTGACGTTTTGTCCCTATTGGTTACTTATAATGACAACCTCAGAATTCAAGGGTCTGGGTAAATGTTGGCTGTGATATGTGCAAGCTAAATACCTACTATAAATGTAAACCAGTTTTCGTTTTCGTCTATGAGGAAAATTTGACAAGCTGAAATAAAACATGGATTCCCTTATTAATGAATAAATCAGCTCAAGTTTGGTTGTATGAACTGTTTTTCCTCTCTCAGGTATTCACTCAGGTATGGTGGTTGCTGGTGTGGTGGGTCTGAAGATGCCTCGCTACTGTCTGTTTGGCGACACTGTGAACACAGCCTCAAGGATGGAGAGCAATGGAGTGGTGACTACACTAACATATTTAACAACCCATTGCCCAAAATGTGCTAAATAACCCACTGCAAAAGTATAAATAAGTGCAATAACTTTCATGATTTGCCTCAGCCAGCTCATGTAGATTACTATAGAAAACCACTTTCTGCCTAATGACACCATTGTGCATGCTGCTTTTTAGTTAATGCAACAGGCTAATCGCTTCATTTGCTTTCCATTACTTACAGTAATATAAGTTAATGTCATGTTTTGTGGGAAATCTGTTCTGTGATGAAAAGAAAATTAAAAAGGAGGCAGTTTGCAGGCTTAATGTCCTCACTATACACTCCCATAAAGGAAGAAAACCCTGAATGAACTCTCATTTGAGAGTCCAGTAAGCTAAATGTTTTCACTTCCCTTTGATGATTTAAAATGGTTTCAGTACAGATGGAGCCTGTATTTCAATACTCAGCTTTAGCAGTAGTTTTGTGTATGTGCGTCTGTCTGAACAGGGCATGCAGATACACATCAGCCAGACCACCAAAGACCACCTGGAACATGAGCCCTATATCATTGAGGAGAGGGGCAAAATCTTTGTAAAGGTGAGTGGTTAATATCAGCCATACCTTTTACTCATCTCTGTCATTTTCCTCTGCAAATTATGGCTTTCTTCTCCACCATCCACTGATTGAGATGGACATTATGATTAATTCTTTACATGTCAGGTTTCAACAGCCTCGTATGTAATACTTAAAGCCCTTGATTCCAAGATCAGGTGCATGATTTGAATGGGGCAGAGTATTACTTGAGCCCATACTGAGATATTTCCGACCTGGCAGTCCATGCGTGTTAATATTAATCCATTTTAGATGAAATGTTCTTTCCAACAAGTATATACAGCATTTTGTGATGAAAACATTTTATCTTCCTAACATCTTCCAGGGTAAAGGCTACATGAAGACCTACTGGCTGAAAGGAAAGAAAGATCTGTCGTTCAAGACCCCGGCAGAGCTGCGCTACAGCAGTGAACAGAAAGACTCTGAGGACAAGAGCTCTAATGGGTGAGTAGACAAAAGGAGAGCAGTCAGCACCGAAGACTCCCTTTTCGCCTGTACACAGAGTAGACTCTGGGTGCCTCCTGTTGCTTCTGTCAGAGCTGTGCTCATTGCCCCCTGCAGCACCAGACAGCAAGCAAACTGAGAGGCTGTTTTAGGTGCTTTTGTTTGTTTGAAGGAGTCAAGCTGACCACCAAAAACAACACTGTCACTGAGATGAGGCAGTGCAATCCTTGGGTTACTGAAGCGCCGCAAAAAACAAAACAGGGTGAGAGAAAACAGGCAAAGCCGGCATTACAAAAAAAATCCCTCTTAACAATCAATTTAGTCTGATAATCAAGACTTTGAGACCTAAACAAAGAAATGATTCTGCCACTTAACACAATTCAACCTGTTCCCAGTGCAGTTTCCCTTGTTTCAAGGTGTCGGTATCTTGAAACAAAACAGAAAAGGGTGAGTAAGTACACTAGTAACATGAACATTGTATTGTTCTGAAAAATGAATTAAAATGAATGAACTGAAAATAGTTGAAATAACATCACTCAAAGGACAGATTTATTTGCTTATTTGAAGAAAATATGATTATGGGACCTTTTTTACTCTAGGCTAAATGATTTGTTAAGGATGTGTTGAGGTGTGTTGAAAACTCCTGGCAGGAATAAACCTTATTGCAGTTCGGCACCCAAAAGTAGAAATGTTTGATTTCTGACAGCATGATTACAGATATTCTTAACAATGTTCTTTATGAATCACTGAGAAACTCTACTAATGTGTATCTGCACTAGTTCCACAAGCAGCAATGCAAAGCGCATGGCCTCCAACCTCCACATCACCGGCAGTGAGGAGCAAGCTGAAGGGAAGCCGAGCCCCAGCGATCTCCCCCTGGATACCCTGCCCCCACCAGAGGCCGCTAACGAGCCCCCCTCCATTTCAACCGAACCTCAGGAGAAGGAGAAGGCCAAAAAGACTAAGAACAACAAGGGGGCCAGGTTGGAAGTGCCCCAGGGAAACGCAATGCCGGAGTCTTTGCAGGCCGACGGGCTGGAGAACCCGGGTCCTTTACTCAACAACAAGAGACACAGCTTCATGCAGCAGTACGCCAAGCTGCCCACCAACCTGCCCATGCGCAGCGCCTCCTGCTCCATTCTGTGAGAGGGCGGTTGTAGTGTGAGATTACCAGATGACTTCAACATGTGACAAGGGTGTGATGCTGAAAATATCATTTAAGTTTAATCAGGGGCAAGACAAAGCAGGCATTTCAACGTTTTCAATATTTATGGTGTCTGACGACCTGCATTTTAACACATTTTGAATGTCAAGGGGTTGTGAGAGACATAGACTTTTGAGTAAAATAACAGTTACGTGGCAAATTAAACTGAATACGAACACTTCAACTTTTAAACATTTCCCACTAAAGTATTAACTTGTATTAAGGTAACGTTTGTGCAACATGTAAGGCTCCAAGTACTTGATAATTGGGTGCTGTTAATCTTAACAAAAAAAACCCTCTGCACTCAAAGTCACTGCATTTAAGTTTACTTAAAACATCAAATGGGGAAAACCAGTATGTTGTTGGTTTATTTCATGCATCAAAGGATTTGTCTTGTATAGAAATTGGGAAAGTACTGTTTTTAAGATCAGTTATATCAGCACCCTGAATACCATATATATATATATAATATACAGGTTTCACAACATGCCTTCCTTATGTCGACTGTTTCAAAAAAGAAGGAAGTACAATGTCACAAACAGCACATGCACAGAGAAACAGAGAACTTCAAAACTGTACTACAGATAATGGCAGCCATGACAATGAGTTTCTGATATTCTTTATGCTATTTGCTGTATTATTGTACAGCTCTACAAGCCATTCATGAAGTCACTGCTATTATTGCTACTCGAGTTCTGTTCAAATGTATAATGACAACAAATTACAGGATGTTTTGGAAAATTAAAGTAAGCCATTTTGTGACAGGGCTGACACGTTTTTGTTTTTTTTACTGAGGCGGAAACAGAAACTCATTCTATGGATGCTTCATTTAATTCACTGAGAGTATCATCAGAGGTTGTATTTCATTTTGTTTAAACTAGACGTATGGTAATCCAGTAGACATTTGGCTAGACCTTCACAACATTGTCTTAAAGCGTTCTGGTTCTACTTTCTGTATGTAACTGACTGCATTTGTTTCACTGTATGATAGCGTTTCTTTATATAAAACTGTATGTACAGCCCCTAAAACTGTCCTCTTTTGTAATTAGGTCTTGACACTCATACTCATCTACTGGTTCAAGCTGTTGGTGGTTTCAAAAAACATAGTCCTGTTTTTAGCTTGTGGTTGGTCACAAAAGTGTCACAAACGTCTCATTTTATGAGGTCGTAGTTTCCTAATAATTTAATCAAATGAACAATGTCATTTGATACTAATTAGTAAATATTCATTCATTCATTCATTCATTTAATACCACATAAACACCATATCTATCTTATGTATAATTACTGCCAAATCACAATTCTTGCCACAAAATGTCGAAAAAGGTTTCAAACTTTGGACACTTGATTTACTGATTATTTCAATGAATCTATTTTTTGTTTAGTCAACAAAATGTCAGAAAATAGTGAAAAAATGCCTATCACAAGTTCCTTGTTTTGTCCGGTCAAAGTTAACCAACATACAATCATACAAGTAGCAAATCCTCACATTTGAAAGACTGAAACCTACAAATATTTTGCACTTTGCTTGATCGATACAAATCCATCATCAAAATGTTTTTTCTGGCGACGGACTTAGTCATTGAGAAATAATTTCAGCATTACACGAGAATACAGAAATGAAGAAAAAGCATCTCAGTGCAACATCCCACACAGTTCCACAGAAGTGCAGAGAGGATGTGAGTGAATGATCGTCTGCAATATCTTTTAACAGCCACTAGGAGGTGATGGAATAACCACAAGTTAATGAATAAATGAATTAGTTGATAAATCAGGGACTGGGAACAGTGAGTGAGTTAGTTTGTGGTTGTCCGAGGTTCTTTTATCAAAAAAAGTGAGACAGGAAGGTTTCATATCTGATAATGCCGCGGGGCGACAGTGAATCCCTGTTAGCTGCAGACATCAAATTAAATACGAGGCCTCCCTGAACCAGCGTCTGTTCTCACCATCTATCTTAAAACGCTGCGAGTGGAAAGATGGCACGAGTGCAGAAAGCACCTAAGCTCACCAAATCCTCCATCCAATTCAGCCTCCAAATCTTTAGGTGCAATTCCCTGACCTCAGTGGTTATGAGGTCAGTTATTCCTGTCTTAGTCATCTGGTGATAGCACACTGCCATTATGTGAGTGACTGTATGTGTGTGTGTGTGTGTAAGGTTGGAGGATGAAGGTCCATGTGATCTTTTAATGAAAGATAAGTGACATAATTGAAGTTCCTCTCATTATCTCATAACCAAAAAGAGGCAAGTGTGTAAGATGTGTACAGGACGAGGGTGAGACAGGTAGGTCATGTCAGGGCGAGTGCGCTCCTTCACACACGCTGCGCTCACTTGTACGCACAAACACATGCAAGTGTGCACACTCATGCACACAAATACTCAGCTGAGTGCTCCCTGCCGATGTTTCCTTGTGAGATGTCATTACACGATAAAGAGGAAGCTATCAGGAAACCGCTTAAGCACTACTTCCTGTCTGTTGCCACGGTGACAGACCTCATTCTGCTGTTGCAAAGTTTACCATGACTTTACTCTTGTTAACATTTGCAGAAGGGCTGGGTGGGAAGCAAAACAAAGAGGCAGGTGTGTTTCGGTCTACACCGCACACTGGTGGGCTGGTATCCTGTCCAGGCACTCCTCTTAGTCCAGCTGGGTCTCAGCGTGACCTTCAACCCCGACATCTGACAACAATTAACATTTGCGAGAGTGCATTGGATGGGTCTCTTTGAAAGGCCTGAGCTTCAGCCAACATCCCCTTCAGCACAGCTGGTTGCCATTCAGATAAACCTACAGATAAACAAAACGGCGCTGGAATCAGAGGGCACTTCCTGATTCGAGATGAATCGCTGAATTCATGACTTCAGACCTGCAGACATGTTTGCAGTAGTTGCCAAGACTGATTGCTCTGTTGTGAACAATAGCAGGCTCAATATTGGTTACTCTGGATCATATCCTATATTACCCTCATCTGTATTTACATTTCACTCACTCAAATCAGACTTTAAAAGTTTTATAGCAACCAGCTCAAACAAAGCGTCATTCATAAGAGTGATATTGGCCTTCAGATTTTATTAGCCTGCGCTGTGACTATAATGAAACTCACCACTCAAGGGGGAATTACTTAATGAAGTGTATTTTTCACCACGTTTCATTATTTATCAGGGACAAAGTGCACTCATTTACATCATTATGATGTCGATGTGCCAGATTTAGCCAAGTGTCTAGTTTTATCTGCAGTTAAGTTTCAAGTTCCAAAAATACAGTTGAATAAAATATAATCACTTCAGGACCAAACTTAACAGCATCAATAAACACACAATATACACATTTAAAGTGTAAAAAAGTGCACCTAAGGCTGACAGAAGTACTTAAAGTCTGTCTTGGAAAGAAATGTAACTTAGCACATATTACAATTGTTCTGTAACTTTAAACCAACTGAAGAGACTAAAGGACAACAAAATACAGCGCTACAAGCAGATGTTTCGGTGTTCGGTTTCAGTCGGGGAGCTGTGACTGTGTGCACGTGTGTCACACTGTGACACACTCCTGGCTACTCATTGTTTTGATTCTACCTTGAATAAGAGACACACAGGGAGGGACATGGTGCTCAGCGACACTGACAGGAGCTGCATTCCAGCGAAGGTGAACACAAAAAAAGGGGTTAAGCCACTCCCTTTTCAACTGGCTGCATCACTGGATTATTGCTGAATTCTTTCTGGGGTTTTCACTTGTCAGAACAAGCAGAGGCACAACGTCAGCAATACAGAGGAGAGCAGGGGGGGAAGAGGCAGACGGATTCAGAGAGAGAGCCCAGGTGTCATGAGCGAAGGCAAGAGAAGAAGACAGTGGTTTTTGAAGATTTGAATTTGAATTTTAGAGGGAAACAAGATAGAGAGAGAGAGCGAGATAGAGAGAGAGAGATAGAGAGACAGAGAGAGAGTGAGAGAGAGAGAGAGCTGAGGGGTGTGTCATAGCAATTTAGTTCCTCAAGGAAGTACAACTCAACATTATCTTAAGACAGTGTGGCAGCACTGACAGAGGCGCTGCAGGAGGGCTATTCTTTGGGTTTTGGTTCTGATTGTGAGGAAGATGAAGGGATCTCGTTAAAACCAACTGGCCTGTGCTGTCAACCTGCGAGACAGAGCAGAGGGAGAGAGAGATACCTGACACAGACCAGGAGGGAGGGGGACTCAGCACACACAGGTAAGACTCTTCTGCCGCGTTCATGTGCCAGTAAAAAAAAAAAATCCTCTGGGCCCAGATTATTGTGTTATATCTCCTTTTGTGTTCTTGGAAAAATTAAGAGACAGACTGAGCAGAGGGATGACTGGAACAAACTGTGTGGCGCCTGTCCACTTCCCCATCTTGGGAGATATGCATGTACGCTCACAGTCATGCTGGAACAAGCACAGCGACATGCACAGATGTGGAGCTCACACTTTGTTTGCACATGCCGGGAGTTGCTCAACTCAGATCTCGAGGCAGTGGACTTTCCCTTCTTCACTGGCCTACTTTGATTCGAAGACAGTGAAAGGGTGCGATGTCACTCACTTTGCGGTGCAGATACGAGGGACAAGTACAACCTGTGGGCCTCTGTGGATAGCACCCGCCGTTTAGCCAACTGCTGTCTGTTTCGCTTCCCTTTTGAGGCATTCTAGATGGGTGGTAGGGTTGAGCAACGACAATTCAGAAGAGTTGTGCAACGCTGAAAGAGAAACTGCAATGTGTGCTTTTTCAAAATCCTTTCAAATGCAAAATGATTTCAAAATGCATTCTTGTCTATTACTAAAATGTTTATGGAGGAATTTGTGTTTAAACAAAAGATTTGTCAAATGAAGAAGCAACTAGCAAACTAAATATGGAACCAACTTAATCCTTACAAACTTGAATAAAGAATTAAGAGAGTTACAAGTTACACAAGAAGTTTAAAACGAGATCTACACATCGACAACTTTCAGTCCTGTAGCCCCCCAGTTCAAATCATACAGCGGAAGTGACACTTCATCCTTTCACAATACTCATCTCGCAGAGAATGCTGACAGAGATCCTGTAGCTTTACTGTTAGTGTTCTTTGGTTCATCACCGGGAGAAAATTAAAGTTTCTTCAGCCACCCTTGTAGCTCTGTGATGACCTTTCAACAACTGCCTCCTTGTTTTCATCTATGGCTATTCTGTGTTTTATTTTCTGAATCATTCTCACAAAGGCTGTGGGCACTAAATGACACCTAGCCCCCTCCTCTCAGTCTCACCAGCTACAACACAGTGTACCCAGCTCCAGGCCTGGTGATGAAAGTCAGTGAGGATGTCTGTCTGCCGAGCTCATAGTAATGACGGCCTGCTGCTCTCTCATAACAGTACAAGGCACATGTTGATCGGCTGAGTCAAAAGGGGCTTCATGAATCCCCTCTAAGCCCTGTGAGAGGATTTATCTTCTTACTTGCACACACACACACACACACACATCCACATGCAGACAAAAGAATCCAAAACATTCTGTTATTTGCAAAAAAAAAAATACCTGAACGCAAAAACAACCGGAAACTACTTTTATTCAAAAACGCACGACGACGTGCGCACACGTTCATACATGTACACAAACATTGAGGCTCAATGCAGGAGTCATCTCAGGAATGCTAAAAATGCACCTCTCTAACCTGCCTGGATGGTTCCACCAATCAGCAGTCTCTCTTTGACTGTCCATTACCCTAAGGTTTAAAGATTCTTCACCGCCTGCTGTTACAGTAACTCTGAAACCAGGTACGACCATCTTTACTGTGGTAGTTCCACCCCTGGTCTGTTATTTTTCATTTTGTTCTTCCAACAGTATTAGGTCTCACACAGTATACAGGTGCTTGTCAATTCCAGCAGGCATCTGGGAGGGAAACAAACACTCGAACATGTAATGCAGTCACTCCCTGGTGGATGTCAACAACGAAACAGCTCTTAAAAGCCCTCTTCAATCCATCTGTACCAGAAAATTGATGCTCAGCATTGAAAGTGTCCTTGATATGACCGACTGAACGACGTCCATTACAGGAAAGTGGTTTCATGGCAATGTGCTGCTGTAACACAGAAATGTTTCAGCGCTCTCCAAACGGCCTGAACCCCCTGATAGATCTGCATAAAATAAACAATGTAAATGCACAAAAAGCCAAGCAGCGAGCCGTCTCCAGCTGCGGAGTAACATTTCACTATGTGGAATACTGGCTGATGACTACACACCGTGCATGCCCCTCAAATCCCTGTAGTCTTTTTAGCAAATAAATGAGATTGAAGCATGAATCTGAAATAGCTATCACGCTGCTCCACTTCCATTATCACTGTTAAGGGAAATTAATCTAATGAATGTTCTTTAATTCCCCATAGGGAACCCGAAGCTTTTGTAACGAAGCGAGCTATTAGAAATGTGACACTTGTTCAAAATGAATGGTTGCGCATATAAAATGGAACATAGTGAGATATCCTATAAAAGTGACTGTTTGCTTATTATGGATGTTGCAGCTGGGATTGGGGGGGGGGTGGGGGTCACAGCGAGAGCTGCCTATTTGCATGATATGATACTTAATGTGACTGGATCACTTTTTCATTTATTAGTGAGCTGTGGAGGCGTTTGCAGACAGTGCTGACTGTGCATCACTGGAGTGGGACAATGAGAATATCATCATTTTAATAACGCTGTTTAATAAGCACAAACAGGCATGAAAGAAACACATTAAAGCAGCAGTCATTTAACTGACAGTTAACAGATGATATGCTGTTGCTAATGCACAGGGTGTTTCAATAACAGACAAGCTGTTGTTTTACCCAAAGGCACTCCCCAGGCCAATAATTAAGGGGGTTCAGGGTGCTCACTTTCTGTTCTTGCCCACCACTGATGCAATCTGGAAACAGCAGGCATGGACCTGCCTCAGCTATGCAGCCTACATGCTCCTCTCAAATACTTGTCCACACAGGCCAGAAGTGTGTTTTAGAGCAGAAAGTTACACCGAGTAACTGTTTAATTTCAGGCCTGTTTGTACTCTCCGGGCCTATAAATGTGTGATTATGAGGCCAAATTGAACACAGGAAGTAGGAGAGGATACACAGCAGTCTCAGTGGTACTGATGCATGCAAGAGATACTGTATGTCTGTGTTGACTCTGCCTTACTCAACTCTAATACTTTGGATTAACATGAAGTGGGAGTTAAGCATTTAAAGAAGACTTAAGTTAAGTTCTTTATGTGTGTGTTTGTGGGCTTGGATAAATGATTATTCTACAAGGACACATATTTGCTTGACTCTGATCCTTTCAATCTTTATTTTGTTGGTGTGGGAATTTAACCTTATTTTGCTTGGCCAGTCTTTGTACGCCTCTCTAACGAGAACATCAGCTGAATAAAATGTAGTTTTCCTCTGTGAATGATACACTACAAATCTGCCTGCTTTCATGGCAGAGATTAGGGGTAAATTAAACGTTATTAAAAAGGAATTAATTCAAACTGTGTTGACAATCAAAGATAAACAGTGGATTTTGTAGTTGTGTCATAGCGTGCTGTATGCATGCTGATGGCCTCCCGGGGGGTTCTCTGTGATGGATGCTAGGTGTGGTTAAAGCCTCAGTGGAGAAATTAAAAGCCTCTATGGAGTCTCTTCCATGGCACTTTTCCCTTTTGGCATCATATGTGCATGTCAGATACAAAAACAAACACTGGAACTAACATTACATATAAGCAGTTTCAAATTTGACATGGTACACTGTATTTTCAATGTTTAATTTGGAGATTTTTATAAATGGCCAAATATTTGAGCTTGAATTGTTAATAATTGTGTTACTGGAATGTACTTCAATGATATGTGTGAAGAAGTCTATGGACAGGTGGCATTCTGACGGGTTAGAGAGCAAAGTGAACGACTGGAGGGTCGGGAAATTTGGATAAGAGATGTGAACATGTGTTGCCTTCCCCAGCCCCCATAACAATAAACAGTTGGCCCTTGAACATGGCACTTAACCTCCAACTACTCCACTGAAGCTGCTCGTTGTCTGGCAGTGAATGACTGAAATTGTGCCGAGCAGCAACCAGGTGTGAAAATGATGTTCTTCCTCTTCATTTAAGGCTGCATCTATAAATATCATATTATTTTTGGCAGTGGGCACACCTCTGACATTTAGCACTTGTATTTGCATTCATGCCACGGAGAAAAAGGAAAACTGTGTAACTGCTGCTATACTTTATTGACTGAGGCTCTGGATTAGCCGTAATCTGGTGTCACAAGTGGACAGGGAAACACAACTACCTCAATCCACTCAGAGACAGCTGGACTTTCAGAGGAAGAGAGAGTCACTTTGGATGATTTATGGGCATCAAATCCTAATGTATTAGTTGGCACTGATGTTGGAAATTACTAATTTACTACACATTCACTACTGCAGTTCTAATCACTAAACTGTGAAAATTGTGTGAGCAGTGTAATTTATTAGTTTACTAGGATAGCAACATTGAAATTCATCATTATTGTTATTTAAATGCTAAATATTTTTTCCTTCTCCCTGACAATTCAGGCAACCATGGACGCCTTCAGCTCAAAGGACATGGCTTTGAAGGCGCAGAAGAAGATCCTCAGCACCATGGCCACCAAAAGCTCCGTCCAAATGTTCATTGACGACACCACCAGTGAGATCCTGGATGAACTGTACCGCGTCTCCAAAGAGTACTCGGGTAATAAAAGTGAGGCCCAGAAGGTGATCAAAAATCTGATCAAGATTGCTGTGAAGATTGGTTTGCTGTTCAGGAACAACCGTTTCAGCACGGAGGAGCTGGGAGTGGCCCAAGATTTTAAGAAGAAGCTGCACCAGGGGGCCATGACGGCTATCAGCTTCTACGAGGTACGTTTCCACAAATGAACTTTTTAAAGTACAGGATATATGCAGGCTCCGTCTCTGCTTTCATAACATCTGACAGAACATAAAGAGGGTCACACCATACTCTGATTTTATATTTACACCAAAATGACAACTGCAAGAGAGGGTGTCATTACTAGATACAAAATTAAGACATCTACAAACTGTATGTAACAGTATTTAAGTGCATTTTTATATTTTATTTCTTTTTAAGGATGTGCAGATATCCTGACAAAGGACTTGATTAATTATATCCCCTATAGGTTATGTATAGTTATTAGAGATGGACAAATGCATGAAACCCCGCCAGTAATAACATTCTGACATTATATTTCCACTGCCTGATGCAGGTGGATTTTACCTTTGACAAGGCAGTGATGGAGGACCTCCTGACCAGCTGCAGGGATCTGCTGCTGAAGCTGGTCAACACCCACCTCACCCCTAAATCCCACGGTCGCATCAACCACGTCTTCAACCATTACTCCAACCCAGACCTTCTGACCAAACTGTACGACCCCAGCGGCCCCTTCCGACCCAACCTCATCAGGATCTGCAAAGGACTCGACAAACTGGTGGAGGAGGGGACAATATGAATAAACAATAAAAAGTCGGTCAGACACTGGGAGATCAACGGGCAGACTCACTTAAGACTCAGAACTGTTGGACAAAATTGGTCTTTCTGCTGCTGAGGACTGGCAACGTAAGACAAGTGATTTGAGAACAAAACTGCTGCCACATCGTTCTCAAAGAACATGTGGGATAAAAATAAAGTTGGGTCATTCCTCAAGTTTTTAATGTTTAGAGATGATATATAACGTGTTGTGATATATACTTGTCTATTCAGACAAAGTTCACAGGAACCAACTTGAATATAAACTGGTTTATAATATATCCCGTTTCATTAGATTATGATCATCCAATGTTCAATACTTGAGCCCTTGAAATGCTTCCTTCAGAACTACTGATGTTATGTATTCATGAGCGGAGGAGTTAAAACAGCTGGACAGAGAATAGACAGGGAACAAGGCCACTGTAATACAGCACTGCCATCTGGTGGTCGAGAGGATGCTTCAGCAACTCAGTGTACTGTATTTACGGAGGCGTTCAGAAGACAATGCTGTCGATAATAAAGTAAACAACCCTACAGCGGACAATGACTTAAACCAACACTTTGTAGTCTCAGCTTCAAAACATGTTTAGAAGCATCACCAAAAAGACTGGCTCTTAAATGGTGTTGACGGCACAAGCTCGAATGTTAATCCTATAATTCATGTTTTTCTGAAGATTGCATCACAAGTGTTATTCTTTGGTTTTACATTACAAAGACATTGAATATCAACAGACAAGGGAAAAATCAAGCTCCGACTGGACATTCCACCTCATATAAAAGTCAAATATTGTAATTTAGCATTTAACTGCTAAAATATTTTCTTCTTTGTGTAAGCAATAATGTGGAATAAAGTCAGTTAAACTATTAAGTAAGAAAAAGCTCTGTTTAAAGATCAAGTGCTAATGAGAGTCAACAGTTTCTGGAGTTGCCTTGAGAGCTCAAGCTTGTAAGACAAGTGTGGACAATTTCGACCTGAAACTAAACATGGGATCAAACATTTTTATTCTAAAATGAACTATACAAAAAGAAATGCCCATAACAAATAATAAAAGGATCGCTGTGAGTTTAAAATCTTCAACAGTAAGACCAAATTATGAGCGATTTTGTGCTCTTAATGTTACAGTGAACATGATTTATATACATAACATACCATGGCTAAAGGCTTTAGTCAGAAAACTTGGCCAACTTTGCGAGGTAGCATTACACACAAACAAACCAGACAAACAAACCACTTGTTGAGTTGACATTATCAAGAGTCATATGACTAAACCAACATGTGACTGCGAATTCTCATTTTTAACATGCCACGCTCACGATTTCCTGCATGTGAAAACAAGCCCAACACAGCTATGGGTCATATGAAGCTTTTCATAATCTAAAGTATGTCTCAACAAATAAATAAGAAGGCTACACAAGTGCAATATTAATTTAAAAAAAAAAACTGTTAAAAGACAGTGTAACTTCCCATTATACGGTCTACATTAAATGGCAATATGAAAAGACTTTCAAGCTCCAAATCCACACAGATGCAGGGGGATCACTGGAGATCTATTCCTTTACCTGTAATGCTCTATTATCCTGGGCCAAACCCTGCGACGTGGCTTTCTGGGAACGTTTCTTTAATGATCAGAGTGAGACAGCAGAATTAACATGTCACAGCTGGAAGATCTCATCTTCCCTGTCTCTCAGTTTCTTGGTGAGTTTGGTGATAGTTAGGGGTACTGCACCATGTGCTGCCTGCTGCTGCTGCAGTCTGGAAGATGAAATGACACTCTGTGACCTTGTAAGCGGCCGCCAGTCTGATGTCCTGCTGGTGCAAGCTGCTTCTAGGGCGGCAACCCTGTGAAGAGTAAACAGATGAGAAGATACAGCAAGTCTGAAGACTGATAAGATTCCTACCATCAGCCTGCATTCATCTTTGACAGCTTTCAGTGATATTTTGACAGTGCAATGACAGTACAAGTCCTGCTAAAATATCAAATTACATTCATATGCAACACATGCATTGATTTTCAATAGTAGCATTTGGTGCCAAAGCAGGAAGTTGTTCACGAGGGAGATGGATGGGTCTCATACCAGAAGTCAGCATCAAAATAAATATATTTGGCCATGACCACAATATTTTCTAGACCTCATCAAGTGGACCAATCTCATTACTTTTCCCCCAAAATGTATTTTTGAAGTGCAAACTGCATATGAACATAATTTTTAGATGTAACTGAAAAGATTTGTTATATCTTGCTTGTTGGCCACAACAAAGGTGAGATATCAGCAATTAAACAAAAGCAAAAGAAAACACGAAAGCTAAGGTGCTTCATGCATAGTGGAAATTGCACTCTGATATCTAGGAATGCTTTTATACTTTCAGTACACCTTTCAAGGTCAACCTGGTGGAAATAAAGTCCATAACCAGCACCAACTGGTTGGTCTTTGGGAGTGACATAAAAAAAAAAATGCTGTTATATGAACTATAATAAAACTTGGAATGTCCAACTGAAGCAACTATAATGGAAAGGATTCTGTCACACCACAAATATGGCGCGTGACTGTGTTTGAACAGCCAGTGTAAACAAGCCAGCAGCGAGAGGCAGACATACCTTTTCTCTGCTTCCTCGCATCCTCTGACAGCAGCCTGCTTGGACTGACTTATCAAGACATCCAACCTTTTCAAAAAGTCCACTGGAGTGAGGTCTGACGCCCTTTCTTTGCCATCATCTTGCTTCTTCTCAGCACTCTCTTCTTCACTGTCATCTAAAACCAAATCCACCCCGTTACTACGGTGGTCCAAGTCTGACAGCACAGGGATCGACAAGGACTTCTTCAGGAATATGGAGTCATTGGTGTACATCCTGTTTGCTCTTTTGATTTGCTCCATCTGTAAGAGATTACCTTGTCAGCCTTTTGTTAACGTGTTTTAAACTTGACTAAAGCTAGTCTCACTTAATTCTAATAAACTGGTTGATTTATTTGACTAAAATCACGAGCAGCAGAGCACTCCAACTAAATTGTTCGTTCATGGATGGACGTTTCGGGCAGACTCCATTCCTCAGCATGCAAATTGGCACCAACTGAATAAATCATTTAATTAAAGTGCTGTCTTGCTTGTGATTTTTGCTTATGTGGATCGAGCATGTCGAATCATTAACAGCTTTATTTTCTCAATCATTGAGTTAGTATTATGTTGTTATAGTTCAAAATTGTATGAACAAGTGCAATAGCCAAGTTATAAATACTACTGATTACACAAAAGACAACAATAAGAGGTGTATACAGTATTTAAAAAATAACATTAAATGTGTTTATTTCGTATATAGGAATATTGCAAGTTATATTCCACAGGAAGGCGTGATATCACAATATTATGGCGTAACATGAATTTCTGAAGGAATAATGAAGAAATAGAAATAGTTTCAGGAGTAACTACTTACAGACACTCCATATTTGAGGGCCAGGCCTTGTAGTGTTTCTCCTGGCTGGATTGTGTGTTCAATGCGTCTTTGACGAACCGGAGAGAGCGGAGACCGGACCAGACTGCCGTAAGACCTCGTACGGCTCCCGCGGAGTAGGCCGTTTCCCCCGGTTGGCAGAGGCGCTCGCTCCCCGGACATGGTCGTGAATCACTTAGTTAACGTTAAGATGGCAACCGAGCAAACGGTGGTAAATCACGGTTACCAGCACACTTTTATGATGTTCACATCACGAAAACTCAGCGTACTTAGCCCACGTGTGCGTTAGAATAACCAAACTAGCAGCTTAGTTAGCCTGCTAGCTAAGTCATCAACTTAGCTAACTAATTAACGTTGACACTTTCTTTTCTTTCGAGTGTCAAACTGACTGTATCCTGCTAAACGTAACCTGTCTAATGACAATGACTTACGTGACTACTGGTTTAACCTACCTTATCTCTCAAGCAAACACTTGAAAAGTTGCTGAGAAAGTTGTCAACGTTCATGTTTCCATGTCTCCTGTAGTCAGCTGTCTCCTGTCATATGTTGCCATGGCTGCCGCTGTAGTCCCATGATTCGTCACAAGCGCTGCATTCACAACTATTGGAATAAATGAAACAAAATTGAAGCCTTATATACAAGCCTTATATATAGTCAGTCATTGAACATCTCTGCTTATTTAACCGTCTTATGAGCGTTAGGCACTTAGACATGTGGTGTATTTAAAATATATATTGGAGCTAACGTAGGTAGATCGAACATTTCCAAACAAAACTAATGCAAATATAGCAAGTGACTGTGCCTAGTCATTGCGTTGTAATGGTTCAACATGCTGTTAAGATAAACAATTATAAATCGCTAGCAATTGCCAAAATCTGGGGTCAAAACAATTTACCGCCTAAAAACTAAACTGAACGATATTTTCAAATAGGAAACTCTTATTTCCCATTCCCCCCTTTGACTGGGAACGCATCTTTGCTATCAGGATTTAGCTTGTCGTTGTCGTGAGGTAGCTAGTTAGCTAACCTTTTACTGACACGTTTTTAGATTATCAACCGTATTAATTATGTCTTTCAAAAGGGAAGGGGATGACGGCAGCCAGTTAAACATCCTGAAGGTAACAGTTTATTTTTTAGCTTTTCTAGAAGAGACTTTAGCTGAGACTTACACGTTGTTACGGTTAGCATCCTGCTAGCTAACTGTAGCCAGCTGTGGTGTTAGAGATGCATCTTTGAAACTGTAACAAAAACTAGAAAACGTTGAATGAACGTGGCTGTGTTTGTGTTTCAGAAACGGCGAGTGGCAGATCTTCTGTCTAATTTTATTCCAGAAGATGAAGCAGCTCTCATGAAAAATGGAAGGTGAGACGAGCTTGTTACTCGAGGTTGTGAAAGTCTTACCAACACATAGCAACAGACACAGTCATGAATGAAGTTGAAATTCAACTTGTTGATCGCTTTCTAGATACACTTGCCTGGTGTGCTCCTACCGCCCCGTGTTTGATACAGTTGATATGCTGACAGTCCACAGAAACGGAAAAAGGCATTTAGAAGGTGAGAGATCCAATGCGAAGAGTCACTCTCATTTATGTGTGCTACATTCTGGGACGCCTCAGGTGTAACATCTGTATCTCTGTATCTCTGTGTCGTGTATGAGCGTTAAATGGCTGAAAGCTTTCTATGTGACACCGTGTCAGGCACCAACATGTGCTAGTTATTAGCCTTTGAGCAAAATAATAGTTTTGCTTTATGAAACATCTGGACTTAATATCCTGACGTTATTTGGATGAATAAGAAAATCTTAATGACAAACATAAGAAGATGTGCAATTTAAAGTACATCAATAAATGAATGTGAGAGTTGAATAGTGCGTGTGGACACATTTCTACATCTATCGCAGTAGGCCGTTTTGTTATTATGTTATTGATCATGATCTAGTAATTGTTTTGAAAGCTGAATAAATTAAGAGACTCTTTATGTGTTAATCAAATTATTGATTCAGCAAATAAATTAAAGTCCTGACAATTCAAGTCACTTTATCACAGTGTTGCAAAAGTCATATAAAAATCCAATACAAAGTTCATTGATCTGCAACAACCAGACATATTGAAGGGATAACGACAGTACTATGGTATAAATGGTACTGCAAACTTTCTAGTGGTTGACATTTGTATTTTCTCATGGTGTACATATATATCATCATATCCCTACATCAGAATGAACATGTCTGTTTTTATGTTGTATTTCTTCAGGATTAAAATCATTCTATGGCAAGAAAGCACAGCTGAAGAATGAAATAACAAAAAGGAAACATGAGAACTACGTCCAGACTGAAGACAGAGGACAGGTTGGTAATTGTGACCGTTATGAGGATAAGGCGTGTTTACTCTGTCAAGTTGCTGTTCACTCGACTCCTAAACAAGCTTTTTTTAGACTCTCTTGATACATGTAGTTGTACAAAAAAGTTGTTTCAGTGTCAGAAGGTCAATAAATCATCATTGGAGAATGACAACATGGGCTGAACGAACTTGTTGTTGTCTAGTATCCAAGGCATTGTGTGGCGCCCCCGTGGCTGCCATATGACCCTGACAAATGACATCCTGCTGACCAATTTCAAGTTGTGGTCTGTTGTGGAAAAGATGAACAACACATGACAGAGCATGTAGTAGCTGACTTCTGAGTGAGCTCTCGGTGGCATTTGAGGCACTTCTACAAGCCCACATGCAGTGTTTTGTTGTGTTTTTAGGAACCCTCCTGTTCAGCCCCTCTACTGGCACAAACACGGAAGCTTACACATCACGCTTTATTGAAAACTGTACCATACAACAGCTGCCATAGAAACACCAGGTGAGTGAGATGGTTATTTAATATACACGTTCCCACGTAGAAAAGGAATAAAGGAAAAACACAATTTTAAACAAAGATCTGTCATTATTTTTAAGTACGAAATCTGAAAAGGGACCACTTAGCATCGGCTCACATCCCAGTGACAACTCTTCCAGCAAAAGTTCTAGTGGTTGCACAGCAGGTAAAGTCTGTCATTGGAAATCAGATTTTGTGTTGAAGAAAACCCTGATTGTGCTTTAACTGTGGACACGTTTTGTCTTCTGTAGTCGATGAAGGGTCACATCCATCAGAAGACATAAAAGGATCTGAGGCTGCAGTGACACAGGAGGCAGAGCCTATAACAGCCCAGAGGAGGAGAGAGCTGGAGCACTACCTCAAACTGAAAAGGTGCAGAGCAGGAGGCCAGGCATTACTGGCTGAAGTCACTACTAGGTGTCAGTTCAGTATATCTGACTGTACCAACCTCATGGTTTTCAGTGCATCTCATCTTGCTTTGTCTGTTTCTTAGTGAGGGGTGGTTGCAAGACCGGAGCGGCCAGTGGGTTAAAGATGAGAATGTGGAGTTTGACTCAGATGAGGAGGAGCCTCCTTCCCTTGCCCCCCTACCAACAAGTCACTAAGGGGATAAACTGTGGGAGAACGCAGATGAACTTGTACCACAGTGGTACATCCAGAATCCACGGTGCTGTTTGAAACAGCCGAAGCTCCGCGTGCAACGACAGATTCCATTTCATCCATCAACCTTTCATTGAGTTCCCTGGTTTCCTGTGCTGATTCTACAGCGCCTGTGTAATCTGAACATACAATGCAATGTCCCTCTTTCTCTAACCTGCTGAAAATGTTTGTTACTGTTTTTGTTACATCAGGCAGACTTTAAAACATAAAGATTTCAAGAGAGAATACAATCTTGTGTTTTGCTCTGTGTCCACTCACAAAAACTCCAACCATGCTTGTGTCCCTAATGTCTGGAAGACATTAAAGGATCATTAAGCTGTGATGCATGTTTGCAGAAGACTGTTCTGGGTCTGGGTAATAATTTAACGCTGCACCATGTTATCCTCCCCAAAAATGTGTAACATACAGAATGAGTGAGCCTATTTTCATTTGTTTATTTCCCCCCCCTCAGTTCAGTTGAGTTCCATCTCCTCCCTGGTAGGACTAATCCTCAGTCAGCTTCACTATAAATCAGCAGCAGATAGGCTGTATTGGTGCTAATCTGGGTAGTGAAGCCACCAGTTAGCATTCTTCACAGGGTGCTCGTTCAGCACAGTTGGTATAAATTGGATAACACCATCAGGGTCAGTGGGAGGGGGCAGAGAGACTTAACATGGGTTAGTTTCTGATGACACCGCTAATATGTGTGGAAAGCAAGCTCACTTCATTAGTTTGGAGTTCAGAGCGTCACCACCACACGGGGAGGCACTTAATATGTTGAAGATCTTTCTCGCTCGTAAAATGCTTTGAAGACAAATTATCTGATTACCTTAAATATCACGTCTGCCATTTCAGTATATCAACTTACGCAGTCCTGTGACGCAAATTGGACAAAATTAATCAAACAAATAATACACAGTTACATCTGTCACAGCATTCATGGCACCCAGCATGATAATCCAAAAATACACCTGTGTTTTACTGTGAAACAACGGTCAAAGGGAAGAGAAACCCTCAGACTGTGACGAGGCGACGCTGACTTTAAATCATTTTAAGATGCCAAATGTCAGTGAAGCCTGCGTGACTTTAAAAATGTGACCTTTTGAAAGTCTAAAAATTAGTTTTCTGCCTAGGCGGTCTTGTCAAACTTGACATTAAGTCAGAGCACTTTAAGGAAATGAGAAAATAGGTTAAAGAACTGCGGGGAGGCGGTGCAGGAACCCCAGCAATGCTGTCAAAATCCTCAGAGGTTAGCAGCTGTTTCTGTTCATAAATCTCTGTGTGTATTTGGAACAAGGTAACTCAAGCCTAGTGGACTAGGTTACGGTTCCATCAGGCTTTGTGGGGTAAAAATAGCTCAGGTGCTTGAGGGAAGTCAGAGGATCAGGAGAGACTTTAAGGGATCAAAGCTCTGTGATTCTTTACATGAAGGGTTCATCCCTAAAATGCTGCAGTATATGTCAATCTTTGGGGGGATATTATCACTCAAAGTTCAACATAGATTATGGACATCGATAATGTTATTATTTTGTAAATAATGGACCTGTTGAGTCTGTCACATCATGTATGTCCAGTAACCCCTGATCGAATACAGATTAATATGACAGCTGAAGATACTTGAATGCACCAAACTATGTGCTATGTAACTTTGGTGCATTTAAACCAATATTTATTGAGAATAATATTCATATATGCAATATACTCATGTCCAGATAAGGTGAAGAAAAAATAAAATTAAACTTGCCAAACATTTACAAAAAATACTTGAATATATCTTTTTATTTAAAGTATTTACAGTTTGTTTTCTTCCCACAGATAGCACCACATTGAATATGTTTTCATGAATGAAAAGAGATAAAGAGTTAAACTTTTGTTTGGGATGATGTTGGCGATGCTCAAACTAAAAGCACAAAAAAAAAGACACTTCACATTTTGCTTGTGACCTATACATGCCTTTATGATGAATTCAGCAGTCTACAAAAAGCTGGCTGCGGTAAATGAAATGAAATGATCGGACATGGATGTTAGGCGGGTTGCACCATGCGCCACGACCCAGCTTAATTTGGGAGGATTCCTTGAGTTCTGTGGCACTGCGTAGAGAAAGCTGGCAGGAGGCTGTCGGTCGGCAGTCTGTTTGCAGGCTCCAAGGGGCTGAAGTGGCCGTTCTTCTGTTTGCTCCTTGTTGCTTTCATCTTAATCTCTGCTGCCGAACTGCAGAGAGAAGACAGATGAGATTAGAAAGATATGACACAAAATAACAGTAATCAGTCAAAAAGACGGTGGCTCAAAATACCTTTTATTAGCCCTAATCTTATAATGACAGCTGGTATTTTCACATATCAATGGCTCAAAATGGCCGCCACTCTATGTTTGGACATTTAGACTGATTTTCTGAGCATGCGGTCAGAGCGTTTCTCACTCATGTCGTTGTTTCGTGTGATGGCCATGGCAGCTCTGGCGCGGGGACCCTGCTGGGTGAAGTGGTAGCCAAATTTAAGGATGCTGGAGTTGTTCTCCAACATGGAGGCGATCTCCATCTCAACCGAGTCTCCCAACTTCTGCCTCTGTTTCGGAGAGAAGAGCAGAAGAAGCTCATTCAAACAGATCTCAACCGTTTCAGGGAAGTGACGCTGGCTCTCAAAACTCTCAAAGCACATTCAATCTGATTTGTTACTTAGGTGTCACTGTGGTGAGATCTACAGAGCATCCAGACCTGGTTGTCGATCTTGAACTCGACCAGTGTGGCGTTGTTAGCCATAGCTTTGATGATGGCCATCATGCCGTCTCCAGTGATGAAGTTGGACTCGATATTAAGACTCTGCAAGCTGGTGTTCTCCTGCAGCATCTCAGCACATGCCTGGTACACACACACACACACACACACAATTTTAAAAAATGATAACGTTCATACCTGCTAAACTCCTGCTTTGTGACCTTTTGGAAAACATATGTACCGTTTTTCCATATCAAAGAAATTAAAACCGAAACTAGAAAACAGAAAACACATTTGTCAGCTGTCCTGCTGCAATAAAAGATCAGTGTCATTTCGTGTTGTACTCACGTAGGCCACAGGGTCGTTGCTTCGGGTCGCAGCGATGCTCAGAAACTCCACGTGAGAGTTTCCCTTCATCGCCTCAAAGATCTCTTTCAGTGTTGGGATGGGAATGTCCTGCGGCACAGACAGACCACAAAGGTCACCTTTACGAGCTTTGCTTCTCAACCAAGTCCTGCTGAGGATTTACAGTCCAACTGATCAATACAGCAGCTCATTTGAGCTGAACTATGAATGTTTAGTAAGTAAGTTAGTAGGAAAAATCATCTGGGGTCGAATTTTCATTGAACATGGAAGAGAGTCACTTTCAGAGAGACTGTGAAGAGCAACAAGTAAAACTGTAGGTTTGGAAAGAGATCTGAAGTTCAGCTGCTTGACTCTCTTGGATGCAGAAGCTGATATTTGTGTTTCTGATTAATTGAAGCAATCAACATGATGTTAACACCACTGTTTTTTTTCCGTTCAGCTGACCTTGATGTTGTTGAGGTTGACTTCAGTCAGGCTGCTGTCGTTGTTGTGGATTCTCTCCAGGGTTTCCTCCACATTGGTGGTGTTGGGCGGCTCATCGGGGAAGATCTTGAATGGATCTGCTTTCACTACGCCTGTAGGTGACACAACATCACAGCTAAGGCTACAGAGCGCCGTATGTCACATTCACTATACAGTACAACTATCTCGTCATGGATTGTAACGGGTCTGCAGATCTGTGAAGTAAGAAAATATCCTTCAAACAATGCTGTTTATGATACCTTAGTTTGAGGAATAGAACTTCTCAAATGCATCAGTGTTATATTTAGACGTTTGCTTCAAGGAAACAAAGTCTTAAAGCAAAACGAATTGAAATAAGGAAATATGTCATCAAAAGAAGACTGAAGATTAGGAATATGCTTATTTTTCAACTTGACCTTTAATATTAGTTTCTAAAATATCTTTACCAATTAAAAAAAAAAAGGTAAAATAGTTGAATATGAAATGATGTCATACGTACTGTTGATGCCCTCTGTGTTGGCGATCGTGCCTGTGGTGCCCAGAGCATCGTAGTACTGCTTGTTGCTCATCAGCGTGTACATTCCCAGGATAGCTGTACAAGTACAGGAAAACAGCCACTATGAATACAAGATAAAATATCTATGATATTTGAATGAACTCATACTGTATGTCCTGGATTGTGCTTTTGTCACGTTTGTTGTTACAGCCTGTGCTGTCCATGTACATTGCTGCGTTTGCAAATAGCATATTTCTGATTTGGACCAAAACAGAAACAGGCCCAGTTAGGGGGTCCCTTGTCTCATGTGCGTCTGTTTTGATGAGATAAAGATATTGTTGTCTGAGCTGAGCACGAAACTCAGTCAGTGGCTTCTCCAGGGGCCCAGAGGAAGTAATGATAGCACACATTTATACAAAGTTTCAGGGCGAGGGGGTGGGCCTCTAACTTTCTCACTGTTATTGAGTCAGTGTTAACAGACCACACATATTTTAGGGAAGGAGTATACTGCTAGAGTCTCGGACATCCAATCTTTATTTATGAAGAGTCAGTGTTGTGATGTGATCAGATATAAAGTTTGGCGTTTGGTCCAAAGAGAGTGAGCTGGGAAAAATGAAGGCTTGGAGACTGTCTGTACATTCTTGGTGCGTTTTCATTACATATGATGCAGAACTATTTCTTACGTCTGGCTCTATTTATAAATAGGTAGAATATGACTTCTACAGTATGTGACATCTGAACCAAGAGAGCAGAAAGTCAAATTACTTCATAATTTCCCCTAAAAAGTCGATGCTGAAAAAAATCTAACTATCAGCCATGGTGGAAGAGGTACCCCTTTGCCAAAGTAAAAGTAGCAATACCTTGGTGTAAAAATACTCAATTGCAAGTAAAAGTTCAGTATTTAAAATGTTATGCAAGTAACAGAAGATTATTATCAACACAATGTACTTAAGCCTGCAATAACTGGGTTTTCTTTGGCCCCCTAACAGCAGCACAACAAGCTGTAAACACAACACTGACATATTATGGCGAACGTGTTAGCAAATGAGCACCTATTTACACATCCAGCAGATACGGATCAACACTAGCATCTAGCACTAGATCAACTTGAATGAATGACATATAAAATTGAATATCTTCCACCTTCACTGAACAGAAGGTTTTTCTCCTGTTGTTACTGTTTATGACCAGGAGGGGGCAGACCTGCTGCTTCTTTTCTTGCTCTTGTTGTAACCTGCCAAACTGTGTCACACGCCAACTGCTGTGACAGCAACCCCCCGCCCCTCTCCCCTTCCCTCCACCCTAACTCCACCTTCCCACCCACCAGCCTCCTGACCCGGTGTGGGGAACCATGGGAAGGGCCTTGTGAGGAGAGGGAGGCCAGGGAGACAGCTGCCTGCTCGGGGGTGGGGGTTGGGGCGTTACTGACCACCCCCATGTCATCCGGTTTGGCCCTGAGAATAACCCACGGTAGCTTTACAGCACAAACTAGACAGCAGATAACTAAAAAGCTCAAGATAGCAACGTGTTAAATGAAACGTGAAAATGAAGTCACCAGAGTGACTTGTTGGACTTGTTCTCGCTCTGAGCTCACGAAGCGGGTCGGCCAAGCTATTCATCCCCTTTTATTCTGTCTGCCAAAAAGCCCAAACAAAAGACTGACAGAGGCTAACTGAGCTTTAATCCTCATCTGGACTCTATCCAGGGTTAAAACGGCGGTCTCTCTGACAGGCTGATGGAGCCGGACAAACAGGCTCTCCTGCGCTGCCTTTCCGGATGTCTGCCTGCCTGTTTGGCTGGGTTTCCAGGGTTTCAAAGGATCGCACTCAATAAAGAAAACAGGTTTTATGATTCAATTTCTAAAGTCATCTAACATTTATTCAGCATACCACTCATAGATATGTAGAGGCTTATATGTAGAGGAATATTAGGCTTTTGTAATTTATGAGGGAAAGTTACAGGAGTCCTTTACGCACTTTGAAGTATCCACTGATATAGGATTAGTTTGTTAAAGCTAGTCTTATAATCTTTTTACTTCACTATGCAGCTCTTCTCTGTCGTACCTGATCCGGGTCCAGAAATCTTGCCCTACATCTTAATTGAGTTATTTATCAGGGACAATGCACGAGGCGAGGCGGGCCTGTCAAGCTTCAGATTTCTCCACATGCCAAACTGCACGGGTCTGTAGAAAGAGCGATACTCGAACGCTTGGAGGGTGTCTTTTTTTGTGAAAGCCATTCCTCAATACTATCAGAGTTTAGGCTAACGTTAGCAGCTCTGTCCTGCTCTTTATTGGATTTAGGGAAGTTTACACTCCAATGAATGTTACCCGAGGTAGCGTAACATTTGCCAAACACACGTTAGTCCTCATTCCAAAAGCTTTTTCTCTTGTAACGTTCAAAGTGAAAGTGTAAACGTTCTGCAAGAAGGGTATGTTAGAATGAAAAAACTGTCTGATCTTACATGTCTTCTGCATGGCTTTTGCCGAGGACATGCAGCTTTAGCCTCAGTCTAGCCTCAAGTGCATATTTGCACTTTTACAATATTCTCATTCTCAAACAAGAAATATTATTAAGTCAACCAGAGATGACGTTTTCAACCAACTCATGGAGCGCTCGTTAATGCTAGCATAATTAGCTAGCTATCTACAACTGATAACATTTTGCCAAAGACAGCTGACATTTCAGACGGCAAAATATTCATTGGATGCATTGTTTGAAAAATTACAAGGAATTTTGAGTGGTACATTTATCCTCATTATCATTTTGTAAACTGCATGTGTGCCGTAACTAATGCAAAGTTGGCTTAGTAATAAGATATAATTGTGTCAGATTTAGTTAAATGGCTAAACCTCCTCACATTGCACTGTTGATTCTAAGCTTCAGTATGTACTAAATGATTTTGAGCATCAGGAAACATGAACTGTGTCTTGTCTATCTGTGAACACAGTGGCTTCCCACTGGTCTGTTTTAGACAGATAAAGTATCTTTGCTTCTACCATCCCCATGTCCACTCCACCCTTCCTTCGGTGGCCTGAGGCCAGGCTTATTTATTTTTGTGTTGCTGAGCGTGGAGAATTGGACCCCATCGCATGTCTGGCCATGTCTGTAAGCCTGGAACCACTGAGCTGTCTCGGTGTTGGGGGGGAACAATATGAAGCTAACAGTAGAGAGATAACTGGGTCTGTATAATCGAACTATGTGGGTCAGAGCCACTGCGATGAAACACTGAGGTCACACTGTGCTGTATGTCTTAATAAGCAGCTGCTGCTGGGAAACAGCACGAGGACAAACAGATGACATCATAGGAAGAAGAGACCTTTTTCACAACCAACATGTCGTAGCAGGAAACACACATGTAACTGACATCATTACGAATGACTGCGTTCCCTTTAAATGAGCTAAAGTTTCAGTTGTGTAGGTGAGATACTGGTTTGTTGTCTCTCAGATTATTGTTAGATCAGTGATTCACAAACTTGTTTTCTGTCCCCATTCAGAAGCTGAGAAGAACGTCACGCCTCCCTTGACACATGATTGCATTTTAAGATAATAATAAATAATAATGTTGGGGAAACTACTAAGACAAATACAGCTTAATTGAAATAACAGTATCAAGAACATAAACTGCAAGTTTCTTTTCAATTTTATGTTGTGCAAACAAACAACTTTTGTTCTTTATCGTTCCCAAACGAATCAGATTTGCACACCTACATTCTGACTTGTCATAGCAGAAAAAGCACAGGGACTAATACCATTAATGATGGAGCAATGATGGAGCAATTCATTTAGTCATTACCTAAACATGTGTTATCTGTTCATTCAGCTGTACATCTTCTCCCCGGTCATGTGCACCCATCAGTTTGGGAACCACCAATCAATAAAAAGTGAATAGATCTGCGAGGTCTGCCTCCTACTAATCATAGTAATGATAATAGTGTTTGTCTAACCTGCAATATCACACATCTCTGCGTCAGTGGCGTTCTTCAGAGCCTCCTCCAGCTCCGGCTCCAGCATCACCTGCTCATGCTCAGGGATCTCCGCTGCTTTCTTGGGCACGAAGGCCGTTCCTGGAGAGAGAAAGAAAGAATAGGTGAGTTCAGAGATGAAACCAGAGAAAAAAGGTCAATCAAAGTTTTAAAAATAGATGGCAGACAGAAAGAAGCGAATCATGTGGAGTAAAGTAGGAAGAGAGAAAGAAAGAGATGGAAAGAAATGAGCATGACTCAGACAGTGATGTTGTGTTGTGTTGTGTTGTGTTGTGTGTGTATTTATGCATCAGTCTGCAAACCACATTTCCCAATGTCTTTTCCTTTTTTTTTTATCTTAATGGGGTTTCTTCGGTCTGAATGTTTAAAACCGTAAATTTGTCTCTGTTTTGGTAAAAGCTCTGTTCGGATCATGTTTCCCAAAACACGAGTAAGCCAGGGCTTATCACGGATTTGCGGACCAGCTCTAATAAACTCTGTTTTCCACTGGAGCCTGGATTGTGCTTTCTCATCCTTTTCTTTGTGCTTTTCTCGTGAATCACAAGAAAAACAAATTTTAGACAGGACATAGAAATGCCTGGTCGTGTTACTGGTTCCTATTTATTAAATGAGTTGCTCAGGAACTACAGTACAATTATTTCCTGGTGTCGGTCCGGACACGTCAGCCTGTGGGACTATGATGGAAATGGCCCCAAAACTCAGTGAGCTGCAAAAACCCCACACAGACCTGAAGCTAAGAGCCTGAGCTGCTGTGCAGTGGTGCATCGCAGAGAATAAAAAGGTCTACGGAGATTTAGGTCTTTGCATGAACTGTGTGTGAAGATGTTTAGAGCTTTTGTAACCATGCTATATGTCCACTATATGTCTATACTACTATATATATCCTTCTGTCTGGTCAGTGATGTTTTATATCAGATCAAACCAACGAGAAGATAGAAAGATAGGAAACCCTCTGATGCCAGATGACTGTTGGAGATGTCGCACGCGTCCCTGTTAGATCCCTAATTTATGTTGTTACATAAACATTAGATGAATTAAATGTAATATTTTCCCCACAGTTCCTCAGACAGGACGCCTGCTCCCCTACCTTTCTTCTCCCCAGTGAAGGGCACCAGGTCCTCCCTGTCCGCGTGCTCCAGGGCCTGCTTCTCCAAGTGCTGCTGCAGGGCGTCACGGTCATATGGACCCGTTGGGCTCTTCTTCGTCTGGTCACGCTGCCGAAAGCCAGCAGGCAGCATGGCATTCTGGGAGAGCAAGGGGTCAGATGTTATGTTGATGTTATTTCAGTGCCTGGATGGACTGAGGGAGTAGAAACTGCATGAATCCTCGACGTTCATATCAACCATATCAAATGATCTGCTACAGCCAGGTGGTACATTCCAACTCTCCTCCTTTAATTATTGAGTGGAACTTTAATTTGCTTGATGCACCAATAACCACAAGGCATTAAATGTTTCCCACAATGGAGAGCACTGTGCATAAGTCAGGTGCAAAAGAAATAAAGGCCTGAAGCATTTTCTTTTATTATTTCAATGTGGGAAAGTTTGTTGTGGCAACACTTGCTTTTACTGCTTCTTCTGAGCGGCCGCTTGATTTCATACTTTAATTGATATTTTGCCCTCCTTCTCTTGCTGCTCACTTCTTGTGTGTAACTGATTTAATCACTGAAGGAAAGACAATAAAGTGGAGCTGAATGCGCCTCCCATCATTGATGCCCTGTGTCCTGCAGGTTTTTGTTTTGATGACAGTTTACGAGCTACACCTGAAGTGAGGCAGATAGAGACCGGACTGATTTACCACCCGGGGGAACAAATGCCTGCAGGACTTGTGTGTGACCTCAGTCACCAGATCTGGCCACCAAGGCTTTGTGGCATTGGACAAAGTGATCAGAAGCCAACCGCCTGGCAGGTTAAGACAAATCAAGCGCTTCCCCGTACCTCAGGGTCCATCTCCTGCAGCTCATACTCCAGCTGATTCAGCTCCTCGGCGCTGAGGCCCTTGAGGATGGCATCCTCGTCGATGTCCCTGGGGTCTGACATGGCTCCTGAGGCTCCGGCTCACACACACACACACTCACGCATATACACCGCTGCACACCCCTGGGCGAGAGGGCACTGTGAGAGAAGGGAGGAGAGGGGAGAGAGGGGAGGGTTGAATCACAGTGAGGTTTGTCTTTTGGTGTCTTTGGTGTTGACGTGAACTGGAGACATTTCAGCTCATGGTTGGCACCTCAGCCCCCCCCCCCTGAGGACACCAGGGTGCCCCCCGGTTTTTCAAACTATTTTACAAAACTATAATTCACTCTGTCAGGGCTCCAGGGGGTCCCCTGCCTGCATTTTGCAAACCACTGTCCTTGCCAAACGGTTTCATGATCTTCATTGAGCTTATCGGCTCGCCTATCTGGAGTGCCTCAATAATGTGAGGATGATAATAATAGATGCATTTCCAATAATAAATCTGCAATACTCAGGAGGGCAGAGTCTGTATAAATATGCTGCAGCAGCCTCCAGGTCACACGCTTACATAAGCTTCATTTTCACCTTAAAAAACACAAGAGGTGAATAACCACCCACTGATGGCCCGCAGTGTGAAAGGCAAAGCGGTAGAGAAGCGAAGAAAGTAAGAGAGAGAGAGAGAAAGTCTTTGTAACTCTAAACCCTTAGCTCACCACACCGACACTAAGAATAGCAGAATGGAGAGAGGAGAGGGGTGGAAAGTGCAATCCCTTATTTATCATTGATGGACACTCGTCCGTACAGTAGTGGACACACCCGAACATATCTGCACCCGGTGATGAAGAGGCACAGACGCAACGACAAACGCTCTCTGATACAGCAAAGAGCATCAAGTTCAAAGCACACAGCAAACCAGGACATACCACAACGATAACTCAAAGTATGGATCAAAGTATGAGTAATGCTGCTGTCAGGTTTGTGAGGGCCAATGTTTTCATTTTCAGGCCAAATTTCATCCCAACTTGGCCAGAGAAGGAAACCCACTACAGTCCAGGTCACAGAGTGTGGTTTCATTCAGCCAGTCTTCTTGTATAATGTCAGAAACCATTAACATCTGTGATGGCAACAATGGTTCAAGTATTCTACAGCAGGCGGCTTTCTGAAGAATATAATCGCATTTATGCTCAGGGATTAATTAAAGGGATATTTAGTATTATCAACTTTCATGAAATGGTAATACACTGCTGTGCTAAATGCTGTAATGTTAAAGTCCAACTGAAATCGGGCCTTTTTGCAGCCCAAATGATCTCAAAGTGTTTTTAATGTATTTATTGTTAATATTTTTTAATATTAAAAGGAAAAAAAAGTCTTTTGAGATACATGTATCAGAAATCAGCCGGCGGGGGCACAGAAACACAATGTAAACAAACTACAGCAGTGATGATAACGAAACAGGACCACAACATTCAGCATCTAAACGGATCCATTTTGACTTTTGCAGGTACGTTTTTAAAGATTGCTACATCTCTCCAGCTAACTAGCCAACGAGCCTGCAAACTGATGGTAACAGTGCACTTTTCCAGTGTGTTTCGCAGCTCGTTCTGCACGCTGACATGCAACACAAGACCTGGAGACTAATGTGGGCTGCAGTTGTTGAAATGAAACCAAAACATTCAATATACATTTCCTTTGGTTACTGATTTCTTTTTTCTCAAATGAGAGCGAAGGACACGTCATTTCTGTCTCAGCAGAAAAACAACATGCAATCTAATTTCAGCTGGACTTTAAAGGGAAAATGGACACAGCAATAGAATTTACTTTGGGCTATTCCAATGATTGTGCACGCTAAAGTAAAGGTATATGAACATACACATCAAATAAGATCTGTAGGGTCAATAGGACTGAAATTCATGAAACGTTTTTTCCACTGACCGAATGTGAGTCAGAAGTTTTGTTTGAAATTTTCCATTCAAATTAAGTTAATTTGCATGTACGGCTTAGAAAACAAAAGAGCTAACAAACCTATTGTTTAAATGATGTTGCATACTTGCATGCTGTTGTTTAAAACCAGACCTTTCTGGATGAGTTACTGGTATTGACCTCACATTTCTGCCAGGGTCAAGTGAATTCTTCTGCAGCTCTTTTAATACAGAACTGACTGTAGAACTGAATCAAGATAACTTTGTTTGTTTGTGTAACTCGGTGAGTTTGTGGTGTCAATGGATCAAGTTCCTGTTCAAAGTCAAGGACTTAACACAGTAGAGCATGATGATCAGGTTGGACGTGGAACGACACTTCTGTCCATATTTACTCCAGGAGGTCACCTGAAGATATCTATTCTATTCTATTCTGTGCTGTGTATGCAGCAGTTGCTTTGCTCCACTGACACACAAACTATGTGGCCATAACCTTGTTCCTCTCAAGGTAACGCCTGTTTGGTTGGAGTCACTGATCAGATTACACTTTATTAGAGAGGACACACACACACACACACACACACACACACACACACACATAAACTCAGATTACACACTTCTTGTGGCTGTCTGTACCCACATGGATACACACCATATGGCTGATGAAGCAATACCTGCCATGAATCAAAGAAAGACAACTTGATGTGTGTGTGTGTGTGTGTGTGTGTGTGTGTGTGTGTGTGTGTGTGTGTGTGTGTGTGTGTATTTTTCTCTGGGCCTAAAATGTAGAGAAGCTTTATTGTGAAATTTTCACCTTTTTTTCTCATTCACTTTTTATGTTTTTGGTATTTTAACCAAGACAACATAACAATGACTTTGTTAGAATTCAACAAATACAGCTGCCATGAGGCTCTGAGACTCAGTTGGGATGTGAATTGTTTTATTTTGGTTTAAATAATGAGAGGCTCAACTTTTGCCACTTTTCCTGTCCAGCACAAATGTAGATACTGCAGCCATTTAGAATAGATGGACAGAAAATGCAGGAAAAGGATTCAGTCAGATTTTAACAATTTCTAAATTAAACATCTTAAATCACACAAGCAGTAACATCTGAATTACTGTCATGGCTCCTTTACCAATGCAGTTCAAACAGTCGACCAACTTATATAAATCATAGACATGCAAAGCTTGGCAGAGACATGACAAGAGCATGCAAGCGCTGCAAAATCTTCTTTCTATACTTAAAACCACAAAAGCAGCTGTTAGAAATGCTCCTGCCAGCTCCTCCTCGACGCTGTGAGGCTCTAATGCGTAAAGCCAATGACACAAACATCAGATCGCGCAGCCGAGTGTTGAGGAAGATGGAGGAGGTTTAAAGGATGAGGGGAAGGAGGCTGCAGCTCAAAGGACCGGGAGGAGGATGAATCTACCTCGACTCATTCTGGATCCCAGATAAAAGGTTTTACTACAGTTGCCTTCACCACCTTCAAGCTAAAAAAACTCTTTACATAACCTTCATGATTATAATATTACCCAGAAACGATTTGATGGTGTACTAGTATAATCTGTGTGTTTTTATAACGCCGGTTTATGAGGACATGGTTGTTTATCACGCTAAGATTCTAAATTGGATTAATTTATTAAACGGTTTCGGGCCGAGTGGCTTTACACCGTTGTGTAAATGAAAAAATCCAGAGAAGTTCAACTAGTGCAGAAGACTGAGGCAGTGGGTCATACTCCACTACAAATAATAATGTTCCCTGTCAGTATGGAGGACTTTGAAATTATCTGGAAAACCTGGAGATTTTATTGACATTTTGGCATGAAAATTCAGTTTCTCGCTGTTTTTGGTTGTTTGTTTTCACTGTCTTTAATGAAGAGAGCAGTCTGTGACTTAAGAAGTGAATGCGACCCATGGCTCCATCCAAACAAGGCTCATGTGATTTGCCTGCAGTCAAGCCTTTGAGCCTCGCTTATTGTTGAGTTAAATACATGGCTGTTTTCTGACACTTGAGCTAAGAGTGAGGGCTCAGACAACTGCGTACCAGCAGCCTGCCAGTTAAGGAACTGAAGAACATATTACATGTACATGCACAGTTTTAGAAAGAGACCATACTGACTTTGGTTTGGTGGTCTTATAACAGTTTCCTCTTCTAGTATTGTACAGAGAAACAAATCCACATTAGATCAATACGATATAATTCTGAGGGACTATTTGTTGTCAGCAGTAAAATATAAAATAGTTGAGATATTAAAGGACTTTGGCAGATAACATAAAATGGCGCTCTGGCGAGGCCCTACATTTGTTTTGACATTTAATTTGGCACGTTCCACATGCCAGGAAGCCTCTGACCACACTGGAAACAGACTGGACGTTTGTGAATGTGCATCTGTCCCCAGCAGTCCCAGTAGGGTTTCTATATGAACCAAAACAAAGTGGGAGTGGTGGCTGTCACCTGCCGCTGCCAGCTGGCTCCGGACGATTCTTTTTCCAGTTCAAGTCTCCTGCACCTGCAGTCTTTATGAGAGTCTTGACGTGAGCTGAGCCTGGTCATGAATGCAGATTAATGACAGCTACTGTATATTATCTTTAAATAAACCACAAACCACATCTGAGACTGTGTCAGGTCTGATTTGTGACACAGGTCTAATGTTAAAGCTCATGGAGTCACATCTCTTCAGTTCTGACCTGGAACAACATCTGATCCAGAGACATGTTGCCTGCGTGTGACTCTTCTGAACAAGTCAGAACAGAAGTTGTCATCATTACAGTAATAAGACTTACAGCAGTAAGTCAATCGTTTTCGCATTCTCCTGATGTGAACGATTACAACTATCCAGGACAACGAGGCACGAGAAGGGAGGGAAGGGGGGAGAAAACCAAACAGCCTCGATTCAAAGGAAACCTTAGAGCTCACTCTGTCACTGACACATGTTCAAAACAAAGTTGGACAAAATGAATACTGAGAGTCAGTTTGTTCAAAGCATGTACAAAAATAGAGATAAGCCTATTAAATGTAAAGCTTGGGCTGCAATGAATGATTCATCCATGACATCATCCAGCCACTTATTTTGTCCAAAACAAAGCCAGAACTTCAAGTCAAGCTTGGCCAGATGGACAACATGTTTAGTGTTTAGCAAAATAACGACCTGGATGTCTGAGCTTCACTTCATTCGTTGATTTTACCAACTGGATCAAAAAGTGATCCTACACTTCGATGGTGCAGCCATACCTGTTTTCACCAGGTGTTTTCATTTATTACTAATCAGAGCTCTTCTCAGGACTTGCTTGACACCTCGTGTTAGTTTTGCTGCATCAGGCCTGGATGGATTACACTTGGGTTGTGTCCAAAATCACCACTTTACCCTCTGCCATGTAATCACTATGTACAGTAGTGCCCTCAAAGATTCCTACTAAGATTCCTGCAATGGGAAAAAAGGTAGTGTGGCCAGTACTCTACTCTCTGCTCTCAATCCCACAATGTGTTGCATATTATAGATGCGAAAATTAGTCAGTAGTGATGCAAACTGATGATTAATAAGTGTCTAAAATCTCAGTTTACTGCCCACTATAGAGTAGCCCACTACTACTTACATACGGAGTAGTGAACGCGTGAACGAGAGAGTGAACTGGGACATTCGACCTGAGCAGGTGCAATTAACCAGAATATCTGAAACAGCTGTGCAGGTTTGTAGGGAGAGAGCCTGTCCTGATGCGACAGACTAAAGGTATAGTCGCGTTATTTGTTTGTCGCAGTAAACATGGTGACAAACAACGTTAGAAGAATAAATCCACTTCTAGACACGGTGCATCACTACAGTTATATTGACTGAGCACATTCATTTGGTCAAAGTTGAAGGTGAACTCTGACCTGCCAGTCCACCGGAGCCGGCCACACCAAAACAGGAAACGCAGTGCCTTAACTGTGTAAAGTGTAACAGCCTCCATCATCAAACATTACAGCTAACATGTCAGAAATCTCATGGAGCAAATGTTTTCTCCAACTGGATCCGAAGCAGCTGCTCCAGCTGTCCGGATTATTACAGTTTTGTCTGTCAGGTTTCTACAAGCGTGTGCACGAGCAGTTAAAGTATTCCGAGATTTCACGGCTTGAGCTTCAGTCTGATGCAGTAAATACTCGCGGAGGCATTTCAAGAACACTGACTGGAGCTTCTTGGTTTCGTAGGAGAGTTTGGTGGAAATCTGGGGGAAAAAGGGGCTCTTATCGCTGCATGTGCGCTTGTACATTTTCTTATTGTCCTCATCTATTAAGGAGTTTTAGTACGTTAAAAGTGCTGCATTGAGACAAGCAGCCGTGAGCAGTTACTGTGAGTTTTATAAGTCAAAGACCATTACTAGGGTTTAGATTTCACAGTGACAAAGGTTATACACTCATAAATGCTCCAGAATGATTTACACTCTGCTTCTGTGCCAGGGCGTTTGTTTTTACTGGGGCAGAAAATGCGTTTTGAAGTAATTTCTCTCAGTATAACTGCTCCTCGTGTTTTTTTGTTGGGTAGAGGTCTATTTTTGTGCAGTGGTTGCAGAAGTGGAAAGGTTTTTTTTAAGACGACCCGGCTGCAGGTTGCCGCTCTGCCACCGGCAGCTCAGAAGATTTGTCACCATCCGCAGGTCGCCTTGTCCACGTATTACCGCCCAAGTGTAAAATTCCAAATGTGCCCTCAGCTTAATTTTAGCTTCACAAGTCAGCTACTTCCAGCCTCGTGAATCCTCCCCGGCTGGGGCTGCTCCTTGAGACTGTCTCGGGGGCTCCATATATGAGGCCCATGGAACCACTTGGCTGCATCAGTTTTGCTCCAAAAGAGACGTTTAAGATTAATTTAGTATTTTGTAAACAAAAAGTCAGCCGATTTGGAACAGAGCATGGATGTAGATACTCGTAAAGAGGCAACAAGTGGAATAGTTTGTCTGCAGGTGGTGTATGTCAATGAGAGACATCTTTAACTGTAACTGAGCTGAATCTGCAGTAAGGTCACATCTCCATGAAGAGCAAGGCCCCCACTTCATCTTTTATCACAATTAAGGCATCAGTCCCCAAAAGACAAGTGACAGATACACAAATGTCAGACACTAATGGATCTTAACTGGAGGGGATGTGCAGGCGGAGGGCCAACTCAACCCTCCTTCCTGGTTTCCAAACTCTACGGCCCCCTGAGACAACATCTCCAAATCCCCTGTGACGAATTAACCACACAGCGATGGACAGCTATTGGATGGCTTAACCCCTCCACATACCATACTGACAGCTTCATTTGAGCGACAGTATTTCAGTTTTCGGCCGACCCTCTGCAGAAAGCTTCCGCAGAGCGATACAAGTTGTGAGTTTCAGCCTGAAAACTCATGTCAGCATCCAAATAAAATAAAATCCAGTCGAGCATTAAGTCCCCAAACTCCTGCACAGAAACTACAATTCATCCTGCAGCTTTGTCCCATCTCAGACACAAATCAGAGAAACCCACAGAGAAAGATTAAAGTGTGATCGCCCCAACAGGCCAGCAGGATCCCCCCCCCCAAAAATAAAAACACACTCAGAGCGACAGAGACAGAAGGAAGCAGCCTCACACCTACCTTCACAGAAGCACAGTGCTGAAGCCCCTCGGCAAGCCAGCAGTTGGAAACCAGAGAAAGTTGTTTCTCTTTTTTTCTTTCCCCCTCCTCTCTCTCTCTCTCTCTCTCTCTCTCTCTCTACCTCCCTCTCTCTCTCTCTCTCTCTACCTCCCTCTCTCTCATGTGTCAGGCTTCAGGGCTGCTTTGCTGAGACAGGCATACTTATGGACAGCACTTTGAGAAGTCAGCATTTTATTATTTTGGCTGTGAGAGAGAGAGAGAGAGAGAGAGAGAGGAGGGGGTGGCAGAGAGTCATATAGAGAGAGAGGGAGAAGTGGGGCATGAACTCATGCTCATCAGTCATTCATTTAAAACTGAGTGCAGCCACACAGAGAGAGACGAGCTGACATCTAGTGGTTTGAGTTGAGTTGTACCTCCGAAGTGAGACGCCTCGTTCTCAAACTCTCTGCTCCTCTGATGTTTCTCTTCAAGTGATTTTACCAGAATTATTTCAACTTTCAACCTTATTAAATCATATTTAATTGTTGTTTGACTGTAAATTTCATGAATATTTGCTTTTATGTAAAGCACTTTGTGATTGTGCTATAGAAACTAGGTTTAATATTATTATTATTATTAAGCATTATTATAAGTCTCAGCTACTTTTACTCCCATGCTAACGTACTGTTCACATGGGGACTGCCAATATTGTGTGTCAATATCCAAGAAATCTATGGACAAAAGATGTTTTACTGGATATTGTAAACAAGTGGCAGTGACATCCTGTGTGACTGCACGCATACCAAGAAAATACATTTTAAAGCCCCACTTAGTAATATATTTATTTACTGTAAGGTTCATCCTCAGACACTGAACAGCTAAAGAGCAAGTCAGAAGGAGAAGACAGTGGAAACCAGAGTTAAAGACGTACATTCATCATGTGAACACAAACATGACTCCAAACGAATGCTAATGTTGCTCCGCGTGCGTCTGCTGCATGTGTTAATTGGGTTGCACCAGCGTCAGGCGTCGCCTGGTGTAGCCTACGTTAAGTGGAGATGTTTTGTAGCAAACAAATTACACGTTGCTTCTGTCTTCAGCAGAGTTGGGATTTCTGTCCATGGAGAAGGCCAAAGTCTGAAGAGGTCAAAGCTCCAGCAACGGTCTGACAGTAAAGTTGTTCTGTATGCAGAAAGTGTTGCAGGAGTTTCGACCTCCTTCGTCTTCACTAACTAAGACATTTCTAAAGTTCTAATGGTGCAACCTGATTTAGTAAATCACTAGTTTGAAACTAGCTAGCTCTACACACAAACCAAACACATCCTCCTCTTTGTTTATGTCAAAATCCGTTCTCTTAAACCTGCTTTTTCACTTTTTCACCACACCTCTTCTTTCCCTCTCAGAGGTTTCGTTTTCTCTCTTTTCTGCTCGATGGCCTCCTCTCTAATTCTGTCTGTTGTTGTTGCTTTCTGAGATTCTTCTCCACACTTCTTTCACTGCTTCGTCTTCCCGGACCACTTCCTTGTCATTTCACGCTTCACCTTCACCTCGCTTTCAAAATCCCTCCTCTTATTTCTCCTCTTTTGTCATTTATGTTTTCATTGAAGGTTCAGTTATTATTGATTCATGTCCACGTTCCCCTCTCATAACATTTTTTTCATTTTGTCGTAAACTCTCTCATCATGTTATCGTAACACGATGACTTACAGGAATTCCCAGGTTTCTTATTCGGACGGTTGTCAAGTAGAGCACGATAATGAATTCCCCTCTGGAGGGAAGATGATTGACTACTTCTCGTCAGCAAAGCCTCCACTGTGATTCCCCTGTAATCCCTGAATAAACTTTTGGAAAGGACATAAAGAGAGAAACTTTTTTTCATGGTTTAAAGGGTGTGTTTAGGATTCTCCCCATCATTTAAACTTCAAAGAATTCTGCATTATGCTTTAATAGTTCTTTTAACCAAACTGTATTCATCGACACAAACCACGCTACCACCACCAGATGGCAGCAGATAGACACCAACAATGTAAACACAGCAGCTCTGAAGTTCTTATGAAATCATTGCCTTCAAACAGGCAACCCTGTGTTTTGACTGTACAATGCCCTCCAGTGTTGGACACATGGGCCACAAATGAGCCAAACGGCTGCAAGAGAAAAACAAGGCATGCAAAGAGCAACAGTGAGCTCATTATTGGGTGAATAAACCTATAATTCTGTTGAAAATGTTATTGTTGTGGTGATTTCCAAAGTGGTACTGTTAGACGTCTTCTGATTGTATTCAACAAAATCATTGCAACTTGTTATTAATTGATAGTGACAGATTCAATTATTAATAAAATAACTAGAGAGGATTGCGCAAACTTAAAGGAGGTACAGTATGTACTCTGAGGGTTGCAGACTACGCCCTGACCAAACCCATAACCTTATTACAACACACAACATGCCATTCATCTCTTTGATTCCATACAGATGCTTCACATACATCTTAGTGGGACTACAGCGTCACACCAATGCTGCCTGACTGCATTCTGCTCTCTGTATCATGCTTTTTGCACAGCACCATAGAGATACCGGTGACAACAACAAACACAGGTGTGCTCAGCATTCAGTCATTTTCCTTTTCTAATTGTGGGTATAATCCACATACTCCCATATGAGTGTGAATGGAAAAACGCGTAAGTTCTCACACTGTTTGTACCTTTTATTTTGTCATGTAAACACTCACTTTATGTGTTCAGTTTCTTTGTTTTGGCAAGTCTGCACATTCCTTTTTAACATCCTGATGTGATCTATAGCACCTGCAGCCTTCACATGTGAATAACCGGTAAAACATGGAAAGGGAAATCATGCGAATGCAGATGCTTCCAGGACAGAAAGGGTCTTAAGAATGATATGACTCATATGCTATGGCCTCCATTTATATTCCCACTTATCCCATGCAGATAGTTTTATCTAAAATGGAATTCAAATATAAATTCATATTCATTTAAAATATATCAAAAGTAATGTGTCCAAAAACAACGTCCAGGTTACTCCCCCAGACCTCACTCTCGACACTTTTTGTTGAAACTACTTTCTACCAAAGAAAAAGTCCCAAATTCACCTCAGCTGTATTGAGGAAAATACCACAAAACCAAAACTATCTGCCTTTCCCGACACCAATTGTTGTGAGTGTTTTTGTGTATGTGTTATTTGGGTGGACCGACCTTTTAAACTCTTAATTTCCCCTTAAATTTCCACTTACATTTTATGAAACTGTAAGACAACATCCTCCTCTGTATCTGCTTGACACAACACCTCACTGGAGCTAAATGAGGTTCACACTCAGCGAAACATTCAAACACAAGATGCTGCATCATTACATCAAATGACACCACGTGATCATTTCATATAAATCTTCCTGTAATTCAGCTTTACACATCTGGAATCTTTGAAAAAATTGGATCCAATTTAAAAGGAAGTCGAAAGTCCATGACATCTACAATAAAACTTGAAACGTTTTGAACTTTATTGACAATAAAGTCAATAAAATCTCCATTGTTTTATAGCAGTGGTGTAATCAAAGTGTTATTGTGACAAAATATGTTGTTCCCCCTCAAGGTCAGCTTCTTCCTGCTCTCATTTTCAGTTTGACTCAAAATTGAAGCAAAATATCATCCTGAATTTAATGTGTTTTTTCCCTGGTTTACAGTTCGTCCAAATAACTTGATCAGTACTCATATTTTCCAGAAGTCACTGGTCGACCACTGGAGTGTTACCAGAAAATGTGTGTGTGTGTGTGTGTGTGTGTGTGTGTGTGTGTGTGTGTGTGTGTTGCGCATGGGTTGTGCGTAGGTGTTTCCAGTTAATGACTCACCACACAGGGAGGTGTGAGCCAGCTTAGTGATCTGAGACCGAAAAACTGTGAAAGAGAGAGAGAGAGAGACACAGACAGACAGACAGGTGGACAGATGGACAGATGGACAAGGCATGAGGCTCAGTCCTTACACATTTTGGACCAACCAAATTTTAGGAAAATAAAAATAAAAGTGGCCATTGGTACAACAAAAAGTGAACGTCAATGCTGTTTAGCACTGTAAGGCCAAAACTGAGTGGCAGATTATCTGAGCCACCAGAAACCGATAAACACATGGACTGAATACAGTTTGAGTAACCAGAATCTGGCTGGTATGACCAACACAAACAAATGTGGCAACCCAGAAAAAAACAGACTGTGTGTCAGCTCTGCCGATGAAGAAACACTTCCTGCTACCTTCAGTACCTTTTTAGAGCGGATATCACAAAGTGCTTCAGCATGACATACGTTGTCTTATTTTCATTATATTATTGTATGTATATTGTCACCTCTTAAAGCCTGCTTTGGAAATGTTTTACGGTTTTACATGTTTTATGGTCATGCCAATAAGGCAAATTGATTTGAGCGAGGACCGACGTGAGGCGGGGTTCTCCCAGTTTAACAGGAAGTCCGCGGGGCTCTCCCCTCATATTCAAATGCAAGAGTCTCTGGGGGTGATACAAAATCGACAACAAAGATTCTGTTTCTTCTCTCTTCCCCGACTATCACAAACCTCCACAGTTGTCTCCTCTCACAGACACCCTCAGACTGGAAACCGGATGTCAAATGTACCTGCTTCCTCATTCACTGAAATGGGGAAATACTTAAATGGAATTCCTGTAAAATTCAGCATGTGGATTTTCCACCACTAGAGGGGGTAAATGAGATGTTTTGACACCAGACAAAAGGCCTTTGTCTCGTGAAGAATGCAGCCCGTTCTCCTGCTTCTCCTTTGTGTGTGTGTGTGTGTGTGTGTGTGTGTGTGTGTGTGTGTGTTCTACGTGCGCAGCGTGATCACAGCAGGGTACATTCGCCTGTTGACAGCAAACACAAGCCCTTGTCCTTCACTGACTTCACTTTGTGTTTGTGATGTTCCCAGTGAAGAAGTTTTGTTCCTGCTTGGCACCAAACACTGAAATAATATCAAACAAACCACATGAGAAACATTCCACTGTGTCAGACTGTACTAAGACTAATTCAACCACAAAGCTGGCCTAAACCTGTCTGTCGGAGCGCTATGTCTCACAAGGTGGTGGCCCTCCTTCTGTCAGCCGAATGAACACGAAACACAAAGTCACAATGTACAGTACAGTAATCAGGCCGCGTTGTTGCACAGTCATCTGTGTGAGGAAGTGCTCTGCCAACTCCCCCGCAATTAAATGCCGTATAAATGTGGGGATTTAAATATAAGGCTGGTTTGTACAGAGAGTAGCGGTGCTGGGAAGTCATCTACTCATTATCGGGTTATAAACCAGTTAAACTTAAATGTGGCAAAGGTTAAACCTGACTATAGCTTAGGTTAGCAGATGACAAGATATGGCTAGGTGCGGCTGCAGCAGATACAGCACATGAAAGGTCAAAGGTCTTCATAAAACAGAATAACCTGCTCTTGTACGTGTACGCTGATCACAGTGCAAGATCAGAGAGACACAACTATTAGTTGCAGCGGTGGAAGAGGGTCTTTTACTTAAAGCTGCTGTAATAAACACTTTCATATCAACAACAGATCTGACTATATGTAATGTGAAAGAGGATTATCGCTCAGCTTTGCGGTTCCTCTCAGCTCTACGGAGCGTTTTAGCGTCTTTTAGCTCATTGTTTTGATTTTACAGTCGACAACTTACAATAAATGTACTGCTATATCTGTTTTCATACTTCTTGTGTATTGACTTCTGTTATTTCATCAAACTGACATCATTCTTCTGGTCACATCTGCTTTGTTGATCCTCGAAAAAGTCTAATAACTTCATAGACTGTTGGGTAGTTCAATGCATCATATGATATACACTAGTCCAATGTAAAATCTTTGCCTGCAAAGTAACTGCTAACTATAGCTGGTAGGTAAATGTACTGCAGTAAAATATACTACATATACCACAAGTATAAAGTAGCATTGCTGCAATGCTTGGATGAATGTAGTTTCTTTCCCTTACTGGTTCAGCTACTAATAGAACAGCATTGTTGCAGAGGGCCTGTATTGGTTTTAAGTGTACAGTCTGTTCTAACCACAGTCACAGTGTCACCGTGAGGTGTGGTCACACGTGTACAATCTGTTGCACCTGTGATGACACGAACAGCGTCGTCACTTTGAGGCGTGGCAGTCTTGACCAATAGGTTTCAGCTGATGCAATCAGGACGTCCTTTATGACGGCTAATTAAATGAAAAACTGCATTACGTGTTGCAGTAAGGTGTTTGTATACGAGCCTCCAGAACAGCTTCGGTGCTCCCGTCCTACATGTCTCTGAACTGAAGATATAAAACACCATTCTTCCAAAGTTATTACCCAAAGTTTGGTGTTTTGATGATGGAGGTGGAGAGCGCTGTCTGACGCATCACTTCAAAATCTCCCGTTGATGTTTATTTGGGTTGAGATCTGCTGTCTTTGAAGGCCACAGTGTTTCAGTCATCTTTAACAGTAAAAGGTTCACAACCATGGAAAGCTTGACGGCCTTGTCTCCCATTCTGATAGCGTTACCATGAAAGCACCATCAGAATAACACATACTGATCATGCAGATACTGTAGAAATGATGCTGCTGGGCTGGTTTGAGAGGTTTTGTTTCTGATACTTTCCTTTTCGTAGAGAAACTGTGATGAAGGTCGACACGACTAACTTTTTACAGCCACCTTTGATATATTTTTGGTGGAGCATCCCTTTTACATTTCAGTGGGTGAAGCCAAGCTGGAGTGTAAGAAAACAAAAATTATTTATTATTGCTGTTAAGATTGCTATCCCAGTATTTTGCCTCTGAACAGGATCTTCCAGACATAACGTAGTTCTTGTATTACTCAAGCAGCTGTGAACACATTAGTCCCTCTGGTAAGGGTGTGAGCCTGAAAAGTATCATGGAAGAACACACTCAGCTGGATGAGAAGGACATCTCAGACATGTTGAGGCAAATTAAGTTCTTGATGATGTCTCACTTTGTCCCCATTACCCCGTGTTTTACCGCATTACCGCATTACTGAGGAGCCTGTGTGATGTGTGGAGCATGATGTCACCATGGTGAAACAAATAAAGTTTGTTTTATGTATGAATCAGGTGTTTTAACTTACAGCTGCTGACTTGCTGTAGAGTGCCGAAACAATTCAGCCATATTAAGTATGACATGCAAAGTTCATACCAAGATGAGAAATCCACCATAAAGAAAACTTAAAACGTCACAATATTAAAACAAAAACGTTGCTCAATTTTCTTTCAGGTCTCCGATGAGAAAAAAAAATAGTTCTCACTTTTAGCATCAAATGGTATAAACCTACAAAGGATGCACTGGGACAATGTTATTGACTGAGGACACAAAAAAGCAAGTTCACGCCAGAAAACACAGAAAAGTGTGCTAACAGGATTGTGTGCTAGCTAACTTAGCCAGCCAGGACATGCTAGTGCTAGTCAGTCATAATAGCTCGCAGAGTTTCATTGACATTTTGTTCTCAGGATTTTACACTATTTTCATTCAATAAAGAGTTAATGAGGTTAGCTAGCTTACTAACTGTCATTAGCTTGGTCGCTAATGGGACAATACATTCACACGGTTCGTTCAAAAGACATATTTATACAATCAACTTCTTTCTACTACAATCTAGTCTACAGTCTACAATCCATGCATCTTTTGTGGAGCATGTTTCTACTCAGCTAGTACATTAGCTTCCTCCATTGGACTCTCGGGCTCTCCACTCCGCAAATTTGTGTGTCAAAGTTAAACAAAGTCAGCCTCAATGCGAAAGAGTCACGTGGATTTACCCCACCCCCAAGAGCAAATCCACTGGTCGCTGATTCCATTCAAATGAACTTATTTCACTGCAAAATTTCACTGTTTTAAATGTTGGTGTGAACGGAGCGTTACTGCTGTCCAACCAGCTGGACGCAAGTATAATGAATAAAGTCTAAGTCTAAGTGGAAACTGTTTCAAATTAATGGAAATCATGTGACATGGCTTTAATGGATAACCAGCATGAAGCGTGTTAACCAACCCAGCTGGTTTTCGATGTTTTATGCCAAACAAAGTTGTGATTATCATTTCAGCTTTAACAGAGACGTTTACTGAAAACTACTCAATCCACTACAGCTGTAGTCCTCAACAACAAGAGCTGTGGGTTTCAGAAATATGTGTATAAATATGGTGAACCTAGGATAGCGGTTCAAAATATTTCCTCCAGACTCACATGAGAACATGCAGAAAAGTGTCTTTTTGTAAAAGAGACAATGTTCAAAACACAAACACATCTTTCTTATCCAAGTGCTGAGTCCAAAAAAAACTGTAATTGTGATTTCTGCCTCTCACAGATTGTTGAACGCTCCATTTAAAATGTTTATCTCATTACATTAGAACAACGTTCCAAGTGCAAATTATACTTCTAATGTAATGAAACAGACATTTTAAATGGAGCATGTTCAGATGGAAACATCAGCTAGATCACAACGCTCATCAGAGTTATAAGAATAGACAACATTATCTCTGTCTGCATGCAGCCATTCTTATGGTTAGTTTTATAGTTTATAGTTTGCAGATGGGACTTGGTGCAGTCAGAGGACATTTCAGTTTGGTCTAAGTGCTTGTTGTGGCACTGGGACTTGATAAAGTTGAATGAGTGAAAAGCTGAATGGAGCCAGACAGGGGAGGCATGCGTGGCGTTCACGGTCACGTGGTGGATCGCGTTTCCTTTGTCTCTGAACCCCACGGCCTGCTTTGTCTGAACGAAGGGATCCGATTTCCCCTCGTCTTTGATGTCTCCTCCTCCCACGCTTCCACGCCTCCTCTCTTGAGCCCCTATTCCCCCTCCTCCCCCCATTCAAACCCACTTGCCCTCCTACACAGTCACACACACATACACACACACACACAAGCACTTGGTCTTGCCTTCTGCTTACGGGAAACCCGACACAAGGCTGCATTTGGAGGTGAATGCACGGCCATGAGCCTGAATACCTCGTCGAATGACTGCATGTGGAAAACGTTCAGGATAAAATTGGCTAAACCAATACTGAAGATGACATCAGCTTTATGTTCAAAAAAGAACATATATTTTTAAGGAGCAGAAAGAGTACTGAACACATACTACTGAAGTACAAGTACTGTAAATTAATGATAAATTAAGTACAAGCGACATTACTTGTGTTGAAAACGATGCAAGTACAATAGAATAAAAGGGCCCACGTTGCATTTTGACCATGACTTATTGTTGAATGCACTTTGATGTAGGAGTTAATAATATTTCGTTCTCAGTATACTCAGAAATGATAATAAACAATCTTGAATTCCCAACCAGTCCTTCTCCAATTTTGGTAGTGCTGAACTGAAGGTCATTCCTTGAATGACCCTCATTTCAAACTAGAACACAGATTGCCATATAAGGGAAAAGAGGTTCAGAGGATGAATCCACGGCACATACAAGGAGAATTACTCATTTTAGGATTTAATCAATGTACATTATTTGTAGAAACAAATGAAATACTTATCAGTTGCCGCTTCGTTAGTGGTGATGCTTACCTCGGCTCTTTCACAACCATTGTACACACTCAGTATGTGTAAAACATCGAGGCCATTGTGCGAGTTCATGGAAAGTGCCTTGACTAAATAAAATAGGCAAAGAGTCCCTGTCTTTTTTTTACTTTTTACCTCCCACTGTTTAGGACTAAACAGGGGTCCCAGTACTATGAACAGTTACTTGAATACGAACATGTAATATATGTATCAATAGAAAAAAACATTTTATCTTTTCAGCCATTTTCAAAAACACCCTGCAGTAAAAATAATCCAGATACAATGCACGACAACGTGCACAACTGAAACCCAGAGAATACGGTTTCCTCCTACCTTTAAAGTGGTAGGAGGAAACCGTGTGTGTGGTAGGTGTCCTGATATAAGCCCAGCTAACAGCGTGGATCTATGGATCAATGTTGGTCCATGAAATTTTGTACAAAGACTCATGGTTCCCAGAGGATGAATCCTAGGGATTTAGGTCATTGACGTGGTTGTTAGTCATATGTCTCAACAACTATTGGATGGATTGCCTTGTTCCCCTCAATATGAACTGTAATACCTTTGATCCGTTAAGTTTTTCCCCCCGGCACCATCATCAGGTTAATCAAACTGTACTACATGTGGACATTGTTATTGTGAGCATGTTAGCATGATGACATTAGCATTCAGCTCAATACACTGCTGTGACCAAGAGTCACTAGCATGGCTGTCGACTCTTGTGAACATGTTGGGAATATTGTCTCGGATATATCCATCAATTCCAGATATCCATTAGTTGAGAAAGGTAAACATTGTGCACAGTAAAGAGTTTTTGGTGTCATAATACCACCCTTAAAAGACTGAATCCTACGTATTGGATATAAACTAGTCAAACTGGTGGTACTGACACGCATTCTGCTAACCCCTCACCACATATTAATATGCTACATGATGCTCCAAAGTCTAGGCTTGAAACCAAAACTAAACAAGCCATCAGTCTTCAGTCGCCTTCACGCTGCAATTTTGCAAAGCATAATATTTACATTCAGCATGTGACCTAAATTTCCATATGGCCCGTCTATGGGGGGGATAATCCATCTTAACGATCGCTGGCCATCTCCATCTAATTTATGCCTCAAAACAACATGTGGTATGTAAAGCATCCCTTTGATTGCATTGTTGTGGGGGCTTGTGCTGTCAGAGATGGTGGGCCCCCCCCCCCCCGCCTGTTGGGGTCCGCCAGCCAGACTGCCAGGTCAGGGGGGCCTCTTCCCGCACACAGCCGTTTGTTTCGCTATTAAGGCAGCGTCCTTCCTGCAGCCGGGCTGATGTCAGGGCCGAGGAATGTGGAAAACAGAGCACACTGGGGGGCCTTGTTCTCCCACCGTGAATGGTCCTTGGGCAGGAATCCAAGCCGCATGCCACACACACAGCCTGAGACGGAGCGAGGGGGCGGGGAGGGAGGACAGTGGAGGACCGAGGACTGAGAAAACAGACTCTCTGGCAACCTGCGAGTCGTTTGACGTAATACGGACGTGGTTTAACGGATGATATGAGGTGATAAGGTCACAAAAGTGATGAAATGTAATGAAGCGGTTGCAAAAATATGACGTTTAACTGAATGTAAATTTGAACTTCACAAAGTTTCTCAGAGGCAGACTCATTCTCGAAAGAAGGATTTCGAGTTAAACGTCAGGAAGAGGACCAATCATAATGATGGAATGTGCGACCTGCTGTGTATAAGCTCAATGATTGTCAGAGTTCAACCACTTTCAGACAGGTGGGGAGGATCAGGTGCAAACGATTACAACAAATCAAACACTGTCTGAGAAACAGGGAACACAGAGCAGAGTTTAAAGGAAAGTGTGTGGCAAAGCATAGACTTGGATATTATTTATTTATTTATTTATTTTATCTTTTTCGTATTAAAAAATGGATTAAACACACAAGTGAGCCTGGTCATACTTCTATGCTAGCCTCTGTGCTAGCTTTAGCACTCGGTACTTTGAACTTGGAGGCTATACTTGGCTAATTTGCTAAGCTAGTTTGGGAAATACACATTGCTTTCTTGCTGAGCGTTAGATGAGAAGAACTAGAGATCAAACAAACAATACAACATGTTCGTTGTTGGAAAGCGTATTTTTGAACTTTGGGCAGAACCAGGCTAGCTAATTCAGGCAATGCTAAACTAGGCTAATCATCTTCTGGTTCCAAATCCGTACTCACCAGACAGACATGATAGTACTATCCATCTTCTCATCTTCTATCTTATTCCTTAAATGGAAGAGTGTCTTTACAAGTAACATGACGAAAATCAGTGGATTATTTAATTTCAAGCCTGCAGACAGCAACATGATTATCTTGCAGATCAGATCATCATTATTCAAACCTACCGATAGAGCTAATGTTACAAAACTACATCTCAAAAACAATTGCAATACTGTCATGTCAACACACAAAAGGGTTGGGTTTTACCCCCTTTATCTTTTCTCAATAGACTTCTGCATTTTGACGAATAGGTAGATGCACTGGTTAGGGGTCTCCAGTCCTGCTTTAAACAGGTTGGTCTTCTTATTTATCCAACAGACTGTCTTTATCCACTGTCTTGCTCTTCCAGATTTTGTACTTGGTCCCGTTCTTTTCTCCTGTTATACACTCCCATTCAGCCACATTATTACCTCAGTAACTGCCTCCTGTACATAAAATCCTGGATCGCTAAGAATGTTTTCCCACTTACAGAGCAACTTAACAGCTGAATGTTTTGTTTTTTCCCAACAGTCACACCATGGTAGTTGGCAGTATTCGTCTTGTGTGATTTCTATGTATATTATTTCAACATTTTTCAAAACAGAATTACCTGCAAACAGAAATGGAAAATACCACCAAGACAAGACAAACTGATTGTTATAAAAGGGTTACAGTAACTGAAGAAAAGGGGACTTTTTCCAGTGGATAACGCATGGTACATGCCAGATCAAACAAAGCAGATTGATTCAGAACAGGAAGAGACAGGAAAGATGAAAGCGAAAGGAGGGGACTGGGTCTTGATCCAAATTCAAATCATGCAAATGTCAGTAAATGCTTAGGAGAGCCCTGCGGGGGATGTACCAAAGCAGAAGTCAAACACATCTTGTTATGATTCCTGCAAACAAATGAGAGTTTTCTAAAGAAATAAGGAAAGATGAAAGAAAGAAAGAAGGGTAAAGAAGATAAGGCATGTAGATAGATTAAAGCCGTCAAAACAGACATTACAGAGGCTGCCGAGCAAAGAACTTGAGTGGTAGAAACATGATGATATCACTTCATGAAAAAAACAACTAAAACAAACATACAATTAACATACAGGTGACTAAAGCCGAAGGAGAGTCACGTTTTAGTCACACCTGGCAACCAGAATAATCCAGAATAAAAAGCATGATGTCTTCCTCCGCAAATAGAATATACATTTCTTCGGGGGTGTTGTGTTTTTGTCATCTAATCAAACAGACTCAGACACACATCCTCCTGTCTGGGACAAAATGTTCACATGAATTACACACTGATGAGGCACAATGTCCTCACCCAGTCTTGACGTGTCCCATGAATGTCCACTGCATTCCTGAAAAACAGTGTCACCAAACATCTCAGTGCTTCTCTAGATGTCCTCAACCTCTCGCCTGATACACCAACAGAGGATGTCTGAGACTGATGTACTGATGTTTGAGCTTTAATTGTTTTAATTGTTTAAAACTGTCTTGAAATACATCAGATTTAAAATCCCTTGTTTCCTGTTAGTGCTCTTGAAAACAGAACTTATACTACAGTTTTAGTGCCGAGGGGATCAGCCAGTTTGTCAACTGACAGAAAATGCTACGGTTTGACAACAGCTAATGTTAGCTGTTATCTCTGAAATGCAGCGAAGTAGAAGTATAAAAATGCATATAATGTAAATGGAGTAAAGTACAAGTACCTCAAAATTGTACTTAATTACAGTACTTGAGTAAAAGTGTTTAATGACTTTCCAGACCTGGTGAGTGAAAACAGCAGGGCAGCAGAGAGGTGAGTGTGACATGACTCTGTTGTTGTACTGATGGAAATAAATCTGTGGAAATGTACATTATACTGAATTTATCAAGACAACAAACAGTTAAACATGGAGGACATGTTGAGTCGAACGGGAGCAGATGAGAAAACAGGGGCACTAAAAGTCTAAAATATGATTATAATGATATCTTGTACATGAACTATAAAATATAAAAAGAAGGAAAATGACAAATAAAGGCCTAGTTCTCTCTGCGGTTGTGGTAAATAAAGGCACTACCCACAGATTTAGAATTTGCATAATATAAATAGGAAACCATGGGTTCGTGTTGAATATAACACACCCTGACTGAATGTGACTTTGCTGAGGTGCGTTTAAAACCTATAAGACATACAGGGGGCCTATATATCTGTAATGATGCTGATTGGCTGAGGCAGTGTGTCATGTGAAAATACCCAGCAGCACTTCTTCAGATCTTCTTGCCATGCTCTTGCTGTGGTGTGTCATCAGTACAGCTTGGAGTCGGGCCAGCTTCTGACCTCCTTCACTCTCATGAACCTCCCATGTTATTGTAAGGCTCAGTCACGTCTCAGGAGATTACATACCCCTCTTATGTAAGGCACAGCAAGTCTGGACATGCACTTTTAACCAGTTATTTCAGCCCAGTGCAGGAATCTTCCTCGCTGCTGCAGTTCAGAACAAGATGTTCCCAACTACTGATGCAGCATTAATGTGGAATGTCAGGCAGCATCAAAACAACCTGCAGTTCTGCACGTCTCTTCCCATGACTTACACACAGGAGGTTATACTGTAAAGTTAAAGTAAGACAGGCCAAATGCAGCAGTTTTACCTTAAAATTGTTCCTGAATAATGGAATTTCCTGGAGCTTCTGCACAGATTTTTTTAAATAATGCAAGGAAATAGTTATTATAACTACATTTGTGGCCATGTTAGCAGCATGGCTCCAGGGATGGCAATGTCTGTCCGTTGGTCGATCTGATAACCAAAAACTTTGGTTCAGATATTCATGGTCGCCAGAGGATGAATCCTAATGCATTTGGTGATTCTTGACTTTTCCTCTAACACCACCATGAGGTTGACTTTTGTGGTCATATGTCTCAACAAATATTGGATGGATTGCCATGAAATGTGGTACACACATTCATGTTCCCCCTCAATTATAACAACTTTGGTTCATCTAGCGCCATCATCAGGTCAAAATTTAAACAATACTTTTGTTTATGACCAAAATACCTGAAAAACGAATGACATCAGCCTCAGCTGTACTTTATGTTTAGTGCTAATTAGCAAATGCTACCATGCTGACATGTTAAACTCAGACGGTCATCATGGTAATGAATTACGCCGCCTTAACGTCAACTAACATGGTGATGTTAGCTTAAAGCACTCGATAGCCTCACAGACCTGCTAGCATGACTGTAGCCTCTTAGTCTTGTTTAGTTTTTGGAACCTTTTGTTGCTTCTTCTTCTTCTTCTTCTTACACTTGCTGAAGTGTTTTTTTACTTCCTCTGCTGCCTTTTTTTCTACAATGCTTTTAACAGATGTCATTTTATCACTTTGCCCTACATGCAGTGGCAGGAAGTATCACAAAGTTCACCTTGTCGTATCTTCATCAGCTGGTGGCACCATCGGCCTCCTGCAGGACACCTCATCACAGACAATAGAGCCCCGTAGGGTGTCTAACACTGTTCATGTAGATAACAAAGTAGGCCAACGCTGTTTTAAAAGGCTTACACCATCACAGACATTCTCTTTTCACTTAAATGATGCAATGCTCTATTATACACAGCTTACAGTCTGAAATGTCTACTGTTAAAACGCATATAAGCACCACTTAAGGGTACGTCAGGTCTGCAGGCTTTGTGATTGGTTGATGCAACAGGAGAGCTCTTCAGTGGTTGGGGGGGGGGAAAACAGTCTTTATTTCACTGAAATCCAACACAGAAATCCCCTCCATAATCCAGCAGACTCCCCAGAGACATCCAACAACTGTAGCGAGGAAAAAAAAACATGCCCGCCCACAGGCTTTTGGTTCTATTGAAAGCATTTGAGGCAACAGAAAAAGCTTTTGGACAACATGTCTGGTTCCAAAATCATAGCTTGAGGATGTAGGGAGGGATTTAAAAGAGGTGAACGTTTGTAACAAGTGCAAAACAACATGCTGGTGGATGGTGTCGGCATTAAACCCTATTTGCATTTCTATAGATACATCCATGAGAACAAAGAGCTGAAGAGTTTCCTTCCAAAATGAGACATCCACCCACACGGATGTGAAATTAAAGGCACAAATCTGCGAACCAAATGTGGTGAAATCTTTTTCATATAATTTAAGTATCATTTAACTTTTTGATTGATTTTTCTGTTTATTCAAGTAAAGTAAATACTTATCAGTCTTCTAAATTTCGAGCAGTGAACTACAGAAATGTTTCAGAAGGAAAAACATTCTGGAATGAAACCCTTAACTTTTCACATTAGGTTCAGGATAATAATACAATCATAAAATACTTTGTAAAGTGCAAACAGCAAAACATTTCCAGAGATACAGCTGTGTAAAAGCTTATTTTTTTGTCTTTGTAATCAGTAAACAACACAGGGAAGTTGGGATCATGATTTTCCCTTGAATTTACATTGTCAGTATATATTATATATAAAGAACATATGGTCTTATAGAGGGTTTGTCCATGTGTTCAGTAGGACACACTCATTTAGAGAATAATGTGAGATTTGCATTCAGAAGAAGCAAATCTCACATTACAAAAATAGTGCAATACAATTCTATACACAAAGGAACAAAGTAAGGAGGATCATTAAAGCCAAATAATAAAAAAAAAAAGATTACTTTCCCAATTCTGATGAAAAAACTGAGGAATAAATTGAGAATAAATTAAGAACTCTGACTTCAGTCAATAACATAGTTAATTTATTCCAAGAAAAAAAATATAAACTAAAATTAAAAAGGAAAGCAGGATGAATTTAAAAATATTCTTATGGTACATTAATTCTGAATTTTTAGGGGAAAAAGTAAAAATTTCTATGAAGTAAGTCTGAAGAAAAGTAAATAATTCAAGTCAGGAATTCTGATATCAAAATCTCAGATTATCAATTAAAATCATTAAAATAAAATTGGGAGTAAAACATCGGTGAGACCTAGAGATTAACAAAATTCACCATGGAAAGTCTTGTGAGGAAAGTGAGTGAGCACTATTCTTCTCTCCTTCCTACTTAGACTGGTCGGACCGAGCCACGCACCGAGTTTCCGTTTTAAGTGCGAAGGTTTTGAGAAATCTGTCTCTAAAACTTCTACTGCCACCAGACAGAAGTTAGTGGAGTTTCATTTTTGCAGTTCAAAGCGTCCAAAAATGATCAACTCTACAAACATCAACTGGGTTATTGAGGATTATTGTCAAATTTCATGATTTTGTCAAATTTCTGTAAAAACAAGATGCTGTTCAATGCTTTTAAATGTCATTTTTCAATACATTTTCCATTGTTTTGGGGTTAGAACGGGGTTGGAGGCAGAAATCTCAGAGACAGAAATCTCAAACCTAAGAAATAAAACCAAAACATTTTGCATAGTTTGATACCAGTAAAGGTGAGAAAATGTCTTTTTTATAATTTGTGTGAACTGAACCTTCAACCACATATGATCACAACAGAGGTGCTCAGTGCACAGTTGGGGAGAATGTAGGTAACTGAATAATTAAAAAGTTAAAAAGTGATCCTAAAGTGCAAGGTAACAAAAATAAATGGGATAAGGTACTTGAGGGAAGGGCTTCGTTCCAAATCACAGTGTTCAATCAGATGGTGATGGAAGACGCAGTAGATGATGGCGCTGTAGAACAGGATGTGTATTGTGTATTTGTGTATTGAGTTTTTTAGGCTGATGAACTTCCTTCCAGGTAAAGACTTCTTGCAAGTGGAGAGTGTCGAAGGTCATTGGTTCTCACATGACATCACAGCAACTGCAAAAGTCAGAAAACAGCTATTAAACAGTAAACATTATTACGTCCTTCCTAATACTGTAAACCCAACAGTCAGCATCCATCAAGCAGAACACCAGAACTCTGGTTTCATTGCTTAAATGCACGATGCAAATGCAAGTTGCCTATTGACTGGTTGGCAAATTGTGTGAAACTTCAAGTGTGCCTTATTATTTTATCTGTCTAGTGAGCTGTTTTAGTAAGAACCTGATCGTGCATTTTAGGCCTCACTAATCTTTATTATCTGATTTGTTTTTAAAACAGTAAAAAATAAATGTTTGACCAACCACTGTGACCACATTGATAAGATGTTTACTGTGTTTTCATTTAAAATATTGGCTCCTATTTGGTGCAACCATGCTAAAAAAAAAAACTCCCTCTGCTGCCAATCAGATATCAAGCTGATCAGGCCTGTAAACATCCGGGTCTGAAGCACCAACCCTGACAGTCGACACTTCTCGCAGTATGTAAAATACACTTTTGTTTTGTCAGCTTCTCAGAATGCAGTGGGTGTGCTGCACACACATGACTGTAAATCAACAGTGATCACTGCTTCACTGTTTAATCTGTTCTTGTCTTTACGGCTTTGCGGATAGATTGCACCACAGCCAAATTGCACTTGGCGTGGTCGTGTTTGAGATGTTCTTCCAACGATTGCACTAAGGGTGTGTGCAGAAAGGTGTGTGTGCAGCAATCTGGTTGGTATGAAGAACTGATCGAAACAATATGCTTAGAAAAACTGAACGACGAGCAATGAAAACAAACACAGACAAACAAACATTGCATTTCCTAAAAAACACCAGGAGTTGACATTTCCAAGCATGAATGCGCATACAAGTTCACATGCAGTATGAAGCACACACTTGATTTTACTTCAATCAATGCAGCTTACACACCTTGACAGGTGAGTCTCATTCCTCATGCATGTAATGCACTTCGTGGAACAAAATGCATGTGAAATTCAGTGAAATTACCTGCGTCCAGTTCAATAACTTTTATGCTCAGTGTGCCTACCTGAGGGTACAATACCATGCATGTTCGAATCCCTCACCAGATAAGACAACATGACAACATTCATTCTGGAGATACATAAAGGGCGTGAACCCATGTGTCGTCTGCTCTGCGGCTGTGTGAGCACTGTCTGCAACAATGCAGGAGTTGCCATTGCCCTCCGACACTGTAGAGGGCGCTGTGGACAAATCTACAACGCTGGCGAAGAAGAAACTAGGCCCTCCGCACACTGACAGTGGCTGTGTGTTGCCGTTGTACAGCGTGTGTGTTGTTTTCCTGATTGCCAGCGTGTTTTGGCAGGAGAACAAAGTGTTAGCGAGTGGACCAATGAGACAATCATCAACAATGCCTTTGACATGACTGCAGACCGCAATGACGGTAAATGTCGGTCTTTCCTCCACTTTGGTCTGGACTGAAATATCTCAACAAATATTAGATGGATTGCCATGAAATTTGGTGCAGATCACTATGGTGACCCCTGACTTTTCTTGTGGTTTTGAGTGAACTGTTTTAACATGATTGGATAGATTGCCATTATATTTGATTCAGACATTCACAACTCCCTCAGGATGAATTATAATAACTGGTGATCACATATCATCAACATTTCTATTCGTCCAATACTTTCATGACCAAATACTGGATGGTGAAAATGCTAAACATAATACCTGCTAAACACCATTTTGTTACAATTGTCATTGTGAGCATGTTAGTATGCTAATGTTAGCATTTAGCTCGCAGAGCTGTTAGTGTGGCTGCAGACTCTTTGCTTAGTCTTGTTGCTGTTTTCCCCAAAATAGACTGCACTGCAGCTTTGCCCTGTGTGGTTCATATCAAGCTATCAGGTTGATCTGCCAGTCTCTTATGTGCAACAGCCTCTGACCAGGTGCTGCTCACTCACTGCTGAGCCGCTTTGTGACCAACAATAGACTGTATCTGCTCCTGTGGGCTAAAAGTGAGTCAAAAAAATGTCAGGCAGAAGCAGAAGAACTGCAAGAGCCTTCCCCGTCTAAATATAAGTTAAAGGGATATGACATGACAGCCAATAATTCACACAAGTGGTCTTTAACTTGTTGTGCAATCCCAATTACTCATGATGCGAGCCTTTTATTTAGAGTGCATGTTGTCACCCAGCTTTCCAGAGCCTTGATCCTCTCAGCTGTTGGGCTCTGCTGCAGAGACAGCTGCAGTGACACAACAGGGGAGTTGAGGGGAGAAAAGAACCTCCTTCTTACAAACCATATTCATCATAGTGAGTATGGACCAGAGGAATCGTGATTATTTTCTTTGGAAAGACTCAAAAAGGTCCTAATATGATTTTATACACAAATTAGAAACATTTAGAAATGATGATGTACTCAGAGTGGTTCATTTTTAATATCGATAGCCGTGTTTTCGGGTTGTCCGTCCAGCCGTCCTATTCTTTCCGGAACGCCTTGAGGGAATTTCTTCAAATTTGGCACAAACATCCACTTGGACGCAATGATGAACTGATTCGAATTTGGAGGTCAAAGGTCAAGGTCACTGTGATCTCACGAAACGCGTTTTTGCCTTGAATACGTATTGCTTTGCACACTTTGTGTCTTTGCATCTTTAACTCTTCAGGTCAGGCCAATTTTTGGAGAGGAACTGGTCCTAATTTACATTTCAAATGTCCCACGAATCCTTAAATGTAACTTATTTCAGCGATGACCCAGGCCAGGGACTGTGCTGGAGATTTTGGGATTGCGGTGATGCTTAATGATGATGGTGGCCCAATCTTGGGGAAATCTCCTGACAAACAGGAAGTGTGTGATAAGTTGTGGTAAGTTTTAATATTTTTCCTGCTACAACGTTTCGATTTCATCTGATGATTTCATAATGATAGCATAGCGTAGCTCCTTTATCCCTCCCTTCCTTTATTTTTCTTTTATTCAATTGATTTTGACTTACAGGAAGAGACACACCTCTGATAATAACAAGCCCTGACACAGCCAAGTTATTCAGTCCACAGCTGCAGCATTCTCAGTTGCATTCAGTCAAATTTATCAGTAAACCGAGGTCAGGATAGGGCACCGATTTCATCTTGGTTGCACTTTTCTGTGCACAGTTTTTTTTAACTGACGGCAACATTTAGGTACTTTCCACTCACGCCGACAAAACACCAGCTGATATGGGCCACTAACCAGCCAGGCCCTCCGCCCCGACGCTTTCTGTAGCGCTTAAACCGAAACATCTTTCTCAGCCCAACAGACTCAAATACAGTGTAGTGCTGCCCTGTTTCATCTTTAAACTGATATATTATTTGAATTATGCCTGTTTTAAAGATGTATACATTTATAAAGGCAGACATCAAGTATGTGCATGTATCATTAATTAACTGTCATGTGTTTGAGCCAAGTTTGTATTTGTATTTAAAACAAACTTAACACATACTTGACGTCTGCCTTGATAAATGTATACATCTTTAAAACAGGCATAATTCAAACAATATTCCTGGAGTCTGCTTTTTGCTGATGATGTAGCTCTCTTAGCTTCATTGAAATACATACATTGGAGTTGTATCAGTGGAATCAACACGTCCAAGTCTGGCTGCTGCCCCAATTTAAGGAGTTCAGAAATCTTGGGGTCTTGCAAAAGATTCCTCACAGCGCAAAATGTACCAACATTTCAGAATAGTCAATAGCCGCTCCGCTGTATCAGCTTCCTAAATATGATTTATCTCCTGTTGAAACAGGATGTTGGGGTGGGACATGAAACAGTTAGGGATCAATACTGCGAGAAAAACCAATGGGTTATTGGTTATGGAGACAGAGTTTGGTTTCTCTCTCTCACAGACAGAAAGAAAGAAGATTGTTGAAACATTTGTGATGGCTTCATCGGTTAGACTGTGAAGTTGCACCCACAAGTGTAGCCTGAAGTCACCATGATGCACTGTTTCCCAAGGCCACGTCAGCAGTGAGGCAAGTGTTGTTCCGAACTGTTGTGGTTAATGAGTTAACTTTAAAGGCGAAACTTTCTTGACTCAGTTTGCGTTGTACCCCTCGATAAAATGGAATAATTTTAAAATATGTATAAAACCAAGGCTGTGAAAGTTTAAAATACCAAACAAAGTACTGAAAGGCTTTGAAAACCAATGTTTCCATCAGCTGGTTACTCTGAGCTACATGAACACAATCTTCTAAGTGGAAACAGTTTGTTATTTCACAAGAGATTTCTCTGTTTATGTGTCCTTTCATGCTTTTTATGCTGGTTCAGCGTTGGCGTCCACCAATCAGAGTGTAACAACATTTTAATGAATATGTGATGGCGGTTGTTTCCCATTGTTGCCATTGTCAGGCAAGTCTGATCAAACCACATCCACACAGTCCAGATGAAGCAGATTGAAGTAGCAGAAGTTTGTATTCAATAAAATGATAACTTTGTTCCAAACTTTAACAGTGAATGTTGCTTACTCAGCAATGAATATCAATAATAGTATAATAATATTTCTTCTTCTTTCTTTAAAGAACTGCTTGATGATTCCAAACCAAGTTTTCAACGTTGTTTAAATGTAAGATTGAAAATGGAAAGTCTGCAGTTTCCTAAATGAAATACACAAAGTAAGTAAAGTATAGGTCATTAGTCATTAATATTAATATGATATTATACATCATATCTATTTTATTATTTATTTTATTGAATATTTATGCCATCGGGCCCAATCTATTTGCATATTCCCTTTGTACAACTTTTATATCGCTTGTTTTCTGACGGTTGACTGCATGAATGTCAGAATGAACTGATAGAGCCGAGAACCAACGTTGAAAGACGAGCCACTTCCTTAAATTTGAGCACTAAGACTCCAGCATGGACTGAGACTGTGGGAAATGTGGGTTCTACAAAGTGAGAATTCCTCTTGGCTAAGTTCCCACTACTGTTGTTACCAATCTCACACACACACGGCATGGTGGCGCAGTGGTTAGCACTGTCGCACGGGAGGTAAAGCTGGTTAGAGCGGTTCGGGGGTTCGATCCCGATCGTGTCGAAGTGTCCTTGAGAGCTCCCAATGGAGACCAACACCTTGCATGGCAGTACTTTTGGTGCTGCAGTAAAATGTTCTCTGTGACTGATATATAGTTTGAACTACTTTACTGTACAATACAGTTTGATAGTTTAGTCCAGTGGTTCCCAACCTATGGGCTGGGCCCCTCCAAAGGGTCACAAACTAAATGACTATATGTTGTTAGTTACAGTCCACCACTGCATATTTGCATCAATGCAATCAACAACCCTGACTTCTTTAGTAAACATCTGAAGGTGAAGTTAATCCTGGAAGTCAACACCTCCTATGTGCTGGCTGGTGTGTGTAATGTGTTCTCTCTTTGAACTGCAGTTTGCCTTCACAGCCAGCAGACTTTGTTTATCTCAGCAATGCTGACTTGCTTATGAGGTTTGTTTTCCAGAGAAATTCGTGGGAATATGCCTGACTGGAGCTCCGCAGTAAACCAGCTGTTGCCTCACTTTACACACCAGTTACTACCCACACACACACACACACACACATCTTCCTGTACCCAAAACAAAAACTGGAAAAACCAAACTCTGGGTGACTCTAATGAGGAGAGCAGGTTGGATCTTGACTTGAGAGACGCTAACGGCAGTTGCATTGCCAGCTGCTGGTTGGTTGGCTTTCAATTGTCTTTCTCAGGGCAGCGTTTCAAAGTCTACCTTGCTATTCAAAGCAGAGACAAAGGCCAAGGCTGAAAAGCTTTAATGAATCGCAGCTGAAGTAAAAGCTCTTGCCGTTCCTGTTTAACCATGCAGGTCTCATATAGCCTCCAAACAAACACACAATCCCCCTTTTACATCATAACCTGGAAATCCAACAGCAGTCGTACACACCCTCAATCATATATAGGAGTTATATTAGTACGCAATGTTCCCTGGACTTCTTCCTTTCCCTGGCTCTCTGTGCCGTCGCCTGCCTGTATTCAAATCATCATTCCTCTCATTCCTCAGCCACAAACTGCTCCCCTCCCTGTTCTCTATGTCAAAGTTTAGCAGCTCGATTAGGGAACTACTGTACAAAAATGCAAAAATACAGCGAGAAAAGGGCAAAAAAAAGCTGCTGAAACAGAGGCAATGAAAGGGGGAGCTGTGGGCTGACGCGCGTTTACAGGTATATGACTTTACCAAAGACAAGCCAGCTCTTGTGAGTTGGCTTTCAAATGCATCACAGAGTAAATTTGCTTTAGGAGGAAGCAAACACAGTCAGCTGATAGAGGAGCTGGGGGGAAAAAAAAGACACAGAGAGAGCAAACAGTCCCTGACTAAGCGGCTGACTGCTGTAAACGACATCCAGGTTTAACAAGCCGTCATCTGACTGTGGCCCAAGGTTTGTGCTGTCATGGGCTCGGAGAAGCAGATGACCATGACAATAGGGAGTAAAGGTTCAGAAAACGGGAAGAGAAACAATAATGGGCCGTTAAATTCATTCATTTTTGTTCCTAGCGTCCAAATGACATCACAGCAGGAACAAGGAAGAGAAATGAAACCGATGAGATGAGTCAGAATGAACCAGGTTAGCTTTGCTTAGACAGATGGAACATGAAGACCTCAAACACCAGAAAAGACAGATTGCACTATGAGAATGCATAAACTCCATTTCCTGTTTAAACTGGGTGTCCGGTGCGTGATTCAAACGGATTCTCGGTTGGCTTATCTGATGTACTGAGCGGAGGGGGTGGAAAGTCTGGACAAAGTTCAATGGGTGTCATTGAACTTTCCAGCTGGATAACGTGACTAAAGATTGAGGAATTTAAATTACTGTAAGTGGGTTTGATTTCACATGGACACCTCCTGACTCGCCCTAAACCAAGCTGAATCATGAGCTTGCCTTTAAAGTTGTACTTTACCAAAAACACAGTTCAGTCCCTGTGGGCTTGAAAGATGGCTTTCAAAATGTTTGTAGTTGGCTTCTTTGTGGAGGACGAAGACTGTGTTGAAATTGAAATTCATTCATTCACAATAACAATTCATTTCAAAGGTTTTCACTGTGGAATAAAAGTCCAAAACGTTTCAAGCCTCTCTCTGCACTATTGGTCAGATCTGCTCTGTCCTCATTGGCTGCTTTTGCTTCTCTTCAACGCGCTGAACTTAAATGTTTTCCTTTTTGTTTGTGTGTTTTATGTATTTTGTGGGCATTTATTCCCTATTCCCTATAAACTGAACCTTGTGAATGAAAATGTGATCAGGTGGTAACGCCTCAATAGCCTCTGAGTCTAATGTTTTGCTTACAGAGAAGACTGTTTACAATAGAAATTTAGACCAATCAGTGAGCCGGAGGTGAAGGAGCCGGAGGTGATGCACGTGCCTGCTAGCAGCCTTGGAAGGGTCATGCATTTGGGTCGAGACAAAAGCAGATCTCTAGATCAGAATTTATCCTTATTTTGATCAAAATATGACAGTTCTATAACTTTTGCATCCAACAATTGCAAGTACTCTTTCATCTGTGTATTTTGACACCTTCTGCTCAAAAGGAATGTATAATAATACAGACAAAAGTCAATTTATTTTCCATTTACACAATCTTAACTGTGTATGGTTCACTTGTGCCTGTAGTTTTGTTTTCCTGCCATTTACTAAACAACAGAGTGAGGATAAAGTACAGATCAACAGGACTATTTAGATGCGATTTATGCATAATCAATCAAAGAAAATGTAAGCATAAGATACAGATGTCTTCACATTTCCGAAAGTCCAAAACTGAGAAGAGAAACAGTGGCAGCAAGATGCTCCAGAAATTAACAACTGTGGTTGAAAATGAGATGAAACTTTTATTCTGACGTCTTGTTATTGAACTGTTGTTGCTGCTGTGGGAATACAAGCAAAACGAAAGAAGCAGAATCCTCTGTTCTACATGAAGGAACTAAAACTAAACTTTAACAGCCATTTTTAAGTCTAAAGTCTGGAGGGGCCGAGTGTATCGTATTAAAAAGATTTATTTTGGGTGGAATATGACTGGAACACAGCCGCTCTTATCAACAAAGGCAAAAACTGAAACTTGTGTAGGAGTGTCGATCTATGAAGCTGCTATATGAAACTTGAGCACTGTTTCTTTAAGAGCGTGGGCGAGTAAAGTGAAAGAATGTATTTCCCCTGTCCTCAGACTCCAGTATCGGGGCCTTTCATTAAATCTGATGTGTGTGTGTGTGGGAGGCAAAAGTTGGCCAGAATCTGACTCAAAACACTGAAGGTGTGAGGTTTTTTGAAGGTAAAGCAGGGAACTGTGTCTGTGGGGGCTGATAAAGCACACAGTCTTACTGGAAGGCTGTCAGAAAAAAAACATGTTTTTCTGGATATGACACGAGGCCATGACGAGAAAATGGCTGAAACTGAAGAAAATGTGACACCGTAGAGAAGCAAAATATGTTCAGTAAACAAATCATCTTAAATGGGTTACATGTTAGCAGCCCGAGGCGCATGCCTTACGCTTGAGACGTGGTTTGGATGCAGCCTCTGACATTTGATGGGCGTTATCCACCAAGCCACAAAAATGATCTTTAAAATACCAGAGGGAGAAAATGTTCTTTCAGACAGCAAACAGGACAAATTTACATTCCTACCTTGGGTCATGTGCAAGAAAATGATTGCTTTTAATACATTTGGTACCAGATGCCCTGGTACAAAACAGTTAAGTTACTGAAACTCATCCAGGGAAACACAACACTGTTTCTGCTCTCTTTATGTGAGCTGCGGAGCCCCTTCAGGGTCCAGTGAAGGGCTCTCTGCATTCCTTCGCGCTAAGCTCTTGTTTTTCTGGACTCACAGGGGCTCGGCTGGGCCTTAGTGAAGCCTGAAAACACCTCGGATCGCTGAGCTCATGCAACGCGGTTCATGTGCACTTCAGGCCTCATGCATGTGACCACCTGAGCTTGTCAGGTACACAGTCCAGGACACAGACACCTGAGGTTTGTCATCACACCTGCAGGGTCAGCAAACTGCTCCGTTGTCCTCTCTCTGATTGGATTTCAGGCTTTCAGCAGAGGAAGAAAACATCTGCAGAGACTTATAATAATGCAACAAACTTTGATTCCAACTCAAATTAAGGAGTAAAGGTGAAAAAATTTAATTAATTTAAATTAATTAGTGCTTTAATCTATCAAGCAGCAAGACAAATGCAGCCATGCTCGCGGCTCTGTGAGGCTGTGTTCAGGCACAGTGATGCTTTGAGCTAAATTGTAATGTCAGCATGCTATGCTGTGCTCACAATAACAATGCTGACATGTTGATGTTTAGCAGGTCTAATATTTACCATGTTCTCCTTCTTAGTTTAGCATACTAGCATGCAAAACAATGCTAATTAGTACTAAACACAAAGTAAAGACGGAGGCTGATGGAAATGTCATGCATTTTGCTGGCTTTTGGTCAGAGACTAAAGTATTGGACACACTGAAATTCCGACATGATGACGGCGCTAAATGAAATGTTAACGAATCACCAAAGTGATTATAATTCACCCTATGGGGAGCATGAATGTGTGTCAATCAAATTCGATGGCAATACATCCAATAGTTGTCGAGACATTTCACTCAAAACCAAAAATGTGAACCTCAAGGTGACACTAGAGGACGAGTCAGGGGATCACCAATGATATTAAGATACATCATCTGGGAACCATGAATATCTGTAATACATTTTCTGGCAATATTTTACTTGAATAAGTGAAAATGTTGGCCTGCTGCGATGCTACATGAAAACTCAGGGGATCACCAAAGTCAGTAGGATTCATCCTCTGGGGATCCTGAATGTCTGCTCAAAATAGATTTCATGTCAATCCATCTAATATTTCAGTCTGGTCCAACGTGGTGGATCTACCAACCGACTGACATTGCCATCCCGGGACACACCACTAGGGCTAAAAAGGCCAAACCTTTGCTGGTTCCAGCATGTTAAATATGAAGATTTGCTCCTTTTCTCTGTTTTATATCATAGCAAAGTGAAACTCTTTGGGTTTTCAATTTTGGTCAGACAAGTAAATAGTCAACAATAGCTGATAGATTGATTAGCTGATGATGAAAACAAAAGTTAGTTGCTTTTATGTTTTTTCTACTGTGACATATCAGGACAGCAGCAGCATTTCACCCAATTATACTCCAACGTGATGAAGGAACAGTCAGCCTACATTTAAAACTTGCTGCACGTTTTTGTATTAATTTGATTATTCAAATACATTTTTGTAAATGAATTCTAATCTCTTCCACTTTATTCCAGTCACAGAAATACACGTGTATTTGGTTTCCCTGCCGCAAGCTTTGAAAAGCTTCTACTCTTAAAACAATTAGTTTAGAGAGTTCAGTGATGGTTTAAATGCTTTTCTACAATGCAAAGTAAGGATGATGAAGCCCAAATGATAGCTCTCTGCAGTTCAACAAATAGAGTATCTGCCTACACAAACTCAGCCAGTCATTTAAGCTGTTCTGTATATAATAAACAAACAAGGGGAGGAAATAGGAAACAAGAAAAACACTTGGATCTTTTTAACGCAAAGTGTATTTTCAGTGCTTCTCCTCGACCTTGAGTGGGTGTCCTTGATCACGTGCCGTCATTGGCCTGAGAACGGACACTTATCTCTATTATTAATCAGTGCATGTTACACCGTGCCGTCACCGTGGGACTGTTCTCTCAGGAACGCTCCTTCACGTCTGTCTCACGCCTATCACGTTTCAGAACCCGATACAGTTTCAGTCGACACCTATTTCCTCAAGTCATGCAGTCCAACCTGGATGTTTTGGTTGGAGGCTCAGGGGGCTTGTTGACCTTCTGGATTCCAACCTCAAATACAGAAGAGGATCACACAGAAGATTAGAAAAATGTGTGAGATAAGCCTAGAAAACAACATCACAAGGGTGGAGAAATTGTCAAGTAACTTAACGAGTTGTGCATGGCGGATTTCGGCAAACTACCCAACTGACTAAAGGAGTGATAAAGAACACAACAGACATGACACAAAGGAGAAGGACTGCTTTACAGCTCCGAACCAGAAGCATAACAACAACTTTACAGACTCATTGGAAGAGAAAACAAAGACAAGCTGTAAAATGATTACCCAACACATCCCTCACAGTTCACCATGAGCGGATATTTCACATATTGTACATATGGATATGGATATTCCTATCTTCCTTTTTATTTCTTCCTTTACTGCTACTCTTATATACATTTTCTGTGTGTGTAGCGCGGATGGGGCTACAACTGCATTTCATTGTGCAGTCCTGTACTGTGTAATGACAATAATGCTGAACCTTGAAATGTATCCTGTGTTCCAAGATGGCGCCCCGTTTACTCTAAGTTGCTCAGTTGCTCATGCCAAAAAAAGATTGTTAGACAGACTCCCTGGTTCAACTTTGACCAAATGTACCTTACTGTAATTGTTTGTACACAGGTTGTCTGTGCAGTGAGGGATTATTAGCTAAATTTCAAGTGCTCACATTTTCAGCTTGCTTACAACCTGTCTGATCGTCCGAACATTAGTTTCTTATCCAGTCTAACAGAAATCCCAAATAACAACAACCACCACCAAGATATAACAAACAGGACTTCTTACTGGAGTTTTCAGTTTCCCATTAGCTCCCACAGGATGCGTTTCCGCTGTAATCGACTCTAATTCTAACTGATCATCAAAATGAAAGCAGGAAGAAAAGCAGTGATAAGTATCAGCAATGCTTTTGCGGTGGGGATTTAGATGGGCTCATAGAATGTGAGGTGTTGTTTCAGAGAAACATAAAATGCAGCATGCAGCACATTCAAGTTCAAACACACTCCGAACAGCAGTTTGTTCTTGCAGAGGTCAGATAACCTATCACAGATTAATCAGAGGAATCTGCTTTCAGTCAGCAGCAACTGAGGTCACAGGACAAATTGCATTATGAACGCTTAAGAATTATTATAATATGAAATATGCACGTTGGATCAGAATTACTGCAGCAGCAGGTGATTTGTAACTCCATTATAACTAAATACAGCTTAGTAACATAACATGACATAAATCAAATAATCGTGAAAAGTTAAAACAGGGTTTGTATGTATATCATTTCCTACAATCCCATAGTTGGGTATCAAGTTGCTAAACAGTTCCGGCGGTGGGGTTTGAACACTTGTTTCTGGTCATAAAATTTTAAAATAGCTGAGCTGAATAGAGGAATGACATCACCCCCCAGTGAAGTGTGATATTCTCTTCCTGTGTCCTTGAACGTAAGCGTCTGTCAGTCTTTCTGTGTGTGTGTGTGTGTGTGTGTGTGTGTGTGTGTGTGTGTGTGTGTGTGTGTTTGGGGGGAGTATAGGATGAGGTGAACAGGACAGTTTACTCACGTGCGGTTGCGTGTAGGAGGCTGCTGTTTATATCCTATTTCCAACATGTACTTTAACCAGTAAATACTCTGACAATTTCCTGTGTCGGTGTCATGTAGGAGTTTATTTTCTATGTCACCCGTTCCAACCATTTGTCAGACTTAGTAAGATTTTCAAAAATCGTCTGCTATGGTTCTAGTAGGAACATTAGCAGCAACATTCCCAGATAAACGATAAAATATTTTGTGACCGTATTAGTTTGTAGCCCCCCAGGAAACCCTAGCGGCTCGTGTTTCACTGTTCATTTGTGTTATCAAATATAAAAAGGGACATAATCAGCAGGTAGAATTTGTACAGCATATCAACTACCCTTTGAAGGCGCCTCTGTTCTGGTTAATATGTTGGCGGTGATGCTGTAGCTCCAGACATGTAATCTCATGTAATCACTGTTGCAAACTCGAGGTTTCTAGATGAGAAGACTGATACCACTCTCACATCTGTACAGTAAATATGTTGCTAGAGCCAGCAGCCTGTTAGCTTATCTCAGTGTAAAGTATAGAAACACTGGCTGCCTGTCAACCTCATGGTGACAAGAAGACTCCAGGAAGTCACTGCACCCGGCCAAGATGACATATAACCCTTCATAAAAATACAGCTTGTTGTTTTTACAACAAAATGTAACGTGTTCAGTACTGTGGACAGAGCCAGCCTAGCTGTGTCCCTCTGTTTCCCAGTCTTTATGCTAAGCTAAGCTAAGCATCTCCTGGGTCCGGCTTCATATTTATCACGCAGACATGAGAGTAGTCTCATCATCCACCTTCTCATCTAACTCTCAACAAGAAGACAAATGAGCATATTTCCCATAAAAGGTCTAACTACTCCTTTAAACCAGTGCTTGTGTGAAAACTTCAAAAGAAAAACTCGTGGCAGGTCATGTGACATGAAGGCATTTAAATCCTCATGTCGTCTGAGAGTGCATTTAGAATGATTTCTTCTGTTTCCCGTTTCACTGCTGCAACTCGTGATTGGTATAAGAAAAACTGGCCATCTGTTCGTCATGGTGGTGTCATGTGGAAACTCATTCCATTCCAACCTGAGTAACTGGGTTTTATTTTATTTTCTTGACTTCCTAGTTCCTCAGACAAGGAGACGTGAGCTCTGGGAACATTAAGTAAGCGTATTAGCGACGACGCTAAATCCACTCAATGTACAGAACAGAATGTATTCAGAAGTGAATTAGAAAATAGCAATCATCTTGTCGGCAGAAGAAAACACTCGACGTGTCTCTGAAGATGATATGGAAAACCTTTTGCTACATTAGTGTAAACGCACATCAGCTCACTGTCAAAGGCAGCAAACACAGAAATGCAAACAACAGCTCCTGCACAAACAGACTCAGATCAGATGACATACTGTGTGGCCTATGGCAAACACGCTGCATGCACATATGCACATTTCATGCTGCTGGAGATCAGGTAGCACCTGGCAGCTCAGTGTTTTTGCAAGGACTTTCATTATTGTTCATTAATTACACAAGTGAAAAAAAGTGGTCAGGTGCTTCTGGTGCTTTTGAAAACACAGAAACACAGGTGCTATTGTGTTTCTGTGACATGAAAATCCACTGCAAAATCTGCATGAACCTTTTTCTTGCCTAATAAACAATAAACAACAGCTACGCAACAACAACTTTACTGTTGCACTGTTATGGTGTACTGCTGTTCTGTAGACAGGAAACACATCACGCAGCACCACTTTTCAATAAAAACATTCAATTAATATTCATTTCAGATTGTTTTTGCCATCAACAGAGGCTTCCATTAGAAAAAAAGATTGTTTTTGGAAAGCCAAGCATATAATAACCCAGGCAAAACACTAGTCTAAGAAGCATGTCAATGATCAAATTAGTTAACTGGTACTGATCCATCATAATTGCTTTACATACCCTCAACATGATAATCCCACCACCCACACAGTCATTTCTCATTGATCCCACACTTGCTCTCTTGATCTGATTTACAGCCTCGATAAACATCCGCTTCATTTACAAAAATATTCCCATATCAGATTTAAGGTAATGGTTTCCTGTTAATAACGCATGTTTGGCCCCGGGGCAAGGCGCAATTTCACACCTAATATATGGTAATGCAAATGTAAACGCACCGGAGGCCATTTTGTACGTTTCAACAGTTTTTTCAGTTAACAGAAAATAAAAGATCCTTCGTCATGAAATTAAGGGAATTCTGGAAAGTTTCTCCTAATGTCCATACATTGTAGTTTGTGTCGAATCTATTGATCTGTCCCATTAACACCTTTTACAAGTACGCATTATAACAGCATTATGAATCATTAACTCTCTTTCTTTTCTTTTAAGTTAATTATAGTTACATCTTTTTCTGACTTCCCTACCCTGTCCCAGCCCAAAGCCTATTTGTTCCTACTGAAGGTGTAAATCTTTAAAAATGGGTCATAAATGTATAGTTTAAACAGCTGGGCACTGTCATTTTTAGCAAATGCTACTCAAACACGAGTAAATAGTGCATTTGTTCGGAACTACTTTCGGTGGTGGATTAATACACATTTCGTGCTCTAGTGAGTGTTTCTGGTAGCAGGGCCAGGCCCGGACTGGCCATCGAGGGCATCGGGAGAATTGCTCTCGAGTGTCAGACCAGAGTTAAAACTTCAAAATGAAATGGGTAAATCTTAGCGACACGGGGCAGCCACTGAGCACTCAGAACTGTAGACCACCAGCTCCCCTGCCTGCTTTCAGCCTGCATGTTGTGTGTGCGTGGCCAAACAGTGTGGAGAAACCAATTGGCAGCGCAGATGAAAGAGAGTGAGGGAAAGAGAAAAGGTGGAGCTGAGAGGGAGTACATTGAAAAGCGAGGAAAGAGACATGAGACAAGAGACATGGTTAGTATTTGACCAAAACAAAAAAATGCTACCTTATAATTTCACAACTGCCCTTCCCAAGTTGATTCTATGTTTAGTGTTAGTAAAAAAAAAAATGAATAAATGGCATCAACACTCAATCATGCGAAGTAGGAAGGAGATGTGTATGCAGAACTGCCAGGCTACAAAAAGCGCACAAATTATATATATGACTATTTATTCCTATAACCTTATAGACGTGCAATTTGTTAACTCTTAAAACTGAAGACACTTGGCTGTGATTTTGAGGCAGTTCTTGTGTGTAGTAATAAAACTAAAAGATATGTTACTGACATAAACAGTAAAAATATTTCAAACAACAAAACGGTTACAGTATACGTGGTCTGTTGTTAATGTGTGGAAAGTAGCCAAGGCTAGGCTGTTCGATTCCTGGCCTCAGTTACTATCTCAGTCCACCTCTGAGCAGGACGGTGTATTAGGAGTCAAAATGAACTACAGTGTGTGTGTTCATGCTGATGAGGGAAGGTGATACTTGTTAGCCGGATCCAGTCATTGTTGGTTTTGTTCTATTCATGAGATTTGGTGACAATAAGAATAATTAAGAGTATCCACAGCCTTATCCTTTAAGATGTTGCTCAAAGGAACTTCAAACAGGACGCTAACTGTTTATTTGACCTTTTGCTAAACTGCTAAACCTCTTTGCCGGTTTAAAGGAACATTGATTGAATTCTAGTACAGTAGGATTTAGATACCAAAACACTGGATTAAGCCATCGGCCAACAGTACAAAATATCACAAATATTTATGATAATTCTAAAATCCATCTGATCAGCATTCACGGCTGAATTTGAGGGGATTATATTTTCAAATAGTGTTTTCTGGAACACACTGAGCAGCCCTTTCTTTGTCTCTGTGAAATGACAGACTAACAACACAGGGATCAACACGTTACCAAACAGACTTCTTTCTGGTAATATGAAGGCGACAGGCTGGAGCTGGCAGCCCTCTTTGTGTCTTTGGTTATCAGCTGAGCACTTATTTTGTCTGTGCTGTAATCCTCCCCAACGTCATCCATGGGGGAGGATGAAAGACTTCAGCCATGACCCAAATTCACAGAAAGGCCTTGAGAGACAAAACAAAAGCAAAGCTTATAGAAAAGCCCCTAATTATCGTTTTTATAGGTGTGTAGATACGCTCTGTGGCATGCAACAGGGGAACCATGCACTGAAAATAGTAATTTCATCTGCTTGGTAAAACATTTATCAGAGCCAGGACAACACCATACATTCTGACAGCAGGTCATTTTCATGGTCTGCAGATTACACCTACACAGCTGAACAGTGTGTGCTGAGCTAGCATCAGTTTAGTGAAGTGTACTGGGTTGGGATCTGAAGCAGCAGGATAAAATCTGAGCACAGACGTGACCGAGTAGTGCTTTACTTACTCACTACTTACTGCCAAGGTGCCCCTGAGTTAGACAATTAACCCCATCTGACCCCCCAACAGACCGTGTTTCACCTGGGGAACTTACAGATGTGACCGTGTATGACGGTATGAGTGTGAAGCAGGATGCTGCTAAAAATGACTGCTCACGTTCGGCAAAGCTATCCTGGCTAAAACAGATTTTTAGAAAGTACCTAAAAGCTGTTTCATGTTCAGAAGCAGTTTATTTTGAGTCATGTTTACTCCTTTCCTTTAGTTTGGTGGATTTAAAACCTTCTGATCCAAGATGCCATAAAATGTCTCACTGTGAACTGTAGCTTGTAAATGTAATTCCCACCAACTATAAGAAACTACGCTGTTACAAGAAGAAGGGTACTGACATCGTACAGGTAAAATACAGTACATTAGCCACTACAAGCATAACACACCCAAATCTCCAATCTCCATCTAATGTTGCAAACCCAGCAAAGACAGAGCACATGAATACCCCATTGTACTCCTCTTTCTCAACATGTCTTATACCTCGTTTGGTTCACCAACTCCTGAGAAAAAAAGATATTTTTCCTCTCTCACCACTCTCTTGCCATTTCACAGTGGGAAGGTAGGATACACTCTTGTGTGGCTCATAAGCTGAGAGCCTGTGACCTTGGTTTGATATTGGTGCCAAACGCAATCAAACAGAAGGAACAGAAAAATGGTAAATTACCTGAAATCTGCATAAAGCTGCAGCACGGAATGTTGATTCTGAGTGGGATTGGCAGTACTGAAAACTGTTTCGCATTGTGGAGAGTCATTTTATTCCACATTAAAATAAAAGAAACCCCTTCTTGGTGGAGATGTAAGCATACATGTAAAAATGTGATTTTGTTTTCATTGCTGTCAGATTTTCAGAACTAGATATTGAATTCATGCGTCATTGCGTTTTATGAACACAATCCAACCACATGCATATGCACAATGCAAGCAATGTAAAGAGATGAGGAGCACAAAACACGCAGGCAGATTTTTCAGGCTGTGTTTTGTCAGTAAGCAAATATGGGTGGTTATGTGATCCTATGAAAAAAACAAGAAAAAAAACCTTTATAACCGATTATTAAGCCCTCTGTTTACAAAGACGCATTTCCTTGCGGTTAGTAGGTATGAACCCAAAAAAACACAAATGGAAACAAAAAAAGTCAACTTTTCAACTCTGGTTCAGATCAAAGTAAACAAACCGTAGGTGTGATCACACCACATGTTGAAAGAATGTAATCTTCTATGTTGGCTGTCTCTAATGCTTATTGACAACTGGAACTATAGCACTGGAAATATCAACCTTTTCTATGTTTGCAGAGGAGAGATCGCACAATTTGCGCTACAAACAAGTGATTCCCTAACTTCTTCTTCATGTGACTGTGATTAGGTCAGGTTAACAAGTTCAAGTTAATCTTTTAACACAGTTTGTCCCACTTACATGTGTTGAGTGAAGCAGCTGAACATTTTAATGACCAGACATCAGCAAGGAGAGAGAAAATTAGTTTACAAGTTAAATTAAAAACTAATTCTGGTTTGAGACTTGACCTAAATATTGTTTCTATTGCACATGTAGGCAGTTGAGGTGCGTTTTAAGATTTGTTGGGTTTTTCCCTCTCGGTTAAAGTCTGGAAACATTGCTGCTGTGCAGTCACTTTTGAAACTGTCTGGTTTGTATTTTAAACCATCCCAGGCACTGCTGACAAATGTAATATTAGCGTACATTTGCTACATCAGCCTTATAGCTAAATGTAAAATTTGATTACAGTCCTATTAAATACACTTAAATACACAGAGTTTAGGCACATTTTTTGATTTAAAGGTACTTTCTTGTTTTCTGTTTTCTTTTGTTTGGTTTCCCATTGGTGGTGCTATGAAACGTCCCCATTCCTTTGGGCACAGAAATGCTCATATGTAACTGTACCAAAATAATAAACAGATGGTAAACAATTTATTTGCACTGCAACCTGTGGGAAATGGGTAATAAATGGAGCAAAAAATACCTCCAGGGTATCCAAAGATGCATGACTGGAGAAACAGGGTGTTGTCTCAGATTGCAGTCAGATTAAAAAAGGCACTGTAAGTCTTCAGAGACAGGATTTTACAACTCTGAAAAGTTACAGTTAGGTAAACAATAGAGAGTAATCAAAGTAGAAAGTACAAGCAAGAGTGTGCTCTGGCATGTACATGATTGGCTACCGCAGCACCTTGCTAGATGACATTGAGTTTTGGCAAAAATGCATCAACATTTTTTTGGTGGGCAACCCTGCATTTGTTTTTGGAGCTCTCTGCACAGCTGGACTGGTCCTCTTCAAACAAACGAGGGGGCTACTGTCGGTCTGAACGTGGCCTTTATTTCCCAACGTTTAACAGTAACTGCTCAGTCTAGAGCCGACTCAGTCCGACTTGGTCTAGTCATGTTGTCCAAATCATAGACATTATTAGGGTACGAGTCATCATGTCTGTCCTCCCTGCAGCACTTCTGCCTGACCAGCTAAAAATTTGCGGTTTTGCTTGAATAGTAACTTTAGATCTCAAGCACTGGGAGATGATTCGTTACCCAAGGGTCTGTGTTCAGTTTTTTTGCTGACCAAGTGCTGATCCCAGCTTCAGATGGGGGAAGACGAGGGGGTGTGTAATTATCCTGCTGATGATGAGGTAATCTCTTGAACTTCTCCTCGAGTCACCCACAAGCTAAAACAGGGATTTCAACATACTCATCCATTCAAAAAGCATGTGATCCAAAGATGCATGACATGATAGTGATAATTGGTCATATGAATTACGCAGATGACTGTCAGCAGCACTGTTGTTGTTTTGTTTTTTTAAACACAATGCCCCCATTCAGCTGTGTTCTGTGGCTTTTGAACCCCTGGGCTCCAGTGTGTGAAATGCTGGACGTCAACAAACCACCATCAATGCTCGGCAAATATGCGGTTTCCAAACAAAAGGTGAAGGCGAGCGGGGTGGGGGACAAGCTGTAACTGACACTGACCATCTGACCCTCCACCCATCTGATGGTTTATCCAGACATAACAACAACATCACACCTTGGAGCACTCGGGTCAAACAAGCCCGGACCTGTCGCAATTTGACCCCGAAATACCAGAAGTCAATGGAAAGAGATGCTTTACAGCTAGGTCATGATGCTTCTGCAAACACAACGCAGAGGCTCCAGAGTCAATGCATCTTCTGTCACAGTTCATATGAGTTCACTGACTGAAAAGGAAACAGGTGACCTACTTTTCAGATGTTTGACACCTAGTTTCATATTTCCCCAACAACCGTGTCATTAACTAAAGGCCACAATGGTCCGAAAAGGTTGGAATTTGCATCCTCACTTTGGTTGTCTGCCGGTTTCAGATTTGTCTTTTACGTGTAGTTACATGCAGCTGGTCAGGAATCAGACTTTACCTAAACCACATGTTTAAAGGGGCTTCAGCTTGAAAAGTGTGAATCTTTTTTATCATTTGGGTCTTCTTCATAGTGCAAATGTGTATTATATTCAAATAGTCTGCTGTTCACCTTATGTAGACTTAAGTTTTGGTTTCAGCTTGAGTCTAACATTGGACGTGATTGTTTTGGATGCTGGTGATTATGATGTTTTCTTGCACCCCATCACACTGCTGTCACAGTTAGAAACTATTTTAAAAGTAAACATGGACAAGAAATCAGGTTACTACAGAAACCCAACAGTAAGCCAGTTACTTAAATGAGTGTTAACACATTGAGTTGCAAAACTATATCACAAACTGAACACAAGCTCATCGCCCCATTTTCTTCTGGAGCATTCATTCGCATTTTACAGTCTGCTGATTAATCCCATTTGAAGTGGATGAAAGCCTGAAACCTTCTGGTAGATTCCTGCACCAGAATCCAGATTAAAAATGCAGAAATAAAACATACTGTATATCCGTCACATTCACATCTAACACTCTGTGGAACATTCTGTCTCTTCCGACGGATCATTTGAAACCGTTTTCCCTGTGCACTTCTGAGTCTATGCACATGAGTAAATAACAGCCTTATGTGCTGTAAGTTATTTCTCTTTCATTTTGATTCTCTCATCTGCTAACTGGGAAAAGGAAGAATAGAAAGGAAGAATGAAGAAGAAAAACACTGGCATGTTAAGTCTTGATCTTAACTGAACGTGTGCCAGTCGAGGAGGCCCATGAATACACTGCTGGGGCGCAACATTTATTCTTAGACCAAATGTCCTGCTGCTTCCTTCCTGTTCATAACAAGCTGGGAATTTTGCTGGGAACATCACTCCCCTTGCAGACAGAATGCTGGCCTTGTTACTGAACTGTTCTTTCCTCTGTAAAACAAAACATGGAAAGCCTCCAATGACCTAATGCAGGGTCAACAACCTGCTCTGGAGTACACGTTGTACTGAGAAAGAGCAGGCGGTTACAAAACGACACGTAGCTGCCGTCTCACAGCAGCCACAGTGATTTGATGGGAGAGAATACTGCAACATATTCCTGAAAACTCACAACAGAGGAAGAAAAAAGCCAGATTATGAACAAAAAATGTACCAGATTCTTAAATCTACTACTATTTCATTACCTTCAGTCTCACAGCTAATGCAAGAATAAACATCAGTCTGTTGTTTCAGCGAGAACACCTCGTTCTATTACAAGAAATGCCGATCCAGAAATCCATCAGATGAGCTCAGTGACCCCAGCCGTCATTTTCCAAATGTGTTCATTTCAGTTGTTTATAAGGGGGATGGTAAGGAACACTACATTAAAGTGGATATTTTACAATTCAGTTGTAAGTGTTTAGGTCAGTTTGGTCAAGTTTGCTTTGGTACCATCACTTGAAGTGGCAGCCATTTCTTATAGCTACTTATTTCAAAATGACTTTAAACTAACCATTTCAATAATTGATCAGTTACTTTTAGCAAACTATTACAACTCCTCTTTCTCGCTTTCTAACTAGTTTCCATGCACTCCAGGCTTTAAGGTATACAGCTGACCCAGGTTGGTGGGGAGTGTGTATTGTATGGAGTAGTCAGCCTTGGTAGCTTAGCGCTATTATGACACTGGATCTACCAAAGATCATGATGACACCAATCTGTAATCCTATTTTGATGGATATTTTTCTCCTAAACACAAATACAATGATTTTTTTTTTGAACAAATCACAAATTAGTTGAGCTGCTCCACAATCTTTCCACACACACCCCGGCAGCTGCAGAAGCATCGCCTGTGGTACAGGTACAAGGGTTTATAAAAATAAATATACATAAATAATAATCCATACACAAAATTCTTGAGTGGGAGACAGACCCCAGGTCTGGATTGAATCCTAAACCTGCACAGTTGTGCAGTAAAGTTTGATGGAGCCAACCTATTTATGACATCAGCTCAGACTTTTGTGAAGCTCTCCATCTAAGTTGGAGCATCTGAAAAAAGTGTTAGTGAAACATTGTGCCAAAGAATACAAGTTCTAGAAGAGTAAAAATATACTATAATATATATATATATATATAAATGAGGTACCACATTTATTTTGTTTTAGATTAGTATTACTCCGATTACACTGAACAAAGATGAAGATTTTATGAGGTCAGGAACTGCAGGGCACAACTTCCAACGTGGATAAGCTGTCTATTAATACTGCACTGTGGTCATCAGTCAAAGAATAAAGTTTCAAAAGACGGGATGACTCGGCTCAGAGGGGAACATGACACATCACCCAGAGGATTCAATTTGATCTGTGATAAGTATCCAGCTTAATGTTCAGAGTTCAGACTGAGGCGCTGATGAATGAGAGCCCTTTGACCCATGACTATTTCAATACTTCTGTTTAAAGCTATTTTTCTACTTGTATCGCATATTGTTTTTGATTAACTCATTATTAGTTACTCATTGGTTTATAAAATAGATTACCAAAGCTCGATGAAATCTCAGAAAAACCATTTGCTTGATTACTTTGACCAACAGCCAAGCAAGCAAATCAAATCATTTATAGTTCTGTAAGTTAATATATAACTTAAAACTAGCGACTAGTGATTTTCTTCCCCATAACTTCTTAGATAAGTCACTTCTTTAAGTGACATAGATGAATTTTCTGTAGAATACAATCAATTATCAGTTAGTTTTAGTGCTATTTGGAGTCTTAATCTTTTACAGAACATCACTGGTCTCAATATAGTCTCAGAATTGCATATAGTAATATTTACAGATCTGTAATAATCAGCTTTTTTATTTCAGAGCAACCAAATAGGATTACATGCATCTAAAGAGTAAAGTAGCCTAATGTGCAGATAATTAATTCAACCTCCCAATTTGTCATCAGTCAGCACATACTGAGTTTACCAATTCAAAAGCTGCTTTGGTTTAGGACTAATGGACAGTACCAGGACCAGTGACAGAGTGCGTCTGCTTTACATCCAAACTAGATTAAACAGGAGAATGTGTTGACGTCCATTTATAGATAACTGTAGGAATGAGTGGAAGGCTGGTGCATATTTCAAAGTAACAAGGAACAAAGTGCTTACAGGGTTTTTACCAAAGAGACTGCATGCAAATGTCCACTCTTTGCATGAAGTTTTAGAGAAAAGGCTTCTGGCACACAGGATGTGGTGGTTTTAGGTAAATTAAATTAAGAATTGAGGAGTTGGATTTAGTAGCCATGTATGTGCAGACAATTGAAGTGTGCAGCCTCCTTGAATTTAAAAACAAAAGTCAAGTGAAGAATAAACAAACACCAGTACGAACTACACTGAGACAAGTGATCTCTGGGAAGTGTAGTGCAGAAGCACCACAGTAAGGACCAAACAGGGAGACAATTTGGCACTACAAACAAAAATGTCTCGAGACACATTTAGACATGTTTTGCTCAAAGCCATTATGCTGATACAGGAAGGGCTTGAAGAGACACCCTCGGGCTGCTCTGCATGTGTACATAAACAACTTCCGTATATTCAAATAGCAGAGCAAAGATTGTAGGCCAAGGTGTAATTAAAGACTCTTTCTGAAGCTCAAAGGACTGCAAGTCTCTAATTCTTTGCCAGTGAAGCAGCTCTAGAAGCTTTTGTGATGTTTCAGTACTTGTTCTGTGTCTGTTTTTGTTCTGCTGGTAAGACGTGAAAGCACTTAACTTTTTCATTTAACAAATTGGGTTTCTCTTTCACACAGTGTTACTTCAAACTGCGAAGACTTGGCCTATCTTTGCACCTCAGGGTCAGAATTCGGAGTATTCGCAGCTTCAAACGCGTAACTCTGCAGCTGAGTACTCCTGTTAAAGATAAACTTGTGCGTCAGCTGACTTCCCAGAAACTGTTGCTTTTTTTAAAATCAAGGGGCGGGCTGTTGCTACGGGGAAGTGGAGAGGCTTACAGCCAATGCTCTGACGGTCTGAAAAGGCCGTTGCTCAAAGCTCCAGTTACCAAACTGCAAATAAAACTGCAGCAGGCTGGCTAATGTGGGAAGCTTCTGTATGAAGAAAACTTTGAGCAATGAAACATGGCGAAACGGGGTTTATCTCATTCTGAAACTAATCTCAAATGTTTTGTGAAGTTTTCTTTAGCATTTCTGTCATTCAAATGTGTGTCAAGACAGACTTCCTTGTTGGAGCCACCAGAAAGCAGCCAACAACCCCAAGTTGTTTACAGAGAACCACTTAAAAAATAAATACTGTAAATGTGAATTTTTTTTTATTTTCTATTTCTTATTTTTATATTTGTACATACTTTTAGTTCTAAATTATGCTACTTTACTCTTGAATGGGAGCACCGGTACTGTACAATTTCCCCCCAGGGATCAATAAAGTATTTCTGATTCTGATTCTTATTTCCTTTAAAATCCAAAAGGAATTGAAGTTTATGAATGCTTAATGCACAGAAAGCTGAGCAAAGCACAGCATAGGTCTAAGTCCTGAATAATACTTGGTTTCCTCTGGGTTGGGCAGTTCTTGGGAAGTGATCTAGCCGAATATAATCAATAGTGCACACGTTATCTGAATGTCAAGTATGTGTGCAGACAATAGTTTGAAACCACTCCTTAAAACTATCCCACAATAGGAATGTGTTCACCTGCTGAAGGGTTCTCCAGTTTAACGCTGTGCTGCACTATTATATTTGACAATTCTGGTGAGCTCTGTTTTCTTGAAAGAACAAGCTTCCTCAAGTTGTTTCTTTTGCTGTGAAAGATAACCAACCGTCTCACCACTGAGCATAACCACGATGAGAACGTCCAAAAAAATGTGTCAATATCCCTGTTGACATAGCCAACCACAATAGTTTCATTTTCAGTTGGATGTAGATTATTTAGGCCTAAGACTTAAGATCTTGTGTGCAAATTCATGGCAATTTAAAGAAAAGGGGAAAAAAAAAAAAAAACATACCAATATTTAGCCTAGTGATGAGTTTCCTGTGCAGCCCTACTAAGTCATCATGTTTGGTTACCTGAATTTCATTAGTTCACCTTGACACAGCTATGGTTTCAGTATGTGCACACGCATCTACTGCTTGCATATCTAGCCAAACTGGACCCTGGCACGCCCAACCTGTCATTGATAAACAAGCTAGCGTAACACACTTCTCCATACAGATGGATAACACTATATTAAACAAAAACATTAGGCTTTAATACTCTAGGTAGAACAGAAAATAATGTATACACACACTTAATATATTGCTCTAATAAGCTAGTTACCAACATCAAGGTTGTTCAAAGACTCAGTGCTCTTTACATATTCAGCTCCAAGACGCTGCAGTGCCGTCTGTTTTCTGCACCCTCCCAATCCACTTGTGTATGGTGCAAACTGCTCTATAAAATTGCCTCAGCCTCAATTCCCCATTGTGCAGCAGCCTTCACAATGAACTGTGCAGGGGGTAACCAGGGTGGTGGCTAACATCATTCGCCACAGGAGAGGACATGGGGAGGTCTGCTGTGGATCATCACCATGGAGAGGCTCTACTCCATTTCCTCCTAAGACCTCGACGAGTGTTGTGTTTGTCCTGTAACCCGAGACAACGGGAGGATCTGAACAAACAAGGGCGCAGCCTCACATCATCACCAAGGATTTCCCTACTTGAGGCTCAATATGGTCTACATTAAGATTTAATGTTTTAGATGACAATAAGTGCAAATATTTTCTTGTATTCCTAGATTGTTACAAGCAACAGTAGAGCAGAACAGACACATTATAAACATTCAAATATACCATTTGTTTAAGTATGATATATTTGATTAAGATTATATGACAAACAAATTATATTTTGATTAGAGAAGCTACAAGACCTTCCAACCCAGGAAGTAGACAGTGTTATGCAATTTTGAGGATGTTGTGAACTGTTTTTTACCCCAGTTTCACAATCTCGCTAGTGTGGGTGCATTCAGCTGCTGTGCACCAGCTCTTCAACATGCTAACACTGCAACTCGCAAAACTGCGGATGCAGCTGAGTGCGCAGAGTGATGGAGGCGCTGCCACAGCCTTATCAAATTTCTAGGAAACAGCAGCCATTGGTCTGTCTTGGGTTGTGGTGTGAATAGACATCAAAAGGTTGACAAGTGCGGAGGCGTTAAACTTAGTTTAGTGCGAGGCGACCCATTTCAGCACAGCAGAAAGTATGAAAGTAGATGTAACCCCTGTCTTTTGCTGTTGAAAAATTCCCTTAACAGAAAAACATTATCAGAAAGGTCAAACCATGTGAATCATATTTTTTTATTTCAAAGCTTACAACTGGATCTGTTCTATTCATTATTGTCTTCTCCCTTTCTGCCAACCAATATCCTTCCCAAACTTCAGTCAGCTCTGGTGCAGTCGATCAACACCCAACTCAGTTCTTGTTCATTTTTTCCAACAGAGTCAAACTTTCCAGGCTGCTGTACAGCCAAAAATCCGGCATGTGGTTGCTCTCGTCTCTAGAGCAGGTCCAACATTTTCATTACAAAGAAGCAGAGCTACATGCAAATCCACATCAACCCTCCCCTCACGGTTAAGTGTCCATACAAAAAGGATCCAGAGGTTATGAATGGGATCTATGAAACAGGCTTCATAACTGCATGACATGGAAAAATGTAGCTTTCCCTTCCTGGTTTGGCCTGGGGCTTCCTTACAAAACAGCATTACCGCCAGGGAATCGTGATATAATTATGCACAAACCCATAACCAAGCAAAGATCAGGTCAACTGACTGCCCATACCACTTTAATTTGCATAGAAACATTTTATATTTATTAGAAAAATAAATTTCTTTGTAAATTAAATAAAACCTAATTGCTTGAAGGTCGACTGCTGTCTGTAAGGCCTGTCCCTTTATATCCAAAGCAAAAATGTTGCTTATTTTGCAGTTGGGAGTAGAAGGGAGCCCTAGAAACGGATGATCATCATTTCTGCAGTTAAGCGTCAAAGTCCTTCGTATTTAGTCCAAATTTGAGAGGCTGTTAAAAAATGAAGTCTCTGCGTGTCCAACAAATTCACCTGATCAACAGGGCCAGTGTTGCCCCGACCCCAGCAAATCCAGCAAAGGCCATGAGTGTGTTCCTCACTGTGGACTCCGGGTCTGCTACACGAAAGAACTCCACGAAGCCATCCTGGAAAGGGTAAAAAAAAAAAGAAAAAGAAATTGATATAAATCTGATGAAGCACAGGGGCAAACATACAAGTTCACCAACATGCAGGATTTATTGCACAATGAGGGCAGTTATGCAACCAGCTATCTTTTCTACATCCTGTCATTCAGCCATTAGTCATGACTTACCCAGGAGTTGTTTTTGACCAGCCAGTCCCTCTGGTCTGACAGCAGGTACTTTGAGATCTCCTGTCCCACCAGCTCCACACCGTTCTCCCTGCCTTGTTCCTTCAGGTACTGAGACACCACTGCCCCGAAGGCCACCAGGCTGGCGATTCGACCCCAGTTGGTGGTTCCGTCTGCAAAGAGGCTCTTGGCTACTGCGCCGATATAGCTTGCATTGTCCCCTCTGTCATCCAATGACAGTTTGTTGATCATACCTTAAAAAAAAAAAAGAAAGAAAAAAGGTCTGGATCAGAAATCTATCTTGTTTGTACATTTAAGGTGACGTTTCTGTGAGGTCATTAACTCAATTTACAACGTTGAAATTAGTTATAAGTGGATGACTGCTGACTTAATGATGAACTGGTCAAAACAGCAGTTCCAAACATGGTGTCCGTTGTGAAGAATTAATGGAGTTAAATAAAGCCTGTAGCTGAAGCAGGCAAATGCTACGAGCAGCCGTCTTTGTAACTTATAACCCCCCCCCCCCCCCCCCCACACACACACACATATACACGTACAACAGCTAGCTTAATGCTCACTACCTACCATTGTATGCGTATCTGTGCTTTTCCAACACGTTCTCCACCACTCTTTTCATTGTTGACAGTGCTTTACTTTCATTCCATTGAGATGTAGAAAGTCCAGTATGGACCCTCAGGAAACGGCTCACGAGTTGTCTCGTGTCAATGTCCAAGACTTCGTCCCCTGCTGGGCAACTGGAGGCGTCGATTTCACTGTCCGACTGAAACTCCGGCGTACACGGCAACGACCCGTCCTCCATGTCGTCGCTGTTCTCCCGAAGGCTTTTTGTTACAAAGCCTTTTGTTGACTTCACTTCCAGGATCTTCGGCCGTTTTGGGGTATCATTGGACCCAACATTCCGAGACTCAAATGACGAGCCTATGGCAATCTGCGGGGACGAATCTCCTGAGCCGTAGTGCATCGGTCCCTCCACGACTCCATTTTGAGGAAGAATAAGGCCCATGATTCCGGCGGTAACGTTAACGTTGATCGACGCGGTCCGTTTCTTCGGCGGTACAATATTCATTTTAATTATTAGCTAGTTTTTAAATTACGTTGACTTGTTTGGATACAAGTGTGGTAATTAAGGATTAACGCTAGCCTGTGTGAAACAAAAAAAGCTAGCCCTATCCCCAACATTCACTCACTCTCCATTGCGCGGTCCCGCAGAAACGGAAATGAAGACTGGCACAGCTTCCCACTTTTATACACTGTGCGTAGTACGTAGTGCGTCGTTAAATCTACGTCACGGACGTTCCCAGACCCCAAACGTCTTTCAAATAGTTGTTTGTTGTTTGTTGAGGCTCGTTTCTAAACGAAAAAAAGTGGAGGACTCAGAGTGGTGGTGACTCTGACGCTGATATATATAAAACAGGAGGGTCCATTTGTGATTGTGACTGATTTGTGGGTTATTTTTGTATTTTTCCATGAAAATTAATGACCGAGGAGGCATTATTGGAATAGTCCCAACATCAGTCATAATAACATCTACAAGAACATTATTAAAGATAATAACGTCAATATCAAAGACAACAATAATATTGCAGCTTCTGAAGTTGTTTAATCTATATATATATATATATATTTTTTTTTTTTAATCAGATTACTAGTTTAAACTAATACAGCATTCCTTTATATATATATATATATATGTATATATAAAAAATACAATATCGTGGTGTAAGTGCAGTTGTGTTATGCAGCAGTTATGGTGGCATGAGTAAAAGTCCTGTCTGTTTATGTTTTGATAAATGCCTTCAAACTTTCACATTGACACTGATTCTAGACCTGCCTGGAGATTGCAGGGACATGTAATTTATATACTGCAGTAAATTACAAAAAGGGGACATATCAATGACATACTGTATATAGCCACTCTGTCCTGCACACATAACCTTTATGTTATTACATGAGGTATATTGGCAAGAACAGTAGAGTTCTTGACTTCCCTGTCTGAGATATTTTTACTTGTGGTTCTTTGCTACACAAGTAAAAATTTCCATTCTTAGCTGGAAATATCCAGAATTTCCGGTCCTCAACAGAGTGTTGCAAGTTAGAAATAAATGATTGTGCTTCCCCCTAGTGGTCAGGGGTTGTACTCCCTTTCAGCACCTCCATTATGTTTACCCACAAGATTCAGCCTTTCACACTTTTTCATTAGCATGCAGTCACCAACAAATACATCAATGGTACACATAACTAGAGCAGAGACCTGACTTTGACGAAAAACAAGGAAATCTTATTAATGTAAAAGTTTATTTCAAATACTGACAAAAATCCTCTCATCTACTCCCATACAACTGAAACGTTCCAAGTACCCCTGTACTTTCTGAAGTCTTAAAATCATTCCTGTGTTCTCTAGTCATCCTCTTTATCATGTAAACCCTTATTTTTTTTTTCTTGGAAGCAAGGGTGCCTCTGATTTCCCTGCAGTTATCTTGGGCCAGGATGAAATATACTAATTATGCAATAAGAGAACACAAGAAAAAAACAAAACAAAAAAACATTTACTTGCAAAACAACAAGAAAACGCATAAGGTAAAAGCAGCACAAAAGTACTTCAGAGCACACAGCCTGTCATTTCTTTTTACATTCTGGCACGTGTTTATCATAGCTGAACGAGAGACACCCTGTGTGCTGGGTTTGAAACATACCCTGCTATTTCCTCTCGTTGAACTGCTCTGTGCAAAGCCAAACATCAAGTAGCATTCAAGAACTCCTGTCCACTGTGGTTTCATAGAACATGTTGTAGCTTATTCACCCATTTCTTTTCTTATTAAAGCAGGAAACTGTAGGCTTTCAAACACAATGTGATGCTAAATGGTCTGTTCATCTCAATCAAAGTGACATAAAGTGTTCCAGACTTTTCTTTTAGGCTCTGACCGGACCAAAAGTTGGATCAAATTCAGCAATGCACCATTAAAATTTAGTGATAGAACTTACATTGAGGTTTACCACAGTCTCAACTGAATGGACTTTCCACAGGAGCTATAGGACTCTGAAACAGAGATACTCGGGGAGAAGAGAGTTGGACTGGTAGAATCAAGAGGACAGGTGTTCTTTACAGGGTATCATCTCTTAGATTTGTCTTTGACTGATACAGCAGCATTTACACATATTTTCATATGATACAGATTCACATAGTCTCTGCAATTCACTAAGATAGAGCAGAAGTAGTGTTAAACTGAAAGGAGAGAGGAACCATTGAATCAGAAAATAGCTCAGGCTATGAAAGAGTGAAAAGCAGGTGGGAAACAACACAAAAATCCCTTCCTGTTGAAGTCTATTTACAATGGCTGGAACAGAGAAAAGCAGTGCATTCATTCAACACCATAACAAGCACATACGTACAGGTCAGTTCTCTTTCGCACACTGCAAATTTGACACATTTTAAAGTCTCAATGAAAAACAAGTGAGGTTGAGAATGTGATGGTGCATGCACCCTATCACCTAGCCTACATGGTGGAGTGTGCGTTTGTGAAGGTTCCCTGAAGCAGTATTATACAAGGAGGCTGATTCTCAGTGAGCGCCGGCATCCAATTCCGATTGTTGAATGTGTGGACGGCACGCGTTCAAAGTCTGCAGAGTTGTTGATCACACCATTCACCTCTTTCTGAGGTCGAACCACATTAACAGGTTGGACTAGAGAGCAGAGCATGGGCTCACACTTTGCCCCCTCACCATGTGTTAAAAAATCTCTCTCTGCTTTGCCAAGTGTTGGAGTGAGCGTATCCTGTAGGCACGCAGTGTCTCACTTTAAGCCTGTGATGACGGTCTTGGGAGCTGGGCTGACACCTGTGGTTATCAGGTTGCCTGCTGTTTACCCTCTGACACCCCTGAGATCAAAGATCAGTCTATGTAGTGTGTCAGTTTGGGAAGAAAAAACAACGTCCTAAGGGGCGCTGGTAGTAGAAGTAGGTCTATACTCCAGCTAAGGTTTTTGGGAAGTAAACTAGTAGTATTCTTTTATTAAAAGTAGTGTTTCACCTGCCAAACAGGGCAAGATGTCAAGGGAACCACTATGTCTGACTGTGATATATATTGTGAAAGTGTTAAAACACTGAGAAAACAATCTCCCACAAGCTTTAGCAAGCAGCTAGAATAAGAATAATTCTTTTGGTCTGTCCCAAATGTCTGAAAACAATTTTCACTGCACATGTGCGATTGTAGGACACATCTATGAAGGCTAAGACTGTAGTTGCTTTGTCTTTTTAATGGGACTTTTGTGATCGATATATCAGTCGTGTCAAAATGTATGTGTTCATGTGTGACACTGAAATGCTAACTTTTAGCAGTGTTTAGCTCTGTGTTTGAAAGCAACTTGTCTGGATGGTGGACGCATCACTTTTCATACCTCCATGACATCCAAACACGATGTGAGCCAGACCAGCTTGGGCTGCAGTCTGCCTCATCACATCACAATGAGAGCCAGATGATTAGATGGTGACATCTAACTGTCACATTGGAAAGAGAAGCCCGCTAGCTGCAGTGTGAAATTTAGCTCAGTTGGTAAAGCATAGAATTTCCAAGCCAGAAATCCCAGGATATAATCCAAAGTGAGCATGTTCGCTGGTCAGGTCCTCAAAGCGCCAAGCTTATCACAAATTGCGTGCTCATTTGAGTATTATTTACAGAAGAATATACTCTATGCATGGTGCTTCAATCCCCCCACAAATCTTTTAGGCTCATAGTAAACACACGTCTTGATGCAACTCAACAGCAACCAAACTAAGACCAAACTCAGAGACTGGCAGGGTTCCCAGCCATTACAAATAATACAAGGATATACTCAGCTGGCTCTCACCCCGGGCCCCTAACTGGAGCGTGTGTACATGGATTGTCAGTACAGCAAACAGGAAAGGAAGGAAGGAAGTGTGACTGTGGACGTTTGAGGGCTTCGTGTGTTTGTTTTGATACTTCCTATCACTAAGCAGATGCCCCACTCCCGTTAAACAAATGTTAAATTTCTTTTTTTGTTACATGTTACAATCATGCAGCATATTTAGAGAGAACAGGAGCAAAGGGAGTCAAGAATTAAAGCAACATGAGCAGAGAGAGGGAGAAATAAAAAAAGCTGCGTTTCAAATCCCTGTTTGGCTGAGCTGCAGCAGATGACCTCCAGTTTTGTTCAACGAAAAGTGACCGAAGGATGAGATGAAAGGAAGCCTCCATTCACTTCCCCCATTTCCCAATATGGTGTCAGTGAATGCTAAAGAACTCTCAAGCTAAGCAGCTGCCCCTAACTGATTTGGTATGCAAGCAATTATTCACATACATCTTCCAACCCCTCCCGCCGAAGCCAGCCACCGGGATAGATAGAGAACATAGAGTTCAAAGAACGCGCTGCGATCATGGTTCCTAACTCCCTTACACACATTATTTTGGTGTCATTTAGGATGCAAAAAAAGAACAAAGCATACTATACAGACTACAAAGTGCATTAACTCACCCCATCCAACCCCTGCCCGATGACACACACACCTACTGTGATGCATCTTGGAACGCCGAAAACCAAGATATAAGGGAGGCGGTAGAGCAGAGTGCGCAGAGGGGGCAGAGCTGTGCGTGGTGGGAAGGCAGAGAAGGCTGTGACCTCATGGGCCGTCTAAACCTGCATCCCTCCCACCCCGCCCCACCCACATACAAGCAAATGGAGTTTTAACTTATACAACTCTGCCCGACATGTTAAAGCCAGTGGTGCCTGGGGATGAAAAGGGAAGAGAGGGGAGAGGGTGGGCATATTGGGGGCATGGGTGAGGAAGAGGGACGTTTGCTGGGAGCCCCAGGGGGGTGAGGGTGCTTCTAGAATGGTGGAGGCTAGCCGGCTAGCTTGCTGGTCACCAAGGAGGACTTCCTCTGCGGCAGATCCTGCGGCGTGGGAATGTGGTCGCCAGTTACCAGGTTCTTGTCGGGCCCCGCCACGGGAAGCTGCTTGTTCTTCATCTTGGCTTTGGCCATGTTGTAGTCGCCCGAGTCGAAGTACTTTTGCTGCGTGATAAAAGAGATAAGAGGTTCTCATAGCTTCAGAAACACACCTCTTACTGATTTCAGTTAAGCAAAGAAAACAAGCTGTAGGTTTCATCAAAGACAACATGGATTTGACGTATGAATGTCTGTCTTAAAACGATACTCACATGCCCATATGTACATTGAAAGTTAAAAGTCCCTGCAATTACTCCTCCTGTCCATACATTTTATTTTATTTTTTCCACAATCAGTATGGGCTGGAATAAATTATTACAGCGAGAGAATTGTATTAAGATAGACTTGAAAACATTTGTAACCTACTCTTTTAACACCAAAAGATAAAAAGGTTCTTGCACTGAGCAGATTCAATCACCCAAAAAAAAGAAAAACTCCTCTTTTTGATATCATCAGTCTCTGATGATGTTCATCTTTTGATTAAGTACCGCAATTTACTTTTTGGCTTTCCCCTCAGCCTGCCTCAACAACTCCTACTCCTAGTCAGTGATTTCCCAGAATGACTTTCAACAATCTCCAGAGGTGGAAGCTCTCTGTAACATATACAGTACGTGTAGGTGGAGAGAGCAACAGTTTTTCCAGATGAGGAAAAGTGAGAGAGGAGAGAGAGAGAGAGAGCAATGCCTTTGTGTGCTTTGTCCTGCTGTTCAAATTACAAATAAAAATAATCAGTTGAACAGGCTGTCGTATTTCACATGCCACCAATGTGGCTGCACTGCACTCTGGTCTACTGAGGTTCAGTCGGTAGAGAAATTATTATTCTCTCGGCTTCAGTGGATTTAGCCCTGTAGGATTGTTGAATGGACTACGAAGCTCTAGATAGAGGCCCTTGCTCTTTGGTTGTGAACAAACCTACTAGAAACATCTTAATAAGATGTCTATATGAGGTGAGTTATCTGCTTTTACATTCTTCAAGGTGATTTTTCAGTGACAGCGATGTGTTGGAGCTTGACTGATCAGAGTACAGAAATCTGCTTGACCAGATAGCTGAAATACTTCTTCAGTTTGGTTTAGAATTCACACCAAATGCAGCATGTTATGCATGAGCAGGTAGGGATTCATGGTTTACTGACAGAAACATGCCTGCTGTGGGAATCAAATCTGTTTTTAAGTTTTTAATGAGACACAATCCTGTGTCCTCACTGTTCTCATCTCCGACCATGTCGTGGTCACAGTCACCTACCCCTTTCTGTAGTCTCTTCATCAGGAAGTCTGAGCCTCCGGGCTTCTGGCCCAGGCCGGGGTACTTGGCCTTCAGCTTGGCCTCCTCTGCCTTCACAGGGTTTGCATTCTTCTCCTGGGAGTCCTGTGGAGACAAGAACAAACAGACATAAACACGCTTTCTTTGCAGAAAACAGGGCCCCCAAAAGTGTCAGCTGATACATCTTTAAGAAAATTTAAGCACAACTGGAACAGCTGCTTATGTGACAGGCACTAATTTACGATCACCCTGCAATTCCAAAAATGCTGCTGCTGATACTAAAACACTGCAGTCAAGTCTACTGTGATAAACAGGGCCACTTCAGTCTTCCGAAATACTGAAATCCTCTGCTGTGAATAGGGCTAAAATCTATCACAATGACTAGTGGGAACTGAGAGATACTTTATGATAGCATGAGTCACAGCATGAACGTTCTTCTATTACAGTCTCTCATATCATCATCATGCCTGAGAGGAAATAACTCAAAAGGAGGACAAAGCTTGGTACAAACAGAAATCTAAAAAAATAGGTCTAAATGATTTTTAGAAGCTTACATTGATAAGAAACAACGTAAGCCCTCTTTAGGAATCATGATCCTACAGGAGCATCACGTATGCATCTGTTAAAGCTTAAGCTAGTCGATGAAGAATGAACTCTGACCCTCACAAGTCCATACAAGTCCTCTTCAGCAAATCTCCTTTTGTTAAACTATCACTGTAAAGAAATAAAGTATTCCACATTAGAGAACTTTAAGCAATTCCATTATGAAACTTCCCTTTAAGCATGATACGCAAGCAGAGTGTTGTTTATTGCTAAATCACAAGTTCTTACATGCTGTTATTTTCAGTTAATGTGGACATAACAAACTTGTTTCTTTTGCTTCATGTGGGGTCACTGCCATAAATAACATTCACAGTAAAAATCATGATTCCCTGTTTTCTGTTAATTCTGTGACTTCATTGGTCATCAACTAGATAACAGGCTACGTGTTTTTTAGAAAAATTCTGGGAACTGAGGTCAAGAAACAATAACTTGACAACACTTTCCGGTTCTTACGACACCAGGACAGGGTTACAGCAGCCTGAGGTGACAATTTGAGTAGACAATGCAAGTATTTGGGCTGTTGCCACTGACTAACACTGGCCGAACTGGTCAGATACTTGACATTCAAGTCTTTGTCAGGCAAATATTGGGGCCAGTAATTTGGGCCACCAAGGCACACCCTGTTTGTGCACATAGTGTGAAGCAAGTGTTTTGACTGCACTATCTCAGGTAAGAGTAGGTGTAAAGTACACACAGGACTACAGCGGACAAACACCATAGGCCATTTATGCACTCCCTGCACATATACCTGGAGCGTGTAACACGCAGCATAGACCTACTTCCACTATGTAGTCAGGACAGGGCACTCAGCCTGCAAAGCTTGTTGGGGCAGGGATAAAACGTGTCTCAGGACACAGACGCCGATGAACAGACTCCCCTTAGAAGGAGGGGGGACGTGTGGCACCGAGTGTGCTGATTCACTTGGGTCCATGACGAGAAATTTATGAGCTACTATATTCGGCGCCAATGCAGGGAAACTGCAGAATCCAACAACCCATTCTTTGTGTACCCTCTAGATCGGTTTTAAAGTATTTGGGGCAGAACTGTGGAAAAACCCTTGAAGCTAGCTTCAAGCTAGCTTCTTTGACCCGACATTTCTTCCACACTATTCAACCATATGATTTGACCATATCCTTGTTCTGGTGCCTCATTGAAGCGGTGTCACACTTCAATGGGTGAAAGATTATTCAACAGGACTGGTAAGCAAATTGAAAAATTTTAGCTATCTAATGCATAATTTTGTACACAAATCTTCATGATACATTTGGTATATTCACAAACGTATTAACAATATTTCAAAATATAAATAAAGTGCGTTTAAGCAGTGAGTGATTTAGTGATTTAAATTCGACAGTAACTACATTAGTAATGTTGTGTTTGTCAAAACACTTAACACAATTACCATTCACTGCAACTAAACGTCTTAAGGTGTCAGCACACATCCAAGCAGAAGTCTGAATTTGAAACTTCTAACCTGCTGTGCAGGTGCATGTTATGGCTGGGCTTTATTTCAATATTTATCATTCATCAACCATCATTATATATTATATATTATAACAATACCTCTAGTTTGCTTTGAATCACTGTGCATTCCAGTAAGATGGCAACCAAACATCATGACACGTTTTTGTATGTTATATATATAATATTGTGATTTCTACAATATTACACATCAACAATCTGCAGGCTTTGGCAGCTGAGAAAAACAAATCACAACAAATGCATATTCTGACCCATACTGATGTCTACGGATGTTTGATAAAGCATTGATTAAGTGTTGAAGTAATTGCACATCACTGCACCGTTGTTGTGGCACTGTATGGAAATGCGGAAGCACTGTCACACTGCAGTTGTTGTCACTGTTAGGAGAAGACCATCAGGAATCTCAAACCATGTGGCAGTCAGGACGAAGAGTTCTGGTTAGCTTCTCCAATGCATGCGTGCTGAGTGAAATCACCAAGTTATGTCTTTATTTGGAGACTGTCGGCCCTACATGGCACATTTTGAGACCCTCCAGGACAGACCAATGAGGCCCGAGCTGCTGTGGACTCGCCAGCCAATGACACAAGGCAAGGGACAAAACAAAGTGACACACTGGCAAGGTGCTATGAAAGGTGGGACTGCTACGATAAAACCACTTTCAGCACGCCGAGAAGCTTATCACAGCTCTACATGTCTTCCAGGAGTCCTCCCCTGCCTTGGTGCAGCGCTGAGCACACTCACTTCACTTGTGCTAGCTGATGTTAGCCACTTCTAGCTAGCATGCTCGGTGGTTAGCCAACAACATCAAGACAGCAGTCAGAAACCCACCTGTTTTTCGTCCTCGTAGTCCACCTGAGTGTCCGAGTCCAGGTTTTCTGTCGACATTGTGTGAGTGTGATAGACAAGCAAGTGTCACGTTTGCCAGACAATTCAAAGAGATGAATATACGAGGTACCGTTTGATGTACCTGTACTGAATCTAATCCTCCTTTTCTGGACACGACTGCTCCCCAACAAAAATGGCGTAACGAGATGTGACATCACCACCAGAGGGGTTTCCTACTTGTGGTTGACATATACAGTAACCAATGGACGAGCAGTAATGGTCCACATTGAGCCAATGGGATGCCACTAACGGCGCCGTTCTCTGTGATTGACAGCCCGCCGGCCAATGATTTTATAAAATGGAGACTGGGGGCGATGCGGGGGCCGCACTGCATCAACACAAAGCACCTGACAGCACAAAAGATATATTATCATGCAACATGATGGTTTGTAATTTAATACAGTCTGTGTTATATTGGTGAATGGATACAACAAAACCAAAAGTTTAACGAGAGGATCGGCTGCCATCTTTGTCATTATTATTATATTTTTCCTTTGCAGTACACCAGGACAAGCTCCCTGCTCTGTGATTGGCTACTCCTGAGCGTCAGTCAAACAATTAGCGGGAACGTCTGATTGTGCTGTAGTGTTGTTTTGGTAAAATAATCTTTTATTGTTGCCATGTAAGTACAAACTCGTTGTCAACAGGCTAGATTACTAACAATACAAAGAGACAGCAATCTTAGTGTGGCAGGAACTGTTTTAGCAGGCGGCTATCAAAATGTAACAGGATAATTAGCTAGCTAACGTTAAACATGGTACTAAACTAGCTAAAGCAATCTTGTAGGACATGTTGGCCCTACTCACATACTTTCTCTCTGTTCTTTACAGCTTTTAGTTTGTGGTCTCTCACTAATGCAATGGCATGTGTACAACAACTGAGAGCTTCACAGGTAAAATTACTCTAGACTGACTAGCGTTAGCTAATGTAGATCCACTGTTTTGTGATGCTGCAAACACAGTTAGCTGGTTAGCTAGGGTCAAAATTATACAGTGTTATTTTAACTATTCTGTGTCAAGTATTTGTTATTGTAACCACATTTACTCATGTAACTACAATTTTGAGGTCGCTACTTGCCATTCAATTTTATGCTACTGCATACCTCTTTTGTAAAAGGTCTATCCACCACCAGGACCATATAATTAATTTCTCACATGTTTTATTTACGTTAGACTTCAGAGAGACAATATTACATCACAATTTGTACAAATTGGCAGGTTTTCACTGAAATGACTATGTTATGAAATATGTTGTAGGCCCACTCATTCAAATGCAGCTGTTGGCTGATTTGTAGTGTTTGTGTTATGTGTGATGAGTAAGCAGTACTCAGTATGTGATTAATATTTGCTCATGCAGGACACTCAGCTGTTGCCTAATCAGGTTCTCTCAGAGCAGCAGTCCTTGGTTGTTATAAAGAAGCTTCTGGCCATCGCAGTGTCTGGCATCACATACCTCCGGGGCCTTTTTCCCGAGAAAGCCTATGGGAGCAAATATGTAGAAGGTTAGATTACACATGGAAACTTATTTGTCTGCACCTCACAGTAGCTATCAAGGTCAATTTACTGTTTGGAAATATTTATTTTTACCATCCCTTTTTTCTTCCCTCAGATCAGAAAGTGATGATCCTTAGAGAGGAGCGCAGCTGTCCAGGTGCTAGTCAGATTGTCCAATGGTAAATAACAAAAACTTGACACTTGCTGGAAACCAGCATTTTGATGTTTTTTCGCCATTTTTTGTACATGGACATAATTCCTGTTGATGTTTGGATGAGTCATAACATGGAATAGGCTGGGGGATATTGACAGAATTAAATGTGACCATCTTTAAGGAGGGTGAACAGTAACAGTTAACGTTACGACGATGACTTAGGGCTCACTCTGATCTTGTTAAACAATGTATTGTATGTGGGAACATGTTGGAGGATATGTGACCCTGATAATTAGATGCGTGTTTTGTAACTTCTTCCAGGATGCAGGGATGCTTTGAGGCCATCCAGAAGAAGTATGTAAGTCATATTCAATGTTTTCTGTTTGTCAGAACATTTGTTATGTCATTATGAAATAGATTTAATGAAATGATGGATTAGATTAACATAGCCAGCAGAGTATGTCCTCATTCACATTTTTTTCTGTTGTCTTTTCATAACAAATGTGGTCAAAGTTATTGTTATTTTTCCCCCACCAGCTGCGGACAGTTATTATGTCTGTAAGTATTTTGTTAATCTTCTTATGTGTGGTCTTTCTGAATATTTAATTGCGATAAACACATCGGGGTGAGTAGCCTGCTTGGGAAAGTCACAGCAGCAAAGAGATAAGCAGGCAAATACTAAGAACTTAGACTATACTCACTTTTTGAGAGTTCTTTTTGAGCTGATGTGTAGCATTTAGTCTTTTCTTTAAGGTCTGAAAGAAAGAAAAATCCAGAAACATCATGGTGCTGATGTTTTGTCCATTTTTCCCTTGTTTAGATCTACACTGACCCAGAGAACCCCCAGGTAATGTGCAGGTTGTGCTCTTGCCCTTGTTAATGTTGATAACAGATAACTAGCTATTTGTATGATACAGGTATCTCATTAACAGCACCTGTCTTGTCTTGTCTTTCAGAAAGTGACTGAGTTTTACCAGTTTAGGATCCAGTACACTGTAAAAGGAGCACAGATGGACTTTGAAAGGTGGGATTTTTTTAACCTGACACTTATGAGACACTGAATAAAGCTCATATCAATGCAGGAAACAAACAAAAGGAAAATGCAAGTAGGAATCATCTCTAAATTCTGTCTAATAGTGAATTAATTAACCCATTTAAAATAAAAAATTCTTTGCATCATTTAATACACATTTCAACAGGTGCCAGCATGCCATGTTTGATATAGTATGTTTGGAAACTTGGAAGCATCTACTAAAGCTATAGGTTAAAATAAACTTAAAGGTAAAATATTTAATTCAGCGACTTGTAGTTGCAGCAACACTGTGCTTCAGCAGCATTTAACAGGCGGAGTGTTAAAAGTCAGGTAGTTTCATTCTCTCCGGTCATAAACAGGCCCCTGCCACCTGAGCACCTGTAAAATGTGGCGGCACTCTGTAATCCAACATCCACAGAGGCTGGTTCACCTCAGAATACACCAAACTCCTTAATATATTTGACCAGTTACCATAATTGTTACCTGTGACTGAAAGAGTCACATTTAAGCAGTACTGGCCTGATGGTTTGTGTTTACTTCTCATCCTGCCTCCTTTCTCCATCAGCAACAACAACAACAACAACAACAACAACAACAAGTTGTCGATGTCATGCGGCAACACCAAGAAGGCCAGCATCTTGCTGGTGAGGAAGCTCTACACTCTGATGCAGAACCTGGGTCCTCTGCCAGACAACGTCTGCCTCAACATGAAGCTGGCTTACTATGACAATGGTAACACAGACAAGCCCACCATAATTAAGATACCCACACAATTCCAGCATAAATTAAATTAAGCAAAATATGTTAAAGCTTTATGCATGTTTTTTACACATTATTCCAATGACTCACAGTGTGGTGCTACATGTAGGTGATTTAGATTTTCTCCAAAACTTGTCAAAGCTGCAGTTTATAACCTATTTGCAAATTTTCTTCACATTTTCAGATTTTACATACACTGCCCATTTTTATTTTGATAATTTTGAGACTTCTCCTGTTGTTTGTTTATCACAAAGATCCACAAAATATTTTGATGAGATTCACAAGGCTGACCTCCATGTGGCTGCATAGTTATCGGTCTTTGATTTAAAATGTCAGGCTGTAGAGTCAAGTAATTCTGCATGTTCAGTACAGGAAACATTAAAGCTTACGCTCAGCAGGCCACACCACAATACATACTTGCCTCTTTTAAATTCTTTGTTTGTAACATCAGGCACAGCACTGATCAGAGTGTGAAGAAATGAGCTAGAATGAGAAAGTGTGTGTAAACAGGGTTTGGATTTATCAGCCTGTAGAACTGATACATGAGCAGCCATGCTGTCTCTTTCTTGTTTAGGTTTTGTTTGTATGTGTCTCACTGTTTGTTTATCTGTTTGTCTGTTTTCCAGTCACACCTCAGGACTACCAGCCGCCGGGCTTCAAGGAGGCTGACGGCGACACTATGGAGTTTGAGAAGGAGCCGGTCAAACTCACCATGGGCGAGGTGGTCACTCCCTTCCACTCTCTGAAGTTGGACATGGCCACAGAGAGACAGAGACTGGAGCAGGTGAATGACAGGAAGCTTGAGACAGAGGGACAGAATTAAAATGTTAAACATCACTTGAAGTAGGCAGTGAGGCATTGTAAAACCTTTCATATGTGCTCTAATGAATATGTTGGAACTTCTTAACTCCTTATTCCTCTTTGGCCCTTGTCTCCTACTCAGAAAGGTTCACTGCAGTCAGCACTTTCAGGAGTTGATTTTTGATTGACAGCTATGCATGTTTCTAAATGTCTGCAGGTGGAGGAGAGTGTTCATGTGACGGAGAAGTGGGTTCTGAAGGTGGAGGAGGAGGGTGTCCTGTCGCAGGTCAGCACACAGACTCAGACATGAAGCTTGTTTACACTCAGCGGGACAAAGTGATGACTGTAATCAAATAATCATGAAAGAGCTTAAAAACACCAATAAATGGTGACCCAAATAAGTTTGGGAATTTAAGATGTAATGCTTCTTAACTCTCAAATAAGATGATATTATTGTGTGTTTAGTTTTATTTTTTTACATCAAATTCATCACCATTTTTCCACCAGGTTATTTTTGCTTTTAGGAAATGTACTCTATAATGTAACACCTTTAAGATCCGTGTCACATTTTTATGTAAAAGGTGTCAAAGACTGTGTGCAATGTGTAGAAGAGCTTCGGTATTGACACATGAATTGGGAAATGGCTAAATGTTGCAAATGCAAGTGAGGCTACAGGTCAGACGTGTGAGTCAGTGTGTGTGTTATCAAAAGCAGTTGGCTGTTGTGGTCAGTGTGTTGAAATTGTGTGATCATGGTGGTCAGATAACATGTTTTAATCTTTAGAGTCATGTGATTGAAGACGGGGAGAAGTCTGACAACAAGAACACAGACTTGGACAAAACTGGTAAATCCTCCTCCCATTTCATTTCGACTGTGTACATAATAACTTTTCCAGGGCTCAGTTTGGTCAGTCTGGTTTGTGTTCTATAATGTCTCCAGAATGCATGCAGGAAATAACTGCAGGTGTTCAGGAGATGAAAACATTTGAAAGTTTTTCATTCTATAAATCACTGTGTGAGTGAAAAAATTGAATTTCCCCAAGCAGATTAATAAAGTAGTTCTTTTTCTTCTTCTTCTTCTTGTAGGCTGGTAGATGTGGTGAACTGTATAAAAGGGATGTAATAGGGTATCATCAGCAGATCCTTAAAAAGTATGACAGTGTCATAAAGCGTGGTAACTGAAGGCCTCACTTGGGGTTGAATATCTTTAAAAATAAAACCCAGGTCTTTGTTGTTGATTTGACATCATTTTACCCTGAGTTGTGATTTTCGTGATGTTTTGATGGTTAAAACTCTCATACGTAAACCTTCAAGTTTACTGTTTGCTGTCCTCATTATCCAGAAAGAATAATTCAGATTATTGGACAAGACTATGTAAACATCGCTGTTTTTGTTTTCATGAACTCAAGAGATCCAGATGAGCTGTCATGAGAAGATCAAGAGTTGTGAGGAAGCCGCAGAGGTAGGTGTGACATGAACTGCACTGACCTCAACGCATTGAGAGCATGTTACACTAAATACTTTCAGAAGGCAAAATGTATACATTAAAATGCGCACTTGATTCATCGTTCTTCCCTGTCAAGTGGAAATTGATCGCGAGGAATCAAAACGTAAAAGAAGGAGCAATGTGCCTCGTGCAAAAAAAAAAAGTGGAAGATGTGAAAAGGGGAATAATGCTTTTGTTAAGAAGTGGAAGGCCAGTTGTTGTCTGTCACTGTGCGTCTGGGCAAACTGGGGATCCATCCCTTCTGTTCAAGAGCATTTTGAAGAAAGTATTCAACAACAAATTAATTGCATTCAGAGTTTCTTTTTTTGGTTGGTGCAGAGACACTTGAAATGCGAAGAAAATATTTTCATAGCTGGTTCAACGATTGATGTAAATGTCTTTCAACAGTTATTTTGATTGATCATTTAAAAAAAGATATTAAGGGTTTCTTAGCAGTCAGAATGACTGCAGGCTCTGTGTAAACATGAAGCAAAGGGCCACTTAGAGTGCACTTAATGGTCTGTGGCGTTACGGAGCATCTGTCCCCTCTCAGATGGACACTCTGGTGAAGAAGACCTCCGACATGGAGGTGGGCCTGAGGAGGACCAGGAGTGGACGGATCATCAAGTCCACTACGGTCAGTCAGCCACTCAGAGCTCAAAAGCCACCTATTCTCTCTTTACACTGTTACAGCTAGGTGACCTGAGACCCCTTCAATCTGAAAAGCATGTTTGTTCTCTGGGGTTAAGTCTCTTTGTTAAGTAACCAATCAGCAGGTTTGATCTCTCAATGACTGAGCATAGGTTAGCCAATTAGGACCCATAATGCTCTTTTGAGTTTGCTGTGTTTTGACCTAAAAGTAAGAGGTTGTTTCTTTGAGGCAGTGATTATTTTATAGATGGGGTAAGCCAGACATCTTAAGTAGGCTCTCCATAATTAAGTATGAGCTCACTCAGGTTATTATAAACCGTTTAGGGTGTTTATACGCATTGACCTATGCAACTGGGCGATTTGAGTATTTTGTATGTAAACGTAGCCACTGTGGTCGAAGTTAGAGCAGATGCAAAAAGTGAGTATGCTACTTCAAAAACACTGCTCCACTTATTGTAGGAATGTGCCGTTTGTTGTAGAAAACTGTCCATTTGTCAAAGTTTAAGAAATAAATGATTTATTGAATATGAAAAATGTGGATAAAATGATAATAAATCATCAAATAACAAAAAAAGAGAAGCTCATTAACACAGCAGATATTCTCTCTTTCGACTGCTTTGGTGTGTGTGTGTGTGCGTGTGCGTGTGTGTGTGTGTGTGTGTGTGTGTGTGTGTGTGTGTGGACAGGAGACAAACCTGACTGTGAACAACAAGAAGCCGACGACTGTAAAGGACAAAGTGGTGAGAAACTCGTCCTTACAATGTTTATAAACTCTATAAATATAAATATAAAGCTGTAAATGCAGCTAGAAAATAATAAAGTTATGTAAGAGCTACAATATGTGCCTGCGGCCCCGGATCACTTCATTCAACATGCAGCATTTGTATATGTTGGGAAAAAGACTTTTTTAGCTGTACTTTTACATAAAAAGCAGTTCTACAGAAGGTTCAGGATACATTTTGAAATGGAAAATGCGTAGGAACCCTGTTTCTTTCACAGATGAGTCAACACTGCTCAGAGTGGGATGTTGTCTGTCAGTAGACACATACGATTCTGTGGTTGACTTCTTTGTCAACTGCGTGTTTCTTCTGCTGCTCTCAGGTTTGTCAGTATGACATCCCCCACAGCCAGGAAACTCCGTCCACCTCGGCGCCTAACAAGAAACGCAAATTCAGCGAGCCCAAAGAGCGCTTCTGAGCTCACACCCCGCTGCCAACACAGCAGCTCTGCTGGATTGATTTACAGTGACGTTTTTTTAAGTTTCAATTTTGAACACAAGCTACGTAGCTGTTTTTTTTAAAGGGAGCTCCACTATTTATTTTAATGTTCAAATGTAAAATGTGGACAATTTATATATTTTCAGTTAGAATACTGATGAACAAATGTATTCAGGAACACATTTAAGTCGACTTTGAATGGTTGTGTTTGTTTTACTGTTACCATTCTGAGGGTTTCATACTTGAATAAAATACATAAATGCATCCAGTGTCGTCTGGTGTCGCAGTTTATGACTCAAGTCAAGTCGTGATTTATAGTGTGTATTATCAAAGTACTCTGAGGAGCAACACAAGGCATGTCAGGCAGAGTGAGAAGGTAAAGACTATCTCCTTTCTTTTTTTTATCTTTCCCTTCATTATCATTTTATTGTGATATGTATGTTACATGTATATATATATTTGTGTGCTGTCTTTTTGTTTAATATGGCCCTGTGCTCTCAAATAAAGTGATAATTGATAAGCCACACAGTCATAATGCTCAGCAGCTGCTTCCATCAGCATTTAGACGCTGTCAGGCACCTGTGCTTGCTTCTTGGTTTGTAAAAAGGAGATACAGTCGTCTTCTACAGTCGAAAGATTTAACAGTTTCAGCTTCCTGCCAGTAAAAACCTCCTGCTCTGCTGCTGGGATAGAAAATTCAACTTCGCCTGTCTCTTGGAAAAACAAACCTCCATCTTTGAATAGACCCAGAAATGCCACCATTTGCATGTGAGGTGCTTTTAATGAAGCTGTTAAGTGAAAGTGGATTATATCTGTACACAGTGACCTTTGGGCCCAGATAAGGGCCCATCAGCAGCCTCCCGCCTGGCAAGCTGTGTGTTTTTAATCTCCTATTGTTTTTCCCAGAGAGAGGGACATTTGCTGATAGACTGCCTTAACCCACTGCGGATCAATACTGCAGGAAGCCTTTGTGATGCATATCCAAGCAGCCCCCACCTCGCTGTGTCTGCAGCAGGCCAGAGGGGGGAGAGAAAGAGAGACTCCATCAAATCAGCCCTCACTTCCTAACTCGGGCATTGTCTTGGCCACCGCATTTATTTCATTGTCTCTGTGTTTTTTATGGGTATTTCTGATAACAGAGAAGCGTAAAGCAGAATGGACTGGGAAATCCATGGTGGACAATACCCACACACCAGCACATTGACGCGCTTTATGAGCTGTGAAATGAATCAGGGTTGCCCAACCTCACAGCCCGACTCCGGTGGCATTTTTCAACACTTTTTATTATTTTGACAGCAGGGGGTTCTGTGAGTATTGATAAGTGATGAAATGCAGCTCTGCAGGTCTATTCATGTATTGTAGATAACCAGGATCTCTGCTATAGACATTATAACAGCACTCACAAAAATGAACCGTGGAATAGCGCCCAAAAGGCAAAATGTGTCCAGTGGCATGGACGATAAGTAGAAATGTACACTTGAAAATAAACATATTGAGAAGTTGTCTCGTCTCGCACCCAGAGGAGTGTCACCCTTTGAGATCAGACTTGAATATGGACCGATTTCAATCACATCTTAGTTGAAAATGAAAAAACAACACAAGAACATGTTTTAAGGGTAGACCAGTGTTCTTGTCAAAGCACGTTCCAAATATCTAATAATGGAGGGGGGGGAAGGAATCTAAATTGCAATTTTATTTCGCGTCCACCCTCAATCCTTCACTCAGATCCTGGGACTCTACATCATTTCTGTACACACACGTCTCCCAGAAATGAATTCTGAAATTAAATTCAGGGACACACGTCCAGCGGCCAGTGTTAACAGATCAATCAGCTGGCCAAACAGCAGGAGGGGCCCGCCGGACGCCTCTGTAGACCAATCAGAAATCTGGGTTCGGCCTGTCTGAGTCGATAGCTTAGGTCCAGGGCCGCCTGGGTACGGTCAAGGTAAGACACACTGACAGACTGATGGACAGACAGCCGCAGTCCATCCCAGGGCTCCATATAGATTAAAGCCAGCTTCTGTGAGCCTATAGTCGCGGTGCGGTGATTGTGCCTGCAGGGCCAAAAGACCCCAAGGGGGGGCTGGGCTTTACAGCAGGAGGGGGAGGAGCGAGGGATGGAGTGGACATCCAGCCCAGGGACCGTGACCCCTTTGACCTTGCCAGAAGGGCAGCAAATGTTTCCGAGCTGATTAGCGCTTCCCCAGCAGAGTACCCCGCTTACTGTTAACCCTTTGGAATCAGATAGCGGGCGGAGGTGTTGGAGGAAATCCAGAAAATATGTCATTCAAATATTTTGTGGAAACAAATACAATGAGATTAAAACAAGCATTTAGTGAATCCAGATCTTTTAATACACACCTGAAATGATTGAACGTTCTCATATTGTTGAATACACTATAAAACTATAAAATAGACATTAAAACACATGAAACTACCCAAATAGGTAAAATGTGTATCCATCTCAACCATCACTAATATTTGTCCAATAATATAACATTTAATAATATAACATTCTGAAACCGTCCATTCTGCCTGATGAGTACTGATGCACATTTTGCAGATAAAGTAAGGCTTTATCTGCAAAGGATAAAGTTTTTTTGTATACCACCTTTAAATTCAAAGTGCTGTACATAAGACATAAAAAGGCATTAAAACAAGCTATAAAAGAAACACACGCTGAAATCAAAAGACATGTATGATACACTATGTTGTAAAAAGGAGTCAAATATAATAGATAAAAATGAGCAAAAAATTTGATAAAACAAATGAGACGGAAGAATAAAAATACAGTGCAGTTACAGTGCAATGCAAAATATGAATGAATGGTTTCAAATTGAATTTGATAAAAGGCTAGAATCAAAAGAACTGACAGTTGTAGGCCTCCAAATACTTCTGTAGTTAAGTACATTTTGACCGCAGGACTTTTACTTGTCGTGGAGTATTTGTACACTGAGAGTAAGAACCGTAGTGTAACAGCAGTGGGTGAATTTAGAAGCAGTAGTGAAATATCCTGAACAACCACAAGGTGGCGATAAGTAGCCATGGAATGAGCTGGAAGAATGAGGCCCTCGTAGAGAACTCCTGCTGCCTTGTGTCATGACAGAAAAGCATCTTCTCTCTCACGCACGCCTTAATCAGCTCGTACAGTCGGCCTCCATACTGTACACAATTTAAAAAGCATGAGATCCTACTAAACAGCCAACACGAGGCTATTCAACTTGTCTTTTGAGAGACACTGCAGCGGAGTCAACAGTATTGATCCGAATAAGGAATGATAAAAGGGAGGGAGGCCGAGAGCAGGTGGTAGTGGGCCAGCAGATTCAGGGATTTAGTCGCTCACCGGGTATGTATGGTCAGCGCTGCCGAGCGGCGAGGGGACCAATACCTACTCGAAACAGATGCTCAAAGCAATGGGATGTGCCCCCATTGTGATCAGAGTGGACAGCTGAATTGTTTACCACCAAAGGGCCCTTTTCTTCAGCGGCAGGCCCACGCACAATGGGGCCCCCACCGCACTGACACACTGAGGGCTTCTGCAGGGGGAAGCAGGGGAGGGTGGGGTGCGTGTGCATCGAGGGATAGGGGGTTTATAGGGTGAGCCTCTGTCCGTACCCCCTTTTTTCTTTCTCTGTGCTCAGATGGACCTCTCTGCGCCCCCCCCCATCTCCTCCACAAAGTCCCCCTAAAGCTACCGGAGGGCAGGGGTTTAAATGTCACGCTTGGCCATCAGAGCGCCCAGCCCCCGGCTCGTGTCTCCTGGGGGAAGCACGCCAAGAGACAGGGAGAGGGAGAGAGAAAAGCTAAGGGGAGGGAGACACTTGCCCTTGCCCCATTGTCCATTACGATAGGCATGAGCTGCTAACTGACTCCAAATCAAGTGTATCCTCTCGCCACGCGCCCTAGCCTTGTCCTGCTCTTGCTCAAACACAAAGGGCCTCTGTGTTTTTGTTTTTTCAGCCATCCATAGGTGAATAGCAGCTTTGGTCATGGTATGTTTGACAGAGCAGCTTAAAGGAGGCTGCAGAGTCCAAATTCAGCTGGCCACCGGGCTGAATGATAAACAGTTTGTCATCCAGAGACGCTCGCGGTCCGTCCACATTGCACTCTGGTGAGCTCTTACATGACAAAAATCAATGCTAACTTTTTGCGTTCAGTCACATAAGAGGGACTTCAAAACGGGGAAAGCGTGCAGAGGGGGGATGAGGTGTGGGGTGACAAAGTGTCAAGCTGAAATACAAGTACAGGACGAAATATATACGAGCTGCCGGCCAACTTTATCCCAGCCCAAGGTCCTGGCCCATACTTAACCCACCCACAAGATTGAGTGTTTTATGTATCTATTTGTTCTAAATAGTGGCACACTTGACCTTGAGTCAAGATGTGTGTGCTTGCAGCCTGGCCCGGGAATCATCCCTCCTGTCAGGGACGGGAGGGAGTGACCTTGAACCACCGAGGCGCAGGCGTAGCTGAGTGCACAAACTCATTTAACTCCTGGGTTTGTTATCGACATGCTGTAATCGTTAACATTATGGATGATGAATAACTACTGACTGCCGTATACCTGTGCAATACGTCGCCGTGCCACGCAGACCGGGGCAGGCTGGGGGCTGGCAAAGGCAGACGTGCCGTGCTGATGGTCAGGTGACTGGAGGGCCACATCACTTAGACTTGTTTTTCCACCCAATCACAGCAACAACTCATCAAGAGTGCCAGCAAAGCACACTGAGGTGCTTAAGGACATAGATCACTTCTTTTCGGAGGTTTTTTTTTTAGCACACATACCTCTATGTGTACTCAGGAACACTTAACCTTCCAGCATCAGCTGTTCAGGCATCTGCAGTGGATTTTTTTTTTTCTCTGACTCTGTATTGATCGTTGCAAATGGGTGAATTTACTGTAGTTTCTGGAAAACACAGAAAACGGACAAAGAAATTATTATGGTCAACATTGCCAGAGCTGGAGGCATGAATTTTAAATTTTAGGTTTTTAACACTAAAGCAAGTGAATTAGTGGTTAAGTATTCATGAAATAATTTGTGAGAGGGGCAGAGAATAAGCGCTAAAATGTGGGGATATTTTTCTTGTGCTCCAGTTCTCTGTTATAGTACACTGAGGGCTCTATTAACAATGAAGTTATCTTATCAGTTTCCCTTTATTTTAGTAGTTTCTTTTTGAGCTGGAGTGATAACATAATGGCCCTTTTGGAACTAATCTCAGGGACTGTAAAAGTCCCTCTGTGCACTCTTGTTTCCACTGCATCTGAGGAGCTGTAAAGATTAGGAAGGTTAGTCCGATACTGGATTGAGATGCAATTTATTAGATTGGTGGGAACTTCAAATCAATAAATAAGCATTTTAAATAGAATAACGCGCCCCCGACCACTGTCTTAACAACAAGCGATACTTCAAACAGAAGTCAAATTTATGTCGTCCTGATTCTTCAGATTTCAGCTGTAAGAGCTCGGAAGAATTAGAATGAAATTGAAAGGAATATCAGGAAAGAGCATCGAGATAGGCAACTGTTCAGTTTTCACTTCTGTGTCTTGTAAGTAATCAATAATGCCTCTCTCTCCTGTGATATGGTATTGATACTCTGGCATGGGTGTTGCTAAAGGTTCTCTTGTGATACAAAGGCGGTGGTCTTTCCCTCTTTTACTCCAGACAATTGAACCTTAAACTTTTTGGAGTTCAACCTTTAGAAACTTGCTTGTTTTAGACTGAAGCTCCTGAAAACCTGGCTTCAAATCTTACAGATACTCTCCAGACATGATTTAAGACATCTAAAATTCTCTGCTCCAAATACTAATATGTGTCTGACATGATTTCTTTTAGTTAAAATTTCTTATAATTAGATCTTCCTCATTGAAAAATCCAGGTTTTGTCAGGTTTTTACATCACATGTGTTGTGATACCACAAAGTCCTGCTGGTACAGATTTAGAGAAACTTCCCCGTTCAGCAGATGAACGTAAAGTCAGCCTTCTAGTCTCAAACTCTGCACATGCGTAACTCTGCAACATCAAAGTGAAGAAACAATTAGCAAAACACATTTTTGAGTGGAGGAGGATTTTACGTCGCTGTAACATTAAATAAGTTCGAGAACAACTTTGTCAGGTATAAATTAATAATAGTTTGACACTCAGAAATGTGTTTCATCAGCACTGATTTGACAGATTTGACATACTGTGTGGTCTCCTCCGCAGCATAAGGAACCTGATAGATATCATGGAGCGTGTAAACACCAAATCAGAGCTCCTTTCACTTCAAACCAGTGACAAGCACAGAAAAAATAAAACAGGGATCTTGTGTCAAATAACCAATATGGTTCTTACTTTAGAAGGTCATGATGAAGCCCATCTTTTATAGTAAGAAACAGATATAGAAAATACATTTTAAGGGCCCTTAATTTATGCGTCTTAATAACAATCAAGTCACTGCCTCTTAGTACACACTTAGTCTATATTAATGGTGAAAATGAAAGCTTATTATCAGGCGGTAATAATTATGATTATTGTGTGATGGTTGTCTTGCAATATATCACAAATGACAGAATCACATGTATGGAACAACTATATTTATCATGGGCAAAATCTTTTCATATTGTGTGAGCCCTAATAATTACTGCAGATTTGTTTTTGTGTGCACACAAGCTACAAACATGTAGACACAACAGATGCATCACCCACCAAAATGAAATAAAAAAGCACTACATGATGCAATACCTTAGCCAAGTAAATAAAACAGGACTGAAACTCTGAAAAAGAGCATCTGTCAGAATCAACATACAGTGAAATTCTAAAACCAGGTCACTGCAGTCTGGCAGCCTTTCACTTGCCTAGAAGTTTGCAACAGCATTGAATGTACATTTCATATACAGTAACACAGAGTTTCCAGACCAGGTCTTTGGTTTGACCACATACACAATCTGCCGGAGGGGAGAAGAAGTTTGGTAGGTTTTCCTCTCTCTCTGACAGCCTTGGGAGTTTGACTTCTGCCCTGCCAGTGTTTTCCTCCTCTCCAGGCTTTGCGGGCTTTTCATCTCACCAAGGTGCAAGGGCAGCCACTTCTCTCCTCTCCCAGCCCCTTCCTCCCATCCAGCATGCACATACACATGCGGATTTCCATTTTAGCTATAGCACGAGATTAGCAGCTCCACCACCCCAAGGCTGGCTTAAGACACGAGGGCAGACATCCAGCAGTGTTGGTGGGATGCATGCGGGGGAGAAGATCCCCGAAGACTTGTTTAAGGCCGCTGTGGATTCTATGGATGAATCCTCAAAACGCACACGTGGTTGTTTAGGATGAGCTGTGTTGTGTCAATTTGTTGTCAACTTGATGGCCTCATCTATAGCTAGCTCTGCACTGCAGGGAAAAAGACATATTTATTTGGCCAGTGACATCATTTTGGTTTGATAAAGTTTAACCTCTTGAACCCACAGCTAGCTTTTGCTCCTTTTATTTCTAGGCTTGCGTCATAGTTACTACACTACCTGCTATGTATTGTTATTGTAAGGAAAGATGTGGCAACTCAAAAATCCTATTATTTGGCATTTGGTGCTATAGGTTTTCTAGGAAATGTATTTTTCCACAGGGGTTATATTTCTGTAAACGGCGGAGGCTATCACTGCTGATGATACCTTCTACTTCCTCTAATCATTCTGAATGAACTGGGACAGACAACACATCACTTCCTCCACCAAATGTTTCTTGTACTGCTTATATAGTGGTATCTAGTTTTCTGCCTGCAATGTAGGTGGATCCAATTTAATTTGCGGTGGTCCAGCACTGAAATTACATTTTAAAAAATTACTCAGCATCATCCTTATCCAGAGTCTGTGTCCCTGTTACTCTGGATCCACAGAACATGCTGTCAACAGTTTTAATAGGGAATATTTCTTCAGTAGCACTTTCTTTAAGCACCACAAACAACATTTATTTTACATGCACTGGTGTGTGTGTTGCTGAAAATCTTCAAAGGGGATATCTCAAAACTTCAGTAAATAAAACCAAAACTGTATGCTTGTATAGACACTGATATAGGTCGGTTCAAAATATTTGAATATTTGCTTACTTAGCGCTCACTAAGTCGCTTTTGAGTTATAGCCATTTCTCCGAGAATGATGCGCAGTTCTACTTTAAATACAGACCAAAACCTGTAAACATCATATATGTTTTGACAAGATCTTGACAGAGCTCAATAGGCTTACATGTAGGCCTACATTAGCCAAACCACAATGGCAGGACATCAGGCCATTTGACCACAAACCTCCAACAAGCCCATCAGACGGATCAGGCGTCCTGTGGCAATAGCGCCCGTTACAACTGACCCGTAACATGTGGCCCAACTACAACTAAATTGTGGCTGAATTATTGATACAGTGGCGTCGGCCGCTTTGCAAGTGGGGGCATGAAAGGGAGCCAACATGGGAATGGTCTGCTAATTTTATATGGGAGCCTCAGGGCACATTCCTCCCAGTGAAGACCAAACATATTGACATATGTGTGTAGGGGGAGAGACTGTATATAATATCAGCCTGGTGCTGAAGGAGAAGAATGGACAATGTGACTCTCCGTATAGACCGGACCTCTCAAGTCCACACGAGTTGTGTTAGTTTTCTGTAAATATGGCCGTACAATCTGAGAATGTGAACGCTGAGATGATGCATGTATGGAGAGCTTGGCAGGTTGGAGTAAAAAAGTATGCAACATCCTTTTCTCTTTTGCTCTCTAGATCGCTCCCCTGGAATCATTACAGCTAAACTGTCTATTTCACATTCATTTGTCAGTGTAATATCAATACTGTACAGAGAAATGTTGAGATGAATTGTGATGTATGGGATCAAGTCGTTTAGAAGGGTAGACCAGGGGGGTGGGGGCTGTTTGTAGTTGAGCCAAGGTTGTTGACCATCAGTGAGCTGGCAGGCTAATTTCTCCAGAAGTGTCCAAAAGCCTTTGTGTCCTCAGTGCACTTTTATTTCCACCTCTCTTGGAATTGTGATGACCGTGCCTCGGGGCGACAGAGACACCTTGAGGAGTGCCCACCTTTAAATCCGCTGCTCCATGACTTCAACCATGACCCCTCGCTGGAGGGATCCCTCAGGCGAGATTTAAACGAGCTCCCCCAGGTCTGCAGCGGCTCCTCTATTCACGTCCCGTTTTTAAAGACATGAATTGACCCTCTCTGATGGTTGATTGTAAAATGTATTTGAATTAAAAAGAGAAGTTTTGGATAAATTGATATAAAAAACGTACATATGTGAGTAAATGTGCCGTGACATGTATTTATAAACAGTGTGCCAGAGAGAAGAAAAGGGCTGATTTTGGACAGATGGACAGAAGGAATGCTGAGGGCCCCTGCACCCCCCCTTTTCCTTTTCTTTCTTTCTTTCTTTCTTTAATTTTCTTTTTCTTTCTTTCTTTCCACCCTCATCTATAAAATAGAAGGGAATCCCAGTGCTCAAAATATAAAAACACCTTTACTGTATTTACATGTCATCAGACTCCAGGCGTTTTATTTCTTTTATTTTATCCTCTCATTTCTTTCAAATCTTCTTTCACGTTAAATACTATCGCTTACATTTTTACAGTTCTTTTCTCTCTCTCTCTCTCCTTTTTGCTATTATGGAGGACGAATGGTGAGAAAAGCATACAATATACAGGCTATTGATCCACGCCCATCACTGCAGAAAAAAAGTCAGTTCAGGGGGTGGGGGAACGGAGGGGGACTGGACACAGCGATCGATAACCTACTCTATCAGCCGTTTCCATGGCAACCGGCCGAGCAAGGACAGAGGGCTGCCATGCATTTTGCACCTGTCTATTTCATATACCTATTGTGATAATGAAAGTGTCAGGGAAATGAATGCAAAGGTGACGTGGGGCTCCAGCCCAGAGTCAACTTCCACAATTAAAGAAATTACATAAAGGTTAATAGCTTGCTGGAAAAGAGAGGTGAAAAATGGGAGCGAGGGCGGGGGTTCTAGGGGGATTTCAGTGACCTCCTCCTCTCCCTGATGTGGGTTGAAGGACGCTGGAAGGCAAACTAGGTTGCGGCAAGTCGGGTGCAAATCCGGGTGTCTGGGTTCTGGGTTATTTTCAGAAAAACATGCACAGATGACAGTTTGAAATCGGCAGTTGTTTCAGGACAGTGGAGAAGGGGCCTCTTTTGTGGTTGACCCCAATTTGGAGGTCGAGCAAGCATGATCAATGTGCTGGCCATTAGCTCACCATGAGCAACTGTAGGCACAAGAGCAGAAAAATACAGCAGGGTAGACACAGAAAAGGAATGAGGAACGAAGGCAGGCAGGAGGGAGGGAGCGGCGCTGTCGGCCGAGGTTTCTTCAGATCAAAACCCAGCAGGCCGAGCCAGACAGAACGTCAGGAGAACTTGACACCCAGACAATCACTGAATCTCCGTCTGTCTGACCGTGGTGGGCATTGAACTTCCAACCCCCTTTGAACCGTGGGCTCGTTGGCTCCAGAGCCACGGCGCTGAGCTGGGTCGGCCCTAAGTGAAGGGGATGGATATCATGATCTGGGGCCTGTGTTGATCATGTGCCGTATTGATCGCCAATCGAAACTACTGCTGAAAACGCAGGATTGAGAGGGAGAGAGTGAGAGAGAGAGAGTGGGAGGGGAGGCAATCAGCTGTGGCTTCTCGCTACGGTTAGTGGCCCTGTATCAGGCTGCTGTGGTTGCCGACATTGCTGCAGAGGAGGAAATGGCGGTCGCAGAGAGTGTTGTACACCACGAGCGCCGCCAGCTTACATGCATTTCTTTGAGGGTTCCCTCTCTGTGCTGGTGTATTCTGGTCTATTCACATTGATGCAGCAATGACGAATCACAAACCACAACGCATTTGCCTCTGTGAGCATGAACGCAGCTTGTCGGCGAGTGGCAAGCTGCACCACTGTGGACAACGCAGCGGTTGTCCTTTAGCACCAGAGGCACTCTGTGTTTTGTGAGCTGTGACAGCGAGCTATTGATGGGCACGTGGCTCTGCAGTGTTGTTCAGGGGCTACTGGCCACTGCACTGACCTTTGACACCTCATCCATGCACCGGCCTTCATTGTTAGGGGGAGAAGGAGGAAGAAAGAGGAGCAGGAGGAAGAGGGAGGAGGGGGGGGGGGGGTAGATGACCCTTGGGTTCCTTGCGTTTGGATTCTCCCTCCCCCACAGCCTCACCCCTCCCATCCAAACACCTCCATCCACCCCCTACCTCCCCTTCCCTCACCCCCCTTCCCCCTACACACTCTCCACCTTATGCCGATCAATGACAGTTTCATGTGGCTTCTCTGGGCCTGCAGTGACGTGTGTCCTATTGATTTATCGACATTACTCCAGGCAAGCGAACCCAGAAGCCCCCTCTCTCAGTAGGCAGCCAGGCTCCAGCCCAGCAGAGGCATACCTCCCCCTGCGCCGGGTGGGTCCATGCCAAGTCATCCAAGTGTACCAGGCTCTCTGGAAGCAGCAGCAGACTGGCTGCACACAACAGTATTTTCCTGTGGATGCATGTCTGTATGTCACTGAGAATGCTTTTAAGCATCACCCCCTCCCTCTGCCCATCTACTCTCCGCCTGTCCCCCCTCTTCTCTCCTGCACTCTATGGGACATGTAATGGGGACAATGAGTGAGACACCCCGGCACTCACAAACACATTTACTGTCGCCTCTGATTTCCAGAGGCGACTATTCCACTTTTATGGTTAAAAGGTTCTTTTCTTTCGTCCGTGTCAATGTCATGCCTCTGTGGCCATGGCTCATCCTTGTGGCTATTGCTCTCATCTGCCCCTCTTCCTATCTTTTACTGGGGTGGGGGGGGGTGAATCAGACAAGCCCATCCTTTTACACTCTGCCCCCCAGCCCCCCAGGCTCTCCTGTGTCCAGTGAAAGGCCAGTGGATTCACGGAGGGGAGGGGTAGAGGGCAGCTGGACACTCCCCGTAGCCTGGCTAGCCGCTGATGTGGGGGTCGTAGAGGGGGGGTGATCCAACACCATTAGGATAGGACTGCTGCGATGGCAGCTGGCCCTAAAAAAAGGGGGAGGAGGAGGGGCGTCAGGGGAGGCTCAGAGATCAGTGACCTGGCCACAGTGTCCAGCTGGGGGGTCATTTCACAGCCCACCTCCAGCCACGTGCTGGATGACCATCTGGGGATCTGGCAAACCCCACAACAGAGGTAGCACCATCTTCTTAGTTGCAGGGATGACAACAACAAAAGTCTGTCAGCCTAATCTGGAGAGTATGGTGCTGCGCATCTGCTGTTTAATGCAATGCAGTGCACTGTTTGCACCTCACAAGTTCTCTGATCTTGTTGATTCACTGCAGATAAACGCAGTCTCTCCCTCGCTGTACATTTAGTTTGGGCTGTAACTGATGATTATTTTCAGTGTCACTTTTATGAATCGTTTAGTTTATAAAATGTCAGAAAATAGTGAAAAGTAGCCATCGTAAATTCCCCGAGCTCAATGTGACGTCTTCATATTGCTTGTTTTGTCCGACCCCAACGATATTTGATTAACAATTACTGTTATTTTTGTTTGGTAAATTGTTGATTTTCTGTCAATCCCACAGAAATGTGACGAACTGTGTAATCGAGTAATTGCTGCCGCACTACATCTGATGGGCCGACATACTGAAAATGAGTTAATTAGATGACTATAGTTTAAATATCCGTTGGACTGTACGACTGAAATGGAATCCCTGAAAGGTTAAAAGGTGTTTTTGAATAGAATTTCTCCTCTAAAGTGCCGGAGAGCACAGGGGGTCACTCAGCAGCCCAGATGGACCACCACATTCTCTTTTAGCTGAGCTGTTCTGTTTGATGGCACTGATCGGGGAACAGATTAGCACTGGTTTGTTGTCAGTGCTAACCTCACCCCTCCTCCCTTTCCTCCTCCCCTTCTTTCTTCCTCCTCCACCCTCTATCCTCCCCCATCCTTTCATCATCCTCCCCTTCTCCCCGAGCCTTCTGTCTTAAACTGTTTAAGGTGATCGAATTTTGCCCATCCTCCCAATGTGGTCGGAGGGGATCAAGGGTTGCTGACCCCAGCCTGATTGTAAAGGTTGTGGAGGGGAACCTCCATAATAGATAGAGGTCCTGCTAAACAGACCTGACCTTCTAGATGTTTCTATGAGCTTAAAAAATCTCTCTCTTTATTTTTGGGGATTCTGTAATCCCTTTAACATTTATCATTGTTCTGCTAATGAAAGTGATCTTTGCGTTCATGTCTGATAGGTTCCTAATTAGATTCACATAGACCCATGTGGAAATGATCCAAAGGATGAGTCAAGGGAGGATTGGAGTGGTGGAGTTATTGCTCTCAGAAACACCGGAGTGCTCCAATGTGCTGAAAGAAATTCATAAATGTGGTGGAGGGATGGGGTGGGCTGCAATCGTGCACCGGTGTAATCTTTGGTCAGCACTTCTTCATGGCCGATACCGTGATAGGAAAGAAATCCTCTTCTGAAATTTGATTAATTGCAGTCTCTCCGCCTCTCAATCCAAACATTGGTGGAAATAGAGGCAAGTTGACAGGACAGATACATCAGCCTGGAGAGCTGCAAGCCCCTGGCAAGCAGAGGCATTTCTTATCCTGTAACAGGATATCCACATACAGTGAGGTGTGGAAAAGTGAGAACTGCATCGTCTTCATTTGGCCATAACAAGGGAGAGGGGGAGGAGGAGTGTAAGGAGGGTAGGGACGGGGAGGAGGAGGAGGGGGGGAGTCAGCCAGCCAGCCAGGCAGGCAGCTCGCTAGGTTGGGCCGAGGCGTATCGATTGATTTCCCAATAGCCTCTGGTCCATGAGCGGCGAACCCTGGCCCCGGTTGCTAGGTGACCACACCATCCAAGATGGAGAGTGGGGTGATGAAGGGTGACAGCAGCTCTGAGGGTCAGCGGGGCCACTGGTCATTCTGCAGCCCCTCTGGGACGCTCCGGACATGCAGATAATGCAATGAAACTGGACCTCAGCTCGCAGGGAGAGACCGGCAAAGCAGGAATATAGAAAGACAATATCAGAGCGTAGAGTGTCGTCCACCATCTTTGTTCTACTCGGCTGTGATCGATGCAGCGTCTGCGGATGGCGCAGTGGCTGTATGTATGTTTATGACATACATTACGGCAAAATAAAATTGAAGAGCAGCTGCTAGATCAGTTTTAGTGAGATCATTTGAGGTTTCAGGTTTCATGTGGTGGAGTTTTCCACAAAAAATAGATTACTTGAAAGATATTTATGACACCCGTGTGATTGCAAAGGGGTCGTTGACCATATATGAAAATATTGATTTGACAAACAAAGGGCTATTCAAATAGTCATTGGCCAGAACATATTGCCTAAATTTGAAGATGAAGGATATCGTCTTTTCACAATGACAGTAAAAACACACCGATGTTCTCATCACAGGACCAAAGCAATTTACTCAAATGTACAATTCACTAAATTGCAAAAGAGGTCGAGAAATTTATCGTCATAGTGGAAGTTCAAGTAGTTCATTTATGCATTCTCATTGTAAAATTAAATGCAGTGTATGAAATAAAGTGCTTTATTCCCATTAATGAGATATCCACACATTTATAAAAATGAAACCATGGCTTACAAACTGATAACAGGCATGCAAGCAGAACATTTATTAAAGTATGACTCATGACAAGACCTCTCCTCGTAAAAACAATATATATTTGCTTATGCAATCTTCTGTTTTAAACGATCAGCCGGTGAAACCCTTCAATCTAAGAGCAGAATAAGTGCTCAGTGAATGCAGACTTCTCACACACCAGCCGTGATCTGAACAACACAAAAGAAAAATACTGTAAACATGAACTGGCCATAATCTATATCACATATTCCACAATGATACATGATACCGTAGCGCTTTTCTACATATCGATTGTTCCACTGTGCGAGTGAAAAATGATACGGAGGGCAAAAGAGAAGAAGAAGAAGAAGCAGGAGGAGGAGGAGGAGGAGGAGGAGGAGGAAAAGAAGAAGAAGGGAGGGAGGGTGGATATAAACTGGGAGACAAATGTAAAAGGATCTACATCATACTGTAAGCTCTGCACTGAGAGAGAAGTTACCAGAAGGCAAAAAAGCAGCACAGAAGGGGGTGGGAGGTTTTGTGTGTGTGTGTCGGGTTGAGGGTCACGGGGAGAAACCCATCCAGTCGGCCCTGAAAGGCCACCTTGCATTCTGGCTGTTGCCTGTGTTCTTCCTGTATGAAGGATTTCCCTTCATCCTGTGCCATGCCTCTCATGTCCTCCTCAGAAGGAGCCTGAGCGTTTTCATGTCTGTTGGAGTTCCATATCCCGAGGAGGAAGGACTTATGTGTCTCTGTGTGTGCTTGTGTATTTTCCTCCCTCCTATCTATTAATAATATTGGGGAGAGAGAGAGACAGGGAGATAGAAGTGGATGTTTGCTTTGGTACAAGGCGAGATGTTTCTCTGTTTGCAGCCCTGAGCTGTGCGAGTATTCAGCTCTTAAATATTCCCTTCCCTTGTGACTCCAAACTATCTCTTGCCCTAAAGGGCTACATGGACCTCCCTGGCCAAATATCCACATACCTTTAACAGCAACTGGCAACCAAAATGTTCAAATGGGAGGATTTAGGGCCTGGACAGCTGGAGAAAGAGTGGAAGAGGAGAAAAGGGGAAAAGAGCACAAGTACAAACCCAATTGTGTCCCAAACATTTTGGAAATGGAAATTTATTACAAAAAGATCGTTATCTTTGGCCCCCCCAAGACTCGACAATCGCAGTAACTAAAAACGTTGACAAGTTGGCTGAGTATGTTAAATCTTCTGCCAAAACTCTTGGTGTCATTTTTGATTCTGATCTCATCTCTGAGAAGCAAATCAGTTTGACAGTTCAATCCAGTTTCTTTCAGCCGTGGACAATTTCCAAAATCAAGTCTTTCCTCTCGCCCCACGATCTGGAGAAAGTTATCCACGCCTTTGGTTCTCATGTCCAAGACTACTGCATGTGGTATTGCAGTATAATGTAGTTTACTGTGTTCCTTATATGTTGGTATAGTCAGTCTTACTTGTCCCAGCTGGGACTTGTTCAAAATGCTACTACTTGACTTCTATCACCAAAAGGAAAGACCACATTACCGCTGCACTGCCCTCTCTTCGTGTGCTTCCACTGCGGCACAGAATTGATTTTAAAATCCTGCTGTTGGTTTTTTTAGACCGTCAGAGATACCTGATCTTTTCAACAGTCAAATCTTCTTTCGGTCTGGTTTCCTGACCTACAGCTGTTGGATGATCCACGTTCAAGAAACCAAAAAGTCAGAGTCAGTAGTTTGTCCCACATACTGGCAAAATACTGGAAATAATTTAGACTGATCTGTCTGATCTGCTGGCACAAACACGACGTTGGTTACGGTTATGGAAAGACCACGATCAAGGTTAAGAGAAACTCTAAACAGCTGTCTCCAATGTGAAAGCCTTTTTTTGATCCACCCAGTCCTGCAAGGTTTTGCGGCACCATACTCGACTTCCACCTTTCCTTCTGCCATAATTTGCATGGCCACAAGATGTCCTTGTATGGAAAACAAGGTCCTTTCAGGCATTTGAACAAATGATCAATGCTGTTGTTTTTCTGTCGAGGACAGTCTCGCTGCAAAGGGAAACACGAAGGGAATCGAGCCTTTGCTGCCTCCAAGACTGCGGAACAGCCTCCCTCTCAGTATTAGGATTTCCCCCACAGCTGAAACCTTTAAGTCCTACCTCAAAGGCCATTTTTATTCCTCAGCATTTGGACCTGCGTCACTATTGTACGCCACACTGTGTTTACTACAGCTTGTTCTCACACAGCAGATTTTTAACCCTGCCTTGAAAAGTGTTTTTACGTCACACTGGTGAACTTCTGCTGTTTTATAATGTGCTTTCTAAATAAAGTGACTCGACTAAATTACCACTGAGGGGCCCCGCACCCAAGACAGTCCTCACGGCTGTGTGTTTGTGTGTGTGTCACTCTGACTGTGTGTGTTTAGGCAGCGGAGAGCGAGGGGGAGGTGGATGGAGATGGTATCAATCGCCAAGCCAGGCCATTGAATGTATTGATTAGTTACCTTTCTTATTAACATGCTGATTAAAGAGAGAAGGGAGAGAGAGAGAGAGAGGGAGAGGGAGTGAAAGAGAGGCGGACGAGGCTGCACACACACTCGGACGGATGGAGAGGAAGCAGCAGCCGCGGCCAAGAATAAGAAAAGGATGCAGAGTGGATTTAACAGCCGAGCGGGGAAGGAAAATCAGGGAATAATTGGGAAGAGGAGGAGAGAGGGAAGCGAGGTGCAAGAGAAGAGGAGGAGGAGGATGAGGAAGAGGAGGAGGAGGATGGGGGTGGGGGGGGGTGGAGGGTGGGGGGGTGGATGCAAAGGGGGGGCCGACCTGACTGGAAAACCAAGGAAGGAAAAAGAGAGAAACCCTGCTGTCTTTGATCCCCCACCGAGTTACACTGGCTGACTGGCTGGAGAGACTGACACACACTTTTCGGCTGTGAGACACACACATTTACACCCACACACACACACACACACACACACACACACCTGCACCCTCACTTAAACACACTCACACGCCGTGAGGCTAACAGGCCAACGCAAAAGCATGCATTATCGTAGCAGAAAATAGCTCAGTGTGTGTGTGTGTGTGTGTGTGATCAATATGGAGGCTTTTTAAACTGTATTTTTATCAGCAAGTGACCATGTTAAGCAGCGTGCGGTGAGGGATTTCTTAAGATGCACGCCAAGGTTTTCCGAGAAAGGCGTTTTTTATTCCGAGAGGGACCGGAAGGTGTGGAGGGCAAGATGGAGGGAGGGAGGGGGGGAGGGGGGGGGATGTAGCAGAGGATGCAGGAAGATGCAGACTTGTTTATTTGTATGTGTCGAAGCGTTTTGAGTGGGTGCGTCTGCATGTCTGTCAGTGTTTTTGCATGGACGAGGAGGAGGAGGATTTCACTAGGCTGCAGAATCAGACCAGAAGCTGACATATGTGTGATGTCTTATGTGAGAAAGTACAGTTTGCTGTGTAATTTGGTTGCAGTTGTGGTAACTGCTGCTGTGTTTAATGTGGTTATGAAGGAGTGTGAGTGATAACGCTGCAGGCCTCTGCGTGCATGTGTGCTGTGCAGGCCTTGTCTCGTTCACATTTCTGCTTTTCTTGCAAGTATGATGTGTGTTTTTAACGTGAACTGTCTTTAGAATCAGCTCAAGAGAGATGTCTCACTCTGCTCGTGTTTTACAGTCTTAAATTAAAAAACAGGAGCAAAACAACTTGTCACACTTTTGAGATTGTAAGTCCCTGATTTATAGAGACAAAAGATGTTCTAGCGTCTCACTTTCCTATTTATTTGCTTACTAACTTACATTTCTTTTTATTTGAAATGAATGACCAGGAAATGTGAGTTTACACAGACCAATTTTCTGTATTAGAAATAAAACAGAGACAAACAATTATGTAAATTATATTCATGCTCATCATGTGGCAGCATTTAACACCCAATCCCCGGAAGAATATGATAGATAATTTATAAAGAATCATCATACTTTCAATCATTGGAGTTAATAAATTATTGGAGTGTTAAAAACCAATTTTATAGATAAAATCAAATGCAAAATAAGATATATAATAATTAATAAATTAACAAAACATCCCCAATATGAGCCGAGGAAAATAAAAGCAGAATTCCTGCTGCTTCAACAGACTGAACTTGCAGCAAATGCTTCACTGAGGAAGTGACATCTGGATTTTCACAATTAAATCCTCTTTAAGAACTTATCCACCTGTAGCAGAACACGTAAGTGCAGGACTTTGCTTCTCCTGCTGTATGACTAACGATGGAGACCACTAATTGTTTAACTTTTATAAACTTTTAATGAGCGCTGGCTTAGAGCTAAAAGAGAGAGCGAGAGAGAGAGACGGGAGGAAAGAAAGGAAATAAACTCAGACAAGTTGTAACTTATCGAACTTTGCACCCCCTTGAGCTCCATTTTGCATAAATTAAACACTTTTTCCTTCTCGCGCTGCTCGGGCCACCACATAATTTCATTTGCATAAAGAATGCGGGGCCAATTACAGAGGGAGACATTTACATTTTATATGAAAAATAGTTGTAGGGCAAATAGGAGGCTCTTCAAATGCAAGGATCGATACTGGATGGCGCGTGCTCATGCCGGAAGCGCGCTCACACACACACACACACACACACACACACACACACACACACACACACACACACACACACACACACACACACAGTATTTCTAAATGAAGAATTTAATAAAGTAAAAGCTTGTATTTTCATAAAAGCAGAATATCCCTGCAGCAATATTTTAGACAAATTTAATTTATTCCAAAGAAAACTATCAAACCAAAGTAATGTAGCCAAAAAAAAAACAGTCATCATCTAAATATTTAAAAACATTTCCCCTCATGCAATGTTTGATTCTTGCAGGTGAAACTAGTGTTCAGTAGTTTTTCCCCTCCAGTACTTGCTGCTGTAACGCATTATTGGCTCATCTGCACAGGAGGCGAATCCAGTGAATTAAACGAGTGAATTTGCATTAATCCAGATATGATCGATAATAACATTATTCACGCTGCGAAGTCAAGTTCCACATCATGGCGTACACGATCATTACTGCAACTAAACCTGCAAATAATAGAGGAAAATAATGTGATTATCATTCATTCACTAGCTCAGAGTTTCCAGCAGCAGCTACAGTGTTTTACATCTTCGACCTGACGGAGGCAGATGGATTCTGAGTGTATGTTCTTTTATTTCATCTATTTATTATTGTTATTTTTTTTAAGCAGAGCATCTGTTTTGAATTGTTATCTAATAATACATCTTATGAATATGTGAGAATAATAATCGAGTGTCAGCCATTTGTGGAATTATTCAGATATCTTGATGTAAAATGATTTAATTTGCTATAATTTAACGTGTAAAGTAAAAAAAAAAAAAAAAAAAAAAAGATACCCAGAAGAAGAAGAAGAAGAAGAAGAAGCTGTTATTCGTCGGCGATGTGTTCAGTGGGAGATATATTCAGGTGGAAATGTGTGTGTTTGTGCAGCAGGCCACACGCTGTTAATGCAGATGAACTGCAGGCCTGCGTGGACACATTTGCCTGCAGGTTATATGTGTTTATATCAAACCCTTTAAAAAGTCAAGGTGCATGAAAAGGAGCCCAGGAAAGGTCCCTTTGAATCATGTTAATCATTATAATTTTTATGTTGCATAACAGATCAGCCCAGGCTGATGAACGACCCCTTTTAACCTCCTAATGATCAATATGTATGTTGCACACAGTCAGTCCTGCAGGTTAATGTGCGTCACTCTGATATTTCACGTGTTGGAGTCAATATGGTGGTTTTTTCATCAATGCTCATTTCTACCATTATTATTAACATTAGTATATTTGGTTCATTTTTTTTTCTTTCAGATCTAATCCGGTCAAATTAATTCAGGTATTGATTATTCACATTGTGATCTGTGTAACGCCAGGTCTCGTGGTAATAATTGATTTGATCGATTGGGTAGGGGTGGGAGCGAAATTAAAAGGGAGTTGACAACAAGAAAAAGGAAGAGAAAAACAGAACAGTGTCAGAGTCACACAGTGTAATTATATTCTATTGTAAAAAAGTATTCATTTAAAATTACATTAATGTTTAAATATCAATTCGATTCATAATAAAAGCATTAATTAATAGTATTTTGTTTAAATCGAAAAATATATTTTAGTTTCATTTTGTTCAGGTGTTTTTATTTGTATCGTCACTGCAGTAAAACATACATACAGCAGACTGAACGTGTTCAAAGAAATATTATTTACAAACACTGCTGCCTGTTTTTAATAATAAATATACAATCTTAGAGCGATAAAATATGGATTTAAATGCTGAGCCACTTTCAACACGGTGTCCCAAAGAAAGCTGAAAATACAAATGACATAATGATGATATAATTCTTGTTGTTACAGGTTACAGGTATTGTACGTGAAATAACAGTGTAAGAGTTAAAGAACATGTTGAAAGCTTCAGAGTTGAACTTCACACCTGCAGCTGCACAAATACGCTTTAATTTCATCTTTAAATCTTCACTTTAAAGTTTTCATTTTCTGCTGTAAAACCTTTATTTTAAAAAAACAAAAAATAAGATATGACACACTGAACACCAGCGCGAGCTATGGAGTCAACTTAGATTCAAAATAAAATAAAATAAAAGAACGATTCACTTCAGAGAAGTCACAATGAACAGCTGGACAAGACAGATGTGCGGGACGTTAAGGAGACATGTCTGGTTGTGTTTCACTGTCACCTGTAATGTTTTGCATCACGAAGAAAACTGACCTCGTATTTCTAATCGAGGAAGTTTGAGTCCAATGGATTTAGTTCCGGTGACATTCAGAGTGGCTGTAAAGGCGGATCGTGCGTCAGATCCCGCACGCTGCAGAGTTACAGGACTCTGTAACGCAACAACAGGTGCTGTTCAGCACATCAGTAAGAAGTTAAACTAAGTGAAGGTGAGAAAGAACAGACTGACAGCTTCAGTTTGTTTTCACTGTGTGTTTGTGAAGCTCGACAAGATGAAATACACTGAATGTATTATTGTGTATGACAATAAATAACGTGGGAAAGTAACTTGTGTTTTGTGTTTTCTAAGTGTGTGTGTGGCGCCTACACACACACACACACACACACACACACACACACACACACACACACTCATTACAGTGTGTGTGTGTGTGTGTGTGTGTGTGTGTGTGATTAAATAACACATGGGATATCCAGATTAGATGAAAACAAAACGACCCATTTAGAGTCAGAATCAAAGCATCATCCTCATCATCAGTCTGTCATCACAACATGACGATTCAGATTGTAATAACTGTTGATGTCGGTCCTTTCAGCTGGACTTCCTCTTTAGGTGGAAACACACACACACACACACACAATCCTTCAGATTAGACCCTTCCTCTCTGATGGACGCTGCATATAAAACCCCGACGTTTCGAGTCTTTTTGTTTCGCTGCTGCAAACAGGGAGTCAATACCTCATTCAAAACTGCAGACGCGTGCGTGCGCTCCATCTATTATCATTTACCAATAAGTGATCACTTGTACTCGGTGATTAAACAGCAGATTTGGGGGGCGTAAAGTGGTGTAAAGTACAGGATGAATAATGTTGTGCTGTATTTTCCTCCTCCACCCTGTTGCTGCTGCTGCAGCTCGGGGATGTTGGCGGGCCTTGGGACCAGCATGCACAGCACGTCCGTGGCTGCAGAAAACACCACGCTTCTGCTTCTTCTTTTTTTTATTTTCTTCTAATAAAATATGAATTTCTGAATCTTGACGAGTTACTCTTCCTTTGCAGGCTGGAGAGGAGGAGCCATTTGTCTCTCTCCTTATTTTTCACTGCAACACCAGGAGATAAACCCTCTTCCGCCTCTACTTTGACTCAATCTATTTATTTTCCAGCGCATGAATGGTCATTTTAAGGTCACCGCAATGTCCCCTGACCCTTGACCTCCTCGCTATTGGCTGCTTGTAATATTGGTGATGCAGGATTTGATGCGGCCGTACACGTCCCTCAGGATGAAAGCATCAGCTAAATGGTTAAAATCTAAACACGCTCAATATTGGCTTTAGATTAAAAGCTTATTCTGCAGCCACCATGCTGAAAGTCACTTTGGATGAGAGCTGCTGCTAAATGGCTAAAACGTGAGTATTCCTCGGTATGTTTATGGCCTGTGTTGGTAATGGAGGTTTGAAGCTGCTCTCGCTGTAAGTCCCTCTGAGAGCATCAGCTAAATGGCTGAAATGTAAATGTTTTGGCCGTAATGTTGCTGAGCCTGCTGCTGCTCTCACGGTGACTCTGGATGAGAGCATCAGCTCAATGCTTGAAGCGGAAATGGCTTTAGGTCTGGTGGTCTGAGAGTCGGAGCTTATTTAAACGGATGGAATGTAAATATACTTCTCATCATCGCTCCTCATCACGCAGGAATAGAGGCTTCTTTAGATTATAAGTGGCTCTATGTGACTGAATGTAAAGCTCAGTGCTGACCGGGTGTCAGTTTCAGAGTAAAAAGTTGGGGGGCCTTGCAGCTCGGGTGTCAGTCTTCCTTCTCGGATTTTCCAGCCACAGAAGGTGAACTTTCACCCCGACCTCCAAAAAAGACCTTTTTATTTTCGCTGTGTAGCCGTTGACCATTTTACCTCCAGCTACTCGCCATCCATACACGCATCCCTCCGTGCTGGCTGCGCGCGGGGCGGATCGATAGGGCAGCATCTGCTCCGGGAAGCCGGCGGTCCCACACCGCGCACCGCTCCGCTGTTTCCAAACGCCAGAACTGCTCATCTCTGAAAATTAAACTGACAGACAGATATGATTAGTATGCGCTCTGCCTCCCTGCTTCTGTCTGTCCGCGTGCTTCTCTCGGAGGCCTGCAAGCGCGCGCAAACACGCACGCACAGGCCTGCCCACGCCGGCTATGTTTAATATGCGTGCTCGTTATATGCACGTTCAGGCGCCAGTGCACATAAATGGTCACCAATCTCACGTGGACGCGCGCATATACAAGCTTGCACGCACTCAAACAAAAGTGCGCACAAGAACAGGCCTGCACGCACGCGCACACGCGCTCGGTCATACACCAAATTATTATTAAGTCACACACACACACACACACACACTCACACACACTCACACACTCACAAAGTAGACACAGTTAAACATACATGTTACACAAAATGACATTCAGTGGTCACTCTTGCACGTGCGCGCGCGCGCACACACACGCACGCGCTCCCAGCAGGCCGGGCCTGCAGTGTGACCGCTCGGTGCTGCAGCAGAAGGTCGAGGGGCTTCTGGAAAAAAGGGTCGAATTGATGTTGTAGAGGGACTTTTCAGACTGAAGTGTTGAGTGCTGATTAAGAGCTGAGCTAAACACAGGCGTCACTTGACAGCGTTTATTCCTGAAAGGTGGAACAAGAGGAGTCATAAGAATGAAAGAAATACAAAATCCTTCCGGAAGGTTTGGAACTAAAAAGGCTAAATCCAGGATGCGGCCTGGTGTGAAGATGGCGCACAGCGGGGTGGAAATGGATAGATTCTTTTCCTGGAGTCAATACGTTAGTGAGGACATTTACATAATTGCATATTTACTCTTAATTCGTTTTTTAAAACCATCTCAGGGCCCCTCTAATCGAGTCCTGTACTGATGTTAGAAAATAGAAATAAAAGTAAAGGTTATTATCAAATGATATATTTATTTTACAAACTCTAATAATAAAGATCATAATAAAAGAAGAAATGTGCGTGTATTATGCAGCTATGCTCCGCTCCATCTCCATCTTACAGATCATTTCTCACAGTGACAACAGCAGCAACAGCAACACTTGTTACATAAAAGAGAACTAGACGACATTAGCTGCAGCTTGTGAAAATCCATTGATCAGATACAATAAACAGCCAGGCGCAGCAGAATGACCAGGATGCGCGCACATAATTCATAAGTTGTGCATGCAATCAGCTGAAGAAGGCTTAACCTGTGGGGTTATGAGAAAGGGAGCATCTCCACCTCCACACCTCCCCCGCCTCGTCACCCCTCCCTCCTCCCCCCGGAGAGAAAGGGTTAATTGGAGTAGGAATTTCATCGCACATCTGTCAGATTTTTAAGGCCGTGACGCACTGAAAGCAGAGAGTCAATGTGAGCAAAGGGGAGGAGGAGGAGGAGGAGAAGGAGAAAGAGTTGGTGGTGAGATCGATGAAGTGGCAGGCAGAGGGAGGAGGAAAATCTCACGAGATAATGAAAGAAAAAGCGGAGAGCTGCTAGTGTAGAGCAAAAAAAAACCAGGCTAGACCCGGAGATTTTTTGGAGTGGAAAACAAAGAGTCAGAAACGGGAACGAAGAGAGCGAGAGAGATTGGTTTGTAACCGCAGATGGTTTGTGCACTCTGGTTGTGGTGAATGTAGCACCCCGGGGCGCAGCGGACCAATTGTGTGAATCTGCAGGGCTGCTCGGCGACACAATCGGAGACATGCACAGGACGGACAACAGCCGCGGACGCGCTCTGAGAAGTGGAGAATAAAGGTAGGAGCTCTAATAAACCGACACACGTCGACGTTTTTGTCTGTGAATCGCCGTCACGTTTGGTCGTTAACGCATCGTTCACGTTCGTTACATGTGATGTAAATATGCAAACGCACCGGTAATGTTCAGCGCGTCGCATGCGCGCTACTTCTGCATTCATAACTTCTGCATGAGAAGGAAAAATGTCATATTCCAAAATGAGCTTCGGTTGAAGTGATTAAAACAGTGATGTCGGTGTGTTCCGCGGGGTGAGTGAGGTCCAATTACTCAAACGCTTCTATTATTGTTGTTGTTTGCGATGTGAGGGTGTAAATCTGTGTTTAGGACCGACGAGACAAACGTTATTTGGCTGTTTTGCTTCTCTGCACCGATGAAAGTTTAAATGCAGCGGAGTAACAGCGCCTGTCTTGTCTCACGCAGGCACAAAAGCGAGGCTTCCGCCGAGGAACACAGCTGAGCACCAAAGAGACAAGAGAGCAGAGTGCTGATGCACAAGTGAGAATAAAACCACAGTTAAAGCTCCTGATGCCGTTGCGAACTCCATTTCTGGGAGTTTGAGGGAGTTTGAAGACAGTACTTAACGTTATCAGATAATTAATTAGACACCCCATAAGCCCGGAAATCAATTAATTCACAAATCAATAAATCCATAGTCTGGTGTAACAAGAGACCTTCCAGACTGTTTGCCCGGCTGTTGAACAACAATAACAAGAGAAGAGCAACAACACACATTTATTTGTTGAAACTGAAGATGGATGGGAGTCTAGGGGAGATGTCCCTCCACAGCCACTCTGATCTGGCTCACAGCCAGGACGGCAGGGCCATGCTGCACTCGCGGGACCTTTCAGCTGCTTTCCCCAGGCCTTCCCTCGGGGGACCCTCCATGTCTCTGGAGCCCGAGCCCCGTCCGCCGGGCTTCGACCACTCCATGTCTGCGCTGGGCTACAGCGGCGACTCCCCGTCCAGCTCCGGCAGCACCTACACCACCCTGACCCCCCTGCAGCCCTTTGACGACAAGTTCCACCATCATCACCACCATCACCACCCCTGCCTCCCAGTCAGCAATGTCATCGGCAGCTTCACCCTCATGCGCGAGGACAGAGCACACCTCAGCACCAACTTCTACAACCCCTACGGCAAGGACCTGGCCATGTCCCAAAGCCTGTCGCCCCCCTCCACGGGTTCAGGCCTGGGCTCCTCCATGCACGGCTACGGCAGCTTGGGCAACAGCCCCAATGGCAACGGTGGCCAGATGCTCCACGGTGGCTACGATGTCCACGGGGGGAGCCTCTTCTGCCGGACATCGGATTTTGGCCGTGAGATGTCGCCACCAGGCCTGGGAGGAGGCGATGTGTCAGTGGGGCATCAGCTGAACAAAATGGAGGCTCACCAGCACGCCCCCAGCCACCACCCTCACATCTACAGCCAGCACTACCAGCCCCACCATCACCCGAGCCAGCAGGCCTCCAAGATGGGCGAGCACCTGCATTCCTCATCATCCGCCTCGTCCTCGCCCGGCGAGGGCATGCTGCCGGGCGGCGGGGGCGGCGCCGGGGAGGAGATCAACACCAGGGATGTGGCCCAGAGGATCATCACCGAGCTGAAGAGGTACAGCATCCCCCAGGCCATCTTCGCCGAGAGGGTTCTGTGTAGGTCACAGGGCACGCTGTCTGACCTCCTGAGGAACCCCAAGCCCTGGGGCAAGCTCAAGTCCGGCCGCGAGACCTTTAAGAGGATGTCCCGCTGGCTCCAGGAGCCCGAGTTTCAAAGAATGGCCTCGCTCCGGCTGGAGGGTAAGATCTGGCTTTGCTCTCTATCTGCCTCACACACACACACACACACACACACACACGCACGCTCATACAGAAACCACAACAACAAACAGACACACTCCCTCCTTGTTTTCCCCAAACACCTTCCTTCTCCATGTCTTCCAAAAAAAAAAAATCTCCTCTCCAGCAATCAGTATGCAGCTCAGGTTGAGACATGAGGAAAAGCAAAAGCATCATACTGATGTTTCCCTTCTTCACACCACTCTGAATGTACCACTGCTTTGGCTATTGTCTCAACAGCCCGGATGATAAGAACTTAGCAGCACATTGAGGACAGTTTGAGCACGAAAGGGCCATATGTGCCGTTCCTTTGTTTACTTTGCTCCGAAACAGCTCCTATTGATTTGTACAGTAGCTACAATAAAAAAGCCACAGACATTTGCCCTCTTCTTAAATGAACCATGAAGATCAGCGTGAGCAGCAGTTGGCAATTTAATCGCTTTTAAGCCCACAAAATAATTTGTGCAGATATGCCATTCTGGAGCGATTGATTAATTCGAGCAGTGATTTATATCTGCTCAGCGCGCGGTTGAAGTTGAGTTGGCAAGGTAGCTGATGCAAATTAGACTTGAGCTTTTGCCAGACGTCTTTTATCAACGTCGTCACTGAGGCAATTACTGCGAGGCTAAATACAAATGTTGTTCTGCTCTGAGGCAGCACCTTGCAGGTTTGAGAGATTCTTCCTATCTGGAAAACAGGAGGCTGTTGCTTAACTGGAGGTGTGCAGAATCAATTAGTTTACAGAAAATTAATTATTATCTATTTTGATAATCAATTGATTAAATCCACTTGTCCAAAAATGCTAAACATTAGCTGGTTCCAGCTTCTTAAAATGTGAGAATTTGCTGCCATCATTTTGAATTCAATACATTTTTGGGGGTTTTGAACTGCTGGTCAGACAAAACAAGCAATTTGAAGACGTCACTTTGGGCTCAGAGAACTTGTGATTTTTGAATTTTTCGCTATTTTTGTGACATTTTATAAACTTATACTATTATTTGGAAAAATAGAAATGAATTCAAGAAATGAATCGATCAAAAAATCAGTTGTTGCAGGCCCAGTAGTATTTATACGGATTTCACAGGGTAAAGATTTTTTATTTTTTTTTTGAAAGGCACATTGTAATCTGCTGCTTGACATTTAATATTCTTTGGGGATGTGGATTGAAGACACGACAGCACGCTGTACAGTGCCGTGTTACAGTGTTGCCCCTCCACAGGGACCGAGGGCCCATCTGATACACGGAGCACAGAAAGAGATCCAAGTGAACACAGTAATATGATACGAGCACAGACGAGTGTGTGTGTGTGTGTCTGCAAGTGGTCTGCTCACTGCGGGGGTCTGTGAGCAGTATGTGTGTGTGAGCCTGCACAGTTGATCACTGCTTTACGCTCTCTGTCAGCAGCTCGACTGATTAAGCCCAACAACACAATAGGGTTCATAGGTAATGATTGTGCACTCTTGCAATCCCTTCACAATTATTGATCTTTGATTGTTCGGCTCTGAGAGCACATGTGTACATCCTCCATTCAGCAAAACGTTACAGCAATCACACCCAAACCCCTTATCTAAAGATGAGTTATCTCTGAGTTTGTTGTGTAATTTGACAGAAATGTTGTTTGATGAATCCAATCGTGCGACGTGTGAATGCTTTGTATGCAAAACGCGTCTTCCCGTCACAATCTCCCTCGTGATAAAACGGCCCTTTGTTCGTTTTGAGCAGATTCCTTAATGATCAATCATTCTTTCTTTATTTCCAGCATCCTCGTTTCTTCATCTTTACAAACACAAACATTATTTTAACGAGTCAGAGCTCCATGTCCGAGCAGCCGATCAATCAGACTCATAAAAAATTTAAGTCCCCACACAGAGAAGTGTGCTAATGTCTGACAATGCTCCTCTCTCTCTCTCTCTGCTCCCACACACTCTGAAATTGCATATTTAGTTCTTGGCAAAGCCACAATTTGGACAGCTCGGCACTTTTCTACATAACCTACTTTCCGAAGGGGGTTGTTGTTTTTTTTTTTCCCCCCCTGGCCAACCCCCTTTTGTTTAATTACAAGCCTCTATTGATTTCCATGGGAAAGAGCAGCACGCCTTGCCCACACACACCTCGGCCGCATCGGCGAATCGAGACTGGAATTAGAATGCGCGGTGCCCTGTGCTCCCCAGTCTGAAGATAGCTCAAGTGCTCTCTGCTTCACGCCTCAAGTTTGAAGATGATCCTCCTTAATGCAACACTCGCTTAAATACATAGAAGGCCCTTCAGTGTCAGCCAGCAGCACTGTGTTATTTCCATACCTATGTCTGTTATATACGTGGAGGGCTGCAGAGCTCTCTGCGAGTCTGGATGCACAGTAATTATGGAACGTAGTTGCTGCCATTTTGTCTTTTCAAATAATTGTCTTTCTGCAGAGACATTTTGCGAAACACGGAGGAGGTGATCCCTCGGATTTATCCGCAGTATCTTGTGTTGTCTTTTTTTTTTTTGTGTGTGTGTGTGTGTGTGTGTGTGTGTGTATACTCTATGGATTACTGCACTGTATATGAGATGCATCTCTAGCCCAACCTCAGGCTGTGGAGGAGGCAATCAGGATTTAGTCGGAGAAGAAGGCAGGATAAAGACCACACAGCCGTGCTCCGACACTTAAAGTCGAGGAGGGGGGGGGGGATCAGAGACTATAACTTTAAAGATGATGGCCGAAGCCCTTGACTAAAGGTCTAAATGAATAAGAAAGGTCAATGCGGTTTACGTGTCGGCTCCAGTGCCTGCACCACCCCCACAGTAATGAAAGCCACAAAGCCTCGTCCACCTCTCGCTGCGTACAGTTCACATTCTACCAGCGAGGCTCAAAGGTCACAGCCGACTCCATTTGCATATCAGGAATTGTAAACGTGGCCTGAGCTGCGCAACACCTAGCAAACAGGGTTGTTGTTTTTTGTTTTGTTGTTTTATCTGGCTCTTGCAGCTCCCCCCACTCCGGCGCTGAAGGGGTTAACCAGCCTCTGTGGGTCGAGGAGTCTGAGCTGCACAGATTTAATCAATAATTTCTATCAGCCCCTGGCCCAAGAAATCAGCAGGGGGTGGGCTGGGGGGCTGGGGGGGTGGGACGGGTGGGGGTGTGTTCTGGCTGGGAGGGGGGGTGTAGGTTGAGACGCCGGGGGGTAGGGAAAGGGCTTTCGATCACGTTTCAGCAACACGAGACAGGGGCATACATCATGATTAGGGGCTGTTCCCACGATCATAAGAAGCCTATAGGGGAATATTTATGTCTCCAGGAGTAGCCCCAGCGCCGGGAATTTATAGCATGGTAATTGTGAGCCTTTTACACATGATTACAGCATAAGGAAGCATTTACTTAATGGTCGGCGTTATGATCGTCAGTAAGGGAGAGAGCCGAGGATGGGATGGAGGCGAGGAGGAGGAGGAGAGCGGCAGGACACCCTGACTCCTCCAACAAGCCATAAATCCACGCTACAAGCAAGCTAGCCAGCACTATCATGTCATTCCTTTCATTACTACATGAGCTGAGAGTGCACCACTGTATATACCCTCTATAGCTGCAGCCCACCTCCCAACCCCCAGCCCAGAAATATTGATGGTGGGGATGGATGGTGTAACGCCCATGAAAAATGTAGCATTTGGGGGGGAAAAAAATAATTTCACTTGTAGTGATATTGACATGCCGCTGACATCTTGGCCTGTTCAGATTTTAATGAGACGTGGTTCAATAACTCTCAGAAATGCAAACGAGCTGTGGATGCCTAAAAGCTAACAGGCACCTGTAATCTCAAGTTGACAAGGGTGCATCCCCGAGTCAAAACATTTCCTTCTGATAATGATTTTAGAGGAGAATGTACGCGGGGAAATCACGGCGAGATTTATTCATGTCCAGTTGAGTACTTAAGTTTCAGAAACTCAGCTGGATGTCAGAGCAATCAAAGTCAGACACACACACACACACACACACACACACACACACGGCCCCCGACCTTGCTCTGATGCTGTTGTTGTGATGGCACTCGTGTGGAAAAGATGGCAGTAGGGTCACACTTATTTCTCAAGCACTCTGCTAATGAGAGAAATTTGCCGCTGTGAGTTTTAGGAGTGAAGAGCCGGTCATACAGTAAACATCAGCAGCAGCCATCGCTGTGTGAGATGTTTCTCAATGGGAAGATGTAAGCCAATCAATTGAAAGCATCAGTGCCTGTTTTGAGAGCCAAAGGCAGCATCTATGGTTTATATAATGTATGTAGCATGTGTGAGTGTGATTGTGTCACCGTGTGAGTTAGGGTTTGAAATATGGGATTTCAAGGTTATTGTGAGCTGATATCTCCATCTAATCAAGTCATTTTTGTCAATAACAGAGTTCCATAAACCTTGTTTTCTTAAAGCAAGTGAAGAAATCTCTAATAATTTCAACTACTTTCCACTGGAAAGTGTTATTTTCCTTGGTTGTAGTTGTATTTCCTGCCTTATTTCAAAATACTGACATTAATTTCTGTAAAGTTCTTCAAAAACCTTCATTTGAGTAGTAAACAGGTTGGGAAAAATGTTACTGCGTTACTACTTTTCTTCACAAATTGTGAGAAAATAAGACATTTTGAGACTCCATTTCTACACAAAAATGACTTTGCTCAAAATGTCCAGGGATTCAGTGTTACACCCACATTTTTATTCCTCTGAGGGTGTGAAAGCTTCTGAAACAGCATGTCATGTGTCATCAGGACATTATAAGTCCCAATTTAACGCTACACTAAATAAATGAATAGTTTAAATATTAAAAACGTTATAGCACGATCATGTTAATTAGCGAAAAAAGAATATACACTTTATTTATTTTTTTTACAGATTCCAGACCCCCAGGCCAGTATTCAATAAAAGTCCAGCATCGGCACCAATCCACTGGCCCTCCCCTAGTGTGTGTGTGTGTGTGTGTGTGTGTGTGTGTGTGTGTTGGTGTGCATGCTCTGTTGTGTTGTGTGCACATACACCAATGCTTACACTTAGAAACGCATTTGATACCATCAGCAAAACAGTCGCTCAACCGCACAGTGCTGATTGAAACCTCTTAAAAGTGTGCATTTAGGTAATTGCACGACTCCCCCAAATATGTTTTAGTCCACTTAAGGCTTCTAAACACCCTGGGCAATGCCGACTCTGCTTGTTTCACTCACCCCTGACGTAACCCGCCTTTAATAGAAAATAAATTAGTTCCCCCTAAAGTGATTATTACTCACTCACTGCCGCCACATGTAAATGACTTTTATGAGAAACTAATGATGTTGAAGTGTCCACTAAGGGAAAGGGAAGAGAGGAAGTGGAAGGAGATGGACAGAGAGGTGGTGGTGGGGGGGGGGTGGTCTGGGAAGTTGGCTCAATACACAAAGGCAGAGGTTGGTGTTGTGTTTCCTGTAAATACAGAATTACAGCGTGTTAGAGGTGAAAGGTTCAGCGATGGATATGCAGAGGAACATGCAGCCTGAATTCAAAATGCTCGTCTGATTCTCAAAATGGATCTAAGCTCAACCCACACACATCATCCTTCTTCCTCTTTGAACCAAACTGGTCCTTTTTTTGCAGGGTATTTTTTATTTTTATTTTAATTTTTTAATTTCAGACTATTCGCGAGTGAATATTGATTATATAATTGGGCGGGCTGCCGCTGCTACCGTGGTGTTTGACCCAGACCCTGAGTTTTTCATTTTGTGGTTGGTGTAAGCAAGACTGACATTAAAAACAAAATACCAGAAGACTTCATCACCTCTATCACCGCTTAAAAAGTTTGAATATGCCCAACTTTGACACTGAGCTAATTTGGCAAGAAATACTGACTGTTTTATCCTCTGTGGAAAACAGATACTGAAATCTGTCTGACTAAAGTCAGAGTTTGACTAAAATGTTGCCAATCTTTTTTTTTTGTTAATGCATGTTAAAAGATCTAATTCATGGTTTTGAGTAGTTAATGTGTCTGTCGGTGAATGTTTCTGGAGTTTATTTGGCCTTAGTGTTATTTTCTCTTCTCTGAATGTAGATTGCAGTTTAAAATGTACGAGTAAAAGCCAGTATCCATAAGTACTGACTTTCACCTCTTATGACAAATAAGTTGCAGAAATTACATTGCAGCAAAAGAAGGTGAAAGATTTAGGCAGAAAATGATTATTATTACTGTTGGGCTGATCAGTCCTTTTGCAAAATGAGAAATTTACTGTGCATCTGTTTATGTTTGAATATCATAGCCGTTGTCAGTGGATGACACCAGATTTTGCACTTTGTCTTGAGGACAGTTACATGTCAATATATACACTGTTTTCCTGAAAGGGAATGAGCATAATGAAAACCCGGCAGCCTACAGCAGCTCACTGGCAATAAGAAGTGATGGGTTGAACATCTGGATTCCTTTACTGCACAATGAAACAAGTTGCTGATTCATCTCTTTTAACTAATCAAAGTTGCTTAGCTAATCTGTTTTCTTTCAACAAATCCACTTTCCCTCAGCTTAATCCATTTGTCCTAGTTAGCCAGCCGGTCTGTTAGCCAACCTGTTTCCCCTTTCCTTTTTTAATGTGTCTTTTATCCGTCTGCCTGCAGCCTGCAAGCGGAAGGAACAGGAGCAGAGCAAGCTGGAGCGCAACCAGGGCCCGAAGCGCACCAGGCTGGTGTTCACGGACCTGCAGCGGCGCACGCTCCTGGCCATCTTCAGGGAGAACCACCGCCCAACCAAAGAGCTGCAGATCACCATCTCCCAGCAGCTGGGCCTGGAGCTCTCCACTGTCAGTAACTTCTTCATGAACGCCCGCCGACGCAACGTCAACAAGTGGGCAGACGAGGGCCGTCCCTCCTCCACGGGTTCCTCGGGCTCCAGCGTTTCCTCCTCCGCAGTGTCCTGCAGCACGGCATGATGACGGCCCGCCGAGGAGGTGCGGTGGGGAGGGCACTGAGGGAGCAAGGGGGCACATAGACTGGTCTAGGCAGAGATCAGCCGTAATAAATGTCCTCCTCGTTATCAGAAGGAGCGACGGAGCCAGCTATTATAGATGATTTTATGAAGATGAAGCATTTTCCCAAACCAAAGTCGATCGCCCCCTTGAAATAGAAGGGGGCGATACCCAGAGTGATATGATCACAGGATGTGAGGTCCTGCTTGTATAGTCAAGGGTGTAAAGATGATTTGACTCAAAGAAGAGTCACACCCTTACATAGACACCATCTCATTGCATTATTTTGATTATTTAGATTAGAGATAATGAGGGTATTACAAATCAGGAGAAAGCATATTTTGGTGTACCTTCAAATCTATAGTCATCTCTCCAAACGTGAAAAATCAAGAGGTGCCGTTTGCTCACATCTGGAGAGCTCCATTGTGTAACTTCTTAATCAAAAGTGTTCACCATCATCCAAAGACGTTAAACCTCCCCCAATGTTCTTATGGTCCTGTTTTTCCTCAAGAATCAAGGTGAAAGAGGAAGAAAAGGCATTTTTTTTAACGTCCCATTTTTTTCTGAAGAACCTTTTTTCCCTTTCTTAGCATGTGTTTCCATGGTGATGGTTCCCAGGACTGTATGGCGTTGTTCCAAGTTCGGAGCCTGGAATTATCAGGAGGGTTCTGTAGCGTCCGTGACTTCCAGCTGTCAATCATTTACCATCAACGGGAGGCTTTCCTGTATTTTGTGAAGATGGTCCCGCCTTGAATGAATCAGAGTTTTCAAGGGGGAACCGCAGTGCATCTCGCCGTACGCCAGGACAGAATCAATAAACACAAGTAGGACGCAGAAACAGACTTGTTGGTGCAACTGTCTAGCTTTAAGACTCTCGCTGAGCTTCCAAATGAAAGCTCCACAGCCATTTTTGACTCAAAATCAAGCCAAAAAAAAAAAAGAAAAAAAATGAAAAACAACCTTTGAACAAAGGCTCCATGGGGAAGAGATACACCTGACACAATGTATAGTGACATTGTAGTATTTTTTTTCCACTCATTTCCAAACAACTGTACACACCTCTGCTCCATTACGAAATCTTTTTTTTACAGATGTCTAGAAAATGGAGGAATGTGATTCTTTCAGCCCTTTTTGTACAGATTTCAAGCACATCGCTCTATTTATAGAAACACGTTGGAAGTGCGGGGCAGTTTGTTTCAGCCCTGCTGACGTACAAGGTCATTTTTTTGGTCCACAAAGGAAAGGCTTTAACATGCCTCCTTATAGCCAATAGTTAAATCAAACCAAGAACGTTTCAAATGCAATTGCTGATCTGATCAATGTATTTATTACTGCGTTTGTGTATTTATTGTTTTCCCTTTTTCTTTCCTCTCTATTTATTTGGTTATTTATTTATGCTATCTATATACTGTAAGTATTTATTTAACAATGCTCTGTATGTCTGTGTGAAACTGAAGACTTTTTCTGATGGGCACTTTTAGCTGTAGAATCCCATCGTAATACCAAAGATTAACATTGCCTCCCTGAATGTACGGCCTGAATCCCTAAACCCAGTACCCGATCCCAACCCGACCCACCAGTGATGTTACGTATCTCTCTCTATCTTTAAGGCCTGGCCTTTGTTTTTGTTTTTTTTGTAGAATAATGGGGATTTCTTTACTCTTGCAAATGTCTCTGCGGTCAGCTCTTAACGCCAAGGCCAAAGCTTGTTTGAATGTTGTGATAATATTTATAATTAATAATATTATGAATAATAACAATAATGATAATAATAATGACGATTATGATGTGGCATCCCATAGGTTCACAGGTTGCTTGTGAAGTTGTTGTTCAGGCCAATGCCATCTGGCAGAGTGTGTAAAGTGTCTTGGGACCCACTTAAAGCGTCGTCTGAAGGCCCCATTGAGTGTGAGTCCTTCAGGGTCACATGCAAACATGCGTACTGTGTGTCTGCCTGGGGAAATGCATGGTTGTGATCCCCCCCCCCCCCCCCCATCTCCCTCACCTGCCCCCCTCCCCAGTGCAGTGCAGACACTCCTGTTTATGTCCTCTCACCGTCCTCCACATGCCAAACACTTCTGCCAGTTGTCTCAGTTCCAAGTGGGTTCTTAGGGTTCGCTCCTGGACCTTTGGGGTTTTAAGGTGTGCTCCTTATCTTCTGGGGATCTTGGGTTTTTGTTCCCTGAGTTCTGAAGGTCTTTGTGTTCGTTCCTGGTCTTCTGGGGTTGTTAAGGTGTGTTCCTCATCTTCTGGGGATCTTTGGTTTATGTGCCCGGGGTTCTGAAGGTCTTGGGGATTGTTCCTGGCCTTTTAGGGTCTTGGGGTTTGTCCTTGGCTCTCTGGGGTTCTTCCGGTTTGTTCCTCGTCTTCTGGGGATCTCTGACGTGGCTGCAAGGCCTTTTAGATTTGTAGGTTTGTCCCTTGACATCTAAGGGTCTAAGAGTTTGTTCCTCATCTTGTAGGGATCTTTGGTTTTGCTGTGAGGCTTCTGGGGCTGGTAGGATTTGTCACTGGCCCTCTAAGAGCGTTAGGGTTCATTCTTGATCATCAGGGGTTTTTGGAGTTTGTTCCAGGTAGTCTAGGATTCTTCGTGGTTCCCCAGCAATTTCTACAGGCACAAGTGATTTGATTTGCCAGCGTTTTGAATTGTGGACGCCTAAATCAAGATTTGATTATCTGTGTAAATGCTGCCAAAGAGCGGCGAGGCTAGCTTGTCCGTTTTCCACCCTCTCTCTCTCTCTCTGGCTCTTTTTCTCTCTCTTTCTCTGTCTTTAACGTTGGAAGGGGCGGATTGCCGGGGCCCCCTTCACAGCGTGCACTTGAAAGACGGGCGGTCATGAAAGAGGCCATCGACTTTTTTGCGGACTTCAAAGGGGAGGCTTTTTTCATCCCGTCTCCTCTCTGGGTATCTGGTCTGGGGTCCGCTCTTGGCCAGACCTGTGGGCTTTAGGGGGCATTCAATGGGGGCGGGGGGAGATCAGAGAGAAGGCTGAATCATCCAGAATGAGGATGGTGGTAGTAGTGTGTGTGTGTGTAGGAAAGGTGGGAAGGGGGGGTTGTTTGAGGAATAGGAGGTGTTGGAGTAGTGGGGCATGGAGCTGAATTAAACTTTCATGAGCAACAATTGTAAGCATGCTGAGAGCGAAGGGGGGCGGTGGTGGGGGTGAGCAGTTGAGTCTGTACAGGGGGGAAAAAAATTAAAAATAAAAGAGCTTGGAGGCTCTTCTGCCGACCTCTGCGCGCTACTGTCATTGTATCAAAGCTGAGGTGACACCTTTCACGTTTCTCTTTGTCTCCCCGACTGGGAGCCTAAAATGGAGACAGAGCTTTTTGTATTGAGCCACCTTCTGCTCCTGTCAAGCAGGGAAGAGCTCTTCCCTTTCTGTACAGAGGGGAGGCGGGAGGGAGGGAGGGAGGAGTAATTCCAGTTGGCTGCTGTAGGTGATCCACATTGCCATCTGAGCCTACGGCACCCCCTAGTGGCTTTTCAAGAAACTTGACCCTGACAGGAGTCTGGCAGCGAAAGCCGTTGCAGAGTAATTCTGAGGGAAGCGGAAATAATGAAATAGCAGAACTGAAAGCTAATATGTACTTTCAGAATAAAAAAGAAAAAAAAAAAAAGACAACAAAAAATTGCATTTTTTTGATAATGTTTAAACCAAAAAACAACCAAAGATTGATGGGTAACTGCTGAATCATTATGTATGATGGGTAGTTTTAGCAGTTCCCTATCAGAGCTACCGTAGCACTCAGAGGATTCAAAAAAGCACCAGTGGGGTTCCGCGTGCTGATTATTTATGTTGCATAGAACAGTATTATGTTGATCTGGAACTGAGAAACTGACATGAGGCAGTGTCTTCAGATGGAAGTCTTTTGACTCTGTAAACCCCAGTGTCCCCCTGTCTCTCCTTGCCCTCTCCCCTGTGTCTACATGAAGACTTTACCCATCTACCTCAACTGTGTGAGATGTTGTGTGGCAAAGATATTCCTTAACCAAAGAATCCATCCTGTCAGGGTGTCTGTCTATCTATCTATCTATCTATCCATCTATCTATCTATCTATCTATCTATCTTGTCTGTCCATCCGTCTCTTCTTCATGCCTTTTACTCCAAACCAAATGTGCTGGAATCAATCCGCAACAGGAGCCGAACGAGGCCCCCGTCCAGCCAAAGCTTAAGTCCAGTATGCTAGAGTGTCCCATCGATCCATGTTCTGTATATAAATAAAATCATTCTCAAGACCAAAAAAGAAGGAGGTGACAATCCAAGCAAGGAGGATCTTGCTGTAATCAACGTTGCCTATTCCTTGTTTTCCGAAATCTAGAATCATGTGACTTGCTGTAACAGAAAAGCCCAAGAATCAAGCGCTCATCCAAAAATAAAAATGGTCGGAGGAGACAGAAGCTATTTTTCCACATTTGTAAGCCACCCCTCCCACCCGTTTTTTCCAAAATGTTTAGTGTAGTTGAAATACTGTTCGATCCCACTGTTGTAAGTAGGAATTAATGAAATCCATACAAAAAGCTTTAAACGGGGAAGAGCTGAGGGAAATATTATATTTGACTGAGTCTGAGTTTCCTCAGCTTGGACTCGACCCACCATGCTTTATCGTGCCATTCTTGTCCATGTGTTAGACTTACTAATGAATGTGGCTAACCAACCAAAGGCTTTAAAAAAAGATACACAACACTTTAAACGTCAATCATGGTGGGACATTTTGTATCAACAACTAAAGAAAATCCCTTTGAATACCTCATGTGAAAATTGTTTGTTGTGATGTTGCACTAAAAAAATAAAAATGACTCATTTGTAACCCAACACCGTCCTCTGTTGACTTTATTCTGACCTTGTTGGAAGTGTTAGCGGGGAAGCTCTCTGGGGTTTTAAAGGCTAAAACTGACACCACTATTTTTTTGAAAATGCTGTTATCCAGTACATTGCAGTCTTAAACTGGATTATATTCATCAAGCAAAAATTCAAAGGGTATCGACTTATTTATTATTCCTTGTAAAGTTGACCCTAGCTACTTTTTTGCATGACAAACACTACATATTTAGTATCTGCTCCCTTACAATATACAATGCTTTATGAAAATATCAAACCCTAGACATATGAGTCTAACCTAAACCCAAGTTAAACGTGTCAAATAAGTTTTATACAAATTCTTAAGACTCCAATGTTTTGCTCTTTCCAGGTGGAAGAACCCTTTAAATATATACCCATGTTACTGACATTCATTTATTGGCAGCGTTTACAGACATAGTTTTTACAGACATTTTGGGAAATACGCTTATTTGTTTTATTGCCAAGAAAGTCTGTATGCTAAATATGAAGTTACAGCCAGCAGCCAGTTATCTTAGCTTATCATGAAGACTGTAGATGGGGAAAAAGCTAAGCTGGCTTTTATTTGTAAAATAAATCTGCCAACCAGCACCTCTAAAACTCACTAGTCTGGCAGGCTTACACAATCTGTCTGTACATAATTCAGTTTTTTGTACGGATTAAAAACACGACATGTTAATTAGTGAGCTTTAGAGGTTGTTGTTTCAGACAGAGCCCCCTGCTTCCAGTCTTAATGCTAATCTTAGCTAACTAGCTGCTGGCTGTAGCTCCATGTTTAACAGATGTGAGTGTTATGTCTAAGTGTTCCTTTAAAGGACTCCACTGTACCAATGTTCGACAAGACAAAACAAACCAAAAGGCTTTTCTTCCTTCTCAAGACAATGTTACTTGACTGCAGGCAGCTGGTTCAGGATCAGCATGTGCACAGGTCAGAGATTTACCAGAGACACAGGTATTGATTTTGTCGTTACTTCTGTCGTAACATGTAAAAGCCGAATTGACCAACAAGCCAATTTCCCAAAGAGTCAATTGAATCCTTTCAGACAGTTTTCATGGCAGATTTAACAAATCAGATCTTCACCTGCACCTCGTGTACGGCACAGAACACAGATCTGATATTTACTAACAGGCCGACATTGGACCGATCGATAAACTGATGCATCGATCCAGACCTGGCATGTCTGACCGTGAGTGAGCCGGTCAGGAGTACATCTGTCTCTTTATTACATATTCACACACACACACACACACACACACACACACAGTCAGAAATAAACAAGCACAGAATCTTACAAGACACGGTCGATGATATTAAATTGTAGTATTTAGAGACTTGCCATTTATGGCTTTCATAGTAAAAGGTGCATTAAAAGGAATTTAAAAAACAAAGCAGATAGAAACATGTAAAAATACTGTATACATAAAAGAGAGAAGGAACTTCTTTTTGCACCAGATTAAATCCAGTTCCCTCTGCAGCTACATGATGGGGTAGCAGCCGTACAGAGCGATGCCGCACTGGTTGTTCTTGTTGCGTGCCATCCGGATGTAGCCCTTGTCTCCAAACTTACTTCCCCAGCTGGACGAACAGAGCAGAAAAACAGGAGAATATGATTCAAGGGATACAACCACGGTTTTAGGGATATTGATTCATCAGTAAACATTTGTGTTAGAGAATGTGAACAGAGGAGTCATCCACGAGCCCTGAGGTCAATCAATCACTAGCGCCTCATGCTAACACTTTGACATACACTATTTTCAGTTAAGAAAGCAGAAACACTGTTGTCTTCCTGCAACAACTCATCTCTCTCAGATTTCTGTTCCTGGTTAAACAAAAAGGATCTTACTCTTTAACAATGAGGTCTAGCTCTGTGGGGATCCTCTCCATAATGTGTCACACGCTTAGACGACAACCTGAGACCGTCACTGGCAAAAACAAGCACTTTTACTGGGTGTACTTTTCACAGGCGCAATTGCCCGCAAGGATTACTTTGCAGCCACTGCACTACTGGATCAATTCCAAAACCTCTGGTAACTTTTGCTCATTTAGACACAAACATTTGTAGAGATAGGGCCCAGGTTTAGAAATACCATAATTATAGAAAGTTATTTAGTAATGATCTAAAAAGGAAATACTGCTGAATAGAGTCACCTGGCAGGAAATAAGATATAACCTCTGTGAAAATCTGTTAAAATCAATGTACTCCTTTTAAAAATGATTTATATTGTATGAAATATGGAGCTACAGAGTCAATGATATACTGGGAACATGAGGATGTTTCGGGTGTTTTATGTTGTCATCACTTAACCTCTAAATTAAAGCACCAATCTCTGTGTTTGTATCAAACACTAAACATACTTACATTATTAAGAAAGACACTGTGTGGTGAGACACAAAGAAAGATGACTGTAACAGGCTGAAACAGGCCCGATGAGGTCGGCAGTAGAAGAGTGGAAAGTTGTGATGTTTTTCATGCAATCAGTGATGAGAAACGAAACTTCTTCTTCTCTATTACCCAGAAATGATTTCGTGACTCAGACCAGCCTGGAGAGTTATGTTAAGTCTATTAAACCTCTACACTCATGTCAGCAGAACACCCAAGTCCTGAGCACGACATAACAGTCGGTCTTTGCTTGTTGACAAAGTGTACTTTCCTGCATAGCTCTGACTTCCCTGTTTCACTTCCCTGTGACCTCCAGTGCAGCCAGTATGCACAGCACAGGGGGCCAGACGGGAACACACAGGAGCTGCACATGAGCTCAGTATGTGGAAGCATGTATCATGTATCAATGGACTGAATGGGGAAAAGTCTCACCTGTTCTTTACCAGCCAGTAGTCTTGTCCGTTCAGTGTGCCGTAGCCCACGGCTAACACGCCATGATTCACCTTCAGGGTGCAGGACGGGTCATCGTACACTCCTGATATAAATAAGAAAATAATAAATCATTATATTCATGCTTTTTCCATTTAAGCAGGAATGTATTGTATATTTTTACCAATCTTATACAAATTTGTTTTCTTATATGCTAATTTTGATTCATGTGTTTTGAGAAAAGTTATATATTAAATTGTGTTATTATCGTGATTAGTGTGTATATAAATCATTATTTTATAGCAGATTGAGGGATTCAGTGTCTTGTTCAAGAGAAACTTTGAGGAGTAACTTATTCCAGGCTGACATGCAGTGTTTTTCTGCCCTCTTTGGTTAAAATCTCTGAATCTTTCTGCATCTATTTCCAGTCATGTAAGTAAAGATGTGAGTCTGTGCAGCTCATGTGTAACGTACCACTCCTGTAGAAACTAAATCTGGGCCGCGTGGCATCAATCGCCACTGAAATGGGTCCGATGGCGGCGAGCGCCTGCTTAAGACCCCCTTCGTTCCCCTCGGGCAGGAAGCTGTAGTTGGAGCAGTTGGCAGCGCGGTACATGGGGTTGTAGTGGCACTGTTGTGCCTGAAGTAAGAGGACAGACTGGGGTTAAAACCAATGATTTACACAGGATCTGTGTGACATTAAAGAAAGCACCTCATAGGAATGCAAAAAAGTAATTCCTTAAATGTTTCTTGTATGTTTCTTGTATGTTCTGATATGACAGGAAGTTGGCCCGAGGCACAGCTGAACTAACCAACCAGGGTGACGTCCATGTATGAAAAATGTTAACTTATTCTTTTGGCCAATTCTTCTTTGTCTTTTACATTTTCCAGCTCTTGGCAGGTGAGCCAGGAAGTGAATTTCAGACACAGACAGCAGTCACTGTGCTTATTAAGAGCATATTTCACATCACAGATAAGAGTTTTTCTTTATTTTTCGGGTGAATTAGAGCCACGACTCCTCCGCGAGGCTGGAGCAGCCTGTTGGATCCGCTCTGAACTGCCCTCCTCCTCCACACAAACACGAACAACAGTGAACCAGATGAAGCCCGCAGGACAAACACGTTGTCCGCTCAGATTCATTTATTGTTGCTCCAAAGAGACATTAACAGCCACAGAGAAGTGAGAAGAGGGTTGCTGTCTACAGCCTGAAGGGTCGGACCTAACTTCTTGTACACCCACATCGTTGTCTCACACAAGGATTTCTTAACTGTAAACCTGAGTTTGGCTGCATGTCCTATATGTTTCCAGTCAGTAAAATCACTTCCTTGTTTTTGTAATTGTCACCTTTACTTTTTTCCACCAGGTAACCAAACAACACTTTGAAGCACAATTACCTCATCTCACGCAAGCCCGCAACTGACGTTTGTTTTCATTATCGATTAATGTACCGATAATGTTCTCGATTAGTCGATTAATTGTTTGTTCTATAAATATCAGCAAATAGTGTCAAACGTCCATCAGTTCCCAGAATCAAAGGTAATATTCTCAAATTCTTGTTTTGTCCGATGATGATTAGATGTTGTTATGACTTTGTGTCATAATGTCTTGCTTGGAGTGAGGCTGAGAGACTCTTTTTGGAACCGTCATGTAAAACAATACATGTGTATATTATGGATGACCTTTTGTTATTGTCTTAATGACTGTTTTAATGCCTACCAGCTCAAAGTGATCAAATTCATTTCCCACATAGTTTCCCACATGTCCTATACAAACTCTCTGGAGTCCGAGTTTAATGGATTTTCCAAATCCCTTTGACGCATCTTTGACCAGCAGGATTAAACCAGTTACTCACCCGTCCTGTGTAGGGGTATGAAGCATCAGAGTCGATGCCCTGGTTGTCGATGACGTACTGGAAGGCTTGGTGCATGAAGCCACCATTGCAGCCGCGGTTGCCATATTTGGATGAACAGTCCACCAGGTTTTGGGGGCTGAGGTCCACCAGCTTCCCTGTTTTCTTGGCTAACTGGCCCTCCAAGGCCCCTGCAGCACTGAAGGCCCAGCAGGAGCCACAAGAACCCTGGGTTTAAACGAGTGGCACACAATGAAAAAAATACACTTATAAGTTAAATGAAACAAGTTTCCACATTTCCACACTTGGCAGCACAACATGAGTTTGTAAAGACGAAGCCAGCGGAGGGTCCAGCAGAGTTTAAGAGGTTAAAGATCCATACTGACTGGGACATTTTCTTGTTGGTCAATTATGTTTAACATGTTGCACAAAACAGAAGGAACTCCAAAATCAATACTTGTGTCTCTGGTTGAATGCAACTCATCTGTACAACACAAGTTTGTAATAAGTTGAATATCTCCTTTTTTCCCCTCAAAACTCTGCAAGATGACGAGATAAATATTTCGTTGCAAAGAAAGTAAAATGTACATATAAACATACTGTCTGTGGACACACATGTACAAGGTTTTTATGTGTGTGTGTGTTACAGTATGTTCACTGAGTTGTGTGTTGAGCTCTAAATGTCTATTTGTCTATTAAGAAGATAAAGTCTTCGTATCAACTTAACTTTCTAATTCCAGCCTTGCAAGGTGCGACAAACAGTCATTATGAAGTACAAAATGATACGGATGGTGCTGGATGGTGCTGCCGTGTGTCAGGCAGTCATCTCGCACATCTTCAACACCAAAAACAACGTGGACGCGGCAAAAAAAAACGTGCAAATGTGGCTGTTGTGGTAACGACTTCCTGCGTGATGGAGAACCGATTGAGGGCGAATGAGGAACAGGAGGATGTGGTAAATGAGACCGGTGGTAAGATGACGGTGTCGATCACATGCGTCGCTATGAGACACCACCAGCACGGATTAATCCAGCTGTCTTTGATGGAAACAAAGACTCATATTTCTTTACCTGCATCTTGACGCTGGTGACGCAGCCCTTCTCTCTCCAGTCCACCGTGTCTGGTACGTCAGCGCCTGATGTCCCAGCGAAGGGAGATGGTGCCCTCTGGATGTCAGTGGGAGGACTGAGTGAGGCGAAAGACTGCAGGATCTCCTCTGGTGTCTATCAGGAAGCAGATAACAACTGATGAAATGATCATATGTAATAACTATAATAACTGAGCGCACAGTTTAATGCCCCTGATCACACAACTCAGTTTGAATATTTGGACACAGAATGAGGCGAGAAAGGTTAAAGGACGCAAACCAAACACCTATAAACACCTTCCTATATTCCAGTCTGTACTCTGAATCCTTCATCTGTTCACTGAGTGGTGAAGGCATCCCAGAGGAGCCGTGGATCAGCGGTGGAGCTAAGAGCCGAAATCAACTCATTACTTCAGTGAAGTCTCAGAGGCCTGAGCCAAGAAACTCAGACCAGAGGAACGCCAACAGGTACAAAGGTAAAGTCCAGTTCTCAGCAGCAAAACTTTTCATTTACAGTCTGCGTGATGTTATAACAAACTTGCTGTCATTTACATCCGGATTATCTGAAAACAATGTGACAACAATGTGTGAAAGGGGGCACTCATAGTGGTGGAGAAAAGCATCACCCAAGTCTGCAGCTTCGCTCGGCGTTTATGGAGCTTCATAACGAGTTTCAGCTTTACTGTTGTGGTTCACTCTCAGCTCTGGAAACCCACTGTACTAGCTCTAGCTGCTTAGCACTAAATGGCGAACAAACATAATTAGAGACCAGAGCTGGAGAACATAGTGGAGCATTTAGCAGCTCCACTGAGGCCAGAAACACGAGACATTTTCCATTTCTTTAAAACATTTCGTTTTTTTCCTAATTCTCATATGACAATGAGATGGACGTGTATGAGCAGTGATTGGTTCAGGTTCTGTGTGTGTGTGTGTGTGTGTGTGACTGGACTGTGTGGCTAGCTATCTTAACTGAAGTGGCTGAACACACTGAGCCTTTTCAGTTGGCTTCCAGGCTGCAGCTAACTTTCTTCTGCTAATCAGCTAGCATCGCTGTATGAACTCTTAACTAAACAGTAGCTAAAGAATTTTAGCTGACAAGCAAACACTGATAAGTTGAAGACTTATAAAACAGGTCACACAAGTATAGTTTAAAAAAGACTCAGTAATTCCATGAAGCAGCTGGACGCTGTAGTTTTCAGCAACATTTCTTCAACAGAAGGAAAGAGTACATTTTTAGGGACTATTCCAAGATGTGGATTAAAACACACTTGGTGCTCTAGTGAGTATTTATCACCAGCCTTGTGCTTTAAGTCCACATATTTTAAGTTAATACTGAACCTTAATGTTTCATATCTCCCAACAAATCTGCATCTAGTTTAATTACCACGAACCTACTGACAGAGCCTTTGGGGCCTCTTGGGGGGTCCAGTTTTCTGTATTCCAGCATACTGTATATAACAATATGTCTAACTATACTTCATTATAACGATAAGATGTTGAGCTTCAGAGTTCAGAGGTCATTAATGAATAAAAGTGATGATCATAAATCAATAAAACTCTTTTTTTCCCCTTCAGTATAAAACGGTAGAGTGAACAAGTGTCTCACCATGTCTCCCATGTGGTTCATGCTCAGTTCGTAGGTGTGGAGCCCCATCGAGGCCTCCAGGTTGTGCATAGTAATGAGCATCAGGTTCTGCTCCCACAGTTCCCTGCGGCGCGAATCCTCCACCTCAAGACGTACAGAAAGAGTGCATAAGGCCAAATGCTTTATGTTAATTATTCATCTTAAATATTGATTTTGCCCCAGAAACAGAAAAAAAAAAACTCCTACATATTTACATCCACCCTTATTTTATCACACACCTCATTTTGGTACTTCTTCTCGTGCGTCTTCTTCCACAGCTCCCAGTGGACGTCCAGCCTGCTGTCAAACATGGCTGCCCCCCCGACACACAGGGAGACGAGCAGCAGGCTCCCCAACATCAGGCCTGTAAACACACCCAGAGACATGGACCACAAGAGAAGTCAGGGTGTCGTCTGACCTTTGATTAGACGGCTGCTGGCCGAGAAAACAAACCCTCTGGCAGAGATCAAGCCTCCAGTCAGAAACATACGAATGGTCACGTCATAAAAAGCACACCGAGAGAATCAGAGTGTGTTTCAGAGGTTGCATTAAAGAATGAACAAGATACACATCTCAACAACAGCAATGTTAAGTAAGCCATTGATTTTTTAAAATTGTATTCATTTTTATTTGATTAAAACCTGTACTTTTTGTGTTCTATCTTGAGCGCATAAACCTTCTGTTGCTGTAGACCTGTCACTGTTATTTAGTGAGTAGTTGTTGAAAAGCGAACTAGCTTACAGCCAGCGTGTTTGAAGTGGCAGCAGCAGAATTCATTTTCAAAGTTGCCGTGTCACAACTTCACTATTTCACCTGTCGACTTTCTGAATAAGCTAAAAAAAAAAACTTAACTACTTGGATTCATTTTTGCGTCCATAGCAGCTCTGCCTCGAGAAATGCTTGTAGAAAACAAACGTTGACATATTACCACAGTAATACAACGCTATGACAGTTAACTGCAGGAGGACACAACCGAATAAGCATCGAGTGCTGCTGTTGCTATGAGGAGGAAGTCGTTTTCTCGAGTGGGTTGCCGGTATGTGTTGCCACTGCCCGCCAGTTGGGTAAGAAATCAGCAGCAACACCTCAACATGGTTGAACTTCTTTAACCACAAGGTTAAAGTTGTTATGGCTTCAGTAACTTCCTGTCGACACAGGTTGTAGAGAACACATCAACCAGCAAAACAACCAATAGGGCAGAAAACTCATAAATACAATAATGATAAAAAAAAAGAATAGCATCTTGCGGCTCCTCTTTTTTTCAGGTACAAGGTTGTTTCTAAAAGATAAAAGTGTAAATCTGTACTGATTCTAACTAATCCTCCTCTGACCCAAAAGTATTTTAGGGTGCTGACTAATTTAGGCCAGGTGAGACCACGAGCAGGTTACAGAAACTGAATCTGAAAAGTACATTCATATATCATGACCAAATGTTCATTTTTCAGCAGCGAGAGAGAATTCGAGATGAATCGCACTGCGAGAAGTTGACTGTTTATTTATACATTCAATGCAAAGATATTGTTTTATTGATCAATACATTTTTCACCCCCAAAAAGGGCCAAAAGCCAAAAAGTTGGTTTCATTCCCTCCTGACCTAAAACTTTATTCGATACTGAAGGCTGCAGGTGGTTAGTGCTGGTGGTAATTTAGATTACATATATAATATATAATCATATATATATATTATAATGAGTATGAATTAATTCTGATCGCCCACATTATAGTCTGTCCAGCAGTCAACAGTGTAAGTATCACTTCCACAAATTTAAAGCTACTGAACTGTACATAAATCCCCAAGCGGGGTAACTATCACAAGACCAGAACTGAAACCAATGAACAAGCAAGAAATTTGTTCAGTTGTTGCTTAATCAAACGATTAGTGTTCGCTGCCAGAGAGAACCAGCATTTATTAAAGGAAGTAAAGTATGAACAGCAGCTCAGGTTGGTTACAGTATGCAGATCTGCCAGTTTCACCTGATCTACTGGAGGACGACGAGCAACTGATCAAACTTCAGAAATAAGAGAATAAAATCAGCTTTTATCTGCTGAGTCCAACATGACACCACTCTCAGGTGACAGAAACTAGGCTACAAGTGTCAGTTCGTACCTGACTGAATCTCTATATAATTGTCGACATTTTTAACTCCAAGATGAACCCAAACCTCCACCTTAAATATTTATTAGTGCCTTTTCACCAGAACCTGAAACTCTGGAGATTTCTCAGTGACTAATAGTATAGTTAGCTTATAGCTTAGTTCAGTAACACTGGACTTTATCCATATACTAAAGAAATAAATCAGGGCCATCAAGATGTTTTGAAGGGTATACAGTAGTGTTTTTAAATACCCCAGAGAAGGATCACATAAAATACTAAATATATTTCTATTATAATTAGTTATTACATGATTATTTTGTAGTCTTCAGTCATTAAGCATCACACTATCCTTCAGTCTAACAATATTAGAGCCACATTACACTTTTGTTTTCAGTCACTTGGATATCAACACCTGCAGCCTGGGACAAAAGAGTCTCCCTGTAAAACATCAAAACGAAACTAAAAGCAAATACGCCTTCAAGCTTTGAACTGACGGACTCCTCTTTCAAAAGTGAACACAACATTAACAGACATGAATATAAATAGGAAAAGTTTTTTTTTTTTTATAAAAGTTGTACATGTACCGGTGAAAGTGTTTGACTTGCCTGGACCAGTCGGACTCATCGCTGCCTCTGTGCTGAAACACCCTCTTCCTGGTTGATATTTATGAGGCAGCTGTCACATGGTCTGCCTGTCGCCCTTCTTCCTCTTCAGCAACAGAAAGCTGCATCTGAGCTCTTTAATCACCTGCAGCAGCAGCAGCAGCAGCAGAGAGGGAGTGTCTTCAGAGTGTCGGAAGAAATAAGTGAGCAAGAGTTATTTATTGGTCTTATTTTTAAAGCCTGAATGCCTCAAAACTGAACCAGAGAATCTGCGAGTATGTTTGGGTTAATTAGCGTCTAAAATCTTTAAAACAATCAAATGTATAGATGTTTAAAAAGTCTACAGTCGCACTAGCAGCCTCTAGAGGCCGTGGTGTGAATTACACCTCACAGTGTAAAGATGTAACAGACAAATAAAGTGAGATTATGAGATTATTTCTAATGTAGACGTGAAGTGTTTGGTATGATGGTGGAGCCGGACTGTGCACTGCAGATGTCTTGGAGATCCAGTCAGCAGTTGTAGGGATATGTGGCTCTGGACCAGAGTGTAGGTCAAGAGGTAGTTTAGACCTGTATAAAAGAAGACCAGGAGTCTGGATGAAAGGTCGGGAGGTCCCCACGTTTCATGGCAGTCGGCCAGATGTTTTTGAGTGTTGGACGGACGGATGGATGAACCATCTCTGCTACTCAATGAACTTAAATCAATGAGAATCATATAAAATGTCAAATTCATGAATAAATTGCAGCGAATATAAACTCACAGTGTTTGATTGCTCTGTGTTACGTGGTTATGAGCCCTGACATGCAAAGCGTGTGCAACATTATGTTCATACTACATGCTCGACAAACAGCAGCCTGCTTCATTTGCGACACACTAGTCTGTCATGGTCAGAAAGGCCAAGTTATATTATTTAACTGTATTATTTATTTATGTTTGACAAAATCAGACTACTGTGACCAACTGGATCCTGTGACGAGTTTCTTAGAATGAATAAACCGAATGGACCTCTGCACTCATTACAGCTGTGTACAGAGATGATATGTTGTTTTCAGTATATTCAGTTTAGCCGTCACGTATTCACTGAACTGAATGCAGCTCATTTAGAAATGCACCATTTGTTTGCTGGCTGGTATAAAGTGTTTGCACAGTACACATCCAATGAATGTCGCGTTAGATTAGTATGAAGAATCCAAATAACACATTCAACTTCAAAATGAAACCTTTATTCAATTTCATAGAAAACACCAGTTTACAGTTTGATCATCATAAATGTGCTGAACAGAACAACAACAACAAAAGTCGACGCGATCAAGAGAAGAACTTGTTTATGATTTTAAAGGAACTGACTGATCGACAGGAAAGGAGGAGCTCCCATTGCCCAGCAATGTTTCCTGTCTCGCTGATTTTAAACTCTGTTAGTTTTCACACAAACTGTCATTAAAGTTAGGGGCTGAAACTGTCACAGACCAGTCAAACATTGTGAAACGTTGGTTGTTCCTGGTGGGTTCGTGGATTTAACTTGGCACTGTGGCACCAAACCAACCTGTGATCGGGGTTAGGGTTACCGACACCATGCCCTGGAGGTACTAAAACTGTGAGTGTGTTTTCTGACGGAGGAGAGACCACAGTGGAAGTCTGCTGGTTTGGAGATAAAACTGAAAAGACTGAAGGGGTTTAAAGTGCTTCAAATAACTCAAGATAAACCAAACGTCCTCATCAGACGTTTTGGACAACATTTCGCCCTCTTCATCACCGGAAGAGGTTGATTCCAAAAGACAATGGATTCGTTTTTATTGTGTGGTAATTCAGAAATATGATTGCTGCTTGAAAAGTCTGCATGAATAAAGTCAAACCTGTTATTTTTTGCAGTGGTTGCTGACATGTTGGAATGAACTCTGCGTGCATTTCCAAGTGTATTTGTGTATGTAGTAGTCTAAGACCCTTTGTCATCCCTTCGTCTTCCTCTAAGCTCCGCACTCGTCTCTTCACATAGTGGGGTAGCTGGCGAGGTTGGCGATGCCGCAGAGGTTGCCACGGTTACGTGCCATCAGGATGTAGCCCTCTTTGCCCCAGCTCTCGCCCCAGCTGTCAGGGAAAGACAGGAGATGGACGACAGAGACAAAGAGACACGAGAGTCGTTGAGCATCGCCAGGAGTCAAACAGCATTTAAGCTCATCAGTTTGTCACCAACATGGCCGACAGACGGCATCAAATCAGCGCTACGCTAACACAGAACCTGTGGTTTCATTTTGGCGGCCTCATGAGCCACCTGATGCCGCTCAGGCAGGCGATGCGACCCACCTGTTCTTGACGATCCAGTACTTCTTGCCCTTGGCGGTCACTCCGTAGCCCACGGCCAGCACGGCGTGATTGATGTTCTCTTTGTCACAGTTGGGGTCGGAGTAAACACCTGGGCACATGACGGAGAGGAGGCGTGAGTGAGGAGCAGAGACTCTGAGCTGGAGGAGCATCACCAACATGCACACATGTGAAGCTCATTCAATTTCTATGTTGCTTTCCCCTTTTTTTAAAAAAAAAATCAACAGAAAACAGATGTCTGAGCAGTTCACTGACCTTTCCTGTAGAACTGGAAGCTGGACTGCATGGCGTCGATGCCCACAGATATTGGACCCACTTTATACAGCGCGACAGCCAGCGCGTGCTCGTTGCCCTCCGGGATCTCCTTGTAGCCTTTGCACTGGGCTGCCATGCCTGATGAGTTGTAGCGGCACGACTGATCCTGCACACAAGACAAAGGAGGAGAACAATGCTGAAAATATTTGCTGCTGTATTCTCTATTGAAAAGCTCAAATTGCAGCGCTGGAAATTTAATTTAATTTAATAAACTTCAACACCCAGATATCCCCTAATGACATGTGACATCTTTATACAGACATTTGGTCGTGTCACATTGGTCTCCAGCAAATTGTGATTGTCAGTACTTTCCTAGTATCCAAACAACTGGGAGAGTGCAGCCATTAAACATTAACAAGCAGTTGTACTTCCTTCTCACACCAACAGATGACTAAGGAGGAAACTATGTTTGTTTTGTAAGACAATGGAAGAGTTTCTACTTCATCATTTCTGCTAAGTCACCACCATTCAGCTACATATTCGCTGCTGCTTCACGGCAACATTGAATGGTGGGATTTTTTTTTTTCTTTGTGTGTTGAAAGGTGTGACAGTCAAGTGAGGAACCGCTGACCACTTCGGTTTCAGTCTGTGTCTGCAGCCGATTTCTGGGTATTCAGTATCATTTAAAAGCAGCATGTTAAAGGAACAGTTCAACATTTTGGGAAAGACACTAATTAGCTTTCTTACTGAGAATTAAATGAGAAGATCAATACCACTCTCGTGCTTGTACGTTCAATATGATGCTGGAGCTGGCAGATGCTTAGCTTAGCATAAAGACTGGAAACGGGGGGAAATAGCTAGCCTAGCGCAGTCCAAAGACAAACCTGCCTGTGGTCCTTTTTAAACATTTTTTTAAACAAAACATGCATGATTATCCCTCCCAAAAGCCATTAATATGAACTTTTTTCATGTTGCACAATCAATATGTAAATATTTTCTGCCATTAGAGTAGATGGGGGCTATTGGGGGGCAGTCTGAAGGGGGACCCACAGTGTCAGACTTGCCCCTGGCAGGGCATTGAGACTTGAGCTCTAGTTGTGATTTGTGGCCACAGAACAGGACGTCACACCAGCAACACGTTAACACGTGACAGGAAAGAAGACTGAAACGTTCACAAATGTGGTGAACCTCAGTCTCAGAACACGTGATCGTTTATTCAGATGACAGAGCGCTGAAGGGAAAGTCCAGGACTAAAAAGATATCCCTTAGTTCACTTCATACGAGCGGCTTCGAGGCTGTCTTACCTCTCCGACGTACGGGTACGCCGCTTCAGAGTCGATGCCTCCATTTTCTTGCACGTACTTGAAGGCCTTGGTCATGTATCCTCCTCCGCAGCCGTCGTTCTCTGTGACGCAGTCCACCAGGTTCTGGGGACTGAGGTCCAGCAGCTGACCCGTCGTCTTGGCCAACTGGCCCTCAAGGGCCCCGGCCGAGCTGAAGGCCCAACAGGAGCCACAGGAGCCCTGTCAGGAGGATGATGAGAGTGAGGGGTTCAGAGTTTTGACTAGAAGATTGTTGAGATTGTATAATAAATATAAAGAATAAATATGTTCATTATAAGTGTATTATCATCCAGGCAAGCATTTATATAAATCACAGAATTTGCGCTTTAGGAAACTGTGACGTTCTTGTGTTTTAACAGACCAAAGGATGAACAGAGCATCCTAACACCTCATTAATGCCTCATCAGCCTGAATCAAACTGATCAATGAGACGTGAAAAACAGAATGTGTGTCCTCTCCTTTCTGTCCACTTGGGGGCAGGATTTGACAACTTTGATTCAAAAGACATTTCTGTCAGTGGGATCAAACAATGACACTGTTTTGAAAAGGCTATTTGAGTGGTGCAGGTTTGGAGGAGGAGGAGGAGGAGGAGTGTGTACATGTATTCATCCTCATTAACAATAATATGTCAGAGACACTGAAACTGTGTTTTAAGTTAACTTCAAACGTCTGCATCTGTACAGGATGAAACCTACAGACACACACCGACACTTAGAGCTGATAGTATGAGCAGCTTTAAGTCATAGTGTTCGACCACGAATACTGTTCAGGTGTCCATATACACTGAGCCATGTAGTGTATTTAATGGTAAAGGCCAATATAACCTGGCCCAAACCAATATTTCAGTCAAGCCCTAGTTAAGAGCAGCTATTTGAGTTTCATAAAAAAAGAGCTCTGGAAAGACTGAAATCTGCCTCAAACAAACACAACATCAAAACACTATTCAGTCGTCATAAAAGGAGCCGGGGAGGAACAGAGATGTTAGTATGCAGAGAGTGTCGTCAGTCTGCTGCGTGATGCATGAACAACAGGAAGCAGCTCAATAAGTCATCATCAATCCATCCACCAGAGGGCGACAACGTCCTCCACACAAACTGAAACTGCATTTACAAGTGTTATTATTATTAAACATAGGAATAATTCTATTAGAAATCAAAATCAAAATCATGTTTTAAAATGTCCTGTCTACAACAACATCTGAAATGAATATTTGTCAAAGGTTTGCAGTTAGGGAGTAAATAAATCTGCCAAAATGTATATTTTAGTGCATGCATCATATAAGATACCTGTCACAAAAATATAACTTTATCTGTTTTTGTTATCCAAAAACTAAAACTACACGTCAAAGTCATCCATTTTTTGGGGAAATTATTTTTACTATTATTATTATTATTATTGTTATATATTGTTGTTGTTATTAATATCTATTTAATATTTTTATATTTTATTTTATTCATCTATTTACACTGAAATACTACAACAAAGCATTTTAAAGCATAAATTAATTCAATAAAAAAAACCTCGTGCTTAAATTTGTCCTGACCAGCTAAAACCATCTAAAAAGCTGTGAACAATAAAGACTTTCCAGACTGATATTATGTCTAATTTTGGAGTAAATAAATATGCAGAAGAATGTTTGTATTTGCATCAGTAGAAAAACATAAAGAAATGCCAGAAACACTAAACTGAAATAAATTAACTAGCTACTATTTAGAAAAGACTAGAGAGTAACACTGAAAACTGAGTATTGACCCTGCTGAGCCTCCAGTGCTTCAGCTCAGAGGGTCATTAGATAACATTACATCACCGTGCTGCTAATCTGCCTGTTAGCACAAAGCACAGATGTACACCATATTTCAATCTATGTACTTCCTGTTCTGCTCAAGCCTTGTTTACATAAATAACGGCCGGCTGTCCGATCCACTCATAATGACTAATTACATCTAATAATCAAACCCATTCCTTTGTTTCCAAAGTCCATTAGCGGTTTCAGAGAACAGGCGGTTTCCTCCGGCAGCTTACGTGATCGTACTCTAACTGGGTTTGTTTCCTTTGCTTTTCTGGAGCATGAAAGTCGTAACGGGGGGGGGGGGGGTGGAGGTTGTTTTCAGGTATTTCTCTGAAAGCCTTCATCCTTTTCATTCAAGGCCAGACTTGTATGATGTTTTTGAAAATTTTGATTTAAATTAGCACATTTCGCTGTACAGTGAAAACCTCGTATCTCCAGGGCGTGTTCCTGAACTAATCCAATTGAGATTTCCAGTATTTTCATGTTTTCCCAAATTGACCTGCTGATAATTGTAGATTTCTGTCATGTTCGAGTACTAAAAACCTGCTTGAAACACATACTGTATTTGTTTAATATTTCCACAGTTCACCTGACATGTGTTTCGCTTTTAAACACTTTCTTTTCCTTTTTGTTCAGCTGATGTCATTACTTTTACTTCTTCCTGCAACAAAGGTTTTGTGTTTCCTTCTCAACATTTTGCCTGAAACCCTCAAACAAACCCTGTTTCATGCCGAAACCCAACAGAACGACTATCTGTAGATTTCTATCTCGTATTATTGTATTTGTCTTTATTACCTCTCATGCTCCAGGCCTGGTCTAGTTGCCGTGCTTCTGCTGTGTAATGCTTTCATCATGTGATCTTGATCATGTTGACAGTTTCTGTTGCACAAGACCTGTCCTGACTTGTGATCTGATGATTTGATCCGTTCATTGTCATATTTCCAGGAACTCTAGTGACACTTTGCAGTTTCTTAACTGTGTGTTGAAGGTTAAATAGCGTCTACCAGCAGGTCCATGCTGACCCATTTCTCCTATTTATTGAGACAGTGCCATTCAAAAGCTAATGGAAGCTGCTTTACTGCCAGTAACCAGATATGCATTCTCCAAATGTGCGTCTTCATCCAGTCTTTGCTCTTGTGAAACCAGTTACTCTACTTTACTGTATAAAACACTAATGCTTTATCTCTAAAATAAATCGCATTAATAATCAAACACCACATCATCTCTTCATCTAGTTTAGCTCAAACAAAAACATGTCCAAAGACATTTTTTTTTTTTTTTTTTTTTACAATTGACAGCTGGCCTGGAAACTTTAGGCTCTGTTAGAAAAATATCTGACTTGTGAGAAGCAAGTTTTTGAGCCATCTTCTTCAGCCTCATTCAGGCTCATTACTGTGACAGTTGTCATCCACCAGCAGCAACAGACTCATCCCACCCTCCAACACTTTCCCTACTATGATAAGTCAAAAATGCCTGCTACTAAAAGGCCTTATAGCCACATAAAGGTGCAATTTATGCTTTATCGGAAGGGATTTTGAGTGGTGTATTTTGGTCATGTCAAAACTACATTGTTTCACCCAAAAGCTGCCAGAAAACGACCAAATCTCAAATCTCTCATGAACTTAATATGCAATAAGATGAATTATCATTTACAATTTGCGCAGTTTTGACTAAATATAACAGGGGTGAGACGTGTGCTGGATGATCTCAGACCTGGTTCTTCACCGGAGTCACCAAGCCCTTCTTGCGGTAGTCAACAGATTTGGGAAGCTTGGACACGTTGTCGTCCAGAGCCATGGTGAAGCTGCGCTCGTGGGTCATCGGGATCAGCAGGCCGGTCATCTTCTCGGCCACTTCCTCTGTCGTCTGCGTGAACAGAGACACAGTTGACGTTTTATATCATGTTTCAGGTTTTAGGGATGTTTCTGATGCTTTCATCCAGATACTTAAAAACAGGGAGCGGCAGCAGGTTGACTTTCTTCATCAAAAACATTACAAGAACCAAAGAGTGCAGAAGCTTTGGGTTACAGGTTGTATCACCCTGACAAAAGATGGTATGAAACTTTCCTCGGTTCCAGGAATAATCTTGTGAGATAGAAATGTTTCGGGACAAGAGAAGAGAGGTAGAGAGAATTTATTTTTAGACTTAAGACAAGAACAAGTAAAAGGAGATGTGGGAGAAGGAGGATTTGATTCAGCAGGGTGACGGAGGATGAGAAGCGTTTCATGAAGAGATGGGTTTAACACAGTTTACTCCAAAGTAAAACGTCATTTTTCTGTACTGTACAAATGTCAAAAAGAGACACCAGAAGGGGCACACAAGTGCAAATAAAACTACACGATTTACAAAACAAAGACATTAAAGAAGAAGCAGACGAGCAAAAGAGCGACTCCTGTGCTGTTTGCTGGCTGTCACAATGAATCTGCTGGTTATATGACTATTATTTATAGCAATTATTTTAAAAGAATCCTGCCATTCATTATTCTCAGAATTCCCCAGTGCTTTCATTACAGCTCGGTCTGCAAGCAGGAAGATCATTAACGGAAGAAATACAGACCATCTGTTAATTTCTATGATTTCACACAAGTGCTTCCAGTCAAGATGAAAATTGAAAAACATCCTTCATTTCACGGCCACCTGTTCCTACATAAACATGAAATTGGCCATTTATCCAGAATCCAAATGTGTTATACATGTTCCTGTCACTAATAAATGAGCCCGAGCACTGGCATGCTGTATTTTATGCATTTTGCTTTCCACCCATTTTTGATGTACAGCTTGTTACAGCCGGCATCTTGATGCAAAAACAACCACCAGTCATGACCCGCACTGACATACAAGCCACTGACTGCAGGTGATTTAAGGACACCAAACCCATTTAGTTTCACCTCGGTGGGCTGCAGCATTCATGAGAGGAGCAAAACACAGAGATGACAGCAGCTAAAAGCCAAAACTGCTGATTAAAATATGAATCTCTGACACTAGAAGCTGGTTTTCTGTTTTACTTTATACTTTTGTTTCTTGGACATAATGTGAGAGTGAAACACAGTGAAACAGAACTTTCACTAATGAGTGTTCTGAGCTGAAAGATCAATTATCACTTGCTACAGCTGCTAATGGCAGCTGCTAATGGCAGCTGTATCTCAGCTTGTGCTCTGGATGCACAGCGAGGCTGCCCAGACTGTAACGATTAGTCGATTAATCAATTAGTTAATTGACAGAAAATTAATTTGCAACTATTTTCATAATCAAGTAATCATTTTAGTCATTCTTTAAGCCAAAATGTAAAAGATATGCTGGTTCCAGCTTTTCAAAAGGGAAGATTGGAAGCTTTTCTTTGTCATACATGATACAGGACCGGTCAGACAAAAGAAGACATTTGAAGACAACCTTAGGTTGAAGGAAATCATTTCTCACTATTTTCTGATGATTAATCGAGAATATAATCAGCATATTAATTAATCGTGACGAGAATTAGTTAGTTGCAGCCCTAATGTTCTTTTTTAATCTGGGAAACGTGAATGTGTGATACAAGATCCGATCCTGAGGCGTGTGAAAGGAACAGTAGTGGCGTGACAGCTGGTAAATCTTTACTTCATTAACCTGAGACAACTGTCTGGTGTTGGCACAACAGCAGCTGCGCTCAGCCAGCGATATCATGGATAAAAAAATGATAAATTACTAACTTGATAGGTATTTGGTGATTAAGTCGAAACTGTGTTATAACATACTGCAGCTGAACTGTGGTGGAAACAAACTGGACAATCTCAAAAACAGATCTGTGCATTTTGCCGTCAGTCCATGCTGATGTTTCGGGATCATTTATCTCTTTAAAGAGGATCACTACACTCAAAACTGTCAGACTACACATCGAACATCATCATAACGAGTCCTACAGACACAGCTGGTTGTCTTGCATTAGATAAAACGGGTTCAGCCCGTACCCGCTGGACTGGGATATTATTTGGCTCGTATGTAGTCTGGCATTACATAGAGTGAGATATGATCAGACTCACCATGTCGCCCAGGTGGTTCATCCCCAGCTCGTAGGAGTGCATGCCCAGTGCTGCCTCCTGGTTGTGGGCTTCAATCATACGCATGTTCTTCTCCCAGACCGCCCTGCGAATCCCCTCTTCATCCTGTGACAAACAAGCGCCTGAGTCAAAACTGGACACAAGACAGAATCAACCTTTTTTTTTGTAGAAGCTTTGTCATCATCATTAGCCTTTTAGCTTTCCAATGCAGCCTATGTGCAGTCTGTGTCTGGCTTCCTCAACGCAAATATGAAGTGTTATCACAGTAATTTCTGACTTTCAAGTTTACAGGATCATTAAACAGCTGGGTGGTTTGTGGGATACTGAGATCCAGTCCCTCAACAGGGTCCCAGTAACGGTTCTTTTGACCTGACACTGATGGGCTTCATAAGGAGGTCATCACATACGCAGATTCTTCTATCGCCCATATTTCAATCTTAAGTTTTGCTTCCCTTCCTTCCTTCCTTCCTGTGTTAACACCTGACAGCTCAAAGAAATGAATCTGGGCAAATAGGCCAATTTTCCATTTTAATTGGAAAGGAAGCTTGTCTGTGTTACAGCCCCGTTTCATTAATTAGGCCAATTAAACAGTGCACGTTCACACAACAATGTTCCCTCGTACAGCTCATACAGCAACTATCCAACGCATTTGTTGTGTGTCGTGTTAAAATATTGCTTCATCCTTAACTTTTAGGAGATTTACATCCCATCACCGCTATGTGTCTATTATGAGATAAGAGAGACTGACTTTCATTGATATGCACGCCCGTTACAACATGGGAATTAGATACAACCAAGTGCTTGTTGGTTACCTAAAAAGCATTCAGGCTCCACTTAGTATTCGTGGTCTTAACAACCATTAGCATAACTATAATCATTATTTCTATCTTGATATCCATTCCAGTAATGGGAAATGCAAATGATGCGAGGAGACTTTGATTCTATTACAGTGATGTCAGTTCAAGGAGGGTTGAATTAGAGGAACTGTTGGAGGAATACTGATTAAAGTCACCATGAGAGAGAGACAGAGAGACAAAGAGACAAAGAGACAAAGAGAAGGAGAGAGAGACAGAGAGACAGAGAGACAAAGAGAAGGAGAGAGGGTCTTTCCTGCTGACTACACATCAATGTAAATAATACATCGCTAATGATCATATGAACACAAACACTCAAATAAATACATACATACAGATAAAAGCAACATAAAACACACGCGCTCACAAACTGTACATGCACACACACACACACACACACACACACACACACACGCACACACACACACACATGCACACACACTCACAGCTGTGGAGTGGTGACCTCTAGCTGGAGGGATAACAGATGCTCACCGAGCGCTCAGGAAGTAAATTCGTGGTTGGCTCTGGTTTAACACCGACTTGAACAAAAAAAAAAAAAAAAAAAGAAGACTGGGTATTTTCGCGACAGGGAAACTGAAAAAAACGGAGGGTAAACTATAAAGACGAGAGGAGTTTCCACTGTTGGACATTTTTGACACCTGCTGACTGCTGCAGTACAATATCAAAACTAAAGGCTTGAGTTAACCTCAATTAAAAACAGGATGAGAGGTTTTGTCCCTGTGATTTCACCTGGTTAAGCCCTAACAAGACCTCCTGAATCAAAGTAAATCAAAGTCAGTTTGGCAAAAGTGGGTGTTCAGCCTTTTGGAAATTAACTTTTCTGAATTACTGGCAAAGGATGAGAAAGATGAAGTCACTGTAAATTCTCATTGTGCATGTCCTGCTTTACTTTTGATTCTCTGTTCTCTAACTCCATCTGTCTTGTTTCTCCGGGCCAAAACAAGGAAGTAGAGCAACCAGTGCGGGCCTCACATGCCTTGCTTCCCCAGTCGACATTGTTCCCCGCAGTGTTTGCAGTACAGAACATATTGTATGTCTGGTAAAAGAAAAGATGGCGATATCTTTTAACAGATGTGTTAAAGATTTACAGTTAATGATGTTAGATAACACTGTCAGCAGAGAGCATGATTCTCTTGTGTTGTCAGAAGTTGTGATGTGGCCTGTGAGGGCATCTTTTCTTCATCACCAACCACTCGTCACTCAAACAGAAAGAATACTCTTACTCTAAATGGTTTGAGATGTACAGGACATCTGAAGATCGACACTGTATCTGTGCCAAGTTATGACTACTCTCTTCTTTTTAAATGTATTTTGTTTCGACTCTTCATTCATTTTCCTTTTCTGATTGTGTTGTTGGGGATTTAAACACTGTGACAGACCTCAACTACAGCAGAACATAACAATAAGGGAACCAACCTCCTATTGGAACATGACAGATTTAGAACCAGCTCTTTCACAATGACTTTGCTCACTGCTCTTCTCACACATGACCAGCACATATGCCTTAAAAGAAACAAATAAACATGCTATTATCATAACTGACCATGCTGCTGTTGGCTGTCACAGTACCTTTCTACTCAACCCTGCTAGATATTACGTTTATATTCTACTAATTTGCAACAGCAAATACCTTTTGAAAGAAAAGTAATGCCGCCTGGATTACATTGCAAAATATGGATACTGAACATATTTGCAAGAAGCTCATTGTTTTCCTACAACATCCACTCTCACAATACATAACTCACTCATCACAGCAACTACATCACTAAACTTGCCCACAGTACTTGGTTAAGATTCAAGAAAGACAATGGTCTTGGATAAATACTGGACAAATCTGAAGTGACATGACATGTTTACTTTATTAACATCTACCTGAAACCACGATCTTTCCCCAACCTTCCCCAAAGTGCTTTTGTTGTCTAAACCCCTAAATCACACACTGGACTCTGGATGCAAACTCTGGTCTCTGGCGTCAAAGTCCTGCACTTTGATTGCCTCCCATCACCTCACTGAAACGCTTCCTACACAAAAAACATCACCAGGGAAAATATTACTGGCAGAAATTCTATCAAATTGAATTTATTGGAGACAGGATTCATCAACTGTAATTCAACTATTTGTTTGGGCACTTTGTGGAAAACTGTCCCTCTACCGTTCTCCAGCAGATGTTACTCGCACTAGAAGAGTTGTTAGATTTTAACCCCTTGCCTCTGCGTATTGCAAACAAACACAAACATTTCAGATGTACCAGTTGGTGCTAATGATGACAAAATCTGTCTATATGCTGATGATCTAATATTATAAATAAAAGTATATCCATGTCAACAATCTAAACATTTTGGTGGACTGGCAGCATCAAATCTTTTAAAATACTTTGGGGCAGTGCAACTTCAGCAGGCTGAATAATGAAATGGATAAACCCCCATTGCAGTTCTTCTTGGGTACAAACTGATTTTCTGAAGTAACAACAATCAATGAATCCCATCGGTAATTGTAATATTCTAAAAACAAAAACCTCCACTTTCATCTTTGAATGATGATGAAATGATTTAAACAATGACTACATAAGACCCCAAACAAACGACAGAACGATAAAGCCAGCCAAATGGAGCTTTGATATTGGCGTCAAGTTACTTAAAACTCAATGAGGCTCTGTTTAATGTTCTCTCAACAGACCTGCATCCTCCCAAATAAATATCCACCAGACTGGCGACAGCAGAAACCGGCCAGCTGAGAGAGAGGAGACTAACACTGAACTGACTGGCTGTTAAACTGAGTCAGCTGTAGACAGACAATGAGTCAAATGCAAAGATGTCCACATGTTGAGCCATTTACTGAAGCACAAAGACAAAAATACTAAAGAAGAAGAAGAAGAAGAGCTAGATAAATGCACATCTATATATTCATACAGACACAGATAAGGTAAATGTTCTGATGAAGAATTTGAAAGTCGGCTTTGAAAAAGGAAATTTTTTCAGTCAGCTCAAGTTTTCTCTAAAAGCCACTGAGACTCCAGCTATGATGAAAACTGGACATCCTTTCCTATTACTGCCACGCTGATCCTTCACTCTAAATCTGTCACTTCTTAGTCCTGACTTGATTGAAAAAAAAAAAAAGAAGCTTTTTTTCAATTTACAACTCTGCAGTTCTGAATAATTTGTATACAGAGTCAGAATTGTGTGTCAGGATTTATAAACTTTCTTTAAAGGACACTTTGGTTTGTACAAATACCATCTAGGGTTCAGATGTGGACTGTTAATAAAATATGAGGCTTCACCACAAAAGTGCACAGATTCATTTGGCATGCAGCTCATACATACGTGCCTTTAGTACATACACCAGTATGTTCTTTTTTTCCTGACCTTTCCTTTTCACTGTCAAGCATGAAGTTGTGCAATCTTGTTTTCTCCAGTTGAGACAAACATCTCAAAGCAAGCTTTAAGAGACTGGTTTTAGAAAGTAGTAGATAGTATAGTTGTGATGTGCAGCAAATAGCCTTTCCTAGGATACTAAAATACATTTTTCATATTCAGTGTGTCAAAAAATCAGTGTGTTTACTCAACCAAACTCATTGTAGTTCAACTTATCTTTATAACCACTTTTGTCCTTTCACCTTGCCGTAATCGTATTTAACATTGTAGAGGACTTTATGCTAATCAAGCGCTATAAACTCTCATACACGGTACACACTAGCAGACACTGACCAGGCCGTTGTACTCTTTCGTGTGTGTGACCTTCCACTGTTCCCACTGCCCGTCCAGAAGGGCTTCATCCAGGTGGCCCAGAGCTGAGGCCGCCAGCAGCAACACGCAGACACAGTGCAACATCCTGGAAGAAGAACAACACAGAAAACCTCACGTTTTATATGCACTAAATCAGGCTAGACAATGAAACATCCCTCTGAATGAGTTTCTGTAGACTGGTTTACTGTCTCATGATGGTTTCAATCGAGGACAGGGAGTATGCTAGTTTATATTTCCAAGGAAACCGTCCAACAGCTGACTTTGGAGGGAAAACCTGCAAGAAACAGACAACTGCTGTTCTGAGAGCAGTTTCCAGAGGAATTTAAGTCTGGGGAAAAATACTGAACTCTTGTTTGTAATGGATATCGTCTGTCAGCAGCTTCATTCCAAAGATATGAGCACTAGACTCCAGTTAAAGAATCAAACTTTTTGTTTCTCATCAGGGGTTCAGACACTTTCTCAATGCTTCTTCAAGTCCAGGCTTTAAACATTCACCGCAGTCTGAACTTTTCTTCCATCTTTGCTTCTCTCTCTCTCTGCTTTCCTGCCATCTGTCATTCATCAACTTCATCCTGTTTCTCTCTTGTTTTTATTACGTCCTGCGTCTAAACTGCAGTTGTGTCCACTGTTTCCATCGACCTGTTTTAAGTTTAACTGAACTTAAAGCAGAAACTGTTTGTTTCAACTTTGAATCTGTGTGAACTGTTCTGCTTTACATTGTCTGCTTCCTACACACATTAGTTACATCTGGTATGACTTGATGGAAAAGCCATGATTTGAATAGCAGGGTTTCATGATCTATGCAAACAATTTACAGTTAATACAAAAAATATGTGCGCGGTGCTGTGCCGCTGTATGAGTCATAGGAATTCTCCTTGTGGTTTCTTTGTTTTAGAAATGACTTTGTGTTTTAAATAAAGCATCAATATTGTGAATTATATGTTTTCATTTGTCTCCTGTTGTGATTTTCAATGAGTATGCATTAACTCATTGGGCAAAACAGCTCCCAGTTAAAGCTGCAGCTCTGACTACCAAAACTCTTTCCATTAGGGTGCAAGTGGGTCAAAATCATTCTCTAATCCTAATCCTATTAAGACTAATTACTTTCTTAGCTGGCAAAAATTTGTATGAATTCATCTGGGCCTAAATTCAGGGAAGAAATCTTAAGAGTCAAACTCAGTCTTTCCTGGGAAATCAATGCCTGTAATGAAGCGAATTCGGTTTCATTTACCTTTAGTACAAAACATTACTTTAGTCCGTTTAAATCCCTTTTAAATAGATTCTTACTAACTGTAAAACCACTGCTGTTCAAGAGAAGGAAAACTGAAAGTAAAACTCTGAACCAGGAAATCAGTAAACAATAAACTTTACCTTAAGACCAAAAGTGGCAGAGTTGGGTGAAGTCCTCTGAGTCTGACACCGTCTTCCTCTACTGTCAAAGTAGGTCAGTGTGTGAGTTTATATCGGCTGAATTTTGAGGAAGTACAATGGGAGCTCCAGGTTCAGGGGAGGAGTTTCTTTTTTTCCAGGCTGGGAACTTACATCTGGTTTCACTCAAATAGCAAAGATCCCTAAACCAGATGATGTCAGGTGTCAGATTACACAGGCACCTCTGAAAACTTCACAGAGGCTGGCAGTGAACTCAGCGCTGTGCTGCATTCTGGGACACGCCTTTAAAAATGAAGAAGGCTCTGGGATTTTTAATAAGAATGGCGTCTTTGAGTTGTATTATTTATCAGACCATTGTAAAATATGAACATGTGCTTAGTTCTTGGTTATAATATACAAGAAAAACATGATACGAAAGAGGAAAAGTCTATGACTTTAAACGTTTAAACTCAAGTCTCATTTTGAAGAATATGTCTGTATTTAATGTAGATGCAAGTCATGTGCAGAGACCGGAGATCGCATCCTGAGTGAGTCCAGTTTATTGGTTAGGTATTGGCAACAAAAGCACTTTGGTTATGTTTATGGAAAGATTTTGGTAAAAGTAAACACACCCCATTCCGATATTAAAGCAAGACCACAATCTTTCCATAACTTAACCTGTGAGTTCCAACACAAAAAACTTTTATCACACTTTTGTGTGATAAACAGGAAAACAAGTGAAAAATGTCAGTGAACATTTTACATTTTGCGACACGTTAATTCACAACTTTTCATCATTATGTTGATAGAAAACATGATCGGGTTGTAGACGTACTGACGTCATTTCTAGGTGCATGAATATACTAATATGGCAACTGTCCCAAGTCATAAGAGAACGACGTTATCATTAAGGATGTGACAAAAATGTTTCCACACATATTTTTAGGCTTATGTAAAACACCAACTTTATTGCAGCATGAACTGAGAACCAAGTGGAGAAGAATCACGAGGATGATGATGGTGAAGTGTACCTGAAACCACAGTAAATGAACACTGTAATGGACATTTTAACACATCGCGGACTGTGACAGTTGGAGTGGAAAGGCTGATGAACATCAAAAAGGACACGTTTATACCAACTGAGGATTTGGCCCTAAACGTTATTAACAATTATTAACACATCATTAGTAATTGAAGGTCGACAGTCAAACATGTTGCATATTTCAGAAGAAGAGCAGAAAAGAGCTTTTAACATTAAAAGTACATGAACGCGACATATCAGACTTGATCACGAGCATCAACTCGTTCAAATAAATTTCCCACGCCAGAGCCAAAATAGATCTTTACCTTATTTATTTTCTCTGTTATGTCGTCTGTTTTTTGGCGGATACGTACTTCCTCCTGCGGTCAGTCAACAGTCTAATGTGTCATGTCTGTGTGTATATGTGAACATGTCGTGTGACTCCTATAGTCATACAGCAGTCTAGCACATGTGGTCACTTGTCTAAATATAAGAACGTCCCGTGTACCTCATATGTCCAGTGATCCGTGTTGCAGCAGGTTACTCATACATGTAATGAGGTCTGAATGAACAATAGGATTCAGTGGTACTATAGCTAGTTTTAGCAGCGTTTATACTTCTTACCAGAGCTACTACAACACCGCTTATAATCGAATAACAAAAAGTCCTATTTGTGTTACTGTCACTCTTCTGCACCTCCGCAGGGGACACACTGTCGGGAAAGCAAAAAGCTCCAAAAAGACTATAAATTAGTAAAGTACAGACTTGATTTGTTCAACACAGGCTGCTGAAGCCTCATGTTAGCTTCAGCTGAACGTTAGAATGCATTTTTACACAGAAGGAAGAAGGACAGTGGATTTTGTCCCCCATCACTCACTCCTGTAACACCAACATCTGGCTGAAACATCCCCTTTTACACAAGAAATATCAGCATCTAATGGACGGATTGACGGAGAATATCCACTGAGCCACTTCAGAGGCTGAACCTTTTCATTTTAGAAACTCCATGAGCTTCGTGAGTTGCCCACCCTCACAAGCTACACGAGCTAGTTCATATACAGCATGTTAAATATATGTGTTTTCACCTTTAGGGGGGAGTTTCACTGGGAGCAATGATCTCTTTTTCAGGAACACCCTGATCACATTCACATCTGGAAGCTGTCCAGTAAACCAGTCTGATCTGCTGGCCACTGAGCTGGGTCCACTGGAGCAGTTGGGGGTTAAGGGCCTTGCTCAAGGGCCTCTCAGTGGTGGTAGTGAGGGAGGGACAAAGCACTGCACCTTATAAAAGCAGATTGCCATAAAATACACTGAGCACATTAAAGAGAAAGTCACTTTTACTGAATAGCAATGGTAAATGGTACAACACAGTGTAACAGCAGTACAAGATGAATTACTCCGTGATATGCAGCTAAAGTTTGCTAACATTAGCCACCATAACCTACAGGTCACACCAGACCAAGTAAGGCTGCAGTGGTGAAACCCCTCAGTGTATTAAATTGAGCAGCTTATAACTTTTGATTTGTAACAGCAAACTTTCAAAAGTTACAGAGCCTCGCTTGAATGCTCCCAAAAGGATAAACCCTTCTAATCTATGAATTAGCCAATAAGTTTTCCTCTAGTGCCACTCTCACAACAAAGTTTTACCGTATAAGACTCAAAAATAACAAAGTCAACATGATGTTTGTTCCAACACTTTCATAATGTGGGGAGTAAGGGCATAATCCCCCACTACATGGGTGTAATGAACGTTGTCGCCTCTAGGGGGCATGATTTTAACCTTTTTTTTTTTTTTTTTTACCTTTTAGTCTAATGTTTCAATCTATTTCCCCCAAATGTGTGTAATACAACACTTTGTTGTAGGTGAGGGTTTAATGATACAGTCAGAGCTCCTAACAACATGAACTGATGAGAATTTCATAGAAACGCAGCTCATCTGTCTCTTCAGTTAGCAGCTTCAGCGCCCCTCAAGGTCACGAGCAATCTCCAGTGCTGTGCTAAGATCTCCGCCGTGTTACGATCTGTGGTGTGTTAAGTGCAGCACAGGCGAGCGGGTGCAGGCCCGGCCTCTCATCACTGACAGCTCACTATCTATCTGATCGATGGATGCTTCTTTTTTTTTTTTTTTTGTCTTTCTGGAGAGTCTGCTCGCTGGATTTCACCAGGCAGCCGAGTGCATTTTAAGCTCCTTTAAGACTCTTCCTCCAGGTTCCTCCACAGCCACTTTAGATAATTAGACTCACGGACGATAGTGCCTCTATTGATCCATCATCCAGCACCCAACCCCCCTCTCAGCACCACCGAACAGGCAGCAGGTCATGACCTGTGTGTAAATGCATGTGTGTGTGTGTGGGCTTGATGAAAGGGGGAATGGCTACAGTGATAGATTTATAATCCAATATTCCTTACTAAGGTGGTTACCAAGCAGTCCATGGCACTATTTTTATCTGCAGTGTTAGAAAATCTATTAATATCTCTACACAGGCTGAGAATGTATTTCTATAATCCAAATGCTCTGATGTGAGCGGCAGCCATTATCTTAATGTTGCGATTGACTTCCTGTTCATTGTGTGTACTGGAAAGTAGTCTGAGGCCCAGTTTGACGGTAAATTCCTGTTTTCCTTCCTCCCCCTCCCTCTAAGAGGCCACATCTGTTTCCCATTTTTACACATGCTGTCCAAAGCCAACACGAAAGTGCAAAACCGCTGAGCTCCCAAAATGCTCCCGTCATGTGATCAATGCGCTGACTCAGGCCATCACGGGATGTCCGCTTCTTGCCGTTACAGAAGCGAGTTGGCTCTGTAACGGCAAGAAGTAATCTTACATCACAGCACTGGGGCACTGCAGAGAAAACCGAATGACATCCCATTTTCTATATGCATCCCTGATCCATATGACTCCCTCGGGGACAGATTACGTAACTCTAATGCTGTTCCCTGTTGAAATGAATTGTGTTTAAGCACTCGAAAACATCACTGAGATTCTCCGCCCCCCCCCGCCAATCTACTGAGAGAGCCCGAGAGGGTTTAAATCCCGATCTGAACTGTGTGCACTTTTCACTGACCAGTTCAGAGATTAGTGCAGCAGACACCAAAGAGGTTTTAAAGGCTTGTTTTGATTCCAACAGATTAGACTGTGTTGTCTTTTTTCATTCCAAGCTCAGATTGTTTGTCGAGGGAAAAACAGGGAGTGCATTCGCTGAGGTCAAAAAAAGTTGTTGTTGTTGTTGTTGGAGGGACACTTTTCTCCTCTTTCTGAATGTGTGTGAATGTTTTAATGCACATTAACAGATAATATAGATAAAAAAAAAGAGTCTGCAGGTGAGATACATAATACATTATGTCTCTTTGGTATTTGAAAATTCTTGCAGGCAGTTTATCATTCTTGTCTTTTGTGTTTATGGATCTAATGAATCAATTCTGCCCACTCCTGGAGGGAAGGAAGCCTAAACGGCTGCTTTAGATGTATTGATCGCTCATCAAAGCTTCTCTCTTCATGTTAAATAAAGTCCTAAATAAAAGCAGGCTAACGTGTATGCGTGTATTTCTGCCAATTCTCACAATTTTTTATTCAACACTGAAATCAGACAAACTGAAGTCAATTTAAAAGAAATTGTTCAACATTTTGGGGAAAATGTTCATTTGCTCTCTTGCTGAGATTTAGATGAGAATATCGATACCACTCATTTATGTCCCTCTGGTTGGTACAAAAAACTGTACGCAAAGTTACAGATTATTTATTATCATTATTGACTTTTTGCCTTTATTTGAGAGTCACAGTGTAAAGAGAGACAGGAAACACAGGGAAAGAGAGGGCTAAGACATGCAGCAAAAGTCCCCTGGCTGGAATTGAAACTTGTTATGTGGTATGAGCCGTGGCCATGAGGCGACCGAGCGCCCCCACTATTTCTGTGGAAATGAGGCCTCTAATGTCATCACGATCAGGGAGTCAGGGTTCTTCTGATGAGGATGAGGAGACAATGATGACGAATGGATGCATCATTAGCACCCTTAGATTGATTCATCCTCTGAGGATCACAAGCCGCTCCCCTCCTTTTCTACTTTTAACTTTATTCTACATTTCTTCAATGTTATTGTTCCTTTGGTCACTCAGAGTTCAGATGGGATCCGATGTTGGTTGCATTTCAGAACAGAAAATAAGCAGCCAAACAAAAAGTCAGCTCTGAGCAGTGACTAGAAAGTGCTCATTGTGTGTATTGGAGGAGGTCGGATGATGCTCCAGTGACGGAGACTCCACCAGCAGACTCAGCAGCTCCAGATGGGGTGGAGATGGCCGGATTGATTAACAAAAAAACATGCTTTTGACCTCAGATACTCTTCAACAGCAGCATCTAAGCACTTGAACTATGTCTTCAATACACAAATCTGATTATTTCTGAACAGAACAGTTTGTTCTGTCCCGTGACTACGAGAGCACCAGACATCAGAAAGCCTTTTTAAATTCTTGTATTCATCCAAACAGATTAGATCAAATTTAAACCTTTTGATTCCAAGCTGAGACTGTGTACCGAAAAAGATCATTTAATATCTATTCTGGCAGAAAACAAGTTACTTTTTAATGCTGTAGTACTTTGTTCCTGTTCGTGAAAACAACGCTTAAAGAGACTCGTTCCATAATGCTATATTTGGAAAACTGCGACCTGATTTTTGTGGCTCTGAAATAACATTCAGACAGACTGAGGTCAGGGCTGCCGCCAGGTGAATCAAGGTGCAACCAATAGAAAGCTGAAAATGAAGAGGCATCACTGTTGTTCACAATAAAAACATGTGCGTTTATATAATCTGGGTTAAGAGAACATCGCCAGAATGGAGAATGAGGATGAACTAACCAGACTGTGTTCAGAAGGTTCATTAGAGGCAGCTGAATCAGCCTCGAGGAGATCCAGGAGTCCTCCTGGTTATAAAGTCACTGTGAAACAAAGAATAGAACAAACAAACACAATGCAGACAGCAACAACAACAACAAGGGCATGCAACAAACATACTAGTACACACAACACACACAACCTCTGAATCACAGGTATCTCCACGGGGGTTTGGTTTTATTTGGATTATCGTGAGGAGGTTAGGTGAATTTATTCTAATGAATTTATTCTAATAAAAGGGGTCAGTCATAGTGCCAAAATCATGGAGCCTTTTAGCCCCTTTTAGCTCATTGTCTGGCACATGGTTACTCTATGCTTTAGTTTCACTGCTCTCATCAACCCCAGCGCCAAATGACAGTAAACAAAGTTAGCGACTGAAGAGGAACATCCGGACAGAGCCAGGTGTTTTTCACAGGAGTCGGTGGAGACTTGAATACTGGACTCAAATTCAAATGAATGTTCATGTTGCTTTGGTTTGCTAACTCGTTGAAAGGTGAAAATAAGTCATGGCTGTGTCCGCAGTCACTCCCTTTAACATTCACACACAAAACAGAACGACGAAAGTAGCACGTACACTACTTTCTGTGAACAATCCCACAATTTAATGCATCACATTTCACAGATTCATTTAAATTGGACCATTACAATTTCCGTTATGCATCTTAACTGTCAGTCAAGATGCAAAATGATGACGATTGAAAGGTCAAAAATGTACTGCTCACCAGAGTAAACTCCTGAATGTCTATTTTATAGGGAGTAGTGACGGAAGGAGGGACAGCAGTGTCTGTCTGCTTTTTCTTTTTAATGGATTCAGAAAGGACACTCAAGTCAAGGTTTTAGCCTTTTACTATTGCAGCAATATGCATTCATTTGGCGGTGTGTGGCTCTTATGATGCTCTGGAACCTGGCAGAGCCTCAGATGCACAATATTTATTGAACATGAACACACGTTAATAACATTCAAAATTCACATACCACTAAATGCTACTACGGGAGGAGGAGGCTGGAGTTATATTTCTGAAAGCAGGCAGCAGGAAGGATGCAAGATATTTCAACAATTATTGGCCGTATTGCCATAAGATTTGGTATGGAAATGGGATGAATGGACGAATGGATATTCCATTAGCTTTCCTCCAGCGTTGCATGCTAACCTAAGCATTCTAACATACCTACATTTAGCGTGATACTACACAGTGTACCCTGCTAGGATTGTCTATTTCTCCATGGCCAGGAGCAGGCAAACCAGCTGACCAGTATTACCATAGGACCTTGGTGCAGTGCGGCTAGAAAATCTCCACACAACAAAAAACAAAACAGAAGGAACAGGGATATAATGAACAACATGTGGGTGGTGTTCAGTGTGTGCACATTGATTAGAATACTGTAGTCTTCTTTAGCATTCGTGCCTCAGGGGGTCAATGTATCAGAGCTGTACACACAATATGTTTCCATTGATCTCCGCCATTAATCAGCGTCTCCTTCCTTTCTGGGTTTGCTTCGTGCCAAAAGGAAAAACACTCTCCGAGTGGTTTCTCTTTAAAAGGGTGGTGACTATCGACCTGCTGGTTGTGGCGTTATTTACAACTTTCACACGCGTAAAATAATCTGCACAAGCGCCACATCACTGTAAGCTGTCTGACCTTTTTCATGGTCATCGAGCATAAAAAAGCGTTTCGTGCACACGGAATATTGACATTTAGTTGAAAGTTTCCAGATAAATGGGTGGGAGTTATTTTTATTCCCATCGGAATTTTTAAAAAGTCTGTCTTTAATATTTCTTTACCCCCAGTCTGTCAGTGTGGGTGGTGTTTTAAGATAAATCTTGCTGGTGGATCCTTAAAGGTTCCAATTCTTTTTCGAGTGATGCTTCTGGACTTTGTTTTTTATTTTAAATTCTACAATCCACCACTGGTTTATAACCAGTTTAACGTGGCTCCGTGTTGTGGCTCATTTGAACTCCTCACTGACATCAGACTTTTCTTTTAAGGCAGGAGGGTAAGTGGAAATCAGTTTGTATCTGACATCTGAGTACGTCCAGAGCTCTTTCATCTAATAATAATAATAATAATAATAATAATAACATCCACAAATAACATTCACTTACAAGATCATCTTTTCAGAGTCGGTTTCATATTGTTTTTAATGAATTCTACACTTTCCCATTACCGCTTTTACTCTTTTCAGACCATATGTCAATATTTGGATATGCTGCATTTTTCTTTATGTAATTGACTCTTAATAAGCAGAGTCCATCTGTTTATAAGTGAGTATGCTAATAAATATGTAAATAAATAACATATTAAATTCCCTCTTTGGAATGCCCCACCGTTGTCCTGCAGACTGACATGTTCTGCCTCCGAGGATAATGAAGCATAAATGGCTTTACTTCCGCTCAATACCTGCACTTCCTGGACAGCATTCCCCGCACTAGGATGGAGTATTTACTGACCAACTCACAGTATAGGTTTATATTTCTATAATATATGTTTGTTGTGAAAGGGAACCCTGTGATGTTAGCACCCAAATTACAGGCACCCAGCAGGTAAAACCTGGGAAATGTCACCTGTCAGGTAGGTGTGACCAGTCATCGCAGATGTGTTATTCCACAACAGTAAACTGTAGTAAACAAAAACATAATCATGTGTGCTCAGAAATGAAACGTGACAAGAGCGCTGAATCCAACTCTGACATCTGCACAGTGTGTGTGTGTGTGTGTGTGTGTGTGTGTGTGTGTGGACCCTGGACCATCTCACTCTGGACCTTCCCGTTTTGTATCTTTGTCACGTGCCGATCAGAAAATCATCAACGAATCACGTCGGAAACCGGCAGCGAAACAAAGTCATTCATGATTCCTGGCATCTAATCTCTTTACGTGGCTGCTGTGCTTCTGCGCCTTCCATTGATGCACACATGTGCTGTGATGTTTGAGGGATTAGTGTTTATTCTAACCCCCATATCACGCACGCCGAAACGAAAGCTCAATTCACAAACACAAGCTGTCGGCACACATTCATAATTTTTCCGATGGCTGATCTGTCACGTGCTGATCCGTCTCCAAGATCGCTCTCCAGGGATTAATACTCGACATGAGATTTTAAAGTGCGGCGGTGCCTTACACTTCTGTCCTTTAATTCGTATTTTTAGATGAGTGTTACGGAGAAATTGCTGACGCTTGAAAATTAAACGAGCTCAAGGCTTGTAGCTTAAGTGAGACTCTCTTTATAGCGGTGCCAATATTTTAACCCTACAGAATACTTGAGCGCTCCGCATTAGCTGGACTCTCATTAGAGGAGGCAACAGCTGAGACCTCAACATGGATTTAAAATCTAAAAGGTCTATTTGTGCTTGTACGCTTTGGTCGGTGGAGTAGCATTAGCGCAACCTTTGAAACCAGTTGATGGTCCATCACAGCTTCCATTCATAAAGACAGAGATTTACATCAGCGGGTTTATGGAGGTTTAATTGTCAGAAGCTTCAAGGCTTCGGAGAAGAGCCGCGTCGGAAAATGCTTAATAGAAAAACAATAAAAGGGGGATTAAAAAAATGACTGCGACCTCTTTAAGCGCAATACATTCCTGCTCACAATTTATTAGTTGTTGTAGGTTTTGATTATCATATAAGGCAGTGTTAAGGAACAAGTATTATTCAGTGTTTTCCTCAGTTAAATTTCCTGCTTGTAACAAAAGTGCCGCCATTATGAAATCACTGCACTTACGTTTCTTTCTTATTACCATCTTGGACTGAGGGAAGGGGCTGGACGATGTTTGTTTTCTCTCTCTCATTACAAAAAACAGTAAAGGATGGGCCGGATGAAGAAATAATCCCCGCATAATATTCATGGCTATAAGAACAGGCCCGGCCTGTGGATGGCAGCAGGATGACCAGATGTCACTGGCAGCCATTACAAAAGGATGAGCACTTGAGAAGCCCTCCTTCCCCCCACCTCCTCCCCCCCTGAAGCACTTCCTGTTGGCTCACTGTGCTGAGGTGCATGCTGGACAGAAACCAATGTTGCTTTGCTGATTCAGACATTAAATTAAATATCATATGAGCCAGTCAGCATCGTGGCAGAGTTTTCCCACACAGTGTGTCGACCCACCTTAAAGAAGTTGGATGTTATAGTTTCAGTGGAGAGTTTTAGTGTCCCATGGTGTTCTGAATTAACTTTTTAAGTTTTTCTATCCTGTTTTTCTATCCTGACATGACGACATTTCAGAAGAAAACCCAGAAACATTACTGTGGTCCAATTTAAAGCCACAATCCTTAAACGTAGATGTAAAAAAAGGGGCTCCCCAACACACAAGCTATCTGCTATCTCTCTAAAATGGTTTGCATTCATTGCTTTCTGTGAATATAGCTATGATTTACATAGTCAATAACATTCCTGATTGGGTTCTTAAAGATGTTACTCAAATAAAGCATAGCGTTAGTTCGGGCAGAGCGCTGTGCGGTTTGTAACGTCCAATCATATTTTTGCAGGTGTAGGGTGCGGACATTATCACCAGCTCCCTCCACCGGCCCAACCTCCTCGTTATGTGGTTGCACTGTTGATTTTAGAGCCTCCTCAGCATTGACAGATTCTCACCATCAGTTGTCTATTTAGCAATCAAGGTTTTGTGTCCACTAATTCATGAAGACATGTCTGGCTTTGTAGTGACTTTCTTCACCAGCTGGCTGCTACTTTTGTCTGCTGTTTGGTTTCTTTATGCTGCAAATAGCCGCCTGCTGCTGCTGCTGGAAACAAGTTGATGAGAGCAGTGATCTGAAACCCCAAAACAATTAGCTAAAGGAGGCTAAAAAAACTCAATTCAAAATATTCTTTACTCATCATTCTGTAGTTTGTGCCATCAAATCAAGTTGAAATGAAATTGAAGGTCTTCTGTTTTCCAAACATACTCAGAAAAACTCACAAGCAGAACCGAAGAGGGCACTCGGAGGTAACCGACCCGCAAATTATTCTCCTCACATGCATATGGACACGATGGATGTCAGCTGTGTATTTTTGTCTAGCAAAGCGGCCGCATGCTGTTGAGAATCTGGTCACATTTCTGTCTAATCACGCAGAAACTGCTCTCTACAAATTACAGTAATTTAAAGGATCAAGGATAGAGACAAATTAGGATCATAGGTACATTTTAATGCTGAGGAACTATATACGATTTTACAACCGTTGTTTATAATAATGTTTTCTAAATCATATGGCTGCGATGTGAATATATAGAGTAATTAGCTCACTATTGTCCAATCACTTGTCTTTCAAGTGATCTGTCTCAACAGGAGCTCCTCCTGGGGGCCAAAGGTCAGGCTTCATGAGTCCTCCTCCCTAATTGGCTCCACTGTCCCATTCTTTATTTAAGGCTATGCCGACCCCTCCCGGGGATCAGATCTAATTAAACCCCTCCGGAATTTGCTGAGAGTACCACTCTCCTCCGAAAACACTGACTGATGAGCTTCATATGTAGATTGCCAGTTTACCTTCGGGCTACACCGTCCTTTCCATGTACAGCTATTGATGAGCTGTCTGCACCCTGTTTTCTCCAGGTCTTACTGCATCTGAGAAACTTTCAAAATGCAGGCCGCATGTCTAAGCATGCATCAGATTCATTAAATTGTGGAATGCTGTTTGTATTGTTAAATCTTTATAGACAGTTGCTTGTATAAAGAAGGTAGCAAATATATTCCAACAAGAGTTAATTTAACATTTCTGTGTGCTGACACTAAAACTTTATAACCTTTTGCACCTTTCTGCATCATCAACAGCAGCCTTCCTCCTCTTGTCCGTTAAGAGAAGCTTCCTGCCTGGCAGATGCTCCATGTTCTGCTTCAGGGAAAAGAGGAAGCGCAAGGCTGCTCTAATCAGAGAACCACAGGCAAATGGATGAGGATTAATTAAAATCGAGCGTGAGGTTGAGCCCCAATCCAGCATCGCCTGCTGGGAGACAAAATGCAGAACTCAAAGCATCCTGAAAATCTGCTTATGGTCGGAGAAAACAATCTCAGCGTTGCGAGGAAAAGCCCTGATTGCATATACCTTTTCAACAACTAGAGTGGATACTTTAAAACTCTTTGCTGCAGTTGTTGTTAAGGTAAGAATCTGCTGCGAAAGTGAAAGAAACACCCCAGATTTTATTCTAAAATGTTTGGGTCAGTGGTCGTCCAGAGGGTGGTGCTACAGGACAGGCCACAGAGAGGTTCATCCTCTTGGGAGCAGTTACTTTCCTGTCAGCCAATTAGATTTGGATATTTCTTGTGAAAAATCTATGTAGCATCACAGCTAAAAAAAAAGTCAACAAACCAGCGAACACAAAACAGAAACATTATGAATCATCATCTGGAGACCATGAATATGCAACCTGGCCAGTAGCTGTGAAAATGCAGTGCTTTGAACCACAGATCAGATGGATGGACCAGCTGACCTCCTCAGGTGAGACCAATAACTTCTGCATGTGCAGTTATATAATTAACTGTGTTAACTGTGTTAATTAACTGACACCAGTCCGACCTCCTTCTTCAAGGACGCACCGTGGTCATTCTTGCCTTTGTCCATGTGGGAGTTGCACTGTGGACAAATCTACGGGGAACAAACAGGAAGGATGCTTCTGATGCTTCTGAGGTTGATGAAAGCAGGAAAAGCCGTCTGTGACGTGTCTTTGTTTAAACTTTCACAATGTCTGCCGTTGTATGTGTTGGTGTTTTCTCCTACTCGCTGCCTCATTCTTCTTGTCTTTGAGGAAGAGGACGTGATTGGCTTATGGGTACCACAGACGAAGGAGCTAAAAGAGGACAATCATTTCTCACACTCGTCCACACAAGGTCGATCGTCAGGAAACATAAACATACGTTAGGTCATTTTAAGTGCAACGGATTTTTCTGCTGGATGACAAATAATCTGTCCTCATAAGAACAACTTTCAGGAACACCAAAAGTTTTGAGCCCAACTTGTCTTTTATGAAGTGAATTTAGTTTAAATTCTGTCCATCCCCACAGATAGCCTCGGTTTTGGATGTCTGCTCTCACCTCGGTCTCTGTTTTTTTTTTTAGGTGTACTCGTCTGTTCCTGCTGCTCATGAATGGAGCTCTGACAGGCACACATACTTAAATCCAGAGGGAAGGTCTCTTTGGATGGGTGACTTTGCATTTGAGGCTGGGATGCATTCACTGTGAAAATGTTTCTGCACCCGTTTGCAACAGCTGAATGCTTGAATACGTTGGAATAGTTCTGCAACGGTCTTTGAGGTATGTTTGCTCCCATTTGGTGGATGTGTTGGAGCTGAAAACCAATGCAGCTGTGACAAAAACCCAACGGAGCAGTGATGTTTAAAAACACCAGTGTACCAAAAGGCCTTTAATGCACATGGAGACATGTTTTTAAAAAACCTTCACTATGTTCCCTGAGATTTATTTGGAGAGCACACACACCAGTGCGTTCATTCAGTGGTTTAGTGGAGACCAGCACCAACGCTTTGCAACAGCAAGTTCAATTCATCGCAGTTTATGTTCACAATACATGTTTTACCTGGTTTGGAATCCAGAGATACTTACAATAAGTCCAACTAAGATTTTATATTATTTATATATATATATATATATATATATATATATATATATAAGAAAAGTCTGAGCGTATTTCAGAAAGTGTCTGGACCAACTTCAGTCATATAAAGAGAATGGATATTTTTTGACAATGAGGACATTTTTGAAAAGTGGGGGGATTTTGTTTGGTCCCTGGTTCTTCACAGGACGGTTGACCTGAATTGATTCAGGGTCGGCACTTCAGGCATTGATGCCTTCGTTCGTCATCTGTGAAAATGTCACTTTCAGCTCATTCCAAGAAACAAAAAGTATGCGTCTTGGTCGAAGTTAAGTTTTAAAATGCTGTCCTGTGCACACCCCCCCCCTCCCTCTGTTTCAATCACAGTTAGTTTTGTATTTAGGTCATTTTGAGACTCAGTTTGTAAAAGTTTACTGCCTGCCATGATCTCTGTGTACAGTGTGCAGCTTAAAAAAAGGGCAGTGATTTGACTGACAAACCTGTTCAACACGGCTGCTTCTGCCACTTCTTGTGTGTACAATCTAGTGCAACACAATGAGTACCTTCCAGGAGAGACTGTCCAAAAGTGTGTGTGCTGTTATGCCCATTTTACCCAGTTCATTTGTGGCGTCTAGCTCGCCTCTATGACGGCTGGCTTCCAGTGTAGCCATAGAGAACAGCCATAAAATACCGACCAGTCCTCGCAAGTACAGTGAGGATAAATGTGTGTTTGTGTGTGTGTGTGTGTGTGTGTGTGCAACGTGAGGTTCATGTTAAGCAGGTGAGTTGTCAGCCTGCAGTGCGTCGCGTCTCTGTTGTTCTGACCAGAGAGAAAAGGTCAGTCCGCCGGGGGAAGCTGAACTAGGCGCTGATGAGAAGGACTCACTTTGTTCTGAACTGTTTCTGTTTTCCAGCATCGTCATTGACAACTGCACCCAAAAACAGCAACTGTCAGTCCTTTCACTCTGCTGCAGTCTGAGCAAGTGATGCCTGGCTGCATGACCGTGACGATCCTGGTTTAAAAGGATAAATCTCTCGCAGGTCGACTGAACTGAACTGAGAAGTATGAAGGCTTGTCACCGGGGCCATTAAGGTTTTAAAACCAGGAGTTTCAGGATTTGTTTTTAGATTTCATTTGATAGAATAACACAGGTAGTGTGTGTATGTATGTGTATCTGTATGTATGAGTGAGAGGGGGAAGCCTACTCATCTTTATCGTATCCAGCTGTTGTTCAATCCGGAGATTTGGCTGACCCACGCATATCTGCCCATCTCTCCCTCCAAGCTGTGATAGTAATGTACTGCCCTGGAAACATGCCAGCACTCACTCAGTGAGGCGGATAAAAAAAAATCACAAATCCCCTCAGAGCTGACAGCTTGGGGATTTTGTCACCCATATTATCATTATTTGCACGTCTCCGGCACCCTGGATGTGTTCTAACAGTTACTTTGTTGACAAAAAGCTGCTTTTATGTCCATCAGCCTGTTGGGAGTCATTGGAAAGCACTGCTCCGTTGTTTTACTGTATTTCACAGCTACTGGCCAGTTTTACCGAAGAACTCTTCTTCTCATGTATTTTACAAGTGAAAGCAACGCCATATACAGGAATATATTAATTATTTTCACAGCTTCCTATTGATCGTGATAACATTTTGCTCAGCAAAGTAATCACTGAGTTATATTGAGGAATATGGCAACCGCTAAACAGGAGTGTGACATGGCAAGAAGCTTGAGCTGTCAGATGACCAAACAGGCTGCAAACTTTCAGAGATTTTAGTTATTAAGTTGGTGAGTTCAATGTCATCAGGAACGATGTTCAGACCAAAGTCGTACATATTGAACTTTCAAATCCTGCTGAAAACTATCACAGTCTTAGCTATGAGACGTAGTCAAACATTTACATTCCCTGGAGTGCCAAATAGCACCTCCAAATAAAATTAAGCTCTTAATATCGCATTGTTTAGGTGAACCTTCAGAGTGTAGTATTTTAATAAGACTGTGAGGCTGTAATGTTACGGCAGAGGAAAAGTCAGAGAATCATCCTCTGGGGATCATGAATGTCTGTACAGAGTTTCATAACAATCCCTCCAATAACTGTTGAGATACTGTGATTCTGTGGATCTATAAGCGCGCAGACAGCTGCAGTGTTCATTCCAACATTTCTGCAAAGGGTTCTGTAAAAGCTGTCAGCTGGGTGACTTTCATTAAAGTAGAGTCACTTCAGTGACCAGAGAAGTTCACTCTGCTCACTCTTATGCTGCTCATTGTCAAGACTTCAGTTATCCCTGGAGGTGGTCACATATTACATACTTTGATCCAGTTAACTTCCCAAACCAGCCTTCTATTAGGAAAAGCACGTTTTTCCTCTTCCTGTCACCTACATGACACACAAGCGCGGCGGGGATGTGTTGATGTTCAGATGAGAACAGGGTGATGGGGTGCATCTTTCCGTGAGAGTTCTGCTAAGAAAACTACGTAGTTCCTGTTCGTTCAAAGTGTAACGGACCCATTCTTCGTTACACCGCTCGTTACATGGGGATTGGAGGTCTTACGGCCGCGACACATGGCGCGGATCCAGCCTTTAAATCTGTGGGACTTTAGTTGAGGCTGAGCGGAGGGATGGAGATGCGGAGGGCGCAGCGTCAGCAGAACCAACCGCGGCCACAGCATCACCGCACACAGCGCGGCAGGCGCGGGCAGAGCCGACCTAAATCACTTTAGTACCGCAATTATCCTAAAACTCCCCGAGGTATTCCGCAGTCAGAAAGGGAAATTAACCAAGAAGGAGGGCGAAGTAAATTGACCGAGTCTGATGTGACAGATGTTGGAAAAGTCTGGTGGTTGAATGTAGACAGAAGAGGAAGAAGAGGAGGAGGAAGAGTGGAACTGTCCTGAACAGAGATGAGAATGTTTTTCTGGTGGAGACGGACGTTAAAGAGGTGGAGGCTCTGTTGCGATGTTTCCTTCACTGAAAGCTTCAGCTGGTGAGTTTGCTCACGATTTCTGAGACTTTTCTTCCACAAAATAAACAAAAAATCCATCAAACTACTTTTCAGGTTTCCGTCAGTTTTACTTGTTGTTGAACCTGAAAACAGCTGAAAACCCTGCGTGGTTTCTATAACAGTGGAGTTATTTATAGCACAGAGTTTAGATGTCTTAATGATGTTTATCTCTCCACTCTGATTTCTATTATATCCCTTTAGAGGTTTGTACTGTGTCTATGGTATTTAATAACGACTCAATACTGACTTTATGTGATTCATTGTGCCTCATTTATTGTTGCAGAATCGCTATAATGATCCTCAAATGTTAATGGTGCTGCTTTAAGTGTGCCAATGCGTTTTTCCAAAATATGCGTCCATTTCTTTCAATACTATGATCCAAAAATGCTCAATTCTCAAGACATGGGCTAATTTTCCTCAATGGTCTCTCAAGGTCTTTAGATTTAAGGTGTCACTAACAAACATAAACTTGAATTTTGGTGATTTAACTGGTGTCATATCTGAAGCAAAGTTTCTTGTTTATTTGTTATTTCTATTGTTTTGGTGCTCTTGTCCTCCTCTGGATGAGGCGATAATAAGGGTTACCTATTTTGAGATTAAATATGGGGACTTTTTATTTCTATTTTCTATTTTATTAAATCTCCTAAAACAATCTTTTCTAGGAAGAAAAATGCGTCATTACTACTTTACTATTTGGCCTAGTTGCTTTTTGTTGTTGTTGTTTTGTGTGGAGTTGCACTGTGAACAGTAATCCTCAGGATAGTTTGTTCCATAAACCTAAAAAGGGCCACAGCAGACTGTGTTTTAACTGCGTTTCAGCAGGATTACAGACATCAGTAACTGCAGCCTCATTTCCCCCTGGGACAGTGTGAGGCTGTGTGTGTGTGTGTGTGTGTTTCTTTTTAAATCAAGATGTTTCACTCTCACAGCGACTCTGATCAAACCTCTCTTTGTCAAAAACTTTCTCCAAACTTGGCTCCTCGTGTTAGATTTGATTATCGTCTCACCTGCAGTCTGACGTAAGCCCGAATCAGCGTTTCAGTGAGGGCAAAGAGGTGAACTCAGACCAGCAGCAAACTCTCTGTCCTCTCCCCCTGTCATAATGAGGACACGCATCACATCGGCTGCAATGTGGCTCAGGAGGAGCAGATCACCATCAAGGGAGAACCAAGGATTTGACGCTTGGGATTCTGCCAAATGGGCAATTTAATCAGAGGGCATTTTATGCACAGGAAGTATGTCAGTCTCCTTGTTAGGGGATGATTTATCTGGACTGTTATATTGGGCAGCTGCTCCAGACCTCAATTGATTGCCTCAGGCAAAGACGTATATGACAAGTCTTTAACGAGTTTCTTTGCTTTGCCTTCATGGCCTCAGTGGTAGAAATATGCGCCCAGGCATTGAAGGTCTTCGTGTCTGTGAAGTGCATGCTGGCTTACACTAGCGGTGTGTAGGTGCAGTGATCGCCGTTGTTCTGGCAGTGTGGCTTTTATGATATCCGTCATAAAGCAAAATGTTGTACCACGACACCTGATTTTCAGATGCTCACTGCCGGAGTTTGTTTTTGCATCCAACAGTGCGCCCAAATCTCAAAATTTCCTCCCTGTAAGCTAGTGAACCTTTACAGTGAGCTCAAAAGAAATCTGGGGATTTAAGGGGGCTTTTCGTACGACGTATTACTTAAAGTTTTAGGTCAGGTTTGTGGGTTAAGTTCAGCTAAATGATTTGGGGTATAACGGGACTTTGGTCATGGTTTCACTTGAAAAGTCTCTCTGGTTGAGTCCAGAAGATCCAGAAGGTTCTGTAAATGTCCTACAATTAGAGATCAATGTTTCTGTTTCACGTGACATTCAGCCATATGAGTGCTCATTTTAGCAAAACATTCTCATCACAAGGTCCACTTACTGTACTTTTCACTTTTCAAGTTTTCAAAGCTTTCAGTCACATCCTGCAGCCTTCTTCAGAAACACCAAGTCGGTTGACCATGTGAAGAGAAATTGCTGTTAAAATAAGTGTGAGGGGCCGTCCTGCCTTAAAGACCTGCGAACACGCTTCATACTTTTTGAATAATTCTTCACGTTTAAATGTATTTCAGACCAGTAAAAAGTATTGGCCACCAATGACTGTGGCTTGAAAATAATGTTTTGAAAATATCCATCTTCAAAAAGCCATATGCTGCTTGCAGACTATGTCACTGCAGCTTTGATCTCTTTCCAACTGCAGCGCCTTAATACCAGGCTTAGCCAAAGATGTTGGCGAGCTCTCTGGGAGAAGATGTATCTGAGCCTGGAACAATGCATCCGCACATCTACCCACCACGTTTTCAGTGTTAACAGCCATGAGATTAACACCATGTTCAGTGCGTCTCTTGTTATTGCAAAGAAGAAAATGTCTTAGTTTTAACATCAAGTCTTTCCTGAGCTGGGTTGGGTGTCTTTTCATCGGTCCCAGCCAGACCTGCTTTTGGAGGGTTTGCACATGAAAACATACATCCAGGCCAGAATCTGTGGTCCGCAGCGTTTTATAAACCTGCTGTGAACACAAGCACTATTCAGGCCACAGTCATTTGAAGTCCTTTGTAGATGAATAGAAAGATAAGATGTTCACTGCCACAGGAGAACTGTAGTCAGGGCATGAATGAAGAGTTGAATGCCTCTGGCCCGGGGCTTGTATCAGCAGCAGCCCTGTGTTGTTGTTGTTGTTTTGTTGGCCTTGAAAAGAGAATCTTTATATTAGAGGGTTTCTTTTATGGTGCATGTTTTCTTTCATGCCACATGATGCGTGTGTCCTTTCCAGTCTTATATATTCTATCCTATTATTCTGTTCATCTGTTTTCATTACGTGGGCTTCCTGTCTCATATGGATGTTACACATGTTTTAAACTCTCTGCACAATCGATTTTAAAAGAATTTAGTAAACCGCATTCCAGCTTATTAAGGCTTAAGTTGAAATCTGTTCTGTTTTTAATATTTATATCATATATGCTGAGTGTCATGGTCATCAACAAGGAAGACTGCAGACACAACAAGACGGAACAGGTTGAATTGAAAGAACATGACTAGAATCGAAGGGCAACGAACAGACCAACAGTTCGGCAACTTGTCGGCAGTCAAAAAAAGGGTGACAAAGTTGGTGGGTTTAAGGCAACAGAGCAGGCGACAGGTACGTTTACAGAACAGAGATACAAAGACAGGCAGGAATGGCTGTAAAGCTATGGCAAGGAAACAACATAGAAGATCTGGCGAAGAAGAGGGGGAAGTGGCCGGTATGTACACGGGGAACAAGGGACAGGTGTGGCAGGAAGGTAACGCATAGGGTGATTGGCAAGGAGTGGGAAACTCTGGGGACATCTGGTGGACAGGTTGGGAACGAAAAGGTGTGGAGAGCTGCAGGGGCCAGGGGAACAGTAGGTCTGTGTGCTTCATTCATTCATTCATGGAAACATCACTTCGTGACCTGCAGAGGAGAACCACTATTGACTGGCTGTATGTTCAATATTTCAATGAGTCTATTTTTTGTACCCATTTAGGCAAGATTGTGGTGCGATGGGCAAGAGGCCGAGTCCCTGGAGGGGTGGCCAGTCCTTCACTTGGCTCCAATCGTAAATTATCAAAATAATAACTAAAAGTAATTGACATGATGATGTCACAATCAGGTGGCAAAGGAAGGATAAGGAGAAGCAGTCAAATGATCAGGTCAAAGGACACCAACAGCTCCTGCTGGCTGGTGGAAGTGCTGGTACAGCAGCACCCCCCCCCCCCCCCCCCCCCCCACGCACATGCATCACATGCCTCACGCTCTCTGTGAAAGGACAAAACTCCAAGACTATTATCACCAGAAACAATGACAGCATTGGTAATTTGGTCGAATGCTTGAAACGATCGGCGTTCAGGCGATCTTGACAAGTGACCTCTTGCAGTCGTGAGATTGTCCTCTCTCAGTAGTCGTGAGATTGTCCTCTCTCAGTAGTCGTGAGATTGTCCTCTCTCAGTAGTCGTGAGATTGTCCTCTCTCAGTAGCGAAGGCAAACAGATCGATGCAGCAGAACCCCAGATATCGTCTTTTTTATTCAACACATTCTTCTTCCTTGTCCAAACCAACAACACCTGCAGAATTATAGTGCCTCAATTTGAGAGAAAATGAGCAAAACCTGACCTAAATTCAGTTGAAGAAAATAACTCTCAGTGATGAGAGTTGACTGGTAACGTAACATGAAGCAGAAGTACCGTCATTATGGTGACAGCAGTTCAATGTCACATAGTTATTTAGAACAGCCATGAAAGTTTATATATAAGAGTCACCAAGGTAGGAAAAGCAACTAGCTTAGATGTTATACTGTTGAAGATATTTCAACCAAGCGGCCTCCTCTTTTCCCCTGAGTGGTGGGGGACATCAACATGTCACCCGCAGGCTGTAAATGTCCAAAAAGAGGTTAAAAGGCCTGGGACTCCCCACTTTGATGTAGCACTTCTGGATATTTCTGAAGTTACTTTGCCGTCACATATAAAATATAAAATAGAAGGAAATATAAAAATTGAACTGATGCATTTTCAGGAGGATTGTGCAAATATAAGGGATGTGAGCGCAGGGTTAATAATATATATATATATATATAGATAATAATATATAAGAAATATATGCATCTACCGTATACCTCTCCTATTTCTACAGTCTTCATTGCGTTCTGTGGGCAGTGATAGCAGTGTATAGCATGTGTAGCAGAGACGATAATAAGAAACGCACCTTGGAAGTACGTCAGTGGCTGTGGGGAATCGAGTCTGTGACCTGCCAGTTACAGGAAGCCTCCAATCCTCCTACACATGTACAACGCTGGCACTCTGTTTTTTTTTTTGCCTTTGCACCACTCTGGCTGGCTCAGCCTCAGTTGGAAACCAGGTGGGATTGTGGATCGGCCCCATCAGATTAGCATGCGGGCTGGTAAGTGTGCCAAAGAGGAAAAGCTCCACCTGCACACTAGTGAGGGGGAGATTATGGAGTTGATCGCTTTTCTGTGAAATAGAAAAAAAATTACAATAGTGATTTCTTTCCTCCTTTGTTCTCAAGCTTACCTCGTTTCCTCTCAACCTGCAGAGACGAAAACATGTAGAGCCACGAAAAGTCCCGATATACTGTAGCTTTCTTTGACACAACTTTTAGTTTTTCATGGAAGAAGTCGAATCGGTGACGCTTGAGTGAATGTTACTGTCACAAAAACTCAAGTATAGTACAATTTTACCATCAGCTATTTCCATTTCTGACACTGTGTACTTATGTGACATCTTCCTTTTTCTCCTAATGTTTTGTTTTTCTCCTTATTGCCATTGTTCCTACTTTTTCCTCCATATTGCTTTCTTGATCTCCCTTTTCACCTTCTTGATTTTCCCTCCTCTTTCTCCTCCCTTTTCTCCTCATCGCTTCCTCCTTTCAATGATCTGAAAATTGTACCCTGATCAGATACTACGCATTTCGAATACTTTTACCCCTTACCTACTACTTTTATACGAGGATCTGAGTAGTTCTTCCCCCGCTGGACTGATGGACTTTGAGTTTTTGTCCAAAGAGTTCTTCCGTAATAGAAACATGAGGCCACATGTTTGACACAACCAGTGAAATGCCAACAGTCCCCTGCCCCACATTTTATGAGGACTTGATTGCGGTTGAAGTCTACAGTCAGTATGTATGTTGCCCTGATGATTTGATCAGTGTTTGACCTGTTTCAGGTTAAGAGCCCTCTGTCTCCCATCAGCAGCTCCTCTTTAATGCGTGACCTCCCCTCATCCCTCTGATGTACGTCGATGGATCCGACACATCAGCGCTGTTAGCTGAGACGACCTAATTTGTCACATCGCATAGGCGCTGCACTGAGACTAATTCCCTTCCCTCATTTATTTGTGCTATTATTAATATTGCAGACGGCGCACTTTGCGTGACGTCGCACAGAGTCTTAACTCTCTCCTCGTCAGAATGAGGAATTACAGCAGAGTGCTTTACCCAACACGCAGTCTGGAACAAGACCGATGTGAGTGAATCTGTCACTGTGACCCACTTCCACCACACATTACATGGGTGTAAATACTCAACACACCCATACTTAATGCGTCTGTCCCTCTCTCTGTCTGTCTTCTGTCCTCTTTTTTTCATTTTAAATATGTTTTGCACGTTACGTAAATACGTCTGGATTAAGAACAGAGTTTTATTTATGCAGCACATTGCAGGTAAAATGAATGTGAGTGACATTAAAATGCAAACAACAGGTAATAGCAACAAAAGAAAAGAGAAAAACCACCCACTCTCCAAAAGAAATTGACAAACCTTGCATCTACCTCCCACACACAAACCATAAACAAAGATGTACACACAGACACACACAGTAACTAATCGTCAGCAGGAGAAAATAGAAATGTTTTCAGGTCACCTCCGAATGTGGACAGATCTCGTGTCATCAGGCAGTTTGTTAAAAACTTTACCATTTCAAAATGCACGACATAAAGACCAGTACAATCCATAACATTCAGATGAAATAAGTCTTTTTCAATGTGTAGGCACAGAGGCAAACAATTAATATAATCCTATTCGTCACAGACACAAGCTCGCAGCCACACAGACACACACTTGTCTTTATCTCTCCCCCCCACATGCCAGTTTCAACTACGAAACCAGGCAAACACACCCTTCCTTGGTGATATTAGTATTCATGGGTCGGCATTTATCTCACAGCCCTTAAAATGATCAAATTAGAAATGGCCGGCTTGACCTCCACACAGTCCGTGAAATGTAACATGAATTATGAGGACATTACATTCCTCCACCTCAAACTGGATTATGTGATAACAACAGATGCTCAATTGTCCCCCGTTGTGCCATCCACTGAGTATAGCTAATAATTAAGTTAAGAGTAAGCATGTGGCGATTTGAAAACTTCACTGTCTGATCATCCAACAATATTAAAAAATGCTGAAACAAAAACAAGTGTTCAATTTCTTCCACCATCTGTCTTTGAGACAAAACTGTGTTGGTTTAGAAGCTTGTGTTTATTGTTGTTTATTGTAATATTAATAATAACGCAATCTGAAACTAGCAAGTTATGTTATATTAATATCAAGATCATTGTTCAAACTGCAGTCAAAGTTAAAGACAAACTGAAAAGGACTGTGAAGAAATATAAACTGGAATTGATGCAGCTATTGTGCATATTTTCGATAAAGGATAAAAACATTTTTTGGACATTTTCGACGGCACTGGTTGATTGACATCTGAGAGCTGGTTAGATGACGTGCTGTCATTTTCCGTGGTGCTCTGCTAACTGGAGAACGTCACACTGTGTGTCCTACAAACGCTGATGTGAGGCGTTTAGGTCCACATAGTGTCAGTTATCAACCAACAGAGACTCCATCTGTCTCTTTACCACTTTCAACATTTCAGGAGGACCCAGCATGCTGTAACATTAGCACTGTTTCCCAGAAGTCGTTACTCTCTGTTCATGATATTTCAGAGCCTGCTGATCACTGGCGGCGCCTCCTCAGCTCTCATTGTAGTAAAGGGGGTCTAGCTGTCTTTCTTTCGTGGGTTTCGATGTGGTGAGTTTAGATTTGAGGCTGGGTTGTTACTGTCCACCTTCTTTCCATATTAAAATGTTTCTACTTTCGTATCCGTCACTGACTCCTCTTGTAGTGGGAAAAGTTTTCTATGTTCTGTCCCTTGGATTTCAAACATTCTGTTGAACATAGATGCGGCTCCCGGCATGATCTTGTTTACAAGCCCTTTCCCCGACAAACCCAAAGGGGAAAGACCACGGGACTTTTGTTTTCCAGCACCCGACAGCTGTTCTGCCAGCAAACCTTTTAATATTTGCTGCTTGCATGCAGGAGGTCTCAGGGGCCGTCACACTGCAGCAGGTGCCAGAAGCCCATAAAAAAAAGAAACACACACCACCACCACCACCACACGTTCAAACACTTTTAACAATTCGAGCACACACGCTCACTCAGAAACCACACAAAAGTGCAAAGACACAAGCTCACGCTGTGTGATCCCCGCACTGTTGTTCTGTTCCAGCCGCTTTAATTGGGGATTTGAGCCAGGCTCTTGTCTTTCTCACTGTGACGAGCTAAAAATAGCTCTTTGACAAGTGTCAGAAAACCCAGCCGGGCTCAGACTGCGCATTCTCTGTCAGATGGGCTGCTTGGCACAGCGATTCATGCTCAGGGCCTCCAAACTCAGGAGGAAACAAAAGACTGTCACCCTGCGGCCCATGTGAGGCCATGTTCCCATTTCATGCACCTGTTGCAAAAGACGTCGTCTTCTCCATAATTGCTCGCTGTTTGTCAGAGTTTTTCTCGTTTCGCTGCAGGTCCCCAAGTAACAGGCGGAGATTGAGTGTTGAGGAACAGCAGATACTGTAAGGCGATACTTAAAAGAGCCGAGCTCCGAGAGGGAGAGTTCCCTTTCAAAGCTAAAGCTAATGAAGCCATAACGCAGGCGAGAAGCAAGAGTTCAAGTCAATTGAGAATCATTGCCTCTTCTTTGCTTCAGGCCTTGTTACAGGAAGATAATGATACGCGCCGCTGTTCTCTGTAGCGCTGTGTCGAATAAGATCCTGTGCAGAGGGGTTACATCCAATTGGCTTTGATATTGTTTGCATTTTGGCATCGTGAGGGTGTGTTAGGTAAGAGCTGGCTCCTGCTCGGCTTCAGGAGGGTGGAGGTTTTTGAGCGATGCAAAAAGGTTTTTGCAGGGACGTCAAATGGCAGCGTCATGTTGGTCAACCAGGCTCTATCTGACCAGACTATAAGCAAATCCAAGAAATGACAGGATGGACAGACTTCCCTCAATAACCACACAACATTTTATTGTAACAGAAATGATCAATGGACTTCTCAGAAATGACTGCAAGATGTAGAAAAAGCAGGAAGTGGAGTTTCATTACGAGCAGTTAAGGTGTTACAGTAATTGTGTAATTTCATACACAAACAACAGTCACTGTTTCTACCGGCTGTGCAATTCAACTCACAATGCACTAATCAACATGCTAATATCTAAGTCTCCAATTCTAGCTAATTATTTTATAATTACCAGCCAGGCATTATGAAATTATACAGTAAATATTTCAGCAATTAGTAGTAATTAAGGGCCAGTGTGCTATTTTTTTTTTCACTAAAATTGTGCTTGTAATTTCCGCTTGTTTCGGTCTGATTTCGGACTCATTTTCAGCCTGTAATTTACTGGGTTATTCAACATTCATCAACATTCATCACTCAGAGTTGGAAACTACAGAGACTTTCCTGGCGATTCCTGAAGGTGTCGCAAGTTGTTTTCGAGTTCTCTGCTCCAGAGTTTTCTTTAAGTGTCTGCTCTAATTTGAAACTGCATCATTATTAGAAACAACCGGTCGCTGTGCGTAATAGAAAATAGTTAGCGCGATTAACGCCGCAACACGACACCCATGTGACTGCGCTCCACGCAGGGTGAGAAATAGATGTCGAAATTACAAATACGTTGATTCCCTCACTTTCTAATTTGATGGACGGGGTCAGTCCTAGCCCTGACTCCTGGGTCGCGACCTCTGGCTGGACTGCAGCTTTACGATGTGTGCAGAGACACAGAGGAGGAACGATCCTGATGCCTGATTGGCTGAGAGGGCTCAGCAACTGACAGCCCACCCGCCTGAGATATCACACACCTGCCAGTCTCTGTCTTTCACAAGGTGGCTCAGGGGCCCCTGTGCCCCTCCCATATATTACACACAGATAGCAGACTGATATGAGTTCTTGATGGCTAAAAGCCAATATTTGTTGCCAATAATCAATTTGTCTACATTGCATCCAAGGAAGGACAACAAACCTCATAAAAGATCACAGCGCTACCACAGTATCATGTTAGAAAAAGCCAAATGTACAACGTCAGGCCTTTAAATCCAGAATTACCCTGCAAACACTAAACATGAATAAATGAAAGTTAAACCTTAATATAGTGAAGAGAACTTCCTCCAGATCATTCGTAACTGGCTGAAGTCCAACATTTAATACAGTATCGGTGTGTGGTGTGTCTGCAGTCTGATATATCGGTCTAACGGGAGTCCTGGGATTCTAAGAGCACAAGTGTTGGGTTGGGAGTCAGCGCTCCCAGCCAGCCAGTATAAGAGCTGTTTGCATGAAGAGCAGGGATGAGACAGACTGTGCAGCTCTGGGACTGTCGACAACTCTGCCACTCAGAGGAGAGTCTGCAGCGAGGGCGAGTCCACACTCAGGAAACTGTCTGATGGTGGAGAGCGAGAAGCTGCAGCTGCTGCAGGTTAGACTCAGTCTGGCGTTTTGATATGAAAGTCTAAAGATTGTCTTAGCTGTGTTTTTGATATTTATAATATCTCTGCTTGTTATGAAACAATACTTCATGTTTTGGGCTTTGAGTTTCCTGTGCGGTTGTGGGACGTTGTAGGTGCTGTGTGAATAATCAGATTTGATTTTTTAAGGTTAGTTGTTGCAGGAACTGTAGCAGGTCTCAGCGGTGGTTGTTGGAGAGAGAAATCCATATATTACAACACATACTTTCCCAGCACCTGTTTATTCAACTGGCCAGGCCAGACACTGGCACAATAATGTAATGATGTAATATTTCACCGTGCCACATTTCACATCAGTGGGCCTCTTTTTGGACTCCTGGTTCCTTTTGCTCTTTACTCAGTATAATAACATTATTGTTTGTTTTAAAAGGATCCATCTCTTGACTTTCATGATTCAGGATTTAATCTGGTTTTGAGCACATTTTTCTACTTGAGATATACAAGAATTGACTCGTTTTGGCAACTCTGTGTTTTCATGTTTACTAAATCTGAATTGTGATTTTTATTATTATTCAAACCCATCGTATTATTTAAGTATTTCTATACGTACTATACTATAGACTACGTAAGAACTATATATCTGGAAAACTACTGTAGATTAAATTCAGTATTTTAAAAGCTGGCATGTCCCAACTTCACCTGAGTGATTTAACAGTGATTCAGAATATGTTTTTCAGTAATTAATCTGATTAGCCATCATTTTGTGAAAAGTTTGACGTTGGATTCTCACTTTGAAACAAAAGTAAAAGAACGTCATTAATAAAAATGTATGGATTATTTGGGATTTTGTGGAAACTATCCTGTTAAACCAAAATCTTTTATAGATTTGGTTGAATTGAAGGAGTTTACAGAGTCATTATTCTCAAACACTGTGTACAGAACAGAAAATCAGAATCAGAATCAGAATCAGAATCAGAATCAGAAACTGTTTATTGCCAAGTAACATACATTACAAGGAATTTGCTGTGGTCTGAAGGTGCTATTGTTTTGATAACAAATAAGTAGAATATAAAAGCTAAAATAACAATAAGAATAAAAATAAAAATAAGATAAGATAAATAACAACAGTGCAGTGACCAGAATAAAGTAAAGTAAAGTGTCCAGATAAAGTGTCCAGTAGGGGGTGGGTGCGTTAATGTAACGCAGTGGGGACAGGGGTGATGTACGTTAATATAACGTATAGCTTGTGTAGCTTGTGGATACAGATAATGATGAAATAATTAAAGAACAAAACAATTAAGTTCACACATCACACATTTCTCTTAAAGGGCTTTACAATCTTTACAGCAGCAGAGTAGGGATCTCTCTCTCAGGACATACATGCAATAGGTATGTAAAGGAGAGACAGAGTCATCTTTACCCTGATTCGGCTACATTTTGTGGTACTCTTTATTGTTTTTAAATGTTGTACTTGATTATTTGGTGTAAAAATAATCATTTTATTCAGAAAATCTATATCGCCCTCACCCTGTTGCTGGCTCTGACTCCAGTTGGCGTGCCTAAATCCAGATGCCTGGCCCAGGGGGCAAAGCTCTCATCCCACTGAGGCCTCATCTGCTCTGTCAGAGACATCGCGCATGAGGCTGGGCGCACTAATACTAATACTAATACTTTTTGGGGGTTTTTAGGGCAGATCATATGTGGACACTTCCACGGGTGTAAAGCAATGTTAATGGTACTTTTACAGTCTTTGGGAGGATAAAATGTCCTGAGTAAAAAGTGAGATGTATTCTTTGATAATCAGTTAAGTAGGGATTTTGTTGTCTGCGGTACAGAGATGTAGGCCGGTCTTATCAGCTGCGACATCTGCTTCACACTGGGAACACTCTGCTACCCACAATGTGTACTTTTTGTTGTGCTTGCCGTCATATCAAATGACAAGTATAAAAACACGTACCAAGGGAGCACCAGGAATTAATTATGGGACACTGTCAGCTGCAGAAACAGTGTCACCATGTTGTCCTGGTCTTCATCACACGCCTAATGACTTTTGGGGTTTAATATGGCTTCCTGCTATCAACCCGACTCAACAAATGGGAATCTTAAAACGAAGGAAACGAATAAAAACAGTTTGTCCTCCCTTCATGTAAGATCCACATTGGTACCCTGGTACTCTTCTCCATGAGACCAGATGGTACAAAATGAATCATTTAAAACCAGGACAGGGCGTCCTGCTCGGAAACTTGTATTTGTGGCTGGTTTTTAATTCATCTGCTTTGTCCAGGTTTTCTATTAGCAGGAAAACATACAAGTTGGAGCACCAAGCTGATGAGATGGACAGAGTCTTTCTTTTTACAGTTCTTTTACAGTTTTCTTATTTCTATTTACCAGAAGCTGAAGCTTATGGACCTAACACTAAACCAATAGACTGATAGCACATTTCCTCATTCATTGTGGTGGTGGTGGGGGTAAATTAATCTTAACTGAAGGGGAACAGTTATTTAAATACACACTGAGATTGAAGTGTTTTGGACATTAAATAAGTAAGTAAGTCCTTTACAAAAAGATAAAAACATTAAAACAGGAGACACAGTACAATAAATACCGAAACAGATAATTCAAAAACAGTTAAGGCATCACAAATCACAAATAGGGTACATGAGTCGAGCAAGCTGACCTGACTCGCTCCAGAGCCTAGGACCCAGGCTTAAGTTAAACTTTGCCTTAAAAGCGTTGTTTCTTCATTGTGTTTTTCTGTCTCTCTGTTCTCTCCAGGCCACTCTAAAGGGCATGTTATTGACGGAACCACTTCTCTACAGAGGACTTAACTCAAGTCAGATTCCAACTTGACTGCCACTGGTTATGAGAATCAGCACTCCCAGACTGAAACGGTGCGTCTCAACACAAGTTTAAACTAAATTAGGAAAATAAATCCAATGCAAACATATTTGGGTCGGGATTTCACACTGTATTTCTTTAAAAAAAACTCGTAACATCAGAGCTAATGTCTTTATGTGTGTGTCTCTTCGCAGGCTGGGGGTAAGATGTTTGTGGAGTCAGTCGTCCAGTGGGGGGCGTGGAGCATCCTGCTCCAGTTTGGACTGGGTGTGTCTGCAGGAGGCTGTCCTCCACGCTGTGTGTGTCGACCTGAGGCTAAAGAAGTGATCTGCTCTGGCAAACATTTGAACTCAGTGCCAGAGGGATTTTCCAGTGATGCCAGGCGTTTGGATTTATCCCACAACAAGATTAAGACTGTGGGGCGCCGCCAGTTCTCCGGCCTCCCGCAACTTCAAGAGTTGGATCTCAGCGATAATATAATCTCCATGATTGAGGTGGAGGCTTTTCAGGGCCTACAGAATCTCAGGACGCTTCGGATTAAGAATAACCGTCTCAAGATCATCCCGGTTGGGGTGTTTTCTGGCCTATCCAGTCTGCGCTTTCTGGATCTGAGCCAGAATGAGATTCTGGTCTTCCTGGACTATACCTTCAAAGAAATGGTGAACCTGCAAACGTTGGAGGCTGAGGAGAATGACTTGGTCTTCATCTCCCAGCGGGCTTTCTTTGGTCTGCAGAATCTGCAGGAGCTCAACATAGACCGCAGCAACCTGACCTCCGTTCCCACTGAGGCATTGTCTCAGCTCCAGAGCCTGACACGTCTTCGCATGCTACGCCTCACCATTTCCACACTGCCCAACAATGCTTTCCGACGACTCCACCGCCTGCGTAGCCTCCTGATTGCAAACTGGCCAGCATTGGACACTATGGCTAGCAACAGCCTGATCGGTCTTAATTTGACCTCGCTCGTCATCAGCAGCTGCAACCTAAGTGCTATTCCTTACTCAGCACTTCGTCACCTGGTGTATCTGCGCTTCCTGGACCTGTCCTACAACCCCATCACTGTTATCCAAGGTAATCTGCTAGGGGACCTTCTGAGACTACAGGAGCTACACCTAGCAGGAGGGAGCCTGCTACGAATAGAGCCGGGGGCCTTTAGAGGACTGGCCTACTTTCGCATGCTTAATGTAACATCCAATCAGCTCACTACTTTGGAGGAGAGCGTTTTCCACTCTGTGGGGAACCTTCAGGTGCTGCGGTTGGATGGGAATCCCCTAGCATGTGACTGCCGGCTCCTCTGGGTGGTCCGCCGCCGATTGCGCTTAAACTTCGATAGACATCAGCCCACTTGTTCCTCTCCTGATGCGGTGAGACAGCGTGAATTCAGAGACTTCTCCGAGAAGGAGCTCCCGAGGCTGTTTACCTGCCGCCCCGCCCGTATCATGGACCGCAGGCCGCAGGAGGCGAGAGTGGAGGAGGGCACGACAGTTCTCTTCTCCTGTAAGGCTGATGGGGATCCATTCCCATCTATCACCTGGATCTCATCCCATAAGAATGTGGTTTCTCCAACAGGACGAATCAGAGTTCTGCTCAATGGCACTCTGGAAGTACGTTTCGCTCAAGTTCAGGACAGTGGCACGTATCAGTGCCTGGCGGGCAACGCGGCGGGCAACGACAGCCTGACTGTCGGCCTGTATGTGAAGGGGCTGCCTCGTAACCGAACCATCCCCTTCCTCTCAGAGGAGGGCTGGGCAGAGCCTTCAAATCCCCAATCTGCCAACTCGTCAGCTCAAATGGCCAAGCCGTACCCGTTTGACGCAAAAACCCTGATTATAGCCACCACCATGGGTTTCCTGTCTTTCCTCAGCTCGGTGGCCATCTGTTTTGTCTTCATGTTCTTCTGGAGCCAGAGCAAAGGTCAGATCAAGCACACGGCAACTATCGACTTTGTTCCTCGGTCTTCCATGGGTGGAGGAGGGGAAGGAGGTGACGGTGGCAGGTTCACCATGAAACTTATTTAAAGCCAAGGAAGGGGTGAAAGGGGTCTTCATATTGACTGCAAGTTGTTCTGCACGATGGACCCCCTATTGGGACACTGAAGGACAGAGACCTCTATTCAAAGGCCCCTTTAGAAGGCAAATCAGAGCCAGTTTGTTGGACTTGTGCTAGGCCTCTTCTAATTTTAGAGACATCTCAGCACCCACTTTGCTGTGTTATCTAACTAATGAATATCTCATGATCCTGGAATAGAAAGATGTTAACAGATTGTAGGCAGATCTGTCTCATGGTTGCTGTGCATTTGTTTTCAACAACTTTTACTTTGAATGAGCAAATGACCACTTACCTAGCACAGGTCTATTTTTAATGTAGCATGAAATTATGAAACAGTTTTCATTTTCACAGATTTTGGGATTTAGCACATGAAGACAGTTTGAGTTTGACACATTCATCAAAGGTTTCTGCATTGTCAAAACATATCAGGTGCTTGTTTAATCATCCATTTTGTACAAGCTTTTGTGCTCAGCTTTATGTCTTCACTTGCCAATACAAGCCAAGTAAACATTTGCCCTTTTGACCCTCCAGTTGCTATTTCTGCTTACCCACAGAGGATCATGTCAAAGACTGCCAATTCAGCATTTGGCTGTAAGACTATGTGACTACAAAGCTTTTGATACTTGCAATAAATATATGGAATAGACTAGCCAAATAATTTCTGATTCTCAACTTTATGGTTAAATCTTGGACATTTTGGAGCTTCGCAGTATATTTCAGGTACGCTACATTGGAGACGTGCTGTCTGTTATGGGTACTGCTTACTTTAAATGATCATAATAGCATACCATAATGTACATAGGAATGTATCCTTCCCCATTTCATACTTATAACAAGTTTGTCAGGTCCAAATTGGACCTTTCTTTTGTAACATATTGTTTTATCATGTAATTACATTAGATTACTCTTTGTTCCATCACAAGATGCTATGATTTCTCCTTTTTATATTCAAGAAACCACTTTTTTTATTTTTTACCCACATAAAACACTGAAAAATATGTGCCTCAGTAACATTCTCACCATCGACAGAGAGAATGCTCACCTGATCATTGTTATCTTGTAAATATTTAGGTCAAGGGCGTCCAGGGTGTCCACTGGGTTTATTCTATCATTTTATCTAGTTCTGGGGATTAGTGTCACTCAAATACGCCACTCTTGTTATGTATAAACGTAACTGTGTAGTTGCACTACGCACAAAGCAATGCTTTATTATGCCAGGAAAACAGGATGTAAATGATGCACACATATTGCAATGACAGGTTTGTTTATTTGTTGTTCATAAATGACTGACTTTCTTTTTTCATTTTACTTTATTAAATGCCTATATTTAAACCTGCCTTGTGTGTATGGATTGCCTGGAATTGTTTCCTGTAAAATAGTTTTGGAATATTATCAAATGGGGGGAAAAAATGATCCAATCATCTTAAAACCAATCTCTCAGTGGATCTTCGTCTGAAATGACTCAATTGTTGGGAAACTGGCAAGAGAAGGACACATTTTCTTGCATAACCAAAGCACTTAATCTGTGTTCTGTGACTCCATTGTGAGGACTTTGTGTTTCAATTTGAGACAAAAAGTGGCCTTGTTGCCCCTTTGTAAGACAACAAAGCGAGCTGGCAGTTCGCCACACTGCCAGCAGAAGAAGGATTATGTGTGCAGAGGAATACCATGGTGGCTGTCTGTTTTCTCTCAGAGCCATGGGTATCGCTGCTGAAATACAAATGAATCTCTTTGGACATAAACTGACATTTCCTGTCTCCCCTGCTGCATATTCTTCACTGCTGCCCCCCCCCTTAATAGCACAAGTATTGCACTTGTGAGTGATAAGCCAAACATTAACCAATGAATTACCCTCACTCCACCTTAGTACAGTTTAGAGACTTGCAGTGCTCAGAGTGGATTCACTGAACAGAAAATAATTTTGTGCGTCAAATGCATTTGGCCAGAACACCCCCCCAGAAAAAAGAAAAAAGATAATCACGTGTATGAGTAGAGATTTAAACCCTTTTGGATTACCTCTGCATGTCTCAATCTGTTATATAGGTCTGTCTGGCGGGCGCTATCCTCCGGCCCAGCTTGGCCTGTAACATTATCTATTTTAATACAACTATTTGCTCCCATTGGACAGAAAGCCAAAGGGGCAGATTAAAGTGGTGTTTATAAGCCACTCCCCCCCCTCATGACTGGCATGCACACACCACCGAGAATATTATGGTCTTTTTGCATCTGCTGTTAGGCTAGTTTCAGGCTCCTCCTCTGGTTTGACGGCGAAGACGGGAGCATTTCTTTACAACAAGAGATGCATTTTACATTGACATTATAGGCATTTGGCTGACACTGTTATCCAGAGTGACGGGGGAATAGTCTTAATGACTAGATCATCTAAATTACAAGCAGCTAACAGCAAGGCTGGCTTCCTGTGGCTGCAGTTTATAAGTGCTGGAAATAGAATAACAAGTAAGAAGCAGGAGCTCTCTTGGTCCCAGTCTTGGTTCATCATTTTGAAATGCACTTATCATTATTGACTCAACAATTACGTTAAAAATGTACATCTAAAAGGGAAATATTATTTAAAAGTTCTACGAAAAACTGTTCATGGACCGATTTTTTAAAATGTCTTAAGTAACTCTGCCTGCAGCCTTCACTGTCTCAACCACCATTTCACATGTTCTGACTCATCTGGAATTGACCTGCACTGGACGATGGTGGTCTCTACAGCTCTTCAACAGGGAGATGAGCGGTCACAAGAGGTCCTTGAAAAGATGAGAGAGAGCAGAAAAACCATTTATAGCTGAATTACCATGATAAAAGTGGGTAAAAATGTAAATTTTTTTAGGCCTCGGCATAGTGCAGGAGGAAAGGCCACACTGATACTTTCCTCAAAAGGGCTTATCCTCTGTACAGTGGCCACTTTTAGTGGCTCAGATCTACATTGTCAGGCCTGGTTCCCCTTTCAGTCTAAGCTGAACTCAGTTTTACATGGACTCAGCTGTGCTTTGAGCCCCATGGTTAGTGGATGACCCTCTCTACCGCCCATTGCCAGTGTTTCGGCCGTGTCCGCTCTGAAGTTTATTTCTTCATATGATAGCTGACAACTATTCCTGCCTCCACTTGTCGACTGATCCTTCGGGGTAGGTAAAGACGGTCCTTTTTTGCCGTGTCCTGGTTTGGAGTCTAACACAATTGTAATTGTTGACCTATTGGTGCCACCTGAGAAAGAGGTTATGGAATCACCAACCGAACAATTTGGTTTAATCCTCTTTGGAGTTTCAAGGTCTGTACAAAATTTCATGGCAATCCATCCAACGGCTTTCAAGATATTTCACTGTGGACCAAAGTGTAGGACTGACTGACGCTGACACATACTGCGTCTGAAATGTTAACTGTTAACTTTTGCTTTTAAAGGCAAGATGTTTTTAAAGCCTGCGGGAATTCACTCTCACCTGCTAAATGTAATTAGTGATTTGTGTCTGTGTTTGTATTGTTGAATTTTCTATCACATTGCTTCATCGCTGTTAAACGGAGATAACTGACAAACTCATAAGCCTGCATCTGTGTTGACCATAAAATCGTTGTATCCGTCCAGTTTTGTACTGCAGTCCACTGGTTTATATTGAGTTTCACCAGCAAGTGGTGCTCAAACCACAAATTAAAGGGATTCATTACATTTAACAGCATGTAACAATTTGCATCTATTATCTTGTGTGTTTTGTAAGTAAATCAAAAACAGCAAAGGTCATGTTGTGATGCCTTTATCCTGATTGGGTTTGGATAAAATAGGAAAGTATTGAGTTCATGATGGAGAAGAAGACAGTGCCTGCCTGTAGCTTTGCATGCGCATGATTAACTCTGATTGTATGAATGTCTGACCTTTTTCAATTGTTTTCATTTTGTTTTTATTTGAGGTTTGCTGTACCTGTGATGGACATTTGTGTTTGTGTCCTTTGTAGCTTTGATGAACTTATTTTGTTAGTTTTGAGATGAGATGTGTCATAGGCCTCTGCTTTTTCAACATAGGTCGGTACAAACAGGTAATTTCATGTTTGTTGATGTTTATTATCATTTATTACCATTTTGTTATTATATTTATTATTATCACTTCACTTCATTATTTTATCACATTGCTAGTGTAAACAAACATTTAACAGCATTAGAAAACAATGTTAGACTTAGTTGATGATTTATTTATAATGTTACTCCCTGAATTAAATGACCTGTCAATCAATTTGAGAGCTTTAAAAAAGGTTCCAATCTGGTGTTTTTAATTTTTTCCTTTTGGTGGAGGGGTGATTGATGTCTACATTTGGTTCATAGACTTTTTGCCTTTAATCATTATAAACAAATGAATGAAAGAAAAAATGTCATTCATGCGATCCACTTTTCAGACTAATTCTCACGTCTCTAGATGAAAAAATAACAACAACAACAAAAAAAAGATTGAATGATGATGATTCCTGCACTGGATGCAAACTAGTTAATTAAGTCATTTTCCTTGTCTTCCTCTGAAGATGAAGAGCACGTCAGGTGATGTCACACAAAACCTTCTACGAGAGACAGATAATCAGAGCGGTGAGCTGCTGGAGGAGACAGAAGACCCCTGTTGTAATGATTTAGGAGGCAGAATCATTAGCTTTGAGTGATGAAACAAAAGTTGAACATCTTTCTTTTGCTGCCATCTAGTGGATGAAATTTTTCAACTCCAGCATTGGACCAACTGCATAATACAAAATGACATCACTGTTGAGTGAGTCATTGTGCAACAGACTAGAAAGTTTGAACATATAGAGGTGTCATCACCATTTAGCATAATGTTAGACTGATGTTATCCAAGTAAACGAGGCACGAGAGGAAGAAGCTCAATGACTAATAAATAAGATCAATGCTGTGAGTCAAAACATCGAACTAATACTTATTATCTATCGTCTAGCGGGCCTTCGACATTCAAATTAGCCATATACATGTGTTTATGTGTCATGGTAAAACACTTAACCCCTGCTTAATCTAGGCTAAAATTCAGCCAATTAACAAGGTAACAGAATCTCTTTTTACAGCTTTCATACTTTTCATGATTCAGGTTTAACGTGTTTGGTGAAATTAGTCAATTTAAAGGGCAAAATACATGAATTTGAAACCATGTAGAGTTTGCTCTTACATTTGTAAATAAGGTTTTGCATCCTTGACTGAACTCAAATGTCTTGATTTCAGGGGCAACATTGTGAGATGATTAAGGCATTTGAAAGATGATGAAAAAAAAGGGAAATTGCCCTTTTTACAGGTTTGTATCTACCAAGGACCCACCTGCGAGTGGCATATAGTGCATATACCAGTGAATATCTCTTAGTTTTTCAAAATAGCCTCACGCTGATTTTCCCTGCAAGAAGCTTGCTGCTCCCAAATGTCTGCTAGAAACCCAGCAGACGCTTTAGATGGTGCCTAAGACAGAGAGCAATCTCATGAAAACGGAAGCATCTGTTTTTCTGCTTCCAGTAACAAGCATTCACCATTTAGATTGGGTTCATTTTTCAAATTTGACTCAATTAACTTCACAAATGCAAACGCAGCAGAGCCAAACTGCTGATTCATTCCCATTCAGGCACACGGGCACTATTGACACATATTGATTAGACATTACAGTAGAAGCAGTTGCTGAGGCAATATCATTATTGGCTGTTGGTGTGAGGGCTTGTGTGCAAACATAAAATGGCCCCAAGAATGGGGCCATTTTATGGGACGATGCATGTAGGCTCATATCTCAAAATATCATGTGGGATTATGAAATTTAGTTATCCTGCATTTGCATAAGGACTTGTATCTCTTCATGTTGTTATGGTCTTGCATTTTTGTATTTCAGCATTACAAAATGTGAAATATAATATACAGCATCTTTCAAAAAGCTGGAACCTGGACGTGAAAATGATCCTCATTGTACAAACGGCTGTGAAATGAAAATGAGATGAATAAAAAAACAAGATGAGTAACACAATGTTAAAGCTGCAGTCATGCAAAAAATATCTGTGAAAACAATCTTTCACTATCAGCAACAGGTATGACGCGTAATTCTGCTGTTGTAAACCAAAAGTCATGTGCTTGTAGTCATTTCTTGCAATCCCACTTTTCATTCCTGCGTCCCTGCTGAAAGGCTACACTCCCCCCTTTGCCTTTTGTTTCCGAGGTGGAGCCTGATACCCCGACTTCTCCAAACTGAACTGCCGGCGAAGCAGACGGACAAGATAGGACTGGGACCAGCAGTCGGTGGCACAGATCTGGGACGCAGCAGATCGGGCAGGGACCAGACGGGCGGCTGCAAGGAAGAAGAGGGGCTTTTCGGAGGGCTTCGCACGGTTTAATCATTTTACAACCCGGCCACACGCGGGAGAGCTCCAGGAAAGATGAATTCTTTCGTCCTGCTGTCGCTTTTTGCCACGGTTATCGCCGGAAAGTCACCTCGGCTGAAATTTGTTGTGCACGGTAGGCAGCGCTGTATTTTCTGGTTTTAAGTCATTCAGCCAATTGTGTATGTCGCCAAGCAGGTTTTATTAATCTATGCGATGTGTGTGGTAGGTACCGGACTAATGAAGGGGTGAAAGGATGGAGGGATGAGTGAGTGAATCAATGCTGAGTTTAGTCACGAGGTGATGTAGAAATCTAATTCCCAGTTCTTCTCATTAACCCATGTTGTCTTGTCCTTAGCGAAAGCTGCACAAACAGTACCAATAAAGCCATATTGACGGGGGGCTGCCTCTGGATTAATCTCTGAATACCCCCCCCCGCCCCCTCCCCCCAGCCTGTGTAGTGAATTACGCGCTCCATCATTCAGGCCACGCACACATGTTCACAGGATATAACAGGATGAGCATCTGGAGGAAAACTAATTCTGCTGTATTATCTGAATGTTAATAAGATATCGAGCAGCCTTGAGAACATAACTTGAGTGTTTCGTCGCCAGCTTGGAAATGAATCTAATGTTTCCATTAAACGTCCAGGTTGCATTGTGCAGCCCACACACTCGCTCAAAGGCACATTTGAATGATTTGGATCTGATTTGTGCAACTTGTGGCTTTTCTGTTGGTCCTTTTGACAACTTGTGTGTCCGGTTTATCTCAGGGCACTACAAGTTCACTGTGTTCTCCATGCGCCATCGCTGGTTGTTTATCAGTTAGAGGCAACTAGGCTCTAATTGGCGACCGTCCCTCCACATCTTCACCTCCAGGCGCAGAATCAAACCAACCTCTCTCCCCTGCCTCCGGGAGGAACATGGCGCCAGTTCGCCCTAACCACACCGCGAGGCTGTGCCCTTTAAACACCCGCCTGTCTCCGCCGAAAAGCATCATTACTGTGAAATATGACTCTTTGGAGCTTGACACAGTCGCTGTAGCTCCCGCGTCCTTGCGGAGCTGCAATGCGGGACACAGCAGCTGCTTCACACTGCAGCAGAGGAGTCCGGCTCCGGGATAAAGAGGGCTGCTTTAGGGTAGCAGCCGCCATAAACACGTACTGTATATACATGTACAAAGAAGGGAGAAAGGGAGGGGAGAGCGATGAATGGAAAATTCCAAGCCGGCTCTTAGTTATTTATTCCACTCACGCCTTTTTACACCTCACACAGTCGTCTAATGTATTCAGCAATCAGCAGAGATGGGGGCTGCGTGTCAGAGTGTGTCAAGTTATCTGTATCTGTATTCCTCCCCTCCCCGCGGATGAGCACAGTACAAAACGCACAAGATGACGGCCCCAGACGTGCAAGTCATATCAATCAAACTCGTTGTTATGCAATTGCAGGGTGAGCTATAAATGCCTGTCCTTAGGGCGCGCACACACACACACACACACACACACACACACACACACACACACACACACACACAGGTAGAAAACTGTCAGAGGAAATCCATCAAAGGCCCAGTTTGAGCCTGAAGAGCAAAACCTTCCCAAGGAGCTGGCGCTGTTTCAGCACCACGGACAGCGCCGAGGTCCTCAGAGCAGCACGTCTGGCAGGTTCGCATCCCTCCAAAGAACTAAAGCTTGGGTTTAGTATTTAGGTTAAAATTGGGTTTAGTTTTAGGGTTTAAGGGTTAGGGGAATGCATTGCATTGCTTTCATTTAACATTAAAGTGCATTCAACCTCAGTAGGAACAAGATGCCATTAAAATTTAAGGTGCATCCCCCCCAAACAAACAACTAAGAGCATACAAGTGCAATACATTTCATGAAGGTTAGAATCTTTCAGGTTTTGTATGAACGGTTTGAGAGAGTTTAGTCTATCCTTATTGATGTAAATGGGAGGAAACATGTTACACCTCTCAGCATAACGCAATGCAATTCAACAGAACCATAAACGACAGCCTCCAAAACGCCCAATAAGTTGAATCCAGACCTCTAAAACACTCTCAACATATACTGATTATTAATAGCCTTAATGAAGGTAGGATTTGTTGCAGGTCTGCTACATCAACTGCATTCGTTTTAACCAGGTGTACTTAAACTGGAAATTGAGTGTAGGCCTATTGTATATATGAATAAAATGAAATAAAAAAACATCATGACATGCAATAGGCACGTACCATAGAAGAACACATAATAATGAGTATTGATTGATTGATTTGATATTCATTTGGAGTCATGATTCTGTCATACTGATGGATTTAAATCCAATATTTACTCAGCTCATAGCTCTGTTTTGGTCCTCAGCAACTCCTGAGAAGTACAAGTGGTTGAGCTGCTAAATGCTCCATTATGGTCTCCACCTAGTCTCCAACGTCTTCGTGCTGTTTGGTGCAGGTAGAGTAAAGAAAGTTAGCTTTTTCTTAGCTTTTTCTCTGAAAGCCGCTGCCTGCTGCTGGTGGACATCGTGTGACAGTGAGGCCGAACCGAAACAGTAAAGTTACGGGTCAGAAAACCAAAACAATAAGCTGAAAGATGCTAAAAGGCTCAGTAGAGCCGGAGGGGAACTTCTCTGTGGGTTCATCACTACAAGCAAACCCTTTCACTTCACACATTTGCCCTAATTACAGTATAAAAATATTGATTTGTGCATTAAATTTAATAAAAATAACAAAAACAATAATAATGTTTAATATTTATACGCACATGAGTGTGTGTGTGGGGATGTTTTATTCTCCTCACTTCTTTGAAGGACTGGATTAGGATTAGGATTAGGATTAGGTAGTGAAGAGGGTGAGAGAAAATGAAAGCCTGCCTTTACTGTATATTATGTGTGCACACCTCATTTGTGTCTGCTGCCTGCTTGACAGTAACAAAAGGCAGAGAGGCAAAGCAGGACACAAAGAGAGAGACTCTAAATCAGAGACATAAAGGAAGAGAAAGAGGAGAGACGTCAAGACAAATGCAAAGAAAGAGACAGCGAGAGTGAGTGAAGGACCGAAAGAGACAACAGCTCATCTCAAGCCTAATTTGACATATACAGCTGCATCCTAAATATCAGGACATTCTGACAAAGTTCAGCCATCTTTTGTGTTGACCTTCTCTCACAGCTGAAGGCTCGAACACCTCAATACAAAAACCCCATTGAACCGTGAGTCTGATAGATTTTTTTGTCAAGTTCATAATGGAGGACCTTGAGATCCATCCACCGAACAACTTTGCAGCGAATGATTCTATGTATATTAAATAGCAGCTGTTATGTGATCTGCTGGTGCCAAACAGAAAAGCTTTGAAAGCTTCTCGGCCAAAAACTGACTTTGCCTGTGCTGTTTTTTTAATATCCAGAATGCTGTATTCAAGTGGAAACTGTTCCCAAAAATAACATATGTGCTTTAGTCTTTTTTAATTAGCATTTCTAAGTGCAATTAGGAATTACTTTCTTTAAAAGTGACTCACTAATTTGAAAATGTTGTAACTTGGAGGACAAGGATTACATGCTCCCCTGAGAGTGAGGAACTCTTCAGCCCTTGATTTTAATGAAGCCTTTTTTGGAAAAACAAGCCAAAAAACAAGGCCGTTTTTCTTGGGTCCTGAAAAGCTGACCTTTTGAAAATTCAATCTTTTCACCCAGCGGCAACGATTAAACGTCTAAGGAAAAAAGAAAAGGAAACTGATGCTCACACATAGGAAGCACAAGAGAGAAGTTAGGAGTTCAAATTACATCCAGAAAGTGACATTTCAGTTGTTTATGTGTGACCCTCAGGAGACTGTGTTCAGAAAGACATGGAACAAAGACACTGTTAAAAGGACTGTACATTCTGTTCTTCTTGGTTCTGTGCTTTTGGTTATTTAAAGGGGCGAGACAGCATCTCTGACAGTCAAACACTTTGTCCAGTCAGGAGCTTTGCCTCGGTGGTGTTTGGAAAGTGCCTTGCGGAGTTTGTTTGTTATACTCAGTGTTGTTTACCTAAACGCCTTCTGTTTGTGTTTATTGTGGTTGCGCCTTGAGGCCTCTCTTATCATCATCAACATCTTAACTATATTTGCTTCATCATCTCCATCTTCATTTGGATTTTTTTCTAAACCTGCATTGTTTAAATCCAAGTTTTATATGCTAGCAGTCCTCTTCTTCCCTGCACATTATTGCAGGGAAGAAGCACGGAATTGGTACTCCGGATGACACAATATTCAGATTCTCAGTAGATCTTTATTATTTGCAAATAAATCATCAGCATTGAGCAGATATGACAATTTGGCTTAAGAGACAATATTCTTTCTCTTGTCCTTAGTACTTCAAAACATCTTCATCATCCGCCACCTGCACTTACTCCTTAAAACTCCTCCACACATCGCCGCCACGTCGTCGTGCAGACACATTATAAACCTTCTCAGAAACACAAGGGAAAGGCCTCAACCCCCCTCCAGGCTAAACTCTTTTATAATGAGTTTACTTGTATTTAGTTTCCCAACAACTAACATTGTAACACACTTAAACATTATAGTGTGGTTATATAACACACCATCTATTCATACTAGCATGATCAATTAAAAAGAAGAAAGCATGATTAGTAGTATCCTGTCCAAGTCAAGACAGCTAACAGCTAATCATGAGTATAAATGATTTAGACTTACTTTTGATTTGCAAAGATTCAATCTGAGTCCATGAAGCCTTTACAGCTTTGTCATGTCAGGCGTCTGATGGGGTTTTTACCCCTCCTATCCAAAAGGTTATCCAAACCAGGTCTTTAGTGCAGGTTTAAGTTTCACACAATTCATGCTGAAGAAAATTTAGAGAAGTAGCGTCTGTTTAACAGAAGATTAACATTTTCTCTGTTGTTGAAGCCAGACTGAATTAACTTGGGAAGCTATGATATTCGGCTTCTCAACTTCTAAATTAAATATTTATACCAAACTGTCTGTGTCAGCAGCAAACGGCGGGGGAGGGGGGGGGGGGGGGTCCTCTCCAGGTCGTCAGACAGTGAAATGAATATATATGTTATTACCTGAGCCATTAGCCACATTGGCCTTCCTTGTGCTTTCCTCACTTCTCGTACAAGCATCATCAATTAGATTCCTGCCAATCAGAGGGGCCACTGTTTCCATAGAAACTTAGTTGGTTGGCTAGCAACCTTTATCAGTGATCACCACCACTTCATCCTGGCTTTGCTGTCAGACTGGATGTCTTTTTTATTTCAGCGATGAGAAGAAAATCCTTACAAACACCGTGTAACCATGACCATACACTACATAAGCAATTCATTTCTTTTTATTCCTCCTTTTTTTTTTTTAAATCTCCCGGTCATGGCCTTGTTTGTAATATTTCATGCTTCTCAGATTTCATACAGTTTTATTATTTAATCTATTGTCAGAACAGGTAGCTGCTTGGTTTACTACAAAGCTTTTAAACCCTTCAGACTGGAATTTTCTGAAATGTCTCTTGACAAAAAGAAATATTCGACCGGAGAGACCAAATGAAAGAAAACGGCTGGCAGACCTATTTAATGGCTTGAAATTGTGATGTTTTAAAACCCCTTTAATTATACAGCATACATTATTAGACGTGGCTCCTCAAGATGGCTTTTTGTACACGTTCCACATGTAACTACAGCTTTTAAACAGAAGCAGTGATTTTAATCTATTTCTAAAAGCAGGCACAGTTGCAGTGTAGGTAAGTGTGAGTCTGATTGGGTGAATCAGAAATGCCAAATGAACTTTTGAGCCTTCTGGAGGTGTCCTGAGTGTTCAACCAAGCATCTGTGATGGATGTTGCCCACATGATTATTTCAGTGATATTTATGCTCCCACCAAATGCCCTTTTCATCTAACACCCAAGCCAGACTTCTGTAAAGGCTCCCTGTTTAATCTAAAACCACAAAGGGCAGTATCTTAGACGAGTGGTAAATCAAACCAGTACACAGCCAGGAGTTCTCGAGCTGGGTCCCATATTGACGGCAGATTAAATGTAGATTAAAATCCAGAGGTTTGGCTCTTTGCCATCAGGGCTTCTAGACTTTGATTCGACCTGCTGAGGGGCTTAGGCCGGCTAAATCTGGATCATCTTTTCAAATAACTTCCTAAAACTCAATTTTGCTGTCATGCATCAACCTTTTGTTATTGTGTTTGACTTCTACTATGAGTCTTTTTTATTGCTTTAACTGTTAATTTGATGAATTCCCTATCATTTGGACATTGCTTTTGAACTGTGAATGGAAAAAATGTTGTATATATTCTTCTTCCTTCTCCTTTTCAATTATTAATTTAGTAGTATTATTAATTAGTCACAGTGGAAGTGTTATGTTATTAAAATCTGAAATGGTCGCTGTTGTTGTTTTTTGTCTTGTTTTTAGAATAAATTCAATGGAGTTTGGTTCATTGACATTACTTAAACTTTATTACCCCAGCGCATATTTTCATTGCACAAACAAAAACATACGTTTTAACAAATAAAAATGTCTCTGATAGATTTTGTTATGATCCACAGAGCCATCCAGGTTCCACTTCAACAAACCTGAGAACTACATCAGCATGTACCACCAGGAAGGGAGCGACATTCTGTATGTGGGCGGCCAGGCGATGGTGTATGTGTTGACGTTCACTAACAGAGGGGTCCGCGACCTGCAGGTACGCCTTTTAGTTGATTTTGCTTATTTGTACTCAGATCCTCTAATACCATGTTTTGGGGGATTTAGAGCTGTAGTGTGAAAGAGGTTTTCCAACCACCAGTTGAAATACTAAATACTGCTTTAAGTCTTTAAGTCAGTCCACTCCAGAAGCCACTTTGGCTTGATTGACATCTCCCTGCAGGGCCTAATCGGGTTGACTAGTTAACTAAATGGAAACTTCCCTCAGAAGGTCCAGGTTTGATTCTCGGACGGGCACTGTAGAGCTGGTTAGCTCCCCCTTTGCTCCCCCCTCACTGTCTCTGCTGAGGTGCCCTTGATCAAGGCTGGTTGCACCCTATGGTAGTAGTTAGACATTAGACTGAGCTTTGGGAAATATGCTTACTGGCTTTCTTACAGAGAGTAAGATGTGAAGATGGATATTGCTCTCATGTCTATACAGTAAGGACGGAGCTGGAGAAAGGCAGTTAGCCTAGCTTAGCATAAAGACTGGAAGCAGAGGAAACATTTCTGCTTGTGCACAGATTAAACAAACAAGATATGTGTTAATCAGTGACGTATTGGTAGGTGTATATTTGAACTTTAGAGAGAGCTACAGCTTCCAGTCTTTATGCTAAGCTAAGCTAACCTGCTCCCGGGTTCAGCACTATACATAACACACAGACACGAGATCATCTAATTCTCAGCAAGAAAGTGAATACGCATATTTCCCAAACCGTCAAACTATTCCTTAACCCATTAGTCTCTGTGATCTTGTGATCAATTAAAGAACAATAAATGAATTATGATTTTAGTTTGTCTTTCAAATCTTAAGAAGAAGAGGGGACAAGTCAAAATCCAAGGAGTCAACCTGGCTGCAACCTGGAAAAGAGACGTTTGCCTGTTTGTTGTTTTAAAAGATACCATTGCATTTTAAATTACAGAACAACTACTAACTCTAAAACTAAACGTATTACTTTTAACAATATATATTCCCCCCCAACACTGTTTGCCCGACTCTGCTGGATGACAGTGAATATAGTTGCCCTTCTGCTGCGAGGGCAGAGAGGGAGATGAGACGGCCGGCCTGCCGCTGACCCAATTCAGAAGCTGAGGGCAGAGGAAGTTGGGTCATGCGTACGTTAATGAAGCTACACATATCTCTCCCTGTGAGGACTGAAAACATAATTCACTGAGCTAATAATGTCACCGTAGGCTCCAGATTACACAGTGTGTGGGCTACAGTGTTAGCACTGACTAGCCTGGCAAATTGAAGAGACTCTAAGCTCAGTGTTTCGTCCAAATGTGACTCTGCCCTGTTTGAATGATTGCAGGCTTAATGTTGGGTTTTCCTCTGCGGAGACAAAAAAGACAGATGGAAAAAACATTGGTTGGTGATGTGTTTGGCATTGAGGGACTATTTTGATGTTTGATGGTGTTTTTCATACTCACACTGTTAAGTGACATTTTGTTAGGGTGAGTCATTTCCACTGCTGGTCAGTTTAGTGAAGCACAACAGCGGAATAATAACAATTTTCAATAATTAAAAATAGCAACAGTAAACATCAACTCTTGGTGTCAGCCACTCAGAATGAAAGCGAGGGCTTCTTCTCTGAGATTCAACGATTGTAGTGGGAGACATTTATTATTAAAGGGTCAGTAAACTCAGTTATCTGCTTTGCAATGGAAAAACATTTGCTTGCTTGACTTAAGGGCACAACGCTCGTTTTCTCAAAAGGATAAAGTCATCCTGCCTCTTCGTACCACTCTTTCTACAGCTCCCCTCTCATGGTTTTGGCTTTTGGGGGTTGTTGAAAGGAATTCTGGGAAATGTGAAGTACAGGAGGCTGGTTGTGAGAACACAGGGGTACAACAAGAATGTAAATGACAAATTAAGTTCCTGAATGCAGTAAATATCACAGAGTGGTGCTAGCGACAAAGGCATAGGATTATGCAGGGCCCTCGTGTAAGGAGGGTTAGGGTTAACCCTAAAGATACTAGAATGGATAGCCGTGGATGCGGGGAGGGGCCCATAAAGAACGCCTATGTACAGGGTCCAGAATTTGGTGCTACGCCCCTGGTTAGGTAAGAAGGTCGATGTTTGCTGTGAGGATTGTGTTTTATCAGCTGCAGCAGGGTCACTGTTTTCATGCTGAAACAGAGCAGTGTGAAAGAACTTGGCACAAACTAAACAGTCCTTCCTCCTACAGATCCCAGTGGCCTCCGATCAGACTGCAATTGATACATGCAAGGCCAAGGCTGCACCACTCGAGGTAGAAGCTCATCGTCCTGTTTCTCATCATCATCATCATCTTTAGGTGGAGGGCTGTGAGGACAACAATGTATAGTTTTAATTCACTTATTTAGATTATGTTCATGTTAAGTTTTTGCTAGAGCTTAAGAGACCAATTAAGTCAAATAAACACAGTAAAAACATACAAGAAAGACAAATAAATACCTAAAAAAATGCTAATTTATACAGATGAGATAAAATTACACAGGAGACAGCTTCACCTCAAAACAAACAATGCACACTTGAGCTGTTGATAATTGCAGCGAATAACTCCATTAGATTCCATGGAGAGACTGAGAGAATATCAGGAGTTTAATACAATATTCAGCCTGAAATTATTTGGGAATGCTTCAACTTAAATGCTCCGAGGCTCAGGAATAATTTTAAGAAGTACAGGATACAGTGCTGCTTGCTGAGTCATAGAAAACAAAGAAATCCAAACGATAAAAATGGTCGAGTCTGGCAAGAGATTCAGATCTCTCGGTTTTTAAAGGTGTTTAACATTTTCATATCAATTAATTCCCACATTTATTTTGACACAATTTCATAATTACAGGAACTTAACAAGATCATTGACCCCTAATTTTCCATTTATACTCAGGGTCAAATTCTGCATTTGCGCAATAGCAAAATATGGAATTCATTTTCACATCTACTTTACCAAATGTAACATGACGTACGTTTGGTCAGTGCCCATGTCAGCACACACATCCATGATTAGGGGTCGAAGCCCTTCAGTCTCCAGTCCAGCAATGTCTGAAGGGCCTGTAAACTGTCAGGTTTAACAAAGCAGGGTTATTCTTATTTTAACACATACAATTCTCTGTATAGGCAGCATCCCAATTGTAGTCTATCGTGGCAACCATGAGCATGTTGTCATCAGGACAAGAGCTCTTTTTCAATTGGCTTAGAATCCTACCATTTCAGTCTTGCCATCCATATCTCACAGTTGTGACTATACATCCAAACAATGTGTTACTGGAGTGTTGGCACGAAACAAAGAGGACACTGTCTTTCCTGCGCAAACAGAGCTAAAGCTTCCAGAGAATCTAGCAGTGGCAGATGGTGGGAAATGAGAACGTCCTGAGTGATGCAGTAAATCTTCCCCAGTAAAGCCTATGGTGCTGGGAACACAAACAAACCTCTGGAGTGAGATAGCAGGTAGCAGTAGGTAGCACATCTAATTTGACTGCATTACCAACTATCTCCAAGTCCACAATGTTTTTGGATTGCCTGTCCACCTCAGCTTCTGTTTGTCCAGAGCACACACAATCTCTGAGAGCCGAGCCCAAACAACAAACACACCAACGGCTAATATGGCCCAGAACGTAAGAACAAAGTGTTAATTAAAGCTAATCTTAACTTTACTTTAACCCTACAAGGCCTCATCCTAAATGATCCAATCATCAACTCTCACCGGGGGGGGGGGGCTTTCAGGTTGAGACGAGCAGTGGAGCAGTTTACTAAAAGGGGGCACTCTGCCGATTTTACACTTACAGATCAGTTACTAGTCCCAGAGTACTAATCAGCTTGTGAAAACAGTTGTATAATGTCCTCTGGGGCTTGAGAGGACCTTTGTTAAGTCTGAGAAAAGTATTCAGGTTACTTCGTTTGACTTACTTGGCTCCAAAAGCACTGGACTTTAAAATGAGTCTCTCTCAAGTCTCTCAACTGTTAAATTATTAAATCTAATCACTGCAGTATCCTTTTAAAACAACAGCTGTTCACCCATTTTTATGTCAATGCCAACGTTTCTTGCTTTGCACAATATTGGCGCTTGGCAGCCATGGTACGGTCAAGGTTAATGTTAGGGGACAGTTGCTGTTAAGCAATTAAAACATTTGTTAAAGTTTAGGGAAAGATTGAGGTTACAGTCGATGAAAGGCAGCTCTGTGATGTAAACTCTGATCTCCTGCATGAAAGTCTGACATGTTACATGCCTGCACACCACCCCAACCTCCCCGCCTTTACTTACTGCCTCGCGTCTACTTCCTACATTGGCAATGGATGTTGGCTTTGGACATGAATCAAGAGGCACAGAATCATTAAATATGGATGTAATTCCTGGGGACACTAGGCTGGTATTCCAATGAGCATTGTTTGTTTGCAGTGTTGAGAGTTTCTTGCCAAGCAGTGCAGTAAAACAACACAACGTGATGCATCACAAGAATTTGAGACCAGCATTAGCCTGATCACAAATGAAGCTACTGAAGAAGAGGGCGGTTTGAGGTTGACATCAGTTATTGGTCCCAGTAAGGCATGTCTACAACAACACAAACTCATCTGTCGTCTAGCCCGAACCTAATTTAAACCTCAGTCCTAGATTTTAGTGTGGACCACGCAAAATCACTCAGCAAACATACCCAAACTCAAGCTATTTCTCTCAAGAACATAAGTACACAAAGTAAAAACTTACAAACTTGCATACACTAACAAACAAATTACCCAGCCTACCCGTCCGCCCACCCGTCCGCCTACATATCAACCTACACACACTTACACAAGCTCTGGCCCTGTTTTTTAGACTTTGTGATGTACTTCCTCCATCTCCAGTTTTCACTAAACTATCAGATTCTATCAGAATTTGTGACATGATTGTTTTCTAAAAAAGCATTGCTTTTACAAAAGACAACAATGTTGACTCAACATTTGCCCCTTAAGGTTGCACTCTGCGTTCATTTTCATCTTCCATCCAGTAATATCTTAGTAGTCCATTTTCTGTACTTAATGAACAAGCGTTGCATATGGAGTATTGCAGTGCTGTACTGCAGGGCTAAGCCTCCCGTGTGCTGTCTGCCAAAAATGTTCAGAGCATGGATCGCCTCCAATTTTTCTTAAACCGCTCTCTCTGAGCAATCCGCTTTTTCTCTCGTAATCTGTTTGGTGTTGTACACTCGCTTTGATTCTCTATCCCTCGATTCCACCTTCCTCTCTTCCTCTGTTTGTTTTTCTCGATCCCTTGGTCTCTCTCTTGTTTTCTCTCTCCCTTTGTGCTGTTTTTTCTTTCTCTCTAATCACCTTTTCACAAATTCTACACTGTTTTTCCCTCTTTTGTCCCTCTGTTTCTGCACCCTCTCTGCATCTTTAATCCCTTTCACAATCTGTGTACTTCTCTCCCTTTCCCGCTTGCTTCTGCCTCATTTTCTGCCTTTGTTCCTCTCATTTACTGCCTCTTTCTCTCGCAGCTGGAGTGTGATAATTTCATCACCGTTATTCAGAAAGTAAACGACACAATCATAGTATGTGGAACAAATGCTGGAAGCCCCAGGTGCTGGATGCTGGTAAGAGTTTCATCATACAAATTCCTTGAAATGCTGTTATAGTATTATTATTATTATTATTATGTATTCTTAGGAGCTGGTCCTCAAGTCTAAACAGTCTCAAGACTGATTGTAATTAGCATTTATTTATTTGCTCACTTATTTCTTCTGCTGGTTAGATGAAGGCAGAGCTATGTATTGTTATGGACGATGTTTTCACTCAGTAATGAATGTGTGCCCCCACGGATAAGTTGAAATTTCCTAAACCCTGTCTGGCGGCAAAAGGATAACTCTGAGTTTTGGGTCTTGAGACAGTAAACTGTAAGATGTATAAAACATAATGATGCATGCCAGGAATGAGTTTAAACCTCCTCCAGGCTCAAATGTCTCCTCCACCTCGCTGCAGGTAAATGACACTGTGCTGACTGACGTCCAGGGCAACGGGCAGATAGCGTCGGCCTCTGACATCTCACCACCCTACCCTTCCCAGAGGTCCATCAGCTTGCCCGCAGGTAACAAACACAAAACACACTTACTCCTGTAAGCAGACCTCCCTCACTGGGAGTAGAAAGAATAAAACCTTACAAAAACAGAATTACAGATTATTCAAGGTTCAGGATCAGCAAAGGAAGACACTAACTATCAAACTGGTTTGTAAAAATGCAAACAAATATTTGTTTACTGGCAAAGATGTCAGTAGCATTATATAGCGCCTCAATTCTCTAAACTTAACAAAGAAGTTATATTAACCCAAACTGCAATACTTCCCTAACCTTAACTGTAGACATTTAAACACCACCATGATCCCTCTTAACCCTAGCTAAGTTGGTTTTTGTACCTACCTTTTTTGTAGCAGTGATTTGTGATGGTTTTTGAAGCCATCAACAAACGATGTGCTACTGACAGGGGCGTCAGATCAGACAACACTTACATGAGTCTCTTATGTGGGGAAGGAAATTACAAACAACATATTTTGTGGTGTAGTTTGGGAGATTTGTTGATCAGAACTGGAAGCTTTTCTCTTCTATTTTGGACTAGCATGTCAAAGTTCAAGTTTAGCTCAGTTGTCACAAGGAAAGCCTCTGATCAGGATTATTCCACTCAAAATAATTGAAGATTTTGCCGTCATAAAATGCTGGTATGACGAGGCCCAAATAGAAAGACTCAAAGTAATCATTACTTAAGGAAGTAACAAATGAGGTAATTGGGGTGAGTTAAAGAATGGAGCAGTTTTTCCTGATTTAAGTCTCACTTTAAAAGCCTAACCTTCCTTTCCCCCCAAAGGTGTCACTTTTTCCAAATGTCTTATTTTGGAACAAAGCCATCTTCAACTCTTTATATTAACTTTTCTCATTTGAGTCGGGAGCAGCAGAGCGACACTTGTGAGTCCCGGGCTCCCAGGAGCAATCTGTCTCTTATTATCACTCTGTATTCATAATATGCAAATGAGTAGATGCTTTTATCAAAAGTGCCTGACAATATTTTAAAAAGCCAATCCTCTACAAGATAGACACGTCTGTCGATTTTAATAGATCGTGTAGTACTCGGCCGAAACGTGTACTCTATTAAGATCTATTACTGAAAATAACTCTCCATGCTAATTGGTCAATCAATTTTTGCAATGAGAAACATACTTCTACTGTGTTTCTTTCTCCTGTGTTTAGAGTAAATGTTGGGCTAGCTTGTATGTGTGTTTTCATTTTGTACATCACACAATTCTTCAAATTAAACTCAGGAAAATCATTTCTGAGTCACAAACGCTTCTTCTGTGTGAGTTGAATAACCTTGATATCAATTTTAAAATGAAAGAAACCTCACTAAAGTAAATAAATGGCTGTTGAATGAGGGATGCAGTTGACTACACAGTTGAAGTCTTTATCTATCAGTGTTCATAGTCTTGGTCTACCTACAGTATCTAGCTGCAAAGAGAACTGGAAACGTTAAAGTGTTACTGCAAAGTCAAGTGAAATCCATTTTTTTAATTATCCCCAAATCACAAATTTGTCTAGTATAAAAGTGCTGTCCAGTATAAAACACTGTCTATCCTTAGACCGTTGTTTCAGATACGGAAAAACTCCCCCTGTCTTGTTCCCCCTTGATGCCCACCCACGCCCAAAAAACTTTAACAGGAAAAAAAATAAAAGAAGAAACTTTAGGAAGAGCCAACAACACAGGGTTCGTGAGCAGATCATATATGCAATTTGTTGAGTGTAGCATCAGCAGGGGGGTCACACCACCCTGAGTGCCCAACACACAAAAGTCAGCCATCTGCCACTGTGCATTCACATGGAAGAAATCATGGAAAACATTTATAAAAATGGAGCTGTTGTTCAACTGACTCCTGGACGCTAAAGAGAAAAGATGGTAGGGCTGAGCGGTGGAAACTAACCAGGCAAATTCTTTTTAGAATGAAACATAATAAAAACCAAAATATCCTTTGAAGTCCTGGTGGTTTTGATCAGGTAACAAATTCTCTGAAGTAGGATCAGACATATGTATGTGTGTAGATGCCCTGCAGGTTTTGTTTACTTCCATTACCTCCCCAGTGTCGAGGTACATACATACGTATTTCAGCAGCCTCAGTTGGTGCATCGTACCAATCATTGGTCAGCGCCAATCTTTTCAAGAGTTTTATTGTTTTCCCTCCAGCATCACAGGTCTCCTTATTCAAAGCAGCCACAGTTGGTTCGTTTTGCCACTCAGCGATGGTGAGAAAGGTTATATCACGTGTGATAGTGCATCTATACTGGCAAAAATGACCCCCTGTAATTTTATGTAAATACAGATCTGCTAATAAAATGTTGTGTTTTGCAAATAAAGCTCAGTTGGACTGAATAAAAGGCAATTGTTAGGGGTGTAATTCATCAATTTCACAAGGTCACCACATAGGACTTCAGTGCGTTGCACCTCTCCACAGGGAATGGAACTCCTAATTGTGTGATTATCGAGAACAGCAAGCTACCATTGACTAAATAGAGATGTTTCAAATTAAACCAACCTTTCAGTAGTCACAGTGCATGCTGAGGGACGGACAAATTGTCTCTCTGTTAAACCTTCTAGTGCGGACGGATTGTTTGTAGAGACACTCAGAAATTACTGAGAGGTTAGTTTGCGCTGCAGGATGCTCTTCGAGATGAATCGATCAATTGTTGAAGCAACGAGCCGGCCCTTCGCTTGAGTTGAGCAGCATTCTAATAACGATTTGTCCTAATTAAGATGCTACAGCCACGATTTCAAATGCTTCCCCTCTGCATTGCTATGGAGACAGAGCTGTAAGTGGGGTTATAACAATATGGTGATGCAGTCGGCCATTCTGCCTTCATGTCTTCTTTGCTCTTGCTCTCCTCCCGTTTTTATTCCGTCTTTGGTCTCTTGGGCCTCCTTTTTTCTGTCTTCGCTCTCCCTCTCTGTGTTTAATGTTTTCTCCCTGTATCTTCCTCTCCTCAAGCTTCAGTCACTCCACTTCTGTGTCGCTCCAGCCTCTCTTCCTCTCCCTCTGAACCTAGTGCCTTTTCTTTTTTTACCCACCGTTCACCCTCTCCTCTCTCCGTCTTTTTTTCCTCGCTGTCTCAGATGGGAGTCTGTATTCTGCTATGTCGTCGGTGGCGGGTCACGCCGGCTCGATCCGGCGAACGTTTGGCTCCCAGAAACTCCTGAAGACGGAGAACATTTGGCTGCTGAGTGAGTAGGAGGAGGGGAGTCAAGCAGAAACCGAACAGGTTTAGACTAATGAATATGGAGATGGTGGGTGGTGCTCTCTCTAAATCACCCACTGTCATTCCCATGGGAAAAATAACATGTAGGTGTATTGGCTGTCACTGTGTTTATGGTTTAAGTCACGTTATTTACAGCAGTAATATTGCAAAGCAGAAACATATCCACTGAGAGCAGCCATTTACACTCCTGTTGATTCTCACAATTCTCACAGAGTTTAATATTAGCAATATGTCCTTATAACAGTAATGTAACCATAAATTAAGACTACACTGGAAGATGATATTGTTTGACCCACAAGACTTGAATATATCTCAATGGACATGCTTAAATCTCATCACCAGATCCGCAGTTTGCCGGTGCAGCCATAATCCCGTCTTCACTAAAGTTCAAGGAGGAGATCTACTTCTTCTTCAGTGAGATCAACAAGACAGCCAGAGTGGACGAGGAGCCTTACAGGGCTCGCATTGGCCGAATCTGCACGGTAAAAATCTCACTTATATGTGGGATAAATCCAGGTCTTTGCATGATTCTAAACTGGTGGTTCCCAACATTTTTCTACTCTCGCAACTCTCATCATTGTGAGCTGTGCAATCAAAGAGTTCTTTGCCCTCCTCAGATTGTTTCATTTGAATAATTTTTAGATGCCTGGAGACTCTGTACGTGCTTTGACAAGAAAAACCGCTGGTTTGAACTAAAGAATTGAATGCTTCAAAGTTCGAACAAATCCCAAATGTGCTGAGTGAAGATGCAACCTAACCAAATGATGAAGTACTACTATCGGTTAGAACATGTAAAGTAGACAGTAGAAAATACTCTAAACTCTAAACACGTTAGGTGCACGTAGATTTAGAAACATTTTGTACAGTTTAACTGCTGCTTCACTTCTCTGAATAAAAACTTGTAAACACTTTCCAGTCAGTGATACCAAAGCAGGTGTTTCCCAATCAGATGTCAAAGGCAAAACGCCTGCTGCCCTGTGTGATTCATGACTTACCTTCTGAATTCATCTTGACAATTAATCTCAGATAAAGTCACCCAAATCAAAAGATAAATAAGAGCAGAAAACTATACTTTCATGGTTCATATAATGCTAATTATTTTTGCTAATTAAAGGAATATTCCAACATTGTGTTACACTTCCGAACTCAAACGTCTTTGTGCTCTCACCAGGAGTTAAATGTGAACATCTTTTTCTTTTTCATCGCTGTTCACGTGTTAATTCGTTAGCTTTAGAGCTGCTGGTAGGTGCATTTTATTGCCTTTGGACGGAGCGAGTCTACAGTAACTGTTCCCCCCTCTTTCCAGTCTTTCTGCTAAGCTAAGCTAATTAGCTGCTGGCTGTAGCTTCATATTTACCCTTCAGACATGAAAGTGATATTGGTCTTGTCTAACTTGTCTTGACAAGAAAGCAAATTATTTCCCAGAATTTCAAACTATTCCTGTAAGTAGAGAAAGGTCCAGGATTTGTTAGCCTCTGAGAAATCCAAGAATCACCTGGTATTTCTTAAGAGTTAGGAAATAGTGCAAAGTCAGCTCATCACAATGAAGACTAGAGGTTAACCGGTCCTGGACCGATCTCTCCAAAGTGTATGCTAACTTCTTGCTAATCCACAATGTTTATTTTCTGTGTTTCGTACATGTAAAATAAACAAGACATTGTGTAAATAAGACAGCTTTGGAGTTCTTGGAAGGGACCTAGAGTTGAGAAAGGCTTTATATGCTACCAGTTTTTGTATCAAGTTAAATTAAACACATCTTTGACCAATCTCTCCAGCAGAGTCCAGCAGTTCATTCATTTGTATGCTAGCTCCTTGTTAAACTACTCTGGCTTGTTTCCTATTTTGCTAAATACACAATGTGCAAATAGGCCAGCTTTTGAATTGCTGGAGGAATAGCTGTTCCACCCGCCTACAGTCTTTGTGCAAAGCCAGGCTGCACACATCTTGGACCAATCCGTCTACTGAATGCTCAGAGTTAGAACAAGCAAAGGCTTTATTATCGTTATAAGGGAGGGAAAGGGAGCCCTGGTGTTCTGGGTCGGGGTCAGCGTCACATCTTGGCAGGGAACACAGAGTAAAATTCAAAATCAATTTGGGAAAACTGGCCGCCATATTTTACGCTATTTCCAGGTGGATGAAGGGGGCATCAAAGCCCTGCTGGCAGACTCATGGACCACCTTCATGAAGGCCCGGGTGATGTGCGGTGCAGGAAACACTCAGCAGCAGTACAACAACATGAAGCAGGCGGTGGTGCTGACAGCGCAGGACAAGAGGGCCGGGGTCATGTACGGCCTGTTTTCCAACGCATGGTGAGCTGGAACATATTGCTTTGATATCACAGTTTAATTTAATTTTAATATTTTAATATTAACATCTGTGACTGCAGATGAAACCTGATTGGAAACATAACAATTTATCGCTTGTTCAGTTGTGGTGTCTTCACACGTTTCGACACAGTATGGTGTAATACCTGTACCGCATGCTGTCACTGTCAGAAACGCCCTCCCATACAAACCACATGCGTATGTGTTGCCTTTGGACAGTATACACTTATTGCAGGGGCTAAGCTAACACGCCACAGGTGACAGACACGCTCTTTACCGTGTCTGATCAATCAAAGTCCGAGGCAAACCTACGAACACTCAGCTCATTTATTCTTCTTTGTACACGTCGTACTGCCCATTAAACTGGAACATGTTTTTGGCAGTAAACAAGTAAACAGTAAAACTCAGACCACGAGTAGCTACTGCTGCACCTGCGGTCAAAAACTGTTTCTCTTCCGGGTGGAACACCTGCCCAAAACAGAGATTTACACAGTGAGACCTGACACATCATTCAGTTGACAATATATATTATGGCTCCTACACTACACACACCTTTTATACCTAATACCACAGTTGAGGATGTATAATTGTAGTATTGAGGAATTCAAAGGAGTAAAATAAGTAAGGTTGTAAACTACTGTACAGTATAACCATGGAGTATACACGATATAACCAAACATAATCCAGGGCTCAATATTGATTTAAGTCAGACTTAATATTGACTCAGAAATTCAGAAAATCTGTTGGGTCTGTCAGGTTCACACAACATGCACATAATGCAATAACACAATAAAAGTAGAACACAGTAACTGACACTCATCCACCCACACAGCAGTACACACCACATACCAGCATTACCTCCTGACACACACACACACACACACACAGACACACAATACACACCCACACAAGTTTCTCATTCTGTCCGATTTTTGGAAAAACATATTTGTTCACAAAGTTTGCGATATCAGCTGTCGCACGTCTGATGATACGAGTACAGAACAGATTGTGGAGTCATTTGTCAAGACGTTGTAATTGTTTACCAAAAGAAATACTGACTCACTTTTCTAATTACCATTAAGTTTTCAAACTGCAGCGCACACTGAGGTAAACATTTGTATTGCAAGTTTACAGCTCAGCGACAGTATCATACAGGTGAAACTCATTTTGACAGATTCTCATTTCTGTATTTTTCTCATGTTGTGAAGTTGCGTCGCTTTGTTCACTGAAAAAGAATTAAACATCTGAGTGCAGGAAGGACTAACATTAATTGTCCTGACAAAACTCATTTCTAAATTTGATCTATTTGTAGGTGACAGTTTACAATACTAAACATTGGACTGAACAATGTATCACCAGTGAAACATTAACAGCGCCCATAAGAAGTACACCGCCGTAAACCCCAAGAAGTATTAAAGTGAAAGGAATTAAAAAAAACACAACAGTTGGCCCAAAAATCTCTTTAATTTAACTGATCACAAATATTAGACCTGTTCAGCTGCTGACAAGGGATAGCAAGTAGACATGAGTTCGCTCTAAGTGGTCCACTGCCCTAGAACGAGTCAGGGATTATAGATATTCACTGTTTTAGGCCTCTGGGTTGGCTGAGGATTTCAAGCTCTGTCCCTACATGTCCCTCATAACCACTTTCCCTGCTTTTATTGTGGATGTAATTACGTTTCTCTCTGCCTTCGCTCAGGGGCAGAACAGTGATCTGTGCTTACTCCATCGAAGATATTGACCAGGCCTTCTCCACATCTAAACTGAAGGGCTACAGCAGTCCGTTCATCGGCAATCGCCCTGGGATGGTAAGAAAAAGAGATTTTTTTTTTTATTATTGTCACACCAATCTGAAAAAAAAAAAAAGTGCAATTGCATGAGTCAGCCTTTATTTCAGAGGTGAAAAGATTGAAGGGCTGTTTTTGAAAGGCATGAATTAATAAAAGATAAGCCATTTCGAACTCTTTGTCCGAGGGCATTTTGTTTATTCAAGAGCCCAGCCTTGTCTGAATCGATTACATCACTTCTGCTCTTAGTGTGTCCGCAAAAACTCGACAGCAGGAGGTCACAACGACATCAAGAACCTCGGGGTGATCAGATACCACCCGGAAATTGAGGATGTGATCCGGCCTGTCGGTGTGGCTCCACTGGACCTGCCCACAGATGACCAAATCGCACACACTGTGGCGGACATTGTTCTGGCGGTCAATGACGAGCACTACAGCGTCCTGTACCTCGGAACAGGTGTGTGTGTGTTTATGTGCATGTGTCTTATGTAGCAGCAGCGCCCTCTTTCTGTTTCATTATCGAATACTGGACGAGTCCACGCAGTTGTTCACTGTGATGGAGAGCGGTGATCGTGGTGAACGTTGCTCCACAGAAAAGCAGCAGATAACTGAGCCTTTTTTCAGCTCGCCTCATGTTGTCTTCACACTCAACAATCTCTACTGGACTTAGAAACTTGTAGGAAAGAAATAAAAGCAGCCCAAGCTGACCAATCACTGTTCTTGTTGTTAGCGCACAACTGCAAACAACTGCTTTAGGGTCAGGTGTTGGAAGGGTGCATGGGGAAGCCGCATTAATCATTTTGGTACACTACAGGGCAGACGGACTCCTAAACAAGCTGGCAGACATATAGCCATGCCGTATAAAAGCCTTAAAACAAACAATAACCTATAAACACGTCCAGGAGACACAGAACAACATCTTCATCCCAATGGATTTGTGTTTGTTTTTTTAGCTCTGGTTTGGTCTCCTCCAAAAATCAGACCCTGGAACAATGGTCGACAAGGTCTGGGTTGAAAAGAATATCTGGCTCTTTAGCTCCTAGATGTTTATTATCGTCATCAAGTCGCTAACTTGGTCTGTCTGCCTTTTGGTGCTGTGCAGGTAGTGTGTTTTTTTTTTTGCTTAGAATAGCTGCTGGAAATGGTGTTGACGAGAGAAGTGGGACTGAACCAGACATCAAATGTTCTGAAAACCAAAACTATGAGCTCAAGAGACCACTTTAACAAAACACAGTCATCTGATTCATTGTTCATATAAAAATAGTGAGTTACATGAGAGCACTTGTTTACAACCTGTCTGATGGTGTTTCCGCCCCCGATGGACTCCATTGTAGCACTGTTGCCTTAATCCCAGATCTAAGAGTTAAAGGACTCATGTCCCAGCACCCGCTTTGTTTCTAATGGTTTGTTATTTTGGCAACAAGAACGCATAGAGAGGGGGAACATCCTAATTTCTCTGCCACCCTACACTTATATATAAGTGCATGTGAACCCAAGGTTATACCAGTTCAGCAGGGCAACACTTACGGCCCAGCAGGATAAGAAAAATAATCATAAAAACATCACAGGCATTTGATTAATGCTCTTATACTGTGCAAAAAAAAAAAACAACTTAAAAGCTGGAGGATACGCTTAAATTCTTAATTCAAGCTTAAAGATAGTTGAAAATTGACACAAGGTCAAAATCTATTCCGTTCAAATCTATTCAAACGACTTCCGGCCTTCACACGACTGTTTCTATTTGATCAAAGCAGCAATGCTGAGGCGCTGCTGTTGCCCATAGCAGTTACTCCAAAAATTGCCTTGTGCCTCGGGGAGATTACTATGGCAACCATCACAAGTCATATACTCATGTGTGTATGAGCGTCTCACCACGCTGAAGTTCACAGAAGGATGAGCGACTCTCATCTTTCTGAGCCCAATTTCTCGCTCCTGCAGTGGATAGGTGCTTGTCATTCATCAGGCTTTTCTGGGTTGGTTCTATTAATAGCACATGGAAAACAACTATGTGTTAAAAGAGACAGGATGATGGCCTCTCGCTGTGGGCTTTACTAACTGTGTCAGTAATAGGAAGGAAAGGATGGAGAGCTATGAACAGCCATGGGTCTCTGTGGTGGCCTAAAAAGAAACTGGAGCAGTTTGAGTCGCACTGGTATCTGAGGCCAGAGGAACAGGTTGTACTGGAGATCTGCTGTTCCACACTGACTGAACGTTTCCTGTTTTTTTGTATTTTCGAGAACATGGCGTTGGCCGTCGCTCCTGAATATTTCTGCTCCTGTGTTTTGTGAAAAGAAACGCACACGGCTTTGACTCCTCTGATCTTTTCTGAATTCCGGCTTGATCGCGTCCCTTTTTTTTTTTTGCTCCTGTTCAATATTGCATCACCTTCACTTCAGGGCACCAGCTATAAATATTCACAGGCTTCTGACAAGTCAAGCTCATCAATCTGCATAATTACAGTGATTACAAAGATGCTCTTGTAGCGCTACAACTGATGGAGAGAGGCTCTCATCTTGAAATAATCCAATCTTTAGTGAGTGAGGCAGACAGACAGACAGCTCCTCATAATGGATAGTTGCATTAGAGCAGTTTAAACCAATAGAAGAGTTGAAGTGGCGAGCCAGAGTCCACCTCCGGACCAGTGACAGTGAAATCGAAGCAGATGCATTTTGGGTAGCTCTGGGACATTAGTCTTCCCTGGTGATGGAAATTCCAATAAATATCCTTCACACAAACGAGCTCAGAGACACAAACCGCATAGTTAATCTTTGTCCAAGAAAAAGCAACGGCTGAGCAAATATCACTCATATTCAAACAATAGATGAAGGGGATGAGATCAGCCTCCCTGTGTCAGAGACCAGTTAAAGCCTGAATTCACACCCAATCTATTTAACGCTGCTCTATATTGAACTTTGCTGTAGATGCAAAGCAGGCCAATATGTGACACACGCATAAATCCAAAAGCTAAACCAAATGTATTTACCCGGTCAGTGTGCAGATTATGGCAGCCATTTTCCTCATCATGTCTCCTCCCCTTTGATTCTATTTGCTGCTCCATGGCTTGGACCTCATTTCATTTTTCGGTGGCACGCCGCTAATTTAAAGAGATGATGAAATGAGAACTGCGAACGGAAGAGATAAATAAATAGAGCGGGGTGAAGATAGACAGACACAGAGTTAGCTGATCGTTCATTTAAACAGGTGGTCTCATTGAGGTCAATATCTCTTTTTCAAGAGGGACCTGTGTGCAAGCGTGAACATGCACAGTATCAGCATAGACACTCACAAAAACAACACTACATAATAGACCTTAGTTCCGTATTAAAGAAAACAATGACAAGTAGCAGTCATGACATGCAAAGAAAATAAACGTATTCCGTTTGTAAATTAAACACCAAAACATCAGATATAAGAGCCCCTTAGAAATGTACTTGATTCAGTTTTGAAAATCGTTTATTAAAGGTGACCTGTGGAGTTTCTTACCTACGCAGCAGATTATTTATGAGTGGGTCCCCTATCTTGTTTGTCTCGGCCTCGGATGATCAAAGCAAACTCTCTTTGGCCGCTCAACACTTAAGCTCAAGTAGAGGGACTAGACTGTGGGGGCCATGCACAAGGGCACCTTGATGGTGGCTGTTATGAAAGAACATTACTCATCTAATTCTCTCTCATCTAATTTCTCCACCCGTAGAGGCACACATCTTGTTTGTTCTAGCCACAGTCGTCTGGTAAAGAGACGTATTTGCAAAGGAATTCACTTTAAAATGTTGACCTAGAGGAAACTGACAGGGCGGTGCCATGCAGTTTACATGGTGCTAATTAGCTAAATAGCTTACCGTACACTCTGAGTTTTAAATCTGTCTAACTAGTCTCGGTGGGACTTCTCCTGTAAGATGCTGGCTGACAGAACGCTGCAGGATTTGACAAAGTGAATTTCTCTGTCTTTTGATCACCAGCCAGCAAATAATTCAGCAGGATTTATGCATATAATAACCAGCTACTTCAATATCTGTCATCTTGAAGACACGGCAGACGAGAATATCCACTGCAAAACACTTTCATACTCATTTAACAGACTCAAGGTATTGTATTGTCCATGCCTCGCGTTTCCTCAAAAAAACATTCAGTTAATTTTAAATCGAAAGTTGTAGTTCTTTGATTATTCAACTGATTGTGACCTGACTTCTGTAGACAACACTCAAGAGGAGCTGTGGCATCTTGTTTGTGGTGATAAATGTCCTCCTCCAAACATGCTGGGGTTTGATGTCCCAGTTAATGGTTGGTATTTTAAGTCTTTTCTCCATGTTTTTTTCTTACGTCCAGCTGATTCTACAGCCATGGACACAGCTGGAGTTCAGAGTCTAGAGACAGCACTGTATTTAAAATCGGAGTCGAGTCTGGGGCAGTTCAAGACCTGGTCCAAAGGCAGTTTAGACTACGCCATGGCCGAGGCAAAGTGATTTTGTTTTAGAGTTTGGAGTTTTTGGTCACTGGAAGAGATTCTGTGTGAGCCTATCACCACAAAGAGCACTGATATTGGACCATTCTCTGTTGTAAATTACCACACTGCTAAGATTACAGATTATAGCCAGCCAAAATGCATTGGTTTTCTGTGCCTGCTTGAGTGGGAATCATTACTTAATAGTCTGTATTCCTAAAGAAAAACATCATGGAAAGACTAGTGTAGCTACCTTCCTGCCACTGATCTGCTGAAGCATTTTTGTTATATGCTCAGAATACAGATTGAGAGGAAGTCCAATATGTCTGATGTCTCAGCCTGTGGTGTTTGGCTTGTGGAAGAAGAAAGAAAAGTCAAAAGGTGACAACTCAGGAGAGACCTTAATGGGTGAACTCACTGATTCCCTAAGCCGAACCGCAAGTCAGTTAGCTCTGCTGACAAGTCCCAGCTAGATCTGGACACATTGTAAAATCTACAGCTGGCCACTGAAGTTCAACAGCCCCGAGACGTCTGACTGTGAGCGTGTTGTGTCAGGCCCCTAAAGAGTCACTTAGAAAAAAAGCAGCAAAGGACAAAGGCAACACTGGAGCAGTTAGCCTCCGAGGCTGGCGACTGTTGGAAATGGAGCTGTTGGAAACAAAAGGCCGGGCGGTAGTAAAAGATTTCTTTTCCTTCTGTAGCTCACTGACAGATTGACCACCAGAAGAAGTAAAGCTGCTTGGACCATTTCAGTCATGGAGGCGATACAGCAGAAAGCTCCCCCCGGGGATGGGAGAAATGTCAGAGCCATACACTTGTTTCAAGTTGACTTTATGTTTGAGATCAGAAGCTATTTTCTTTTCACACTGTGTGACATTCAGAAGCTTAAAGGTTAGAGAGGCAGACCAAGGTGGCGCCCGGCTGGGAAAAATATGAGATGGGGAAGTAAATTACTGTAACTCAGTGTTAATGTGTAGAGGTTGCACCTTAGAGAGAAGGGAAACAGACCCTGTTAGCAGCCCCCCCTTGGCAAAGCTTTTAGAAAGTAAGTGTGTGTTATTGTATAGATGTAAAAAGGTAAGCAAGGTGTTTACTGTAAAAGAAGATCTGCGCTCAGCAAACTCTCCCTGGATAAATAAAACTAAAAAACAGATTCTCTCAGCAGATGCAGCAGGAGTTCAGCATTGTCACCCTGTTTCCCCTCAGAATGTCTTGCTGCTATTTTTGTGCTGATACACTGTTTTGATAAAAGAGCTGAAAATAGCTGTAGACAGGATTAAAGAATCATATGAGAATAAACTGAATAAAATTGGGGAACGTTATCTTTGACTTCAGAGGAAAGAAAACATTTGAAGTTTATGAAAAAGACAGTTTCAAGACAAAAGAAAGTCTAAGTGACAGCAAGAACCCGCCTGCCTAATTACAAATGAGAAAGTGCCTCATGGAGGGAGCGTTCAGGAAATGAAGATGTTAGATAAAAAGGTATCACTGTAATCACATTTTCACAGTGGGGAAGGTAAAATAATCTTAGACAAAACAAGAGAACGTCTTTCTGCAGGGAGCCTTTAAATCTGTCCAGTAATTATTTGAAAGCAAGGAGCAGTCGTCTGGAGGCAGCGAGTTAGGGAGTGCAAATAGTAAGGGTAGAAGAACATTTTCATCAGCTTTCAGTCCAATCAAATGTCCCCACACTCAGCACCAAAAAGGTACAAGGCAATAAAGAAATATCGAGCCGGGCATGAGACTGTAAACAGTCGGTGAGAGTGATGCTGCACTTGGCTGTCTGCTAGTGTAATAATCTACTGCACAGAACAGAGTGGGGGCTCACAGCTACAACGACTCCTCCATTTTCAAACTCAAGCTGCGTGCAAGACAGCACTAGTGACCAACAGTGCAAAACTGAACAAAGGGAGTTTAGTCGTTGCAGGAACATTCCCATTAGCTAGGCTGAAAGGGCGCTGCAGTTTGGTCTGGTCTTTTTTTGTCTTGTGGATAATGTCATGTTTGCATGAACAAAATCATCTGAAATAGGGCACAGGGAACCTATTAATCTCCTGTAATCTTGATGTAAACATCTGCAAATAACCCTTATCACGCTTCAATAAATGATGAGTATCCACCCTCTGTCTATCAGCAGTGAAGACCTCACTGCCCTTCCTGAAATTTCTCATTAACCGTCTCCTGTTCCGTGTCTGTGCTTGTACATGTACGTGCGTTTTTTCTAACTGGCCTGAGGTTTGCTGGGTGGTAATTTGATTAAACACAAATTAATTTTGAAATTAGCAACATGTGAGCACAGAACTGTAATAATGAAGGTCTTGAGACTGCATTTTGACCCCAATAAAGGGGGACCCGCCTTGAGGCCTTGCTCATGTCAGTTGATATTGTGCTCTAGTGGTGCATATTCGCAGACATGTTTTTTATTAAACTAGCACAAACCAGTTGGCATGCAATAGGCCCCTGAAGTTCTGGGGCCCCTGGTTATTTGTTATTTTTTAATTCAGGCTTCATACTATAGGGTCACGTTACAGCCAGTGGCAACAAATGATTAAACTTTTGAGTTTATGGGAAATCACTTTTTCCGTCAGTTTGGTATCTCAAACGGGACTCATCTGCTGTTGCTGTTAATATTAGACCTAATACTAGACCTGCTCTATATGAAAAGTGCCCCGAGGTAACTTGTTATGATTTGGCGCTATATAAATAAAATATTATTGAATTGTTGCTATGGAAAAGATCCTTTGAATACAAAACTTGGCACTGAAGTTCTGTAATTGATTCAAAATTGACCCAGAATCCAAAGGTTACTGGATTTCCTCTGCTGAATGTATTCAAGGAGTTCAACAGAGCTCAGCCTCTTGACTTCACCCTACCATTAGCAGCCTGAGTAAAAGTCTTCCTTTATTGTAGCCGGTACTGTAGTATTTGGCTGCATCCATTGAGGTTAAACAAGTACAGTTACTCTATTTCTCTTTCCAGAGCAGCTCTGCCTTCACAAATGCCCTTTGGCCCTCCAGCCTCCCTTAAGAGAGGAAGCTGTCCAAGTCAAATCCATATATTTATAAAACACTTTGGACATCACAACAAGGGCCGCAACTCAGGCAAAAAAAAAGGAGAAAAACAGAATACACACATTTTAACATATGACATATGAGGATGTTTGTCTCTTTTTCTGTGTGTTTGCACTGGCAGACCTGTGATTTACAGCCTCTTCTCCCTCTTTATTTCTACAGAACAAGGCAAAGTTCTCAAAGTTCTTCACACCAGCGAGGGGGTCTTCATCATATCTCAGTACTCTCTGTTTCACAATGAGGGCCCCGTTCTAAACATGGCCATCGACTCCCAAAGGGTATGAGGAATAATGGTACACTGGTACACACACACTGGTACAGGGTGATTTCAGCTGCATTCCTGCTTTCACTGTAAATAATATATCTGGGAGAGGCTGCAAGCCCCCCTGCAGACATGTAAGGAAGATTAATTATACTGTAGCTGTAGATCGTAGGCTCAATCAGAGGCGAAAAGGGGGAAGGGAAGAAATGTGATTTATAATGTTTAGCGTTTGTTCAGAATTCGTTGTTAGAGTGAAATCTGAAACAGTTCATCCTCCAGGTGGTCAGATAGTCACTACATCGCTATCATCTGCTCTGCATCATTTCAAATTAAACTACATTTTGGTGGATTGATAATTAATAATTTGGTTTCATTCAAGGTCTTTTTTTTTACAAAGAAAAAAGACATAACTGATATTTGGAAGATCTGAAAAATATAAAATTTTACATTTCACATTTCTCGCTGAGTAAAAATGTTCTCATGGTAATTAATTGTTAATTTTTTATTATGAAATTTCTACAAAATTCAAAATGTTGCCAATGTCTGAATATATAAATGATCACATTTATTAGGGTGGATGAGGCTGTTTAATCTTCCCCTTGCGATTATATCGGCTTTTATAGGATATTAAATATCTTCATGACATCTAATGTGTCATCCATATAGAAATTCCTCATTCGAGGTTTTACTGTCTTGAAGGCTGGTTTGAAAGCTGTTTCTGAGGCCCTGCTGCCCTAAAAAGAACACACATTTGGGATACAACACTGGCTGATTTATTCCAGCAATAAGAGACAATCTATTGCATCTTTTCCTCCGTAGGGACATCTGTATGTTGGTACAGTGATGGAGGTCCAGCGACTGCCGCTGGCTGACTGCGGTCGCTATGGCGACACATGCAGGGAGTGCATCCTTTCCCGGGATCCGTACTGCGGCTGGGACAGGGCCAGGAGGAAGTGCGTCCCCATCCCGCCTGGATACAACGTCACGACCGGGTACGATTAAATATGATGTCACTGCTGCAGAGCCATTGTCTTTTTTTACATGAGCCGACAAGAGAGGAGAGGGCGCTTATTAGCCATTAGCCCGCCGTCTCTGCTTGTTTTAATTTGTGAGTAACAGTAGGTTGATGTGGAGGCTTATGAGCCATTTGTGAAACTATTTAATGCTGCTAATTTGTCCTCTCTATTATTTTCCACAGGACACTTGTTCAGAATCTGGACCATTCGAACTCCTCGGTTTGTGGGGAAGCCGCTGGTGAGCCCTTATCTGCTCTCTCCCACTCTCTCGGTATCTTAATTAAACCAAAATAGGAACCTTTCTGAGCAGCTACAGTAAAAAGATGATTATCATATAATTGAACAGAGTCCAAAAACCCACAGGGAGAGATTTTTTTTTATATCATGGCTTGCCCTGTTTCAAAGCTCAAAACCCAGTTATAACCTCGAATAATCATGACAATTACTCCCCTCTGAAGGGAAGGCTATCTCCCTAACTGATCTGGTCTTAACATAGCGTTCATTTCCACTTATGTCAGTGGTGCCACATGTCCTGCCTGTGGATACAGTCACACGCTTTGATCAGTTTTCCTGGACATAATACTTAAAGCAATGACTTTTAATCATTAACTGATATCTTAGAAGGAATTATACAAAACACTTCCAAGTTTCATACACTATGCTTCATCATCTTTCTTCTATATTATTCTATTTTAGAGTTAAAAAAACAACAACACATGGATTCTCAAACAAAATCCCACTTAATGTTTAATTTTCCAAAGATTAAGATAATTTTTAGTTGGCGACCGTCACAGATTTTATTAGCTGGCTAAATAACAAATCCATCTCCAGCTGACTTTTTAAAGGTCCTATATCATGCTCATTGCAGCTCTATATTTTTATTCTGGGACTCCACTAGAGTAGCTTTGCATGATTCACAGCTTGAAAAAGTGCTTCTTTATCTTCTACTGGCCCTTTGTGCAGCTCAGTTCACCGTCTGTCTGAAACAAGCCGTCTTAGACAAACTGAACAACCTCCAAAGACTTGAAGAGCGGCTGAATAACTAAGCTGGTGTGCTGTGATTGGAGGAGATGACCTGCTGGGGGGCGTGGCTAGTTGTGACATCACAACCTTACTGAAGTCCTGACGGCTCGTTTAAAGGCACAGTGTCTGAATATGGGCCCTGTGTGTTTCTCCGTGGACTGAGCTTTTTGATACTTTCACAGTATTTATACAGCATCTAGAGCTGCTTTATAATCAGAGCAGACATGGAAATCTCACTCTCTACAATATGAAACCTTTAATCCGGCTGACTCATATTACAATCAGAACCCTACAAAAGGTATATCCATTTGTTGGCTACATCACACATACAGTGTTTTTCTAACTCAGCACTGTGTGATGATGTAAGAAAGAGTGAGGCTTAAGCTACAGCTCCTATCACCCTCATCCCTTCTGATCCATGTAGAAGACATAAAATAAAGGAGCAGCATTGTTTTTTATTGCAGTGCAGCTTGTTGGCCTTTGTAGTATTATAGTGCAGCCTTATAAGGAAAGATGTAAAATTAGACTGTTTCTTTCTTATATAATGTAAAAATACAAGTTACATGGACAAATACGTCAGATTTATGCCTGCTGTGACTGGTGTTTCCTTTTTCTGTGCCATTTGTGGTGATAAGTACAGAGTACAGAGGAGCACTGTCTTCACAGCTTATGTCGACATCACTAAACAGTTAAGTTTTTAATCCTAAAGAAAGACCACAAAATAACATTCTCGTGATCAGTGATTTCTGTTCATCCTCAGTAGCGTAACTACTTAGTTCTTCTTGTTGTCCAGCTAAACAAGAAACTTAAAATGCATTTCTTTGTCCCGGCAGCTCTGAAGCAGCGTCGGACCTCCCCCAGGGAAGTTTTTGTGCAGTCCAACACCACTGTCTTTCTCCCTTGCCCCGTGCGCTCCTTCCATGCCACCTACTGCTGGGAGAAGGACAACTTCATCAAGAACTACCCCTGCCTCTTCTCAGGGGACTTCTGTGTCCTGGGGCCGGCTGTTGACACACCCCTGAAGGAAGGCGTCTTCCGCTGCATGGCCACCGAGGATGGATTCAAAGTGGAGGTTATCTCCTTCAGGCTGGTGAACAACGGCAGGTTCCTGGCCGCCTCCCTGGCCTCCACCTTGGGGCCATCGCTCCTGCTCGCCGTGGCTACCCTGTGGCTTCATTAACTGCAGCTAACACTAATGCTAACCCCTCATCCTTACTGGCTCCCGATGACAGGAAAGACAAGGAGCCACTGTCAGGAGGTTAGGTTCGCAGAGCACTGACGTACGTGGTTGGGTTGGACGATGAAAATTCACCTTTTTCTAAATATATTTTTAGAGAAAGATTCCAGAAATGAGGGATTCAATTCTGTATTTTTAGCTTAAAGTAACATATCTACAGCTGCAGCTGTCTTAATAAGATCAGAAGTGGAAAATACATACATTAACATTCAGACTAAAGTATTAGGAGTTATTGTCCATGAATTGGCATGTTGTGTGAGTATGATCTAGATTCAACCATAATTAGCTGCTTTGCAAACCTTTCCTCTCTGACTCAAAAAGATAAACATATCGTATGAGTTGGGCAAAAAAAACACCAATACCAGGCCAATTCTTTTTACCATTTCTCTACTTATTTTGAAAATTGACTTGATTGTGCTTATTTGTGAATATATAAACCTTTAATACCGCTCTTACATCTACTCATTCATCTTGTTGAACTTCATCGGTATAGCTCATTAGTACTTAGAAAAATGTCTGGTATTGAGATTTAAAAAGCCTTAACACTTCTGGGACATAAACTCCTAAGCACAATTTTGCAGATGAGGCAGAATACTGCAGACTCAGTTGGACTTGGCGCTATAATTAGTGCAGCTGAGTGTAACAACATCGCTGGGAGGAAGTGTCAGCTTTTTTGACAGGAAGTAGGCGGATGGGCAAGAGCTCATTCTCGAACATCACTGTGTCTCAGCACCTCCTCCTCAGACGAGGCAGTTTCTTGCATCTTTTTATCAGATGGTATCAGACATCGTTATTACGCCTTGTTCACAGCTTTGTCCGTTGTTTTTCTTTGTACATGCCATCGTCTTTCCTCCTCCCCAGAGCATCAGAAACAAAACACTCGCTCTCACAGGATGTGAAAAACACAACATCGCCTACAGCTCCTTTGGAAAAAAGTTACTTAATGTTAGCAGTTACAGCCCCGAGAAACTTTCAACATGAAACCTGAAACCATGAAATGATTAAATTAATCTCTATCAATCAATAACAAATATGATTCTGGATATTTTGATTGATCGTGGAGAGATGGTGGTTGAAAGTTATGTGAAACAGCAGTGACCTTTTTGCTAATTCTGTGTTGGCGGCATGTCATTAGATGAACAAGATGTGAACAAGGTGTTACGCTATAGCAATTTCAGTAAAGAAACATACAATACTTACATTATCACAAGGGCAGATGAAGCTAAGTGGAAGTGCATATTAGGCTTGCATTTTATAGTTTACTAGGAGAAAAAAAGGCTTGTACTTAAATCCGTGAAGTATGTTGTATTTTATTGCTCTGCAGATGCTGATTTCTACCATTGCTGCCTACATATGTGACATTTCGTCTTGATTGTTTGGGTTTTTATGCCATAGTTAGAACGTGATATGTAACCGTTGACTGCTTTGCCTCTTTCCCCGGGGACATCAGTGCAAATAGACAAGACAATTGTTATTTTTTTCATACTTGTATCTCTATGCTGTGAAACAAAAGGCTTGACAGATTCCAAAAAGACGCTTCACTGATGTACAGCAGCAACCACAACCAACGAGCAGCCGAGCAATCGTCCTCTAACCTCTCTTCTGATAACACAGCAGTTATTAAGACAACGGGGCAGATTGAAGCTGAATGTAGAAAGAAATGAGACATGAATGTAGCTGCAGTTCAACAGCACTGAAATGCCAAAAACTAATGCCAAACCGTATGAATACTGATCAGCTGACTGAAGAAGAAGGCTTGTGCAGTGATGAATTATACAGCGGATTAGCATGTTCTCCAGAGCTTTGAGAATTATCATTCAGTAATGTTACATAAATCCGGCTGTGCGAAGCCTTCCACAGCGGCGGCAATGTCATTAATAGCTAATTAGACAATGGAGCTGGCTCGTCATTCAACGTATTAAAGAATTTATTTTACACTGGCAGGGATACGAGCAGGGAGCATGTTCTCAGAGGTAGCGTCGTGTTTCTCGCTCAGCTCGGTTGTGTGTTGCTGCTCGGGGATCTGCTTGCTTTCTGCATTGCACTGACGCGGGCTACGACTGTGCCAAACAAAAAGAAAAAAAAACAAAGCTATGTTGAGCCACCTCATCCGCCCGACGCTTATTGCTTCTTATGATCATTTGCAAAATCCCTCGCTCCTTACCTCGCATAACATTTTGCCCAAGACAAATCCTGAGCTCGTGTACAACATGGGTCTTCCCCCACAACCAAACTCGCAAAACACAAACCTGCTGCAGATCTGACATGCATATTAATCGTCTTTGTGTCTCTGTGTCGCCACAAGGGTGGGAAATTAACACCAGCCACCAGCCAAGTTCTGCTAAACATTTAGCAGGGGCTGTTAACAAAGTCTATGCTGCCAGAGACTTTTGGCAGGAAACTAACTCAACGTACACAGACGCGCTCGAGGCATTTCCCTCTATAACCTCCTTTATATCATAACTGTAACTGCCGTGTGTGTGTCGTTGTGATATAACTCCAAAAGCTGTTATCACAAGCCACATAAGAGCAGAGGCCTATGCTATCTAATGCTCGTTAGGCATACGAACCTGTTATCATAGGCTTCTTCACTGTGTCCCAAGTCCATACTATATACACTAGAATTTGGTGAGTTTTTAGAGGGTCTAAGGACAGAGGGTGTCATATGCTGTACAGATTGTGAAGCCACTTGAGGCAAACTTGTGATTTGTAATATTGGGCTGTATAAATAAGATTGACGTGACTAATAAACCACCTATAATGATAACGACTTTTTCTCAGATCGAGAATCTCGCTAATGTCAGAAGTGGCTCATCAGCTAAGACCAGTGTGTGTATGTGTGTTGTCATTTTGGAATAAATTATTATTCTTTTTATCATAATCTGTTAGTAGAAACTACAGCCATCAGATACATGCGGTGGAGTGAAAAGTATAATATTTCTCTAAAATGTAGTGGAGAGTCTCTCAAAAAGGAAACCTATGAATAAGTGCATTATATCCTCACAGTACTTCTCAGTCTGGCAGTTTTTGGGAAGTTAAGTACACAAGTACTTGACCATTTGTACAAATAATACAATGCACCAATGTATGACAAAAGTACTGCTAATGTCAAATACAATTTTTTTTGTGTGGCATATTGTACAAATGAGGTAAAAATCCAAGCCACAGTACATCAGGGACAAAAAGTACCAAACTACCAAGGAGGAATATTTTTTGAGGATTTACTGCTGTCATGGGAGCCATCTCACCATCATCCACAACCATTATTCTATTTTACCTTTAAATCCTTTATGAAACTTTATCAAATTACATTTGTTTTACTTTTTTCAGCTGTGAATAGCTTCTCCATCTCAGTGGCTTGCAGTGTCCATCAACACTACACTCAAAAAAACAAGTGATTTTATGATGCATGCTGGCATTTTGAGGTATAGCGTATTTTTTGTCATTTTTCCAGAAACACGCTGAAACACGGAACAGGTCTGTGTGCTAGTGTGGATTTGGGACAAAGCGTTTGTTTTCTCACCAGGAGAGATGACCTTGTGTCCTCTTCACGAGGAGCAGCTCTGGCCCTCAGGCAGGTGGAATCAGGCCTTCTTCATTCAGCTCTTTAACCAATCATCATCCTCAACTCGACGAGGCTTTGCTTTAATATCCACCCTTTTCCGGCATGGAATTAAGATTTATAGCATTTGCCGTCTTCAAACCACATCTCCTGTACGTTCAAGTCCTTGCTTTGATATGGATATTCACGGCTGCTTTATTGAAATTCAGTTATCGCTCACTTACATCCGTCATCGTCAGCCAGTCCGATAAAGACTAATCCCCTTCAAAGCAAGCTCTTGATTTGCCTTCAGGAAACCATTTTATTGGATCCCGCTATCTACTGTAAACGAATCGACGTCGAGCAAAGCGGGTCGCGGTTTTGTTTGCTCTGGGGTTTTGAGTGTCAAGTACTGTATATGATGTGTGCCCACGATTCTGTGTCTTGATATATCTAATTTTAAAAGTAACATGCCAAACTCTATTATTAAAAAAAAGAGATTTATATTGGTGCCATGCCAGTCTAATACCATCTCATAACATGTATTTTTAAAAAAACAGATATCTATAGTGCAATAGATATTCATGTAACAAATCCATATTGACATGTGTTTTTGCGGTGAAAATTAATAAAATATAAATATAAAGAAAGGATGACTGTGTTTATTTGAAAGCACTATGAAACTGAATCCCTTTATTTACATTTAAATGCCATTAATTTACCAATTAATAATGATGTGTTTTGGGGATAATTAATGTATTGTAGTATACTAAGGTATTTTTACACAAGTTAGGGGCTTTTTAAAGGGTGAATAACCCATTAAAGCCATGCCTGAACATGTGCCTTACAAGGGGCTTCTTCCATTTATTTATTTATTTGACAAATTAAGGGTTACCTGTAATGTTATTTTGTCAATTTTAAATACGATCCGTAATTTTATTCATTCATTTATCCCATACCTGTAAATCAATTTGTGCTTGAAAATATTTTGGATTTGAATCAAAATCAACCTTAACTTAATTAATACCTCAAATCAATAATTAAAGGATTTGTGAAATATGTCAAATGAATGTAAATTATGGGAAAAGCACCCCTTAAAATCTATTTAATTTGTTAATTAAGGGCCTTTGACGTGACAGTATTTCTAAGGGGTTTAGTTTCCACCTTGTTTAAGGATAAGAAGGTGCATAGAGACTTATATATACTGAATATTGTGGAAATATGTACACACCAGATCACAAAATGGTTGACTCTACGTTGGAGGTCCCTATCAAAAAAGCAGGTTTCATCACCATCTGCTGGCCAACATTTGGTGTATTGACAAGAATATTTGAAAGGATATACAGCCTATTCAGTATTTAAGAATACTTTATTTATTTCCTAAGACTTATTCCGGCTTTTTGGCTGCTTCCATTTGGTTGCAGCATTTCTGCTGGAGCCTCCTCCTCCCCAATCAATTGCATTTTATGAGTGTAGAGCCAGCAATCAACTCCACCACAAAAGGTAAAATGGCTGTCAGACCTGTCTGCTCCAATAATCTGAGATGATGTAATGCTAGCCAGAGGGCTATATGATAAGACTTGAAAAGGAAAACCAGAACTCTCAGATTGATGAATGTTTAATAGCTGAAATATGTATTATCTAGTGAGACTACTGCTATTCCTCCTTTATGATGAACTGAACTATATGCACCTAATGAAGTACTAAAGTCTGTTAAGGGAGCTGATCACATGCATGCAAGCTAATTAGGTTTGTCAAGGAGGATCAATTTTCAACACTCAAGTTTAACCATTGGTTGTTCTTGCCATAAGAGGACCTTGATGACTGTGTGGCTACAGAGACACACAGCAACTTCTGGATGTGTGGCGTGAAAATCACTTTAAACCAGTCTGAATCTTTTAAATGTGGGTGCTGTTTAAAGAAAAACAATTAACCTTATACAGTATTTTGCTAGCAACAAGGCCAGATAACACAGTGGTGAGTTGACCTAGCATTCTCCTTAATTTAAAGATTATCTTCCCATCTTCTCCACAGGATGGTGTGAGATGAATGAGAGAGAGAACGCAGAGCAGTGAGAGCCGCTGAATTTCAGTTTTTTCAGGGGAGGTCTGGTGACTGCTGTTCCACCTCAACCACACGTCAACCTTTCTGAACATGGATGTTGAATTAACAACTTTTGCTGTCTAGGTAGTTTCCCCTTTGGGGAAATATGCTTAGTTTCTTTATTTCTCAGAGTGAGATGATCAATACCACTCTCATATACAGTATGGAGACTCTTAACTGTGGCTCTCTCCAAAGTTAAAAAGTATAACTACTAGAACTTCTTAGGATCACTACTTAACATGTTGTATCTTTTGTACATAAACAAATGTAAAATAACAGTTTGTGGTGATTTTAGTTGATGCTACATACAAAGTTTTCAGTTTATTAAAAAGAAATGAAATGTCATGGCCGCGTCACTAGATGTTTTTCCCTTTTGTGTGTTCTTCCCTCTCCCCTGGGTGGTGTGGTGTGGCCCCCCCCCACCCGGCTCTCTCCTGATTGCTGCATTCAACGCAGTTGTTCCCATCTGCACACCTGCCAGCCATCAGCTCATCAGCTCAACAGTTTATCGTCACAGGGTTGTTCACCTACATTGATGGTCTTCCACCCAAACTTTGCAATAAACCTTTTTACTCAACTCCATCTTGTCTGAGTCGGCACTTGGGTCCAACCTCACTGATTGTATAAATTAGTTGTTAAATTCATTGCCGAAAGATAAAACCACACAAAATATTTACCAAAGGGGAAAATATCTCATTGAGGGCCTTGATGTGTTCTTGGACAGAAAAGGCTTAAAACTAATATTTTACACAGTCATCTGAAACTCTGTAATCATTAAAATAACAGCAACCTTAACTCCGGCCGTTACAAAGCCCTGAAATGCCAGGTCAAAGCAATGACAAGGTTCAGGATTTATTTTCAGTTAGTAGCTGACAGCACACAGCACAGCTCATTTGGCACAAATGTGACCAAAACAAACATTAGGCCAGTGGAGAAAATGACTAAGATTTCTAGAAAAAACAAACCCAACTTACTTGGCCCTGAACAGACATCATGACGAAAACCCATCACGACTGACAAAACGCTGAGGAAAACCCGTGACTAATCACACACTCAGTGAGCACAACGGGAAGACACAAGCACAGCTGGCTGCCTTCACTCGAAAGCTGAAAAACGGAGATGAGTCACAGGCAACTCCCCAAACCTCCGTAATGTCAAAATAAATGCAGCACATTCTACCAAAAACATCAGTAAAAGGATGCAAAAAGAAACAAAGCACAAAATATGCCCATGAGCTTTAGCTTTAATTCATGTTTAGTTCTGATTAGCAAATGTTAGCATTATACCTGCTAAACAACATGTTAGTATTGTCATGTTACGCCTCACAGAGCTGCTGGCTGAGTCTCATTCCCTCTTTTGCCCAGCAGTTATTTTCTTGTTAAGCAGCAAAATATACTGAAAACATGCAAATTCAATTCAACTGTATTAATACAGCGACAAATCATAACAGCAGTTATCTCAGGGCACTTTTCATATACAGCAGCTCTAGAATCTGAGGAGGACTCTTTATAATATCATTTACAGAGACCCAACAGTTCCCACCATGAGGAAGCACTTGGCGACAGTGACAAGGATTACGTCCCTTTTAACAGGCAGAAACCTCAAGAAGAACCAGGCCCTGGGTCGTGTGCCTCGACTGGTCGGGTTAAGAGCAGGAGGAAAACAGAACGTACAGTTACACAATGCAAGTTCGACATAATAATAATTGCTCCACATAATAACTGTAGCAGTGGGTGTCGAGCAGGAACATGGGGGCAGCAGGTGGCTTGCAATCATAGATCCACAGACGGAAAATACCTGCAGAAAGCAACAGAAGGAGACACGAGACACAACTACGGCAGAAAGAAGATATTTCTCATAATCCCATTTTTCTGTAGTGAAACTTTCCACTTGATGGTATGAAATATAAAAATTGAATGGGCCCACTGCAGTGAAATCAGCACATTATTGCTCCCCTGAGGATGAACCCACCCTCAGGACAAACTTTACATTTTTAGCTGTTTTGCTTGCCAACCTCTACAAATAGCGAAGGCCTTTTTTTTATATTTTTATTTAAGCTTTATCTTATTCACTCCTAAACAACACTTGAGATCCTCCAGAGGTAAAAGCAGCCTGTTGCACAAGTCAATCAAGTCCTGAACTTTCTACTTAAGCACAAAGAGGTGCTTTTCACGAAGACAGAGTAGGAGTCTCTATCTCACTCTGCAAGCTCTCTCTTTCCAAACAATTTTCTTCCTATTCATATTTTCTGGCTGAAATTAGGCACGCATTAGCCCAAGGAGCCATTAAATATAAATCCTCTTTTCTTTTCAATTGGCTTGGCACATCCATTCTTCTGCAGTTATCAGGAACACACACACACACACACATCCAGCGAGGAGGTTCCCATGTCAATCTTCTCACTGGTTACACTGGCAGAAACACAGACGCAGAGATTGATTTTAAACCCATGCCCAGAAAATAAATCAAACCACATTCCACCGTAATTGTTTCCAGATGTGACAATGAGGGGGAAAGACAGTCAAATGCTAATCTGAGCGTGACAATAAAACTGTTTGTATTGTGTTCAGGAGTCAGTTTTCTCACTAACCTTTTCTAGTGGTATCTACCAGCGGAAACAGCTTGGGCTTTTACTTGCCCGGGTTTTGAGATATCCGTCTCCTGGACAGTTTTTATCGGATGTAATCTCTCCCAAAGAAACAGTCATCGACAGTGTGGAAACTGCTGACTGCATGTTCTGTGGATTAATCGGAGCAGGCCTTGAACTGGGCTGGTACTCGTGTAACGGCCCATTTCCACCATGATAGGTACTCGTGTGGGGTTTTCATCGCCCCGACCTCATACAGTACAACATTTCTGAATGTAGTGACAGCTTTATTCTTGTGTTTGAAGTAGTTTTTCAGTCAAGGCAGCAAAGTCTGATTTAAAAAAAAAAAAAAAAAAAAGGTAAAGCTTCCGAGGCAGAAAAAAAATCTTCCCCTGACATTCTCCACATTCCTGAGCTATACAACATACACAAACTGAAACGAGTGAGAGGGAGAGAGAGAGAGAGAAAATGCCACAGGCTACCTCTTCCAGTGTTGAGTCACTTCTCACTGAGCGTCTAACACACAGCACAGGTTCAGATGTGTTGTAAAAAGAAGAATCTAATCATTTCCAGGTGAGTTGAAAGATTTATTTATTTTTTTCTCTCATGTCGGTTTCAAACTAGCTGTTGTTGTTGTTTTGTCTCTCTAATATACAAATGAGTCTAGTCAAGTCTGTTGCAGTTTAAATCTGCCCGAGCCCTGTAAAGCAACAGAGATATCAGACTCTGAATGAAGGCTGATTCATCACTCATCAGTCATCACCGGACAGAAACCCGTCACGTGCAGTCTTACAGTAAGAACTGTAGGGCCAAGATACAACAACAGCGCTAAGTAATCGTTTTCATCTCATCATTTTAAAGTATCGCGTCAAAATGTTTTGGGATCAACAACAAACTTTGCTCAAGGGCAACTCGATGGAGGCCAGCATGGCTCTCTCACTTCCTCCACCCAGATTCATCATGATGGTTCAGGGATCAAACAAACGACTTATGTCGCGTCCGTGAAACATGCTGTTTTGGTGAACTGTGGCAGGTTTAGTTTTGTCTTTTTAGTCGCTCCAGGGAATGTGGGTGGTTGGTCGCCTGGTCAGTTGTCAGTTCACGACTTTGCCTCAGAGTGAAATATCTTGACAGATTTTACAGTTTCAGTATTTGGTGATGCTCTGCTTTTTAATCTAGCATCATCACCACGTCACATTTTCTCCAAATCAGCCCACGATTTTGTTTTATGACCAAATACTTGTCAAACTAATGGCATTATATTTTTTACTTGTATATTTTTATTTTCTATTTCTTATTTTTATATTTTGTACATACTTTTATTTCTAAATTTATGCTGCTTTCTAATCTTGAATGGGAGCACCAGTACTGTACAATTTCCCCCCCGTTGATCAATAAAGTATTTCTGATTCTGATTCACCTTCAGCTGATGTTGCATTATATTATATGAGCTGAACGTCAGCAAGTTCACTTTGGCGTTGTGAGCATGTTAGCCTGCTGATGTTAGCAGCCAAAATCAACCTCTCTGAGCTGCTAGTGTAGCTGTAGACTCGTGTAGAGTCTTGTTTTTATTAATTACTTCCCTGCAAAGACCAAAACCAACAAATCCCACTATAAAGTATCGTCTGTGTTGCCAAAGCCTGATACAGATAATGTCGTTGTGTCCAAAAACTCCATTGATTTCACAAAACAGACATAATCTGCATGGCAGATCGCTCGACAATGGAGCTCTGAGGCGTGAGTACTTGTTGGTAGGTTCATTGTTGGTTTGTTGATAATAATAAGAAGATAAACCAACACAAGTCTTCTCCTTTAAGACACTTGTCTCCTCCGGTAATCAGCCTGCTTGATTGTTGGCACCCGTGAAGCTCCAATGGTAAACGGGCTGATTTCAGGCACTTTTGAGCAGCTGTTGTGTTAAAACTTCCTGGGTGATAACGTCCGTGGAGTTTCGTCTTCGGCACCGTGAGGCACGGATACACGGTACGTGTTCTTGGTAGCCATTTTGAGAGGGTTACAAGCTGCAGGTTTTATTGAGAGTGAGCAGAAGTTGTGACCAAGACTCTTGTGGTTTCTTGGGGATTTGTTTGTATACTGAAGTCACAGGATCCCTGCTGCTGTTTTGCCCTCTTACATCTTTTTCAAACAATTTTACTTTGCACATCATCTCGGTCCTTTATTACTTCTATTTATGTCATAAGTTATTTTAAAGGGTCTTGTTGAAAGGCAAACCCTTTTTATCTGGCAGCTCCTAGAGAAGTGTGTGGCTGACAGTGAGACAGGACGGCAGAACCCTCTCTCTTACAGGCCCTGGGTTTATTTTTCATTGTGTCTTTGCATTGTCATTGGGTTAGGGTGCTGGTGCCGGGGGAGTGTTGGTGTTTATACTGCTAGCACAGGAGGATCAGTAAAGCTAAAAAAGCTTTATTTAATCTTTAAAGCTGACAGGATTGCTAGTTGCACAGCTAACTGAGATAACTGAGATAACTAGCTAGCGGAAGCTACACATAGTGGTTACTGTAGCAACAAGTAAAGCTATCGGTCCATCAGATGGCAGCCGGAGGACATCAGAGGGAAAACCAGAAAAGATTTTCTCCATAAAATATGATCCAGTTTCACCAACATCAGTGAATAAAGTTAAAAAGTTGTGTTTTTGTACAGTAACCAGTGAGGCCCGGCCCCCAGAGACACTCCATCTGTCCTATTCCACCCTAATTCTTGTCTCATTTATGATCTATTAAACAGTAAAATGATCAAATTCAGGTTAAAAAAAAAACACCTTGTTACAAAAATACTTGAAACTGATTCATTTTGAAAGTTAACAAATATCTTGACCCTTCGCCCTCTCATTCCTTCTAGTGCATCATCAGGTTTTTGGTGCTTTTGGACAAGTTGTAAATCTAAATCAGGCTTCACTTCACTCTCTGGTTTTACTTATTCATTGATTATTCATTCGTTGGTAACTCATTCACTGGCCACGTCACACAGGACAGCACAGAGCACAGGACAATGGCATGTAGGTGGAGTCAAATCACACTCATACAGTACACCTTGTTCTGTGCAGAGCATTGTTCCCTTTTTGGAGGCCACACTGGACAATATTTCGATTTTTCTGAAATAAAGACTTTTCAGTTTTTGCAATGAGACAGAACACCTTAATCTTTTTATTTTGAAGTCTTGGAACTGTTGAGTGAATACAAGATGCCTCAAGGCACCCTACTCTCTTGTTATTTGTAAGTACATTTTTACAAATTCATGTGTACAGTTGAAACAGAAACATTAAGTTGAAAACAAAATATAATATTCACCATGAGACCCACGTAACAGACCTTTCTCACTGTGGACGTGTTGTCTTGTCATAGCAGGAAACGCCCAAGTGAAACTAATAACATAAACAATGGCTCTGTTCCATTGAAGTGTGGCAACCGCGAGCCAACATGTGCAACATAAGAGCACTCAAACAATTCATTTCAATTCAATTCCATTTAATTGTATTTATATAGCGGAACAGAAGAAATCATAACAGAAGTTATCTCAGGGCACATAGAGCAGGTCTACACCATAATATGTATAAATCACATCAACATTTTGAAATACAACATGACTGATAACAATGTTATTTACTAATTGTCGACTAATAAACGTTAATATTAGATACACTCTGCTGTAACAAAGGTCTGTGACGTTTGAAAGACTGTTTCTGACTTAAATTACTTATTTTGGAGGATGCTTTGACAACAAGATCAGGAAGCTAAATATTTCACCTTTGGGTGTTGAGTTGTCTCTTCCTTTCTGAAAGACGACTTCCTGCCCACTCCCGTTTCCACCGCTACCATTTGTAATTTTCCATTAAAACATTGCGTAGAGCTAAGATCAGCTAATTTATTTCATTTAGTTACACTACAGCTCTGAGCCTTCATAAGGCATCAGCACAGTAAAAAAAAAAGGAAAAGATCACTTGATGACATGAACAACCCCAGCACATAAACATTTGGACTATCTGTTGCCGCGGTGGATGAACACGATGACCTGTTCACAGCTCAAGTGCAGCTGTGTTTGTTTGTAGCACGTAAACACGGAGCATCATTAAACCAGAGCAAAGGACGCTCTGAAAACAAGTCTGCTGCCAGATTAATGCGTCCTTTAGAGGCAGTGGGCACAGTGCTGCCAACACATGTCAATGAAAGAGCTGTTTGCCCCCAACTATTGACTGTTAGGTAAATATCAGATACAGTAATAGAGCTGTGAGCTCACTGGATGACGCCATTCGTGGCATATCGGAGAGATAGCATAGCTTAATCAATGATAGAGCCATTTATTATTTCTGGTTCAGTGCAGGACTACCACCTCTCACTATGGAGCCTACAGTGCATGTACACTGACCACATAATACCAGCAGTAGAGCACAACTTCACCTGCTGAAACACCTTTATCCTCCTGTGAGCTTGAATACAGTACGAACAGAAGTTTATTTAGACAAAGAATGTCATTCCTTTTATTAGTCTATATTTTAGCCAGACATCGCAATAAGTTCTGGGCAAATCAGGCTAAAATTATACGGACAGATCACCTTCTGGTTGAGTCTTATGTCCAGAGCAGTTCAGAACCTCAGTGATTTTACACATTAATAATGTAGTAATGCAGTAATGTAGGTGGCAGGTTTTGACAGGGATTCAGAATGTGCAGAATTAAAAAAGGCACACAAGGCTGCAAAAGTAAAGCAAAGTTCCCTGCCGGTGCAGTGCATTTGGTCACCCCCGACACAAACTGTTTACAAACACCAAACACTACTTTCTGTTTGCAGGGGCTGGCGAGCTAATGATTTTGGTTGGCAGACTTTCACAATATCTTTGATTGGTAAACAACTTGTCACTTTTTTGGGACAGGGAGTGTACCTTTCGAACTTGTTGTCACACTGAAACCTACCACCACAACTGACTCAGGAAGATGAAGTGTCAGTTGCATCCTTTTGCTGCCACACCTGTTCAACTGGGTGCAAAGGGTGTCAGTCTATAGACATGACAGGATTTGTGAAAGCTATTTCTCGGGTGCAGAGAAAAACAAATATTTTCCCTCTCCTCATGCTCTTGTGGGGTTTCCCAGTTGTCATTCCAGCTAGCGCTATATGAACCCGGCAGTGGGCCGACCTGCACGACCAAGAAATCTTAAAACCTGAAAACTAAAATGTGTGTTGCAACACCACCTCACCATCAGGATGAAATACAGCCTGCAGCACTGGCAGCGTATTTGTGCACATTCCTTTCACAGGTAAGGCTGCATACAACACAGAACAGGAAGGTTCTTTTGCATTTGGAAACTGCACATACACGAGTCAGCCACTAAATTCTTACATCAGATCCTGATACAGAAACTCCTGCAAGGCAGTTTAATGTCAAACTAGCTGGAGGTCATGAACTCAGAACTCTAGACCTATGCAGGTTTGATTGACCTCCCTTACCTCGTGAAACGGAGTTCGCCTGAGGCAGCCTTCATTTTTTTCACTTGAGTCATCACCAGATGCTATGTAAACAGAGAAAAGACTACAAAGAATGGATAGTGCTTATCGGATTTTTATGTCTTCAGCGCTTAATGCACTTACGGAGGAAGATTTTGGTTAAATAGACGTGCTTGTGACAAAAAAAGTCAGTTTGATTTTTGCTAATGCCAGAATGTCCATCAATCAGAGCTTAAGATGTAAGACTTGACTAAAGACCCCAACATTTTTGGGCTGTCCTAGGTAGAAAATAAGAAGATAGAAAAAAAACCCATGGTGAAATCTTTGGGTTTTCATTCAAAACTGTGATTGTGGATCACAAAGACAGATCTTACTGCCCTAAAAACCTAAAAACAACCTTTCACAATTGCTACATCATGTGCAAAAGACCATGAACTCTCAGTTGGGAACATCAGCTGAATGCTTTAAACACGAATGCATTTTAAACAGTCTGAGGCAAAATCGTATAGATTCCCAAAGCTTTGTATTTGCCAGGTGATATTACAACATCATGCGAGTAGTTTCATAAAGTCAATATTATTGATGTTCATCTAATCTACCGTCAGTTTCCAGGAACAGCTGTTCGCCGTTGACCAGATTAGATAGTTGAGGATTGTTTCTGTTTCCTCAATGAAGCAACTGCTGCTGTTTTCTCGCCCAGACAATTTTTATATGTCAAGGAAGGAAGATGATGGTCACACAGTAAACACAAGGTGGCATTTATTCATTCAAAGATTTATCTTGAAGAACATGTCAACAATGAGTCATTCGGATGACTGTTGACCTGGAAGGAATGAGGAGTAATGGACCAAATATTAAACGGATGCCTGTTGGATCACAATCCATCTAATTCCTTATTGCTCACATGGCTGAACATTTCAGTAATAGACATCTAAATAACAAAATACTGGTTTAGTTCATCTTAATTTAGTTGCGATTCCTCAACTCCCTGGAAAAGCTACAAACAATATTCACCATCTTCCCCTCAATGTCAAGTGTTTTGCAGCTGCTGCAAAGTGATTTTAATTTAGTTCTCATTCTGAATCAAACCTAAATGTATTGATCTCCCACTATGGTTTATTCTGGTAGTTGCCCAAGCTGTCACAGATTATCTAAAATAAATAAGGAAACAATGTTTTTCTACACTGCCCATATCCGCACAGACATAAATGTTTGTTCAAGTCACGTCACTTCTGGACTAGATAAAACTAACACTGTTTAACGGGGGTTATAAAGCTTGTATAGCCTTGGACCAGCAACATAAAAATGAAGGTTTAGGAGACAGGATTTGAGTCAGCACGCAGCCTTAAGCAGAAAACTAGTTTTAAGAGGGTAAGTACTGTGCAGTGCATAATGCAAGTGCTGTTGTACAGTTGGGGACTGAAAATGTCTATTTCATATTGATAAGTCTGATGTCTTTCTAAATGCAGATTTTCTGCCTGAGAGCGCACAATGACTGCAGAGTGTTGTGTGTAGCCTGTTGTCTTTTGTGCTTCTTGCAAGGCTCATTTCCCCTGCAGGAGAAACTAAACGTCTGCAAAGGCACATTTATGATTGAATGGGAAATGACAGAAAATTGACCAAAGTCTGTCTCATCATGCCTCTATCATCTTGATTTCTCTGTTTTCTCTCAGTGCTATATTTACATTTTGGGGGTTTACAGGAACTAGATGGCAGTTTATTTCAGAGAACTGGTGTAATGTTGTGGCAGCAATTTATTTTTGCTTAGCACAGAGAATGCAAGCTATACATCCTCCTCTGTTCTGCGGGGGGGGGGGGGAAATGTACTGGAAGAAAAGTAGAGACTGTCACAAAAAGAAAAGGAGCAGACAGCGTACCAGTATTTCAAACTTGTGCTTAAGCAAATGTACTTTCTTGCTTGGAAGCTCCGTCGTCGGTTTGTGAATGGATGAATGAGACCGATCTGTAAAGCACTTTGGGAGCCGTTAAGGTTGAAAAGCGATATATATGTGAAGTCCATTTTCCATTTACTTTCTGCATCTCTGAAGAGAGGCGTTAACAGTTTCATTGAGCTTCCAAAAACAATTTGTCAATGTTCTGCCACTTTTTCATTGGAATAAAGGATGAAATGCCTTTTCTTCTTTCTTCAGGTCTGTCATGATGATTTGGAAATTGGTTCATTTTAGTGCTGTCCTTCTTGGTGCACTCTCATCCCCAACGCCATCTTCACCCCCCACCATGAACACTGATGAGGGATCGTGTCGCATCTACAACTCTGGCCGCTCCGCAGACTGTCTGGGAAGACAGCTCGACAGTGTCCCATGGAGACAATTTCCATCCACACTGGAAAATATAGATCTCTCCTACAATAAACTCCAAGCTGTCCATGCTGATGACTTCCTCCGCCTCCCTCGGCTTCGCACCCTTCAGCTGCAGTACAATAACATTTCACACATTGACAATGATGCCTTTAAAGAAAACACACTACTGGAGCATCTTGACATCTTCAATAACTCCCTGCAGGAAATTCCTGCCACAGCTTTGACTCCTCTCTTGAATCTAAAAAAACTCTCAATGTCCAACAATCTTTACAAACATGCCACTTTGGCTGATAATTTCTCAAAATTTGTTAAACTCCAAATTCTGTCTATGGGTGGCCCTCTGGTGATGGGCCTAAAAAAAGCAGATTTTCAGTCCTTGAAGAACATCAAGTTACAAGGTTTTGCCATCAAATGTTCCTCCAATCTAAGTTACTACGAACCTGGAAGTTTAGAAGCCATCCAGACAAAGCAGATGGGCTTTGATATGGCCATAGATCAACGGCCAAATGCTCTCCTTCACATGTTACGTGACCTCGCCAACAAGACCTTCAGCGCCATCCAGTTCCGCAACCTCTTTGAGTTCATGTACTACATGGGAGAGGAGGACATTTTCCAGGGTTTAAAGGACATCACAGCCCATCAGCTCATCTTTCACAGAGGTAAATTCAATGAGAATCTCCTGAGGATGGCTTTAATTAACCTACAAGTTGCCCCTATCAAAAAGTTGAGACTTCAGTACATCGACTTTGCCCGTTCGCCCACATTTGTTGATAGCGGAGCAGGTTCCAGCATCACAGACCTGTCACTGGACAAGTTGGATCTTTGGTGAGTATCTTCTCATTTTGTGTGCCACGGCGAAATAAAATTAATTTGCTTGTTGTAATATTATATGTTGCTCGACTCTGCCCCATGATGTCTACAAGCAGTTAAACCATCAGTTCTAGTGTTGGTTGAGAAGTTTAACCTCACATAATGTAAGTTTAAGTTTAGTCTAAGTATTCAAGTCTTTCCACAAAAAAATGTTGAAACTGGAAACTGCACACATAACAAACTTCCTTGTAAGTATAGTGCAAAGGATTTTGCACCCAGGCTATGTAATACTCTGACTAAGCTCCTCCCACTGACTTTATAACATTTCCAGAACTGAACCATTTCTACTTTAATATCTAAAACAAACCATTTGGCTGATGTAGCGTGCTGGCAGCACTGCACAGCATAGTTTACAGCTGATTTGGAATATTACACCAATTAAACATAAAATTTTGGTTGTACCACATTTGGTACACAAGGCATATATATATATATTATGATTTTCAATGATAACAAAAAGTTTAAAAATTAAAAATCTCTTTCTTTTAGGTATATCAGCAATCCTGATGTGCTGCGATTTGACTGGCGCTTCACCTGGTTCAACAAAATTAAGGAACTGTCTATTCAGTACGTGTACTTCAACTCTGTGCCCTGCGATGCCTGGGTTGAGATGAGAGGCGTGGAGTTTCTGGATGTCTCCAATAATCGACTATTGAATCACTTCGTCTTCAACCAGCGGTGTGATTACAAGGGCACCATGCCGAATCTTCACACCTTCAAGATGAACACCAATGACCTGACCAGCTTAAAAGACCTGTCATCACTAACAAGGGAGTTCCAGCAGCTGCGGGTACTGGATGTGAGCAACAACAAACTGGGATCTGCTGAAAACAGTCGGGACTGCGTTTGGCAAAAAAACATCACTCGGCTTATCGCTCACCACAATCAATTCGTAAGTGAAGCCCTCAGTTGTCTGCCCACCACAGTGCACTACTTGGACCTGTCCTACTGCGACCTGGACCAGCTGGACATGATGTACTTTGAGAAAGCCACCAACCTGAAGGAGCTCTTGCTAAGTGGGAATAAAATCAAGTTCATCCCATCTAAGTGGGAAAGTCCGTCACTGCAGTCTCTAGCTTTGGATGGGAATTCGTATGGTCTCATTAGCAAGGAATCCTTCCAAGACATGCCTCAACTGTCTCAACTGAGGGCAGGGAACAATCCTTACCATTGCACATGTGAGCTGCATGCTTTCGTCCAGGACACAATATCAAAAGGAAAGGTTAACCTCACAGACTGGCCTTGGAACTACAGGTGTTACCACCCAGAGGCCTTTCTCAACACAGTCATAGCCAAATACTTTCCAGGACAAGTGGCTTGTGATATCAGACTAGTCATCATCATCTGTGTTGCGACCACTGCAGCTGTGATCTTGATATTGATGCTTATTTGCTATATTTTTGACCTCCCATGGTACACAAAAGCCACGTATCAGATCATCAGGGCCAAATACAGAGCTCACAAGGAAAAAGCAGCAGGGGAATTAGAGACTTTTACTTATCATGCCTTCATATCCTACAGCCACTCTGATGCAGACTGGGTGAGGGACCAGCTCTTGCCCTGTTTGGAGAACAACAGGGACCCCTATCGTCTGTGTATTCACGAGAGGGACTTCATGCCAGGAAGGTGGATCATCGATAACATCATTGACAACATTGAAAGCAGTCGTAAGGTACCAAAATGTAGTTTTGTAACTGTGACAGTATATAAAGACTTGCAGAATTGTTTTTGCATACATGTTCAACATAAAGTTTGAGGGAAAATACTCATAGTGAAACCTACCAGCTAGTTTGGGCAGACACACTTTTAGGAACTAATCTAGTTCAGCTGACAAGGTTGTGATGGTAAAATCACCAACCAGGCCTGCTCAGTCTCTCCTGTTGAGTCTCAAGCAATGCTTCCTTCCAGGCTGTGTATAGCGCGTAAAAACAAAACATCTTCCAACCAAGTGCTTTAAGTTACTAATGTTTTAGGACTGGCCCATGGTTGTGGTTTACCAACCCCTTATAAAAACAAATTGTATTTACAGATTTTGATAGTGACAAAGGAAGTGCTGGATCCAATCAAATAGGTGCCGGTCCCAATCTGGGAGGTCTCAGTTCCTGTTCTGGCAAGATCCAGCAGAAATGAAGCCAGTAGTCAGCCTTTGTGGTGGTAATACATGCGATTCTGCGTGTTAAATTGGTGTCTAAGAGACATGGTGAGAGAAAGCTCTTGATTGGCTGCTTTACATTGAGTATCACCCTAACCAGCACAACCCATAGCTCACCATATCATCCATGTGGAAGACAATATTACAGTGCAATTGTAATCCATGTTTTCTTTTCCTTTCTTTGTCATTCCTCCCTCCCCAGGTAATATTTGTCCTCTCCCGGCACTTCGTTAACAGTGACTGGTGCAACTATGAGCTGTACTTCGCTCAGCAGAGAGCAATGGGAAAGACCTTCAGTGACGTCATACTAGTGGTGAAGGAGCCCATTGACCCCAGCTCGTTGCCCAGCAAATACTGCAAGCTTAAGAAGATGCTGAGTACCAAGACGTACCTGGAGTGGCCCCAGCAGGTCAACCAGCAGCCGTTTTTCTGGGCGCAGCTGAAGAGTGTTCTTGGCAAGCCAGCAATGACCAGAGAGGGGGGCCACAGTGTGAAGAGAAGAACCTCATCTATGGGAGGTGCTTCTGTGATTGGGCCCCCCGCAGACGATAGAAGGCCAGAAGTGGCAAAACCAAATGCGGACAAAGAAGCAGAACCCACAAGCAAGAGAAATGATGAGCTGTCAAATCAGAGACGAATCCCTGTGGTGGCATTTTGACCAAAAGGTTAAAAAATAAAGATTGTATGATAGCTCACATTCCTTCAGTGTTGTCTCCGTGAAGGCCTGAACTCAGGTGACCTTTTGTGTGCAGGTTATGTCAAGCTGGGAGCAAAAGTCAACCTCTCACTACGATGACAGACAATAACACGACCCCTCCCTGCCCACGGCACTCTGTCACGTCACCCCCGAGGGCCGAGCTGATGCCCTCTGCTCCGCTGTCCCTCTAAGCGCCTCAGACCGGCGGCCCTGCTGACAGGCGCTGAAAGGACACAAACTCAGAGGCTCAAATGAGATCTCCCATGTCGCGCTCCGGATAACAAGCGAGGTGCCAGGAAGATGTGATGACAGGAGCCACATTGTGAAAGGACCGTGCTCTGTTACATTCTTTGCCCTGAGAGGTTTGAGATTATGAATGTTCCGACTCTGATAATCCACGGCCACGTCGAAGGCCACACAGGCCATATAATACCGATACTTCACAGGAGTACAATGTGGGGGAGATTGGTAATATCAATAGGAAAGGTTTACCTCACAGACTGGCCTTGGAGCTGCAGGTGTTACCACCCAGAGGCCTTTTCTCAACACAGTCATAGCCAAATACTTTCCAGGACAAGTGGGTATGAGATCAGAATAGTCATCATCATCCACTGCAGCTGTGATCTTGATATTGATGCTTATTTGCTATATTTTTGACCTCCCATGGTACACAAAAGCCACTTATCAGATCATCAGGGCCAAATACAGAGCTCACAAGGAAAAAGCAGCAGGGGAATCAGAGACTTTTACTTATCATGCCTTCATATCCTACAGCCACTCTGATGCAGACTGGGTGAGGGACCAGCTCTTGCCCTGTTTGGAGAACAACAGGGACCCCTATCGTCTGTGTATTCACGAGAGGGACTTCATGCCAGGAAGGTGGATCATCGATAACATCATTGACAACATTGAAAGCAGTCGTAAGGTACCAAAATGTAGTTTTGTAATAGACTTGTACATGCCAGAATAGAGCATTACTGGTACTGTTACAGTATATAAAGACTTATATATTGTATATAACCAGAATTGTTTTTGCATACATGTTCAACATAAAGTTTGAGGGAAAATACTCATAGTGAAACCTACCAGCTAGTTTGGGCAGACACATTTTTAGGAACTATGTTATTCAATCTGAACTAGGTTGGCGATGACAAAATCACCAACCGAGCCTGCTCAGACTCTCCTGTTGACTTTTGTGCTTTGAGTTGAGCAGGGCTTCCTTCAGGACATTAAAATTAAACGTCTTCCAACCACGTGCTTTAAGTTACTAATGTTTAAGGATATGGGACATTGTTGTGGTTACAGTGGTTTACCAACCCCTCATTGATTTCCCATTGGCACTTCCTCTCTGGGAATGTGAGTGTAACCTTGTGGTTATCATCTGAAGGAAGCAACACTGGTTGCCTTCCAATTTGTCACAGAAAAAATATGACGTCTTTGCAGCTTGTTTGTGTTTATTGATGAATTTGAATTGAGTTGAGCTCACACTTGTGCCATGATGGTTTATGTTTCTTGAAAGCATTTTGGGGGGGGGGGGGGAACATTCAGTGTTGAGTCAGTATTGTGCAACAATTTAAGGTAATCTGCAGAGTTTGCAAGTGGCCAGTAGATGACACTCTTGAACTTACTATTTTCTGGTTGATGTTGTCATTACTTTTCCATAAAGTGAGAGGGAGACAGAGAGACAATTAGAGACAGAGAGACACATAGAGAGGGAGACAGACAGACAGACAGACAGACAGAGGGAGAGTCTCAGCAGATGATTGATGTGACGCCACTCAGCTCGGGGTGTGTTTTCTAAGTACAGACAGCATGTCAGAAATCAATGATGAATTGGTTTGTATTCACATTAATAATGAGTAAACATGCCACACAAGTCTTCAACACAGCATATATGAAATGTTCTATGTATAAATGCATTTCCTGAATGTAAGGCATGCTGGTATGGAAAAGTGTGCAAAACAGACATGTTTATTTTTGGTGCAGACTCCTTGCATGTCAATACTTTCTGTATTTCCTGCTCTGGTTATAATATTTACAGTATGAGCCTCCTTTGTATTGTAAAAAGCCTGATGTTCATAATTCTTACAATGCATTGATGTATTATTGTGTAATCGAATAAAAACTGTTTTAGTTATGACTGTAGAAGTGGGATTATGTTGGATGCATGTCACCCATCCACTACTTGTGGATCTCTGCAGTTTCCAGGTAATAGACCAACTCTGGTCAGTAATCAGAGATGGTTGCTTTGGGTTCCCACATAAAAGAGCGATGAGAGGCTCTTTTTCTGGGTCACACATCCAGTCAGTCTCAGTTAATCAAGTCAAAGAAAGGGTTTCATCTTTAAACTATTACTTTTCCTCGAACCCAAGAATAGATATAATAGATATAATCTCTCTCCAGTCTGAGGAAGTTTCAGGTTTTCTTTAATAATGCGGACAAATTGTTGAATTCTGAAACATTAGTTTGCTTCAAGACAATGCCAGTCCATGAAAGACATTTTCCAAATCAGGGAAATTACTTCAACGAGGTGTTCAGACGTTGTGTATAAAATATTGTGCTGTGTATGTACAGTACATACAGCTGAAGAGCTACGCAAGCCTTACTAAATGATCTCATAACCACTGTGACTCTTTTTCTCTGTGCAGCACTGTATCAAATGTACTTTGGTTTTGAGGAATGAGGCCACAATTTTAATGTTTAACTGGAAGCATGCAAATATCCATAAAGCCTTTATACTGGTGAACTGGAGAGACTGATGTAAATCAGCCCTAATGGTTTGCATTCAGTGAAAAGAGGGTCTCAGTCTGACTGGCCTGCACTTAATTTGTATTGCTACTCATTCAAGCATAATCATTCCCTTAATTGCAAATGATGTTGCAGGAAAGCATTAGTCACACCTAATAAGCATAAGTGAGGCCTAATAAAATGAACAGAAGGAATGGCAGCACACAGACAGGAAAAAGGAAGGAATTGCTTCAGACTGATTCTTGTATTATTTGTCAGAAGATAGTTAATATCATCGGAGACAAATGTCTCTCATATTAATTAAGACATTTGAGAGTGCTACATTTGGCATATTGACAACAGGGATTTTGCAAAGCTCCTAAAGATAAAAGTGTGTGTTGAAAGCGACTGTTTATGCAATGGTGTTCTGTTTCCCTGGAAGGGAAGAACTTGACATTTTGACCTAAAGAGAGAGTTTGTTGTTTGAATCTTCTCTTAAGTGCCTTTCAACTTCAAACAGTGCAATCTATAATGAGTCTAGTGCAATGAATAACGAATAATGCAGTTATAATATAAGAGACATGTTGTTAATTGAGGATAATTTAAGCATTACAGTATTGAATTAGGGACTAAATCCGTTTCTAATTATTTAGGCTAATTGTTCATTGGTTTCTAACTAAATGTGTTTTTGTGTCTTTTTGAGAAATGTAAATAACGTCGGTAATGTCTGCGGTCCTCAGGTCCTTACGTGCCTAACTGGCAGGTGCCGCCGCCATAAAGCGGCCGTGGCTGCCTTACATGGCCGGGCGGCTCACCTGTGCAGCAGGTGATGCTGCTGCAGCCGGAGGGAGGCGCCTATCTGATTCTGATTTCTGTGCGCAGGTGAGAGGAGCCCATATAAGTGATGAGGCGAGAGCTGAAGCCGCTTCCACCAGCACCTGCTCAGGCGTCCAGGTGAGTTCCTGCTGTCTGATGTTTATTGGCGGAGGGCCAGAGGAGGGAGACAGGGTGAAACGCAGAAACTGACGCAGTGTTTCTTTTTTGTATTTGTTATTTCCGTGTGGCACCTGCGGTCTGTTTCTAACATCTCCAAAATGCTCGTGCTTTAGTCTCTGCCTCAGATAATTAACACCAGCTTGGAATCTGACACTCAGAGCCTTTTAATTAGCTCCCTGATCGCGGCAGGAATGAATGATTAACGGCAATTATCGAGACTAATCAAGGGAATGTGGCTCCGCATCATTCAGAGGAGTGATGTAGCTCTCAAACTGATTGAGAGTTAGTTATTCACACAGACAGACGAGAGCTCTCTCCTCTCCCAGATAGGAATCTTAATACAGAGTACAATATCATCCTCCGCATGAAGGCTTCAGCTAGTTTATGTAATGTAATGCTAACCAGGATCTAAATCTATCTTGCAGTATGTGCAACCTGCCCTGCAGGGGGGGGGGGTCTGTCCTTTGTCCTCTGCTGGTTCATGGAGGTGAACTGACTCAGCCCCCCTGTAGCAGCTTCTCAGGTGTCTGATGCAGGTGTAAGGTTAGCTATTCAACCCACCTGCATTTTATTGGGCCTCAAGCTGAGTTTGACAGACATCAGCGGCTTTCAGATGTCGTGTTCTACGTTCACAAAGGAATTTATTCAGTTCCCTCTATTGTGTTTCCCAATCAGCCGATATTCACTTGTAAATTCATTATTTGAGGATGTGTTTGAGTGGCTCACTCAGGCGGTTAGTAACATGTAGATGCATGTATGTAAAAATGAGTCCTGTAAACAAGTGTAACATGGTGCGTTTTGTTTATGTGCTTCGGACCAGAAGTCTGAACCCAGCAACAAGGTTTCTGGACTGTAAGAGTAAATGTGAAAGTAGCTTTTACACTTCAGTTCGATGATTAACAAGACATTTCAGTACAGACATGCAGTAGGTTTGAGTTCATTTACAAACTGTGTCACCTATCTGTCACAAAGCACTGAAAGTGTTAATGAACACATTAACACTGAGATATTTGAGATATTTGGAGGCACTTTGTTTTACCGCACTGCATAAAATGAAAGCATAGGTGACCTCGACTGACGGAAGTCGATGATTTGACAAAAGATGAACCTGAAAGCTGAAACGTGATAAAGCAGAATGTCTTTTATATTTTCCTTTTTTTGTTTTACTTTTCAAATTTTTGTTTCACTTTCAGAAAAAGTTTGCATCTGTTGTGCACCGCTACATAAAGACTTCCCTGAACCGTCTCACCCTCTGCCCTTCAACACCACTGCAAAGTAAAATCTTTGGCAACCTGATAATGATTTCTTTCTCCTGCCTCCTGCTGAAAAGTCATTTTATCTTCCTGCACTCCAGGATTTCATCTGCACCGGAGCTGGTGGAGGTGATGGATGCTGCTGGTTCTCTGCATACAGATCTGAACCACACGCTTTGATTGATCTGATCTTACTTACGATTTCTTCCTCTGTGTTCCCAGTGGAATCCACAAAATTGCAGTGAAATGCCATTTTCCTTATGACGTCAACTACTACATAAAATGTCTTTTTAACAGTGACTCTCTTGACTTGTCCTTCTAGGTATTAATTGTAGGACTGAAAAATGTGTTCCCACCTGCAAACAGCTATGGAGGGCCTCATCTCGGTGTTCCACTCTTATTCTGGAAAAGAAGGCGACAAGTACAAGCTGAGCAAAGCCGAGCTGAAGAGCCTGTTAAAGGGAGAACTCGCCGACTTCCACGCAGTGAGTTTCTATTTGTTTTAACCACGTAGAGGCCAGTTCATATTCTAGCAGGTAGGACAGCCCGTAAAGCACTGCATCGCCTCTTCTCCATTGGAAGGGCACCCTCGAGGGCACTTCACCATGCCCCCCCCCCCACAACCCGAATGACATCGACACCCCTAAAATTGCCGTAAAATGCTGCCCGATCCGTTCTGTTTGTGGGCAGGTTTTATTCACCAAAATGTTACCAAAGAGAGAAAAATTAATTTTATAGCACAGACGAGTTTAGCAGTGTCAGTTTCCATGTTAGGTGACCCGAGAAGAAAAACAACAACAAATATTAATACAGCTGCCGACAACGTGTCATTACAGCAGCACAGAAGAACAACTGTGACAGAAATAAAGAAGGAATGGAATGCTAAAAAGCTTATTCCGAAAACAAAGCTGTCCCTGACAAGAGGACGTGACAGTCAGGGAGACATTAAACAGAGTATTATTGTCTTCAGTGGGTGATTGTACGCTGAAGACTCTGAGGAAGCTGTCGGAGCTCTTTTCCCAACACCAAAATGAAAAGTATAAGCTGCTGTGCCAAAATATGCCAATAAAGTCTAACAAACCTTTCTCTAGATGATGATGATGGTGAAGAGTGTTAATTTTGCTTTATGTTTATTTTAGTTAATTCCAGTTTCATGTTTCAACTCCAAATTCATTCAGATTACAGAATTATAAGTAAGTCAAATCACTTTGGGAAGGACCTTTTAGTGTCTGCAGTTGCCATTAAGATTTGATCTTGAGAAACAATTTTCTCCTTGGTTCCATTTTTCTTCATGTTGCTTCTTCGTGTTTTAGGCCAGCAACGACCCCATGATGGTGGAGAAGATTATGTTTGACCTGGATGAAAACCAGGACGGTGAAGTTGACTTCCAGGAGTTTGTGGTTCTGGTTGCTGCGCTGACTGTCGCCTGCAATGAGTTCTTTGTCGACTTCGATAAGAGCAGCAAGAAAAGCAAGGAGGAGGACCCTGGTTCTAAGAAAGACTGCAAGTCTAATATTTCACAATAAATCAATAACCCTTTCTTTATAACAATGTTGGGGATGTAAAGGTTCCAGTCAGTCCTCGATCACAGCACCTTGTAATGTTGCAACAGATGCATCACGACTCGACGTGTCTTCCATCTTAATAAAGATGTTTTCCTGTTTCCACGTCTCTTATTTTGAGAAGCAAGAAAGAAATCTGTCTCCTCGGGCCAGTTAGTAGCATTTGAAGTGAAAAGACGCTCTGCAGGTTTACACCCATTCCAATGCAATAATATAATATAAGATATAAGACCTTTCAAAGCTTACCGGCAGCCTTGAGCACCACCCAGTGTCTGATTGGGTTAATTCACGTCATCCCTTCCTCCCAGCCCAACAGTGCGCTGTTCGTCCAGCAGCTCCGCTCCTTCTGTTTAGTTCTGAAAGGACGACGCTGTCCAGGCACATGATGACTGTTCATTTCAAAGAGAGAACACTGTAAAGTCACTTTGACTAGCGGATAAAATCTATTCATCTATTCCAGCAACACACTGCAGAGGCTTTCATGCAGTTATGGGAGCATTTGCAAACCATTTGAATTTACCTCTGACTCGATCTTGTCTTTGTATAGATATGGTTTCATTACATTCATACATCACATTCTTAATGACTCCTGGTTTGACCCTGAGTGATTCAATAACTACTAAAAGAAAAGATGAAAATGAATAATAATAAAGAGCACGCAGATGATCAAAGCACAGGACTTTGTGTTGGAGTGTTTCGTTTTCTCTACAACATGATACCATCAGTGTTTACAGATGATACAAACACAACAGTTTCACAGATTCAAACGTACGTTTCAAGTTGCTCATTTAGTCCAGTAGCAGAAAAAGGTCATTAAAATCACCGTCCCAGTTTTCATTTAAACTCTACAATACAAGAAATTTAGATTCTGAAAATGTGGGTTTTGTTATGAGATATTTAAAGAGAAAAGAGCCCTTTGCTGAAGACTTGAAGGTCTGTATGGTAATAAGATGCTGAGATTTCACTACAAAAACATCTAAAAAGCTGCTTAATAAAATGCACAGCTTGACACAAACTCCAACACAGACGTGTGACGGGGTCACAGAGCCTGACGGAGGTGGCCTTACATCATCTGTCGCCATCAACACAAGTAGGGCAACGAAGCATTAAAGGATGTACGCAGACCTTAATAGGGCCGCGCACAATGCAGTCTGAAGAAACTCAATACAGACCCTTACAAAGTGAAGTGAAGTGAAGCTTCATTTATTATGTAACAGCAGCTTGTCTGACATGCATTTATGCACAAACTCCTCCGAAACACAAGCTCTGGTGTCATGATACTGCAGCCAGCAGACGACGCAGGTTTGTCTGCTGCACAAACAAGTCTACCCTCCCACCACCAGGCGGCAGCAGAGAGACACTGAGCTCTTCTGAAATGACTGTCCTGAAGTTGTTCATGTTACAACTCCATATAAGTTATTTGAAACAATAGGCCCAGTTATGTGAACAAAACAGCACCTACATGTGCCCAAACTGTGTTGTGACAAAAAGAAACGGCAGAGATGTGGGTGATTGATGTTTTAGTAGTAATATAAGAATAACCAATTCATACCTACACATATTGGTACTTTATCACAGCTCCTTGCATCGCTCAATGATTGTTTTATTTTGCTCCACAGACATCCTCTCAATAAAAATGTTATGCTGTTTCCTCATATCTCTTATTTCTCGGATCCAAGCTGGACTCAGTAACGTCTAAAAACATCATTAAGGTCCATATTGAAGAAAGTGAGATTTCCATGTTTGATTATAAAGCAGCCGTAGGTGCTGTATCAATACTGTGGAAGTATCAAAACGATCAGTCCAAGCAGTAATGAGACACAGCCTGTGTTCACACACTGTGCCTTTAAACGAGCCGTCAGGACTTCTGTAAGGTTGTGATGTCACAACTATACAGTCACTCAGCCACGCCCCCCCAGCAGGTCATCTGCTCCAGGCACAGCACCACCCACCAAGTAGCGGCTTGTTTCAGACAGACGGTGAACTGGGGGGCTGCATGAAGGGCCAGTAGAAGATAAATAAGGACTTTTTTGAACTGTGAACTAGTGCTGAAATTAGCATAACATGGGACCTTTAAAAGGTCTACCACCCTCATCTAACTGGTGTCAGCCTGCTGGTCCTCCCTGTCCAACAGTGAACGCTGTTCTCTCAGCGGCTCTGCTCCTTCTGTTTTGTCCTGAAATGAAAATGCTGGCTGACTTTACAAAGACAAGATCTATTCAGAGACTAATTTAAATGGTTTGCAAATGCTCTCATAGTTGCATAAAAGCCTCTGTTGTCTGCAGTGTGTTGCTCCAATAAATGTTTTATCTGCTAGTAAACTCTTACGTATCTCTTATGTATTACTAGTACATCAGTTGCTTGATGACTCCTGGTTTGAAATTTTTTTCAATCCAGTTGAAATGAGACACTCGCCAGTCAGAAAAGTTGAATTTGGATTGAGCTGCCAATTAATTACATGAATCCTAACAAACGTTCACTCATACCGCAGAAAGCTTAAATCTACCAAAGAAATGATGCCTTTTTACCATGCTCTGGACCTCCAGACAGAGACACTCCTGAAATCTAGTAGAGCAGCAAAAGCAGTTTGTCTATTCTGTAGAAGAGCTGCAAGATTCATAGGCTATTTTTACTAGAAGTGCTTTATAAATATCTACTAAGAGGTGCAGGTATCTTCTAACTGACAGAGAGGGCCAACCCACACTCCGGTACAAGTCACCGTGTTGAGTTGTAAAGCCATCTCCTGATATGAATCTCAGAGCGCTCTGATATGAAACATCTGAAGAGTCGAGGACCCAGTTTTCAGTTAAAAATACAAGATAGTAAGATATGAGTTTCTTTATCCCTCTAAGATACAGCAAGATAAATCTCAAAATTTGAAAGCTCAGAGACATTGAGGATATTGACACGTCACTCTAAGAATATCTAAAAAGATAGATTCCCTGCAGGCAGGCAGGTGAAACTGATTACAGCGCAGCCAGTCGGCTTAATGAAACGCACAGCTTGAGTCAAGCTGCAGCACGGACGGGTGTCAGGGTCAGAGGCGGCCTGACATCCTTTGTCTTCATTAACACGCGTACGGTGACGAAGCATTAAGCGCAGCCCTCCAAAGGACCGCACACAATGCAGTCTGGAGAAACTCAACACGGGCCCTTACAAAGTCGTGAAGCTTCCTCAATTATGTAACAGCAGCTTGTCTGACAGCCATTTCTGCTGAAACTCCTCAGAAACACAAGCCCTGGTGGCGTGATGCTGCAGCCGCGAGCAGAGACTGTAAAATGCAAAGCGGTGATATGGTTTGTTGGACCAAGAGAGGAGGACCACACAGAGAGGAAGGTCGAGGGCCATAACAACCAACCAGCAGCTGTATAACCACATCAATAGTGCCATCAAGTGGCTGCAAGTGGCACCTGCAGGCAGATGACTCTACACTAACCTTTACAGTGTTGATATTTTAATGTTGGCACAGTGTGATGTGCAGTTTACTCTCTAACTGCATTTAATTCAAAGCTTTTTCTAAACCTTTTTGTGATTGGTTTATGGGCCTTGAAACAGTCAGACAGTTTAATTAAGTCAACAACTTTATGAATTCATAGATTTATGTAGAAAATATTTTCTGGTTTTCTGTCTGATGTCACAACTATCAGCTACTAAGCGGTGTGAACACCACTTTCCCCGGAGCTCCGAGCTCCCAGTCGGGGCCGAGTCAGAGCTGCAGGTCTAACTGAGCTAACTAGCTAACGGTGGCTACAGTTAGCAGCAGTAAGAGGTAATTTCAGTAGTTTAATTTCATTACACACAAATTTGATTCAACATGTGATTGTGCAACATATAAACACAAAGTAAACTGAAAGAATAAAGGTATTGTAGTATATAATATAGTATTTATACCTACTATATCTACCGCAAAGTAATTACACACACATGCCATAAGATCTAACGATATAATGTTCATGAATATTTACAGCTACCTCCGACTGTGCATGTGTGTTAAGGGTAAGGGGTTAGTTCTCCCAACAGAATCCTTGTTGCTGCTCAGATTCTTTGAGCCCCCTTTTCCAACAAATCTAACTGTAATTGCGATAAATGGTGTCTCTGCCTGAAATAACATTAAGCTTTGCCCACTGTGGCTTTATTCATTTTACTGGAAGAATTCAGCCAGGTTGAAAGGTGAAACTGGGGGTGTCTGTACGTGTTCTGCCTATAAATCTGTCTCTACTGTGGAATGTGTGGGTGATAACTGAACGTATCTACGCTGTTTTGGCTAACTTGCAGGTTCTGCGGTCTTGCCGGCGGTGGCTGAAAGTGACGGGTTGAAAACGAGTTCGACCTGCTCTGATTTGAACAAAGACGAGATGATTTCAGGTGTCTCATCTGATGGTCTGGAGTCAGGTAGCTCAGCAGAAGTATGTTGCGTGAATTTCCAAAAATGCCATCTCTTCAGGAGCTGAGAGACACGGCCCCGTTTTCAGCTTTGTGACAATGCATTTTCAATTGGGTTTTAATTTAACTTTGCTTTGACTTTAAGGGTGAAAATTAAGCACAATAACCAGACCGCCATCATAAAAGAGACATGCGTATTACTATTACTCTTTGTATCATGAGCATAGCTCTATGGACGTATGTATCTCCACAGTTACTGGACAGATTGCCATGAGATTTTATTCAGTTCATGATACCCAGAAGATTCACTGACCTTACCTCTAGCGCCACCATGAGGTCAGAATTTCACTTATCCAGCGAAATATCTCAACATCTGTTTGATGAATTTGCACATTCACTTTCCCCTCTAGCGTCATTATCATGTCAAAGTTTAATTTGTCCATTTTCTTTGTGTTCTAATGACCGACGACATCCCCATCAGGCTCAGCTGTAATTTGTGCTCAGTGCTAATTAGCGCATGTTAGCGCGCTTTCATGCTAAACTAAGATGGTGAACATGCTAAACATTATACTTGCTTAACATTATCATGTTCACATTATCATTTTGAGCATGATAGCATGCAAATGTTAGCATTTAGCGCACAGTACCATCCATCTCTCATATCACAGAGCTAATGAAAGAATTTAAACGCTGAGCCATAAATCAAATCCTACACCGCAGGTATCTACAGCAGGCACCTCGTGTCCAGCTTTGATTCATGGCAAATGGAGGTGAACAGGAAATGTAATGTATAATTCATTGTTAATATACATTATAAAGCTATAATATATCCACTTCTTGTTATTTTATCGTTGAAGAGCCGCAGCAGCAGACTGTGGCTGCGACTAATTTGCATCTTGGGTCCAGTTCTTAAACATTCAATTGAAATGCAATTGAAATGCAGTGACGAGTCGATGCTGCTCAGGTCATGACTACAAGTCACACCTAAAACTACTGTTTTATTTAATCTGTTAACTGGCTAATTATATTTTCTGTACATTTCAGTTCCAGTCATGATGAGATGTGTTTCAGTCCACTGGAGAAAAGAAAAACATTTTTGCCCTCAATGGAGTACTCAATGATATTTGGCTGGAATTGGACATAGCATGCAGTACAGTGATGGACCAGCAGATGGAGGCACATACTTCATGATGACCAGCTGTCTTCATGGTGCCACTGCTAACCAGAACCCCTTTGATGTTAGCTGTCACTGCTTCAAGTGTGTGAGGTTCATAAAATTAACTTTATCTATTATTTATTATGTCATATAATCCTCATGTGATTACACAAAATCCATCTGATAACATCCAACACAAGGTGAAAAGTCAAAGCACCAACTCATACTGACACTCACACCACACATTGATTCATTTTCATGGCTTATATTTGTGCCTAAAATGAGTCATTAAGTTTTTAGTCTCCAGCCTTTTTGTCTTGAGTTCAGAAACTGGGAACAGAGAGGTAATCGTGTCTGTTTGTGAGTAAAGTAAGTAAAAGTGAGGCCTGTGCTTTAGGTAGAGCTGGTTGTGTGGGGGCTAGAATAGTGCATATATTGACCAATAATAATTGTTTTACTTAAACACATAACATAAACAAACAATTATGATAATTATTATTATCATTTTATATGTACTCATTAGGACATTTTGTAGTTGAAAAACAAAACCTGTCAGGGCCCTCTGGTGGACAAACTATGTAGTGTTGACACTTATTTTGACATTTCTGTACTGAAACTTCTTGTTATTTATCATCTGACACCAAAGCAGATAAATCTGCAATAAGCTCATATCAGCTGACGTTGGCTGAGAGTGTTTGCGTATTTGCGGCCAAATGATGGAACTTTCAAATAAATACAAGATGTCTAATCTTTATTAGTAAAGATGTTGACACAAACTGTATTTACAAGTCAGAAAACACTAATTTACTTTCATGTAACATAAACACTGGATTCTCAAAGTCTTTCTGTCCCCACTGGAAGCCATAAAAAAAAGCCATGCCCCCGCAAATACAAACAAAATGTTCATCAACCATGAAGAATACAGGGGAAACCAGAAACGAGCCAAGTTTAATTTCAGTAACATAATCATGAACTGCATTCTTCTCTTCCCTGCAGGAAAGCATGACCGGCGTGTTTTTATTTTCTTCCCTGTGAACATTCAGCCCATCGTGTTCTACATTTTGCTCATGTGAATCTAATAGCCTTGTTAGCATCAGAGCTCTCGTCCTTCGGTAATTATTCCTCAGACACTGTTGTGCGTCTGTGCGTCCACATCTCATTGCAAGCTTTTCTAAAATTAAAAGCATTTCTCCCTTCCCCTCCCTGTTTGTTTCACGCGTCATTAAATGGGACATAGCTGGCATCCTGTACGGTCCTAGTCAAACATGACTGTGTGCCGTGTGTTAGCAGGCCGGCCGCTGTGTTTACGACGGAGACGGACAGGAAATGTGCTGTATGGATCTTATTAACAGTGAGAGTCACAGAGAGATTCAATATCCTGACTTCATGTTTGGAGCGACAGTTGTCATGCAGTGTTTACACACGCATGCATGAACGCGTGTTCTCTGCCATCGCGGCGTAATAAAGCTGTATTTAAAGAGTCGTATACGTGAAAACAACCATGTGGCTCGCACTGATGATGTAAGCATTACCTACACGCATACTTAAACACCACTGTGGTCCAAGAGATGCTGTTTGTGCAAAGACGTAAGCTGGAAAATGTGAGAGTTATAAAGGTTTATTGATGGAAAAAAAAAAACAATACTAACAATTGTGTAACAATAATTAGGAAAAGTTCAGAGAAAAACTAAATTCATCTTGATGAGTGGAGGATTGTTAAACCGAGCTAACTGGAAAATGACATTGTGGAGTGGCTGTTTCACTCTTCTGGTGATGTATTTGTGTACAAATGTCTTTTTATGTGCACATCCATATGTTTGCTTGCAGGTCTGCATGAAGCTCGTATAGGAGTGTGTCTACATGCGTACTGATCCGGTTAGACATTAACAGACGGGTCATCTTGTATTACCTTCCTACTTTTGTTTGAACTCTTTTTTACTGCTTCATCCTCCCGTGTTTTTCATTTCCCAGCTCCCTCGATCATGCCTGCCCAGTGGAGCTGCTCGCTGTTTACTGGGGAGAAACCATCAGCACACTGGAGCGACATCAGAGCAGATAGTCCAATCAGGTATTAGACATATTGACGCACAGAGCTGAGACCTGAGGCAATTTTATCTTGCTGGTGGTAAAAGATGAAAAGTCAGAGGGTGACCAAAGTCATGACCACCATTAGTCGTTATTTCAGTCAGGACAAAGTAGTCACCAACACTGCCATCGCTAGAGCCACGCTACTAGCATGGCTAAAAACTACTAGGTGAAAGTTATATAAAATAATAGAAAAACAGCAAATAAATAAATACTAATAACATGCATCTCCTGTGAAAGTGGCAGGCAGTGACAATTGGTTTAAAACTGAAAACAGCTGTGAGAGTGAGCCAAAACAGTAAAGGTTCAGGCCTGAAAAAGCAGCACTTACATTACAGATAGTTGTTTGATGTAAAAATATTGAATGGAGCAGCTTTAAAGTTGCATTCATTATTCATTATTTGCACGGCCACAAGGGAAGTTGATTATCAGTAGAAACACATATTTAAGAAGCTCATAAAAATAACACTCTTAACAGTAATGATCGTAACAATAGCGACAGCAATAAGACATCAGAGAATTTGCTCAAATTAATAATGAAGGGTAAAATATTCAGGACCTTTTCTCACAGATTACATGGATCATTTTTGCACAAAAACCTTAGTAGAAACTGTGACGCCTGGGGTCGGGTCCTCGTTATCAGACGATACTTAACGTTTACTGATTGGAGTGAAAGAGAGTTATCAATGCATCCCTGCTGTTTGCATAGTCTCTCCAGTGAAAGATGGACCTGGACAAGCAGCGATAGGACTCAGGCCAATGTTTACCTCTCACCTTTCTTATCGAGCTGGGAGTTTGCCCTCCGCCCAGACAGAAAGCCCCTCGCCTCTCCCCTCAGTGTTTCCTCGCTTCGGCTTCAGCTGTTGAGCAACGTGCCGGTTTCAACATCCACAAAGTGAGAGCTGTGAGGGCCGAAACCGCGGAAACACACGACGCGGGTGACGTGACATGTAGCTTCACAGCAGGCAGAGAGTGGACTCAGAGGGTTGTACCTGTGGGAAGAATGTGTATTATGAACTTAAAAGACTGAGCGCTGCATTGTCGACTATTAACCTTTTCAGAAAGGTTAACCCTAATCCTATATGTAACTAACATTGACTTTATGCTCCTTATCTTTCTCTGAGTTCACCTTCCGTCCTGCTCTTTCCTTTCAAAGCAGGTGGAGTCATTCAAAAGGAGAAACCCACCATAAAACACTGTCAACGTGATATATGTCATGTCCATTTAGTAGCTTAGTGTTGAGTGTTTCTTCTCCTTTTCTTGCCCATGTGTTTTGGGCCTGCAGAGCATGTGCGTTAGTGTTGCCCCCTGTTGACCAAAATTTACAAAAAGAAAGAAAGAAAGAAAGAAATGCAACTTTAAAGCTGCTCTACTCAATATTTTTACATCAAACAACTATCTGTAATGTAAGTGCTGCTTTTTCAGGCCTGAACCTTTACTGTTGTGGTTCACTCTCACAGCTGTTTTTAGTTTTAAACCAAATTGTACACAGTCTGTCCAGCAATTAGCTGGTGAGCAGTGTCAGTGTCACAGTGTCAGTAGAAAACAAATCTTACACGGCCAGAAACACCTATGACTTTATATTGCGTTTACAGCTTGTTGTGCAATTATTTTATTGCAGTTTTGTCTTTTATGTTTATATCTGAACAGTCAATATATGTGTGAGAAACTATGAAATACAAATACGCATTTATTTTATCGGACACAACAACACATAACCAACACACAGACACACAGGAAAGGACAGAAGAAAAGCATAAACACGCCGTCATTAAAAGTGATGACACGTGTCTCTTTCAGTCGTAAAACTGTGAGACTTGATGTTTCATCGACTCCTCATCACTTTACATAATCGTTGAAGTTTTAAAACTTTGTAACACCGTGCCATGTCATTCTTATCAAACATAACAACATATTCTTTACGTCAATGGTGTATGACAGTGTGTGTGTGTGTGTGTGTGCGTGACACACCGTGGCCCTGCCCCCTGCAGCAGTCAGGACGAAGGCATGCCGTCCCGCAGCAGACAGAGAGTCTGCAGGCAGAGCGTACACACAGATAAATTATGTCGACTAATGGCTCATCAAACTGTCACACTGAGCTCAGACAATGCACGCAGCACTGTGCAACCACAGAAGAAGAAGACGAAGAAGAAGAAGAAGACACAGAGACGCAGCGAAAGGCTATACTTAAAGTGTCGGATGTGGGACGTCACTCAAGATTGCTCAGCCAGACCAACAACCTGTACAGGCAGTCCTGAATGAGTGATTAATGTGTGTGTGTGTGTGTGTGTGTGTGTGTGTGTGTGATAAAAAGCTACTAAAATAACTTGAGGAGGAGTTTAAGAAGCATCAACCTTTCAGAACTGTTGTTTGCTTCGCTCTACCATATTGAAAGAATATGACAATTAAACGTGAACTTTGGAGTTGGGATCTCTTCAGTACAATCGTACAGAGCATCAGTTAGTAATTTGTTAATATTACACCAGGAATCTACTGCATCTTGTGGCCATTTGAGGAACTGCAGCTTAAGGCATTCCCAAGTAGACCTTTTCCATGGCAGACATATTGACATCAACGCTGGAATAGAACAAGTGTAAAGAAATGACATTAAAGTTCCATTTAGGTGAGGCAGATCCAGGGTTTGGTATTGCACATGCTGACTCACTGGTGGAGCTTCCTGGGACACTTTTCCTGCTACGATAAGTCAAAATGTCTGCTGTGGAAAAAATGGTCTTTCGCTTCAACATTCAAGTTCATCATATTCATTCATGTTTGTAATTGAAATGAAATGATTTGATTAAAAACCTTCTAGGTTAAAGTTGTGAAAAAAGAAGAAATTCAAATTCAAAGAAGACGGCGGGCCAACAAACTTAATGCAAGCTAATGGTAGCTGACATTATTTAGCTATGTCGGACAGGAAGGCAACTGCCAAATCATTCGTTTCTTGTAGAGACAGTAGAAGGAGCACCTGTGATGTGATATGATGTTTTGGCCAATTATTTTACCTTTGCTTACTCAAAGATTCACGGGCACGCTCACACTCAGACATTTGTGTTAACGGGCAACAATACTAGGCAATAAGGGTAACTTTTATCATTTCTGACACTGGTTTTGAGTGGAGTACTTCTTGTTATGTTGAAGCTGTTGTGTTCTTGCCTATTTCAGTTCTGGTTTTGAGTAATGGGTATGGTCGAGTTGGACAATGTAGCTCAGTGATATTTTCATGCTATACGAGACTCTAAAAATAACAAAATCATCATGTCGTGTGTGCCTTCTCTCTTTTTGTGGGGTGTAATGGACGCTGAGACCTCTAGGGAGGACTACTTGGAAGTCTTGTTCCTTTTCACTGGAACTTACATTAATTCTCGCTCCAGTGAACTTTGCCAGCAAATTAGTGTACGTGCATGTGTGTGGTTTATTGCTTAGGACGAGAGGAATGACAGTTTTCTGTAAATGTGTGTGTTTCCTTGAAAGAGAACGTTTTAATCTAAATAACATACTTTGAATATACTTTTATGTGTGTGGTGGGGCTGGTTGAGATGTTTACTTGGTGTAAACAAGGCAAATAGAAACAGTTTTTTATCTCTCTTCATGCGTGTAATGACTGACTAGCAGCAGCCTGACCTTCTGGATCTGCCTCACAAAGCTGTGACTGTTTCCATCTCAACCACAGACATTTGCAAAGAAACACGTTCAGATTCAGATTCAGTCAACTGAATCTGCTTTTGCCAGTAAAGACGGGAGTTTCAGAATTACATGGAAATCATTTTCTGAAATGTTCCAAAAAATGTACCGAAAAAATGAAGTAAAGTATTGCAGGTTTTGGAACAAAATACTAGAAGATTCTAGATAAAAGTAGGTTCCAAAAAAATGTTTAAGTTTCAAAGAAATGCCCATCTTCAAGTCTCTTTTCTCAACATGTAACTCTGGAGGTCAGCGGAGAAGCAGTGATCTATTCAAGGATCTCAACACAAAAATATAACATGGGCATTAGAAAAGTAAATGAAAGATCAAAAGGAGTATTTTTAAAATGACCGTGTGATTGTGTGAGACAAAGCTCACAGGATGTTCTGTACCTTCACAGACTTTTCCACGTAAAGGCAGAAACCACAAGCTTTTTAGTTCAACTGAAAAGTTGCCTTTTATTTGGCAAACCAAATGGTCTCACACTGACTAACGGATATGATCAAATCTTTTTCTTGACCAAACCTTCCTGTTTGAACCAACAGAAATGAAGTGTCCATTTCTCAGAAAACAGGATTAAAAGTTTGTGCTAGCAACACAAAAAAAATCCAGCTTCCTTCTGTAAATGAACAAACTTTTACCTTTGTGTTTACCTGCTAAAGACTCACTGAGGACAAACAGTGAACTTGTTTCCAGCAGCACCTCCCTGATTAACACATTTCAATGCATTCCTACTGGGAGCCGCCCAGTATACCCAGTCTGCTGCCGTCTGCCTCTGTCCATTAACTGTAACCTCTGTGAGTCCAAGCTGACTACAGCCTTTGTGCTCTGGACAAACCTACAACCTTTTTACAGCAGAAAAGAGACATTTCTCCGGTGGGGGTGTCACTTTGAGACGTAAACATGAACATTTCAGGCCTCCGCAGTTGTACCGTCACACACCTGATTGTTCAGTTGGAGGCAGCGGAGCTGAACCGATGGAGTGTCACATTTTCTGTCATCATTGTGACCGGTCAGTGCAACTCCCTTTCAGGGCAAAGGGAGGACACTAATACCCCTGGGGGTGAAGTCTGTGTGTGTGTGTGATAGAGATGGTTTAGGGGGTTGTTTAAAGACTGATGGTGGCTGTCAACCCTCTCCGGCGCTCGCAACCCCTGGCAGAGTCCTGTGTCGGTTGTAACCCTCACACACACACTCTGTTTATATGCGTGTGTATGTGTGTATTATCAGGAACGAAGGGGCATCCTAATGAATGACCTCTGACCCCCAGAAAGGGGATCCGGGCAGAGGAAGTTGAGACGAGAGGTGAAGAGGGGAAACGGAGGGTAAAGGGACACCCGGCGCCACATTACGCCTCCTGTCAATCAAACAGACACCCCCAGCTGCCCCACCCGTGGGCAAAACATTGGATCATCCACTGAAAGTGAGTACCAGTCAACATCATCAGGTCCACCATGATGAGACAAAAACAAAACAACAGAGGAGCCCAGAGGTCAAAGGTACGAGTCCAGAGCTGGTTATTCTCAGCTCCCCTAAAATCTTTATTGTAATATTATGAAATGCCATCACAAGGGCGAAGTGAAGTTGTACATTTGCTTGCTGTAAATTGCCATCGATGTAGATTGAACAGTCAAAAAAGACAATAATACAGAGCATTGTATCAGAACATGTTGAGAGTTTTCAATAAACTAAGACAATTCAAATAAACAGGACTGTATATTATAATATACAAATATCCCCTCAGGTGTTTATTAGGTCCACCGAGCTAAAACTCATGCAGTCTGATACAACAGCCCTGCAATAAATGCTACTCTCCTGAAGGTTACAATGTGGGGGAAGAGCGGGTCACTGATCGCAGGGTTGGCGGTTCAATCCCCACCACCTCCTCTTCACAAGTGTCCTTGAGCAAGACACTGAAACCCAAATTGCTCCCCATGATCAGAGCAGCAGTGTGTGTTGAATGTGCAAAATTGTTAAGCACTTAACTTGTCCAACCGTCAGGACAGCAGGGCAGCAAGAAGAGTACACACACACACACACACACACACACACAACCTTGGAATCTGTCCCAAAGTGTTGACTGGGTGCCCCGGTCATCTGTGATTGGCTGAAGCCTGGCATAAGCCACACCCCCCTGTCCTGACCCCTGGGTCGAGGTTTTTAATGCAGCTTCAGCAGGGTCAAGGCTGGGTCGCCGTAGAAACCTAATGACTTCCTCCTAATAAAGACGTGATGTATGAGTGCTGCGATAGGCCCCTGAGATGACCAGCAGGTAACCCCGACACCAGAAAGAAAGAAGACCTTTATGTTCTCACGACCACCAAACCCAAATTCATCAATAAGCCATAAATTAAATCAAAGGAAAACACATATTAGAGAGATAACTGCTCAAAAACGGGTATACCTTGATTTTGAGAGATTCTGCATCTGCAACAATTTTTTGTATTAGACTCCAAACATGACAACATGAATAAGTTAATGGCACAAGAGGTGAGTTATGTGAAACATTGCCAGGAAACTGCTGACCTAATCCCAAACCGCTGCACTCAGAGAGAGTCCTCCAACCATGTACTTGTGACAATGCAAGTCTCCAGTTCAGCAGGATTTCTCTTTTGGCTGAAAGAGAGAACAAAATTAACAGTTTTGCAGCCACAAAACAAACTTTTCATCCGTTTCACTTTGTCTGACATTGTAGGCTTGATGTCAGCATTTTCACATTGTGATTATGACCTAAGAAGAAAGCGTGAGAAGGAAAAGGGGGGTATGATGAATGTGACATGGACAATAACAGGATGAGAAGAAAAAGAAGCGAGAAAGGGAAAATATTAATTAAAGATGAAAGAAAATTCAGGAAGACATAAGCAGAGCAGCATCCCGGCAGAGCATCCAGCAGAGAGCAGCCACCGCTGATGATAATTCACTGCAGCCGTGAGCTCCAGGCTGCTTCCTCTGACTGCTGTGGTGGCTTCAGGAGAGGACGTGTGTGTGTGTGTGTGTGTGTGTGTGCAGAGGAGGGGGGTCATTTGAGCAGGATACTTGGAAACTCTGATTCATTCAGATTCGAGTTGAGTTGTAGTAGTTACAGTGGACTGGTTTTACTGGAAGGATTACACGGCATCATAAAACCAGAAAACACCCCCCACATCTCACAGCACTGAACTCTCTGCTCCGTGTTCACTTTAGGCAACGGACTGCACAGCTGTAAACACACAGAGGTTACTCGACCTCAGTTTACCTTGTTAGAGAGAGCAGGGCTGACTGGGAAGCTCATCACTGGAGATCTGGATATGAACAATTCAAATATGGATTAAAGACATAAAGCCTGTATCTAAATGTTTTAGGATGAGCTTCTAAAAGTAATAGTGGATGGTAAATAAATAACCCACCGTGCCGTAGATTAAAATCAACGCTACAGGCTCGCAAAAGGCCTGGCCACCATCCTGGTGACCAGCAGATTTAAATGAAACTATTCAGTCGAACTCTGCTAACATTTGCAGGTGTATTTAGATTTTTTTAGGTGGACATTTGCCGTTTTGACGACAGCTAACGTTAGCTGCCTGCGCAGACAGCAGCTGCACACAAGCCCGTTGAATCGGGTCTTGGGTTGCCAGGTTGTGGTGACAGATGGGTTGAATTTGTTTGCAGTGTGTGGATTGTGTGCGTAGATTGTGTTTCATAGACGATCTGGCAACTTGGGTGAGGTTTGTTGTTCATAATAAAGTTTGAGGGCCGTGCAAATTACATTTCCCAGGAGAAACAGCTAAACGGGAGGCGCTGGGAGATGACCTTGACATACGGGAGAAACACGGGGAAAGCGGGAGTGTTGGCAGGTCTGGTATCGCAAGCTAGTGCTAAACCAGATTAGCAAACGCTAGCGAGTCATCACGTAGCTAGAGCTAACAAGCAAGTGTAGCTAGTGACGCAAGTGAGCAGCGCTAGCCAGCCTCGCAGGTAGCAGATATGAGCACAATGTCATCGAAGAGGCAGCGAGAATGCAGGAACCTCTCTGGTATCGCAGCTAGTTAGCCACCGTTGCCTCCGTCCCCAGAGCCGGGCAAAGCCGAGGGAACAGGCAGGCTGAAGTCTGGGCAGCAACAGACAGCAGGAGTGTGCAGGAGTGTGCAGGAGTGTGCACTCGTCGTCTACAAATAGAAAATAGAAATTGACTTTGCTTTCTTTTTTCGCTCTCTCGCTTATTCACTTACACACTCAGAGCTTAGTGCTGAGTGTCCTGGTGAAGGTTTATTAGTTTGGAGGCTCTCAAATACCAAATACAAGAAGGTCAATACAACCTGCTTCTGTCAGCACAGACAGATGGAGAGTGTCTCGTATCTGTAACCACGAAGGTGAAGCCACAAAGACACACAGTTTCCTCCACACGTGTCCAAAATACAAAAACACAGAGCAGAGAGCAGACGCCAGACCAGTCTTAGCATGAACACTAGGTGGTGACACACTGCCAAAAACAGTCCCTCTCTCGCTTTCTCACACACACACACACACACACACACACACACACACACACACACACACACACACACACATGCAGACACACACACACACAGTTCCTGTGAAATGAGCCGTTCATGTTATTTAAGAGAAAATGTTCGTTCTTATCGATGCCCTCTCACTCTGAAAATTAAAAATAATTAAAATGTCCTTTATCATCACGACTGTAATTGGCTGCAATATTGCAGGAACTTATATTAAATAGTGCATTACGTTTTGTAGTAGGTTGTTTTATAATATAATGTATATGTATCAAGTTACAAGATAAAGGAGACTGATCATTTTCCATTGCTGCCCTCAGACTGTGGAGCAGATCTCCCCCCTTATTTTTATTTATTTTTCTGGTGAGGGCCAATATTTGTTGTTTTTAAATGAAAGTTACTGACTTATATTATATACAAAATTTATTTAAAATTACTATCTTAAATTGTATATTACTAATGATTATAGCCTTAAAAACACACACACACACAAATGACTGCACACAACAAATGAAACATGATAAGATATGATATAATACAACTGAATGCTGCTTTTCAGTTTTCATCACTTATATTGATTACGCTGTAAATAAGCAATGATAACTCCTTTATTATACACACATTATTTGCTGTGTTATTATTTTCATATGTTATATTTTATTTTGTCTTTTTATATATTTGTGAAGTGGCTCTCTTGGCTCAAATAAACTAAAAGTTTTATGACAAGAAAAGAGTGTAATACAGCTCAATAGTGGAAAAACAACAGGTACAGTGGAGAGAGAGAGAGAGAGAGAGAGAGAGAGAGAGAGAGAGAGAGAAGGTAAAAACAGAGAGAGAGAAAAGGAGAAGGGGGAAAGAAAGTAAAAAGTAAAGTAAAAGTAAAAAGAAAGAGAGAGGAAGAGGGTGAGACGACACAAAACACAGAGAGGAAAAAGATGTAGGGAGATAAGTGAAAGAGAGAAGAGAGAAGATGGTGGGAGAGAGAGAGACAGAGAGAGAGAGACAGACAGACAGACAGACAGAGACAGAGAGAGACAGACAGAGAGAGAGAGAGAGAGACAGAGAGAGAGACAGAGAGAGAGAGACAGAGAGAGAGACAGAGAGAGAGAGGGAGACAGAGAGAGAGAGAGAGACAGAGAGAGAAAGGGAGGAAGGGAGATTAAAACGGAGAGGAGGAAGAGAAAAGGGAGAAAGAGGGAAGAGAGGGGGAGAGAGCATCTGTTTCCTGTCTGGAGTCCAGCTGGAGGAGAAACAAACGACAAAAGAAGAAGAAGAGGAGGAGGAGGAGGAAGTACCGGCCGGCCTGAGAACCTGTCTCACACACACACACACACACACACACACACACACTTCCTCAGGGAAAAAAACGAATCATACTTCCTCCTCTGTGTGTGTGTGTGTTAGCAGGTGTGTGTGCTAACAGTTAGCCACACATGTAACATCATAAAGAATTACATAACGAGTATCAGGACGTAACTGAACATCAACAATAAATCAATAAAGAATAGTTTCACATGTTTAATCATATTTACTCCAAATCACGTGTACTTTACATTTCACAATTTTGCCAATTATTCTATTTAGCTTGAAATGTTTGGATGTATTTTTCCTGACGTCCATTAGTTTCCATTAACACAGATTAGATAAGATTAGAAGAGTCTTGAAACTTGCTGAAGTTGTATAAATCCATCACATCCAGTCTGCATCTGTTTTTAGTTACATCTGCAGATAAAATGTAGACATGATGTCCGCTGTGGTGGATTAGACAACTCAAGCGTGTTTCAAGAGTTAGCTGTTTGATTTTCATGGATGGGTGTGAACGGAGGCCAGAGGCTGGCTGGAACTCCAGTCAAGTCAAGTTTTACACATATAACGCAAAATAAATCACAAATGATTCACCCCAACATGCCTGTGTGTCAAACTGACTCCAGGATAAATGTGGATTTTTAACTCAGAGAAGTGAAATTGTCTCTAATTGCGTCCATCGCATCCTTCTATCGACTAATAACAGTCGCACTGCCTCTAAGACTGACCTCGCAGTCTGCCCGATGACACCTCGAGGATAAAGACAAAACGAACTAAACATGCTTTTGACAGCAGGAAAAATAAATCTGAAAATGTAAAGCTACAAACACCATTCACCTGGACATGTTCATGGTTTATTGCTTCACAACATTGAGTCACAGAAGATGTAATAAGGATTTTTCTACCAAAAAATGTCTCACAGCTGCAACACAGCTTTAAAGCGGCCAGAGGCCCAACACACACACTCTGCTTAGGTCTGTCAGGGAGTTACTTCTGCACATATTGACCACCGTCCTGAAGAAAATTAGAAAATATATTTAAAATATATCGAACATGAAATTAAATTATAAATTAGTGCCCGGTCTTCAAATGAAGAGACGACAAAAGTGAGCAAAAGTGATGTAGAGGAGTGGGTGTAGGGGGATTGGGGGGATTGGGGGGGGGATTTCCTGATTTGTTTGTTCCTCTCACACACTTTTCTTCCTGGTCCAGGCTACATTTAGACTTCCTGTTCAGGGCTATTCTCAGAGCACAGAGGCACACACACTCACACACTCATACGTACGTTCATCCACTCATGTTTTCACATTCATATTCATAAATGTTGCCTGTCAGCGTGTTTTGTACACGGCTGAGCACGTGTGTTTGCAAATAACAAAAAAAATACCCTTTTAATGTTCTGAATAAAAGTATTTTCATGTGACATGTTGTCAGAAACACAGTAAACAAACAAGATTCAGCTTTGGATGTTTTTCACGTTTCACGGAGCTAGGCTAGCAGTTTGCCCCTGCTTCCAGTCTTCATGCTAAGCTAGGCTAATCAGCAATCAATAAAAAAATATACGTTACTTTAACAATTTTGTAAGAAGATGTTTGGCCTGTGCTTTCTGATTCTGTTAGTTATCTACGATGTGGTCGTGGACATCGCTCCAAACAGACCCATGCAACATGTAAACTTATAAAATCAGGATCGGAATCAAAAAATACTTTATTGATCCCCCGGGGGGGGGGGGGGGGGGGGGGGGGGATTATACTGTACCGGTGCTCCCATTCAAGAGTAGAAAGTAGCATAAATTTAGAAATAAGAGTATGTACAAAAATAAGAAATAAAAAATAAAAAATATACACATTTACACATATTTAAGTGAAAAATAAAAGTAAAAAATATGTACAATAACAATGTATATGTATATATATATATATGTATGTATTGCACTGTTGCGTATGAATATATATGTATTACACTGACAACAATGTATTTGCAAATAATAATGCAAAACTTAAAATAAAATGGAATAAATGAATTTCATTGTGGATGTGGTGGATTATATAATTTAATTTTAAAGCATTTTGAGAAAACTGCCTCACAATATGTTAGAAATTAGTAGAAACCCGCGGTGGCTTTGGTGAGCGTGGGTGTGTTGTGTATTGACCTGAAAGACGACACATCAGAAAGTATGTTATTGTTCTCTTTCACTGATGATGTGAACCAGCAGCGCCCCCCCCCCCCCCCCCCCCCCCCCAGCCACAGTTCAATCTGACAGCCAGAATGATCGGATATTATTGATACGCAGTATAAACCGCGCTGCTCCTTTTGAAACACCTTGTGTGCATACGTGTGTGTGGACATCTACATGTTTGTGTTTGGTTTGTGTGTCTTTCAAGTCAAACAGACCTTTGGGGGGGGGGGGGGGGGCAGCAGGTGCCTCATGGCAACAATACCATCACACACTGCAGCTTGAAGACCAGTTTTTCTCACAGCCTTGACAATCAAAGGGATAAATCCTTTTCATTGTGTGTGTGTGTTTCCTGTTTACCTTCATAAACAAAGGACTCTCCTTCCCTCAGGTCATTGTGTCCCATGGTCACTCTCTCCTCCGTTAAGCGTACTCCTACCTCGTTTCCGACAGACGGGGATGTGTTGGCGGACTATCTGAACGGGTGACCAGGGTTCTGATACCGCAGATCTGATGTTGGATTCACATGAATGGGTTCCTTGAAGCGTGGTGGCCATTTAGGGACATGATTGGTTGTAATGTGAGGTGCGCCAGCATGACGTGACTTACTGCAAATAAAAAAACTGAATGATGGAAGAAACAGGACGTTTGCACATGTCTGAAAGCCAGAGGGAAGGAAGGGACGTGAAACTGAAACGTTAATTATGGAATGTAATCAGACGGGTGTAATTAAATGAACATATGTCAGTAGACCTGCATCACATGTGCGTTTCTTGCATGAAAGGGCTTGTTACAAGTTACTGTCTATTTTCTGATAGCTGATTTCTTAAGCATCGTATAGATGACAGTCCTGTTTCCTCAGCCCTTAAAAGGTGTTTAGAAACCCTGGACCATGACACACCTTGTCGAAGTCATTCATTTTCATCCCTCAAACTATTTGTTTTAAATCATTTTTGTGGTGTCAAAATTTCAGCGTACATCACTGAATCAATGCAACGTGTGTTTGCAAACATTTCTTCTCGTTTTTGCATCATCATCATCATCATCTTCATCATGAGCAGTACACTTACAGCCTTTACCGTGCATTTAAAACGGCATAAGAAATGCAATTTCTTGCCTTTTGATTACTATCAAGATGTTGCAATTGTCTGTTCCAGTAGTGTGAGTTGTTGTTCAAACATATCAGCTTACTGTATTTTAGATGAGCTATGTTAAAAGTGTTTTGCAAATTGAAAGTGTTGTAAAAACTGAGCCAAAGCAATTGTATATTGTAATATGCAACTCTCCAACACGGTTTATGTTATTTTAATGTGTAGCTCAATCTGTGTAACTCTTCTCTAAAGACCTGAGATGTATAGGAATGTTTGGGGGGGGGGGGGGGGGGGGGTATCTCAAGGTGAATTTAATTTCTTAGCCATGGATTTCCTGAATGGGTTTGTAATGTAATATTTCAACATCTGTGCAGAAGTTGGAAGTTGAAATTGCCCAAGGTGGATGCAGAAATGTGGCTATATCAGAAGCCAGCACTTTTAGAGTGATGTAAAGTGGAAAGCACTTTTCAGATGTTCACGATGTGACACAGACACACTTGCGCTTGGCAGTGCCCGTCTCGGTGTGCTAATAAATATGAACATGTTCAGATGACTCTTTATTTTCCAGCTGGAGGTTTTAACTTGACTTCCACCTGTTTTTCGCTGCTGGCTCACAGACAGTTCAGGACGGCATGATGAACATCCACAGCCGGTAGGTGGAGTTAGAAAGTTCCCGTCCCCTCCTCTGCCTGCCATTGGCCGAGAGAGGGCTCGTCAGTCATCAGTGTCCACGGAGACGGTAATTACTGTTGGGGATGTTTGTGTGTCTGCAGGATCCTCCAGCGACAAAACATCAAACCACAACAGAAACACTGTGTGTCTCCTCCCCTCGTGTTATTTATAGGCCTGTTTATTAGACACACACACACACACACACACACACACACACAAAGATACTGTTGTGTGTCTCTGTGTGCAATTTCTGCTGCATGATGGATGAGTTTTGTGCATGTGTGGGTGTACATATGTGTGTGTGTGTGTACACCTCTTTTGATCGGCCTGATGAATGAGTATGTTCACAACATCTGCGTGTGTTTGTATTTGTGTTTGTGTGTGTTGCTGCAGCAGAGAAGAGGGATGATTTTGCTGAAACTTCAAAGCAAAAAGTAGAAAGGAATATTCAGACTTCCTACCGCACACACAGAAACACGTTTGTGCTTCTATAGTTGTGGGGACCCTCATTGACAAAATACGTTAACCCTTAACCTAAACCTAAACCTTAACCCTGTAACCAAGTCTTAACCCTCAAACAGCTCTTTGAAGCCGTGAGGACTGGACAAAATGTCATCACCTTCTAAAAATGTCATCACAAAACTTAAACTGGTCCTCCCAAGGACAGAAACACACACACACACACACACACACACACACATGGTGGGTCTGAGTCAAAGGAGGACGGTTGGACAGAACGGGTCCTGCTAACCGACTGCTCTGTCATTACCACAGATCTGCTGTTTGTGTGTGTGTGTGTGTGTCTTGTTTGATATATTTCATGTTAAGTAAAATGGCTTAAACGAGCATGTGTGATAGAAGGACTAATACCACACTGTAATCACTTCCTACAACTCCTGCATTTGGGTTTACTTCAATGCAAGTAATCAAATTACTATGTTTTTGAAGTAAAAGTACTCTGAGTCACGGTTCCTCTCAGTCACATCAGTCTTGCATTTGGCCTAATGTGTTACCAATTATCTGATTCTGAAACTGCTATAATTACACACCAGTCTTCCTGTAAAAGAGGAAAATGATAAACAGGCAGAGAGTGATCACATTCACCCAAAATGTATTTATTGTGATAGATTTGATTTGTGCCTGTTTTCCCTCTGTTTCAAGCTAGCATGTGTCCCCTTACCCTCATCCATGAAATGATCTCTAATAGTGGAGGGTTTATTCTTAACTTCAGGAGTAAATGTTCATTTAAAGGGCTTTCAACCACGTGTGCACAGTTTTTACCAACAAATAGCTCAGGCCATCATGTTACCTACGTGTGAAACTTCACAAACACCAGAAGAGATATGAATAAAAGCTAGTAAGTGGGCCTTTGAGTTAAGATTATTTTGCCACACGACCTCTAATAGAGTTTCTATCATCAGTTTTTCTATGAGGCTGAAAAATAATATAAGTGAATGTTTGTATTTTAACATCAATTACAAACTATTCCACAAGTCTGAGCCACAAGAACCGCTGGGAGTTAAATACTGATCAAATCATGGAGATATTTTTTCCACTTTGCCAGGAGTTCAACATTGTATATCTTGATGTGTTTTATTTTCTTGTACAGCATAGGATCATTCATTTTAGAACATGGACAGAAAACCCCAGGAAGCTAACGGTTTATCTGTCACACTGGCTGGTTTTAACTAATGGTAATATGTCATGTTTGATAAGATTTAGCTCATCATGTTTTCATGTCCAGGTGCTGGATAAATGTGGCTGTGCAAAAAGTGTTTTATAGTGAAATTAAGGAGAATGAAAATAAGCGGCCTGGAAAATGTGCTCAGTTTCACTATTTCTGGTTTGTGCATTTCTTTATTTGTGTTTAATTACACAGTATGTGAACCACAGGATTTCTGCTTTATGTGCCCCATGAATCAGTTTCTCTATTTCTGTGTGTGTTGGTGAGTGAGTGTTAGTCAGTGTGTGTATTTGTGTACGAGACAGCTCACCAGTCATTTAAAGAGAAATCACACCACTGCTAATAATCCAGCGACAACAAAACCCCAGTTAGCTAATTCCTAGCGCTGCCGTCTGTGGAGTCTGACCGCACACGAGTCAGTCTGCACATCAGCAAGTTGAAACCATTCAAAAACAATCCTCGTGGATCAAAAAGAAAGGGGGGTGTAAATACACTAGAAACACCCTAATACCTGTCCAAACCACAGTTTCATCACAGGGTAATCCTGAAGACTGTTGTTAGCTTAGCGTAGCTTAAGCTAGCGTGCCTGCGGCTGTAGGATTGGCAGTCCTGCGGGCCGGGGCCGCTGAGCCGGAACCCGGGGCTGTGGCCGGTGCAGGGCGAGGTGACTCAGGCCGGGGGTTAAAGGGCGGGCGGTGTGGTCATGAGTGTACCTGGGTGTGGAGAAAGGCCCAAACTCACCTACGCTCTGATTGGGACACCAGTGAGTCATTTCTGAAGAATGGACGGGCAAAAATAAATATAATTCCTGGTGATATTAGGTAACTGTTACACCGTGTTTGTCTGTGAGTCAGTCATGGCCTCTGTGTGGCAGCCATGGAGCTGTTTACCCATCAGCCTTTCTCCTACGGGCCACCACGAGTTTTAACAGCAGCTATTTTTTTAAGAGCAAAAAAATGTGTTCACAAGTTTGACCATTTGTTTGATAAATGTTTTCTCACATTTGTATTGTTCCTTTCATGTTTGCACTATTTGTTCGGTCAGAGGAGAAATAATATTATTTTTTAGATTTGTATATGCAAATAATAAGATTTACTTGATATTGTGACACATTTTTCTGCTTTGTATGCGTATCATCGCACAGCCATGATAAATCATTACTCCCATAGGCGTAACAGTGGCAGTAACAATGTACGACCCGACGTTAATGACTCAAACTTATCTGATCGGAAGGCCATTGATCAACAGCGACAACACTACAACAACAATGACAAGTTAGTGAATGGGAGTGAAACCCTGCAGACACTCAGCTCTCTGTGCCACATGTTTCCAGCTGCTGACTGATGACAAAATGTGGGTCAGGATTTGTGTCTCTCCAAAACAGAAACAGTGTGCGCGGTGGAAATGAACTCAGCAATCGTTTCCCAACATTGTGATCTTGAGCCTCAAGTCCACTTTAAAATGAAAAGTGTGAGAAATGTGCGGTGGATGTGGCGTTGTGGCGACACAATACATCCATTCTTTGCTCCACTGCAATGCAACATCCTTCCTTTTGTTTTTCCACCACAGCCTGTATTTATGAATGAAGGACTGAGCTGAATGAAGCACCTGCAGCAGCAGCAGCAGCAGGGACGGGAATCAATGAATGAGTGGGAACACACACACACACACACACACACACAGGTGTTTGAGCATACAAACACACACTGGAACTTAGAAAACCAATCGACTCTCAGCTACTGCTCTTACTGTTCAGTAGCACTACTACACTCTTTACTACTATAAACACAGCCGCTATCACTTCTGTTGTCATGAGTGACTTACACCTGTCAGCCAACTGGACAGCACGTGCCATTGGTTGATCTAAGATGTGAGAAACTCCACATTCATTAGTGAAGTTCGAGTTTCACCTGACAATGCATTTATCAGTTTAGCGGACTTTACGACCTCTCCATGTCAGCGCAATTTATGAAATGTGGGCTCGGCAGAGTTTGACAGTTAGAAGAAATATCGTCTATTTTGATCACAAAGACGTATACAACCAATAATTGTTCAAATTGTAGACAATTGTGCTCAATCATTTCGCTAAACGTGCTAAAATATTTGCAAATGGTAACAAAGAATGAGAAATGCTGTTTCTGTTGTGCACAAGTAACAAAATGTTGACGATTTCACACTGTTGTTTCATTTTTTTTTTACCTATTTTTATGCAAAATGTTTTGTGAATTTATAAAGTAACTAGTAGCTATAGCTGTCAGATCCATGTCGTGGAGTAAAAAGCACAATATTTCCCTCACAAAAGTGTCATGAAATAGAAATATAATAAATAGAAATACAATTCCCCCTGATTCTGATTCTGAAATACTCAAGTAAAATACAGATACTTTTGATTTGTACTACAATTCAGTACTTAAAGTACTTAAATGTACTTTTACAGTCACATTCCACCGCTAACTGTGGTTCTTTCAGGAAACTATTAGACAGAACCCATAAAGTGTTTCCTTTTCACGGCGTGATTGTCTACTTGTTGTTTGTCAGTCTGGTTGGACTTCTCAGCTGTCTTCCAGTAGCTGATCTCAGAGAGAGAAGAATGCGCAGCAGGTTGGTGTGGAAACGCAGGACGGTACGTAAAAAAGGCGTCTGCGGGTAAATAAAGCACAAACCGTAAACAGCAGTCGGTATCAGTCGCAGAGCCACGCTGTGTTCTCTCACATTCTGCAGGGATTTCAACCAGCAACCGCTGCTGTTTACATTCCTCCGTCTGTGTCTGTGGCTCACAGACGCTGAGTCACCAACACATGGGAATGTCCTCGATCTGTGTGTGTGTGTGTGTGTGTGTGTGTGTGTGCCCTTCAGTGTAAAGAAATTAGCAAATAATTTCCCCATGTGTGGGTGCAGCTATGTGTTTAGTGCACATCCCTCCGTGAGTGCGTGAGTCATTAATAGCCAGACATGCATCGGGTGATTCACTCAGTCGAGAGGGCTTCTGGCATCAACTGGGCTTTCCCTTGTAGCCACACCTGGAAACCCAGAGAGCTAAGATGTAGGCAGGCCACCAGCGGGAAGACCGGAGGTCAAGAAAACACGCTGATGATGATGATGAAACAGAAAGTAAAAGACTCTTTATTTTCTTTTGTCTCATCTTTGAGATCCATCCCTGAAAAAGATTTGTCTCTATACTGGGAGGAAGAGTAGGATTATTAAAGGAGATGCTAGCAGGGCTGGAGAAAATGAAGAGATCATCACATATTTATTTTAACCTCCTTCAAACCCATAGAACTTGAATTTGAATAGAGTTCCTATATCAAATATGTCACTCTGAACAAGTACATGATAGTCTCATAATTTGTCCAGACACCATTTTGTTTGAGGCAGTTTGATTAAGCACAACTTAATTTAGGATTATTTGCCATGTTAGCACAAATAAATACCTTTTTTTAAGACTAGATTTGGATAATGGATTGGCAAGTAGTGCTTAGTTGATCTTGTACTTTGGTGGTGTTATTATAGCATCCACAGCTAACTGACATGCAGTGAACCTGAGGCTTGTGCCGTGCAGTGAGGGATGATGGGTACTGAGTAAGATGTATGTGTGTGTGTGTGAGACCTTCATTCTCTCTTGTAATCAGTCTTCGAACATTTCTCTACACCTCCTCTTCCTCTATCACTCCATCCTTTTCATGTTTCCCCTCACCCCTCTGTCATATTTTCACCATCCCTCTGTCTTATTTATTCCTGTCTCTCTTCCTTCCTCCCTCCTCCTCTCGCCTCTTCCCTCCTCCGTCCTCCCTTTCTTTGCTCTTGGTCAATCTTCTGTCCTTTTATTTTCTCCCTTCACTCTTTCATTAATTCCCCTCTGCTCTCTCCATGCTCTCTCACACCAATCACTCTCTGTCTCTGTATTTTCTCTCTACTTTTTCTTAATTTCTCCGTCCCTCTCTCTATTTTTTCTATTAGTCTCATGTCTCCACCCCTCTCTCCCTCATCCACCCTTCTGTGTCTAATCAGACGCTGATAAAGAGAGAGTGGGTTTTCATCTAATCTGGTGGCCCTGATTTTGCCGTGACCCCGGGGGCCAAAAGTGCTGAGTGATTTAAGGGTTGCCAGTCATGAGCGGGATTGGGCTGAAATCCCCCCTTTTCGCACAACTCATCCGCCAACAAGGACACATGCTGACACACATCACAGCAGAGACGGACATAACTCACAGACAATGTGACACGCACACAGTCATACTGCACACACGTGTTGAGTTAAGTAAAACACAGTCGCACATGGTATAGATATAAATACGTCATGCAAACTGTAATGTTGCTCAAGATTTTATTTGTTTTTAATCGGATTATTGTCACTTTGGGTGTTCATAGTATCTCATTAATGTGGCCAGGATCTGAATAAATTATCTGAATGGGTCTCAGTTTTTAACTGACTCATACAGGCAAAACAAGAACAAGAAGACGTGAAATGACAGCGGGGAGAAAAAAGAAAGAAAAAGAAATTGATGAAATCTAAGCATTAGAACAGAATATACGATAGATTGTAACAGGATGGAAAGATGATCTAAGAGGATGTTATGAGCCAACAAGGCCAGACCACTGATATAACATACTGTATGAGGTCACATGACACACAGACGTACTGTTTGTCATGACAGAGACGCTGTTCCCTGTAATTATAGGTAGAGTAGGACGGCCCCTTGTTGTGGGTAGACGCACACACTTACACACACGCAGACAGGTTGACAGGTGACAAGGTCCGATTATTATTGTGCTTCTATGAAGGTTTATGTTTACCTCTTTTGTCCTGCATTGTGTGTGTGTGGGGGGGGGGAGGGGAATCATTAATCTGATGTAATAATATTTGTACATAAGAGATGATAAGATGATAAGTAACACTATTACAGTACAGCTAATGAGGCTAATGAGATGAAAGCACCTTTGGTTGTTCTGTGTGCATGTGCATGCATTGTTAGCTACCTAGCTAAATTGTTATTGTTGTATCTAAACTGCTAAAGCGCTTAAAGGTTATTCTTCTCCTGGTGTTTTGTAGCCGCTACCAAATAGCTTCAGGTGCATTACCGTAAGCCTCTAAAACTAAGGATCAGATGTATGATGTAGCTAACAAGGACGTATAAACGTGTCTAAATGAAAGTATGTTAAATGTCATCTGGACTTTTTGTGGGTGCAAGACACTTCAAATCACAAGTGAAAGTGAGGTCTAAGTCCAAATCTCTTGAAGCAAATTGCCAGCCTCTGAATGCAGGGGTTTGAAATGACACCAATAAATTCATCAGGTCAAAACCTGATACTTGCATGTTTGGCTTTCGAAGTCAAAGGAGGGGGCGCGCTTGAAACATTTGAAAGAAATAGGACAGTGTCCTGATTTAACCCGCACAGCCATGTGTCACCACTGATGTGTGGGTTTAAACAATGCGTGGCTGTTTTGACGTGCGCGGCTGTGTTTTGGTCTTTAACCTTTTTGAAAGAGATGAATAACTCTCTGGAGATGATGAAATAATCATGTATGTTATTGGTAGTTATTAGAGACGCTTCTGCCTCTCACTGTGTCCAAATGAAACCAAATGAACATTACAGCGCTGATTGATAGAAAAAAAAAGGGAAAACAGAGCGATTAAACGTGATAATTGAAAGCTTGGGAAAGTCATGTGAGGGCATACTGTAACGCAGATGTATTTAAGATGAATTATACTGTATCCCTGAAACCAGTACTTTGTCTGTTGTGTTGGTACAGTTAGCAGATATGTGTTGTGTGTCTCGAGGGCCTCGGCTGTCATCTCTTTGTGATTGGGTTTGAATTCTGGGAACAACCGGTGGCTAACTGTTTTAATTTAGTGTGTGTGTGTGTGTGAGTAAGAGAGAGTTGTAGTGTGTAAGTGTTTATGTCTGGGTCAGCAAGGTGTGTATGTATAATTTTTGATCTGTACTTTATGTACATCTGTGTGTGCGACTACAGCACGCAACAACTTGCCTGGGTGTCTGTGTGTGATAGACCTGCACTCTGATTGGCCGGTGGAATGTCAACATGTTTACAAAATAAAAGGCAGCCAGCCAGCCATTTCCTACAGCGCTGTCTGCTTTCAGTTTGTTTATGTGTGTGTGTGTGTGTGTGTGTGAGTGCGTGTGAGTGAAAACACCTGACAGACACAAACATCCCGTGTAAGGTCAGAGCGATTTGTCTCATGATGCTGTCAGGATTTCACACTCTGACATTTGAACCACAACCTCAACACGTGACTCACTTGAGAAGAAAAAAAAAAAGTATAACTACTTTACTTTTTTCCTTTCATGTGATGTAACATCCCCTCTGGCAGCCATGTTGGAGGTCTTTCTCTGTGTGCTTTGACTGTGAAGCTGTGAACTGATCATTTCATCACTCATCAATTGAATTGATTGTGTGTACTTTCCAACTTCCCCATCCTGTCTGGGGCTCTCAGCCTCAAGCCCATTCCTCCTGAAGACTTAAACCTTTAAATACACGTTACAGATGTACAGTTTCTAAATAAGAAGGCTTAGTAACGTCTCGGGGATCTTTTCAGCAGGTTGAAACATCCAACTTCTGCCAGCAGTTGACCAAACAAACAAAGCCTAAACATTAACAATCATTAATAATGTTAATGAACACATTCGGGTGGCGTCAATGAAAGGGTACTTGTTTTTGAATAAAGTTACGTTGAGTAGATTTTTAAGAGTCTCTATGGTGCAGAGAGATGGTGGGAAACAGAGTGAGGGATGACGTGTGACAGAGGTCATGAGTTAAATTTGAACTTGTGATGTTGTGGTGAAACCCTGTGAGAACCCACTGATGACTGCTGTCAGTTGAGTAATTGAAGACTACTGGCTGCTCCATCGGCTCTATTTCTTATTTCCTCTCTGGGATCGTTAATGTGACGTAACTTTACTGCCGGCTGCCGCAGGAGACGTTGCTTTATTATCACGCGTTCAGATTTATTTTAATGATATCCCACTTTCTGCAGGTTCACCGGGTCCATGTCATGTGACCTGGTTGACTGTCATGCTGACACATTTCAGGACGGAGACACAAAAGAGATCTGACACAGTAGATGCAGGACGGACTGTAATGGGATCTGTCCCGTACAGAGCAGACAGGACTTCACTGTATGACAGCAGACATAAACACAAACAGTGAATATTGACAGACTGACTATTGTTCCTGTGGAGCTGCAACAATAACTGGTCATCGCATGTGCAAGCTAAACTTAGCACGTTTAATGAATCTTTATGTCATTATCGTCATCGTAAGTCTAAATCAACAGTGTGGACATGAGGCACTTGACTTGGACTCTGAATCTGATTACTTGATACTTGAGTTGACAAAATGAAAAGAGATTTGAAACTCAATGAAGCATAAATTCACTTCAACTTCACTTCAGCTTCATTTCAGCCTTTTGGATGGGAATACCTATATTTCCTTCCCCAGCCCAAAGATTATGAATGGTGTTTATTTCCAAGACGATGGATATATTTTGATTCACAGGAATAATATATACAAAGACACGCCTGATCGTTTTGCTTTTAATTCAAATTGATCAACAACAACCAAAGAGGAGATCTTTGTTTGATGGAAATGTCTACTTGTTTGAAGCATAACCTTTTCACACACACACAGATGTAAACACAGGTAAGCTGAGCACTGTTAGGGGAGTCATGGTATAGCACCCACACCGTGACTTCTGACCCCAACCAGGGGAACTGGACACCTCGCTGTGAATATGGTTAAGGTGACACATAGACGAGTGCAGACACACAAACACACTCCCACACAAGATGCAACTGTTTGTCATAGCTGGAGGCTTTTCCACTGAGAAAAACATTTTGTCACCAAGTTTTATTTGAGTATCTGCATCTGCATGCTGTCTGTGTGTGTGTGTGTGTGTGTGTGTGTGTGTGTGTGTGTGTGAGTGTAGAGGAAACTGATCAGTCAGTAGAGTTGAAGGTAAACGGTGTTTAGTCTTTCCGAACCCTGTAGTCATGACGCTTTGATGTGAGGATGGAAATGTGTGTGTGTGTGTGTGTGTGTGTGTGTGCATGTGCGTGTATTAGTGTGTGTTTGTGTCACCGGAGGACAACACCACCAATTTGGCCTCCAGGTGTGCCCACTGATTTTAGGACAGACGCCAACTTCAAACGGGCCTTCGTCCTCTCCTCGTCCTCTGACGGATAAAAGGACGAACCAGGAAGACACAACACAGACAGAGAGAGAGAGAGGGAAGTGGATCGGGGGGGGGGGGGGGGGGGGGGGGGTAGGATTGAAAGACACGAGAGAGGGAGGAAAGGAAGAAAAGGAAGTAAAGAAAGCACGGGACTAAGAGGACAGAAGAAGGGACGGGGGACAGATATTTTACATGTGTGTCAAAATAATCTCAAACCAAGGTCCACTTGTTTCAGTCTGATGAAAGGTAAAATAAAATAAACAAGTAGCGGAATATCACATCATCATCACATCATCATCACATCAGCGATACTGCCACACAGCAGCTGTATCATTCATTTATCACATGATCAGCAGTGATGACTCAATCATCGTTAGACGTCAAGATAATCAATGATTTAGTTTACAGGGTGGTGCGTCACTACAGCAAGAGAGGAAGAACTCATCAGCAGAATAATAAAATGCCTCCAATGTTAATAAAACAATTAGGAAACTGATCACACACAAAGGTGATCGATCAAAATTAAGCCTCCGCCTCTGATGAGCATTTTACAGATCACTTGTAAAAATAGAAAAACAAAATAGTGAAATGGGCGAAGATTATTAGATTATTATTAGAATTTGTCTCTTCATCAGCAGCGTTTATCAACTGGAAAGCTCTGAAAAAGCCAGTAAGTGGATGTTGAGTGGAGACTACGTAGTCACACGTACCAATCCGAAGACTTCAGCCTCAGAAGTTTTTATTGTGAAGATTAAAAAACAAGCTAAACACTGCACTTTGGGGATATCACTGACAACAACAAGGACAAAATGTTTATATTTGATGATGTTCATGATGTTCAGTTCATAGTGTTGTTAAGTAAAATATCAGTCAGTGTTGATTGAGGTCTACTTGCCACCCGTCATGTTCTTTCTTCTTTAAAAGTTCCAATCTGTGTAGTAACACACAGACGACAAAATAGACAAACGGATGTGTTTTAACTAAAGTTTAAGAACATCACATGTGGACAGACACAAGTTTAAAAAGACAGACCAGACACAGAAACACACCCCCGCACAATCCTGAGTGATGTCGAGGTGAACCTGGCTCTGTGTTTGGGTGTGGAAGTTAATCCTCCGCGTAGCACACACTACGCTGCACGTTTTCCTCAGAAGTACAGCACTTCGTCATCCACTCAATGAAATCCCTGCTGTTGCTATAAGATACAAAACAGCATCCATCCAAGACAAACATCCAAGCCACTCATGCATCGCTGCTCATCTTCATCCAGGAGTTTTACACGGATGCCTGTAATCCTTTAAGTTCCTCTGAAGAATCGTGTGTTAAAGTCCCATCCATCATCTCAAGGCAAAGTTTAGTTTTGAAATAAATCAGAATAATGGGGGAAATCCCACATTTGGATCACCTTAAAAAAAGTCAACAACAGACTTTACTCGCTTCAAAAAGTTCACCATGTGGTTTCATGTTGTGTAAGAGAAGTTTATTTTTTGACTTGTCTGCTTTCTAGTTTCTTCTGAGGGTCTGCAGCCCTGTGTCCTGCTCACACTCATTTAAACTCATTTAGTTCTTGTCACAGTGGCCTCGATAAATGGCTGTTTGTTACAAAGTCATCATGAGGTCAGTCACTCGTACAGTACTCAATACACAGGGGAATAAAATGTTCCTCCTGCAGATCTACGATGGACACGCTCAAGAAAAAAAATAGAACCAGGGACAGTAAAGTAAAATACTGATCATACTGATCACAGACATGTGGTCTATGTACTGGATCCATTTGTGTCTTGCACCATCACAAACATCAACACGGCACTGGCTGGAGAGCAGTGGTCACTGCGTTTGTGTTGCTGAGTCAATCATTTAAAAGTTAAGGCTGGCAATAGTCCATATTTATATTCTGTCTCTACACTGCGGCTCTCAGCTCCAAGTCCATTTGTTCATACTGACGATGGATGATACACTTAATAGACCCAGAAAACAGTCCGTGGTTGTTTAAAAGTGTGTATTTCTCCATTAGGTTTAAGTTTCACCTGCTGTGGCCGTAGTGACGTCAGCCATCAGTATTGTTTTGGCAATGGAGTGAGTCTGCAGTCTTATTGGGAAACATTAAGATGCGAGTCAGACAAGATTAAAAATCGCATTTTTCTGCGACCTCAGCGCCGCGGCCGACTGTCTGGCTCGCTGCCTCTCCTTTCCCTATCAAAACCACCGTCTGTTACCTAACCTGAGCAACAATGAGGACTAATCACGGTTAATACGGCAGCGATTAGCTACGTACAGAGCCGCAGGGTGAGTCACGCTCAGACAGACACAATCGAAAGCAAGAGGGACTTCACCGCTAATAGCCCGCTCTCCAGCCTCCACACACACTTACTGACAAACACACAGTAGATAGATGTGGAATGAGCAAGAACAGACAGCACAACACACACATTAACACACCCTGAGTAGGTGTGTGATGCCGTTACAAACACAAGACAAAAACAGATACAGACCGACTGAAAGACAAAGACAGGCTGACACACACAGACACACACTTTCACAAACATACCACACACTGTGCAGCTAGCACATTCATGCAAAAACAACTACTTAGGCTGATAAAAATTACAACAATGCTTGTAATGGAAATGAAATCAGAAGAATTGGCACAACATTAGCAGCTTGTTGATAACTTTTACCAATCGTCAGTCTGTTTCTAACCCACAAAGTAGTCTTCCGGGGATGTGTATGGTGATCAGCGATCTCCCTCAGTTCACAGTTCAGCAGACCGAAGCATCTCTTAACTGAATACGTCAAACTGGATTGAGGGACTTTGCTGTGAGAGGAAAAAAAAGACTGGAAGAAAGCCACCATGGATTTACTTTCAGAGACTTGGAGAACAGTAACATCTCTGCAACACTTCATGGTACAAGTCTGATCTGAAGGTTAAATAAGAGAACTGCAGAGAATGTATCATCAAATTATCATCTCTTATGCACAAAAAGTAAATTGATTAAATCAGATCAGTTTAATAAAACCCAAAGAGATACAATTTTAAGTAACTGAGGAGATAAAATGAAGGAAAAATCTATGTATGAAGGAAAAGGCCATTACAGATATATGAAGCCAGTAATGTTACCCATTGCATGTCTTTACTTTTCAGACATCCAAAAAACATATCATGCACAGAAACCTTGTGGATCTACTTTCAGGTAGCCAGTTTTACCTTAAACAAAAAAGCTGTGGTTACTGAGTGAGCAAGAGGAGCAAGAATTCACCAGATTAGAGAAACCAATAAACTTCTTTAAACAATCCTTCTCTCCCTGATTCAAAGAAATAACAAAACACATCTAAAGAAAATGAAAACTAATTCTGGGCCACAATAATCACAACAAACGTCCACATGACAGCAGGACTGACATGCACATCTCTATCCTCGTCTATGACACACACACACACTTCCATCAGGATGAGAAGCTTCCTCTTCCCTCTGCCACGTCTTTATTAATTATGTCCGTTTGGTACCACAGCTGATGTGATCTCGACACGCGACACATCAAACGCACACCGAGCCCTCCGCCGCCATGTTGGCTCCCCGCCTCCTTGAACAAAACAGCCACTAAGTTGTTGTCTCATCCTGTCTTTGGTTGTTGTGGACAGAGACTCTTTGCTTTCATCTCCATGGACACTTTCATTTGGTTGACTTTCTTTTTTAGTAAATGTGTTTGAAAGTGTGCACAGTCATGTGCAGGGTTAAGAGTAATATTCAAGCATTTTCAAGGTACCTAAACCAAATGTTTCCAGACTCTTGAAGCCTTTATCATCACATTTAAACATTTTAACTGACTGTATGTTTTGATCATTTTATGTCAAATATTTAAAGGTTTTTGGTTTACATGAGTGATTGTGTCGATGAAACATGTTGAAAATCCTTTTTCAAGGAGTATATTCGAATTCAAGCCTCTTCCTCAAAAAAACAAAAACAAAAAGTACAAAACTGAGCATTTTCCAAACGTTCAAGACTTTGTATGAACTCTGCATGTAAGATGACTTTCATAGATATTTGATGTTTATATACAAAGCGTAAACATGTGCATTGTGTATTTTACATCATCTTTTGTGCTTCAAATCTTTTCGCTAATTGGGAGAAATGAAAACTGAGAAATGTTCTGGTTGGATCAGACGACCTGAAACAAACGCACCCTTAATGAGAGAGAGAGAGAGAGAACGAGAGGGGGGGGGGTGATGTTGCTGTCATAGATCATGTGCAACAATCACTTACAGCAGAGTGAAGCCCACACAGTCAGAAAAACCACACACCAAACACATGATGGTGCACACACACACACACACTCAGAAACAGAGAAACACACCCATAACCTGATCTACACACAGAAACTCACACATGACACACACACACACGCACCTACAAATGCAAAACAAGTCTGCACACATGCACAGCACATACAGAAACACACACACACACACACACTCAGAATAATGTGTGGGTGCAAGTGACGCTAACCAACAATTTATAAGAAATCTGAAGAACCCAAAACCACAGCTGATCACCTCTACCAGATGTTTCTGTCGGCTAATGGTAAAAAATGTATATAATATAAATATATATATATATATGTGTGTGTATATATATATATATTCAGCCTACGGGTACAGATAAATAAAGTCCTGTTTCACTATATATCACCTTCTAAAGTTTGGAGAAAATTTGTTTTCCACACTGAGACATGTTCTTCTGTTTTTAGAGTCCATCTAGAGACATGCATTATAGATCTGTCCCAGGCTGTACCATCGTCTGTTTACTGAATTTATACAGTTATATAAAATAAATATGAAGAAGAAATGAACATGCCACAACTGCCGCACCTTTGTACAGTACATGATGTGTCACACCAGCAGTGAATCATCTTTTCCATTTCACATAACTGGTGTCTGTCAAACATCGATTATGGACACATCCTAGAAAGTCTGCTTATTTATCTTGAAAATGTACCTAACGAGGGTTAGGGTTGACCATCCTCATTATACAGAAGATAATCTGGAGGGAAAGTGCTTACTTGCTGCCTTAAAGATGTGTTTTGTTGCATTTTGCTGCTTTCTTGCAGAGCGGCACTGAGGAAGGAGTCAAATACTCCTGATGTTGCACAGGAGGAACCAGAGTCACATCCGGGTTCAATGCCGTCCATGTCGGCATCACCACGGTAGATCTGAGTTGATCTTTAGGTGGTGCCTTGACGTACACTTCCAGGTGTCTGCCAGGTAAGCAGGGATGCGTGCCTCCTTCTGAGCGTCAGATAGGTGGAATGATAAGAATATTAGGGTGTCATCAGCATAGCAGCAGTAGGAGAAGCTGAGTGAGAGAGAGAACCAAGCTTTTTTGAGGGTAGATGTTCTAGCAAGGTCAACCTAGAACCCTGTGCATGTTGAAACATGAAAAACTACAGAGTGTCATCTGCTGCAGGTGCCTCATTAGACCATTTCCAATAAATACAAGCGAACATTTCTCACATTTCTTAGTTCGTATCCACTGTCTACTTGCATATGTTTGACTGTTCATGTGTATCACCTGACTTGTGTCTAGGCTGGATGATAGCAGTGTGAGTCAGACAGTCAGACAGATGGACATGTGGAAGTAACTGACCTGGATCCATGAGGGGAATTTCCACCTCTCCTCTTCCTCCCTCACTCCTTCCTCCTTTTCCCCCCCAAAAAAAGGATTTCTGCTTTTCTTTTCAGACAGGAAAGAGTGAGAGGAAAGTTGGGAGAAGAAGGTGTTAACAGCCAGAGATGAAGGTTTGAGAGTTTTTCCATGACTTGCCTTTGTTCCCTAAAAATATTATTTATTTCCAGTAAGTCAATGTTGATATATTTTCCATCTGGAAACAATCCGACAACATGAATGCATGAAAAAGTTTATTAAACTGACTCATTTGTAAAGTTCCCTCCTTTTTCCTTGAATTCCCCTGAGAAAATGTCAGATTCATAGACTTACCCCTAATACTAAAAGCTTTCCAGAGCTTCCTCTCCTCTTATTTTCCCAGGATACGTGTCATATTTAGTGCCTTGCACAAGAATCAAGAGAGAAGCGGGTTCCAGGATTTCAAATCAGCTTCCTTCGAGCGTTAAACACAAGGGCAAGTAAAAATAAAAATAGACACATGTTGTGACCACCCTGACTATCCTTTGCACAATGAACATTATAAATCCTGCGTTCACTGTCCATCCTGACGCATATTTCCCTATCGGTTCAAGGCCTGCCATTTGTGCCCTCTTATCGCTTCAATATGGCATAACGCACACTTAACTAGTTCCACAAACTGTGGTCGGTGGCAGTTTAATCCCTCGCTGGTGCACCTGATGCTATTCATGCACCGGGAGGAATGACATTTTTGGAATATTAGGGTCGTTGAGTGGTATAAAGCAGCATTTTTTTCTTCTGGTTGTCTGTTATCCAACTTAAATAACTTTCTTTTGTCAGGACAATGGACCTGGACGGCACCCTAGAAAAATAACAATACTGCAGTCAACAAAGTAGTCTTATATAGCAACTGAGAGTTTACTTTCCTCAATTTCAAGATGTCTTCACTTTGGGGGTGTGTAATTCAAAGAGCACACACACACACACATACATGTACGTATACAATCCTACCAGCGTCCTGCCTGACAGGTTTGGCAGCTGTGTTTCAGCATCTTCAGACTGTCCAGCGATCAGTTGACGTGATAAAAATCCATCCCGCAAAAATGGTAGAAAGAACTTGAAGGATGTTAACGATGTCAGAGAGAGAGAGAGAGAAGAGAGGCAGCGGTGAGGCTGAGTGGAGGAGGCAGCGGTGAAGTAGAGGAAACCACACACACACACACTGCTAACACTGATGTGGTGAAGACAAATCTCTGTCATCTACCCACACATACCCATATATACACATACATACAGTTTATAGACATCAGTACACACAAAGACCGTAGTCATGTATATTCGCTTTAGATACAGTCTTACACAGCTGACGGGGATGGTTTACCCACACATGAACACACACACACACACAAATAGACAACACGCCATCACATGCACACACACACACTATAAAACTGCAAAAATAAACAGAACATTTTGTATTATTGAGTCCTAAAAACTTCATGTACCGTCTTTGCAAAGTCATCTGCCCTCGTGCTTCTTACTGGCGCTGGCAGGAGGAGGCGGCAGCGTACGGATAAAGAAGCGAAGTGGCCCTTTATAATGCTTGTTATTGTATAATGAGAGAGGCACATGAGGATAAATGAGATCCTGCACTCGTTTCTTCTTCCTTCCTGAAGTTCTGTCTCTTCTCTGAAGTGCAGCTCTTGTCCAGAACGAGCAGAGAATGAAAACAGGCCTCATGGACGGACAGACCTCCATTGTTTCTGAACATGTTTGAAATAAAAGACAAACAGTGCAGAGGGCTCTTTTCCCTCCTGGGACCACCAGCACATGGAAACACAGTCACAGCACTGGTCCCCCGATCCACCCGGACAGCCCGTCAGTCTGTCTAGTTTCTTTCTGGGGTCTCCTTGTTTTTCAGTTCTTTACATCTTTTTTTCTTTTATCATTTATTAATCCAGCGTTTCTACATGCTATCTTTGTTTTATTCTTTTCACTCAGTACGAGAAGATTGTCCTAATTCCACGTCTTACTTACAGGCGATTTTAAGAGAACCAATTAATTTGTGAATTTGAATGAATTTGGAGTTAAAATGTGATTAATAAATACAATAAAACTACATAACTGTTAAATCAGCATTGCGTTCATCATATCAGAGCGATGTGACCTTGCTGTCGTCTTGTTTTGTGGAGACATCTCTGATGAACCATCGTCAGTCAGAACCTCTGTGACAAATTCATTACGTTTCCAGTGGCTTCTTCACAATAACACCAGCTCGCGTTTGGCCAGTTGAACGCTTTGGTGTAACATGAGTGAACAGTGAGGCTGATATCGATGTGAATCCAGGGAATGGCGTACCCTGCCTCGAACACTTTAAATTAATGAATTCATTGGGTGGAATTCTAAAAACATTCTCACAGTTCATCCTCCTTTGCGCCTGACAGCGTAACATCGTCATCTGAGCTGTTTTTCTCATCTAACAGGATGTTTTTGGCATCTGACTTCATGTCAAAGTGATGACATGGCGGTGACCGCTGCAGTAATATTCTCTGACAACGCAAAATGTGTTTTGTCTCCGTCTGCTGATTTACGACGGCAGATCTTTTTCTTTTTACTCGTATGTGACATTTTTGTAAATGGAACCACGAATGCAGCGATAGGCATCACTCGATGGCAGTTTAAGGGGCATCAAGTTGAAACAGACAATTTACGATAAGTTTGTACAGTTTGTGAATCAGATTTGGAACAAATCAGTGCAAATGTGTTGGGAAAAAAAGCTTCCCTTTCTTCTTTAGTTTAGTTCTTTTCCACTTCTTTTTGATTCTGTCAATAATTTTCTTTTTAACTGTCGTTTCTTTTCAGCATCTAATTTCTATCTTCCCTCATTTTAACTTCTTCTTCTTCTCTCTTTCCTTTCTAATTTCTTTTTTAATTCTTTAAGTTTGGTCTCCAGCTGCCTGCCTGTCTATCTTATTGTCTGTCTGTCTTCATGTCTGTGTCTCTGTCTGTCTCCGTCTCTCTGGGTGGTCTGTGGTCCAGCAGCCTCCTCTTCTCCCTCCGGTGGTGGTGTGAGGGTGTTTTTGGGAAGGGGGTAGTGGGGTGGGGGGTATGTGCTGGGTATTGGGGGGGCAGTTACTTCCTTACCAGCTCTCCTCCCACCCCTATTTACCCTTCACTTCCTCCCCTCCTGATTGTTGCTGGCCTATAAAGAACATAACGTGCCCACACACCAGTGCTGATGCTCAAATGCCCCCCACCAACCACCAACTCCTCCAAAAAATAAAAAGTTTCGGGGTTAACCACTGAAACCCAAAGACTCCTCACACCCCTGCCTCCCCACCAACACACACACACACACACACACACTCACAGTGCCACCCCTGCTCAGCCTTGTGTATATAAACAGTGGTTGCTCACGGGCGGAATGACAGACAACAAGGCGTGCAGACACACATATATGCAGTACAGTCACATTCACCCACACTGATGCACACACACACACACACACACAAACATGTACACACACAGACAGACAGACATATACAAGCCACACGCAGAGACTGCCCTCAACATCGCCATCAAAGCGCTACACATCGGTCCCTCTCCTCCATGTCTTCCTTTTCTCTGGTCTGGTAGCCATTTTACCATCAATGGCCTGGTTGCGTTTAAGGGGGATTTTTCCCCCTCAGATCTGGCAACCACAGCAGCCACGGAGGCCTGCAGAGGCCGAAAAAGGAGAAAGCAGTAAGTGATTGGCATGTGGTGCCTGCAATGCTGTCTACCTCCTTTTTGTGTGTTTTCTAAAATGCAGATCACAAAAGAGACACAAACATGCAATGAAGTGGTGAGGAGTGAAATGACTCTCACATGGCTCATTGTTGCCTGTTGTTAGAACTAATCCACGAAGACGATCCTCAAGGCAAAATGTAACAGCAATACGTGATAGCCCAGATCTGTGTCTTACAGGCTTCAGAGTGGAGAGAGGGGAACAGCGGTAACACAGAACCTGTGCACCCGCTGATACATGCAGGCCTCATTCACACTAGTTTCCAAGTGTTTGTTTGTTTTTCTGACAATTAGACAATTAGAAGTTTTGATTTCCCAGTGAATCTTCATTCAAGTTCAAATACGCTTCATTTGCAAGAATGGCTTGTAGCCACTGTTGCAAGAGCAAATGTTTGACACAACATTTACGTGGAAAAAGGAGAACACCAAAGAAAAGTTTAATCAATAACAGAAACAAGTCAAAAGTAAAAGATGGGAGGAAAGCTGAGGCTAAAGCTGCAGCCTCTGAAAAACACAATATAATACTATATGACGTGTTTTCCACTCTGATACCCCGTCAATATTTTCTGATGACATAATGGTGAACATTTAAACTTTTTTAAGTTTAATCTTTGAGTTATATTTACACAGTAGCAGTAACATGTATATGAGGTTTAAATTACTGTACTGTTACAAAACTTAAACTCATTGGAAGACGTTTTGCTTTAATAGTCTCCTTAACTGCAATAAATCCCCCTTTTTAACAAAATTCATAGAAATGATGTGTCCAAATATGACGTTATGAGAGCGGTGAAAATGAACCAAAACAGTGAAGCTCCAAAACTCACTACGAAGCTCATTAAAGCCGAGGGGAGCTGCACATTCAGGTGATCATTACCTGTAACATGGTACAGTACGACACTGAACTTTCTTTATTTGTGCTGCTTGCATTGGGACATAAGGATGATGATGATGATGATGATGTAGGATAAATTAGCTGGCCGGTCTGTTCATGTGATCCTTGACAAGGCGATTCTTGACAACTAATGGCTTGATAGATGTTATATTTGCTGTGGGTTTTCAGGCTGGTTTCAGTGACACGCTGGCCTTTAGCCCCACCATAAGGACAGAAACTTTTTTTTTTTTTGCTAGAAGTGCTGTGGTGCTCTGTAAATAAAGCTGACTGGACTGTTTTTGATCCGTGTGAATCTACATAAAAGGCGCACCAAACTATAACCGGTGGGAACGTTTCCGAGCCACCTCGTCTGTTTCATTACGTCAGATGAGAAACTGATTAGCACCAAAAATGATTAATGTTGACAAAGCATACGCCTGTAATCTGTGGTGATTATTACTCACTGTTCACACACACACACACACACACACAGAGCAGCTGCAGAGGAATTTCTTATTTCACAGATTAACCATGTGTTTCTGTGAGGCATCTCACAATATGGCTCATTACACTTCTCAGTGAGGATTAGCACGAGTTTAGCATTTAGCTCAATTAGCAATTAGCAAGGCGTAGGCTACCCCAATGACTCATCACACAGGGATTAGCATGAATTTAGCATGTAACTTGATTAGCAATTAGCAGAGCATCAGCTGCATCAATGACTCATAAACCAGGGATTAGCATACATAGTCCAGTTAGCAAAATTAGCAAAGCATTAGCTCATGCACAACACAGACGTTAGAGGCAAATATTGTTTGACATCCATCTGGGGTTAGCCGCTGTTAGCTTTTAAGCTTCTATCATTGTTCTTAGAGAGTTAGAAATCCTTTGTCTTCTGCAGTTTTCATGGAAACAGCAAAATGATGTGAAAAGAAATATAATGTTCACTGACTAATCTGAGCAGAAATGCTAGACAGCGCTAACCATGCAGACACTGAGTGACTAACACCTTCTTTAAAACACTTCTGCTTTCTTGTGCGGTTTGAGGAGGATGGAGAGTGTGAGAGAGAAAAAGGCAAAAATACAACTCAGGTTATTTCAGATTGTCTGCGTGAGAATAACGTCACCGAAACGAGTTCCCTCTTCTTCTCACGCGAAAGCAGACAACTGACCCTCTTCCTGTGAGTCCTGAGCAGGAAGGACCGAGGGACACAACGATGTTTGTGTAAGCGAGCTCCGTGTGTGTCAACGCTGTAACCCAGCTTGTGTTGTGTTTCACATGTCTCTGCTGTTAGCCAACCTGCAGCCACACGCAGCTGCAATCCAACACTTTTCACTTTTGCATAATGTTTGTCGATCACTTCCCTTCCGTGCAAAATCACTGTGGGCCTTTGTTTGCTGCTTGTGAGCAATTCGTGAACAACATTAAATTTAAATCCTGCACCTGACGTGACTCGGAAATGAGATGTTTTATTGAATGCGAATGCAAATCTGTCCTCGTGTAATGTTCCCCAGTTTAAAGTTACAATCCTTAGGTGCTAATACTATTAAAGGTGAGAGGTCAGTTACCAAAAAAAAAAATAAACTGTTGAATTTTGTGCTCATCTTCTTTGTTGTTTCACATTTTTGCAAATGGTTCTTTATCTTTTGTGATGTTTCAAGCTGTTTTCCTTCATTTTGCATGTTCTCAGACAAACATTGTCAAAATGGCTGTTATGAATGAGTTTAGATTCAGAAAAAAAGAAATACATAAAGCTGTAAAATTAACACATATTCCTGGAAAAGACTGAGGTTGACTGGCTCGTTAATATTGGAACAATAATAAAATTGAATATTGTATGTTTTGGTCATACTGACTGACCTCTTTCAGGGGTTGAGAAGACGGCAAAATGAGCTAAGAGAGCTCTTGGATGCAATTTATCATTACAAATACATATTTTAAAACCTTCTCTTCACTTTCTTCACTTTGTTTACTCTTAACTCGAGTGAATCGGTGGTTTCGCAGCAGGAAATACAACTTTTACATGAGTGGAGACCCAAATTCCCAGTGAAAATCATAAAACTGTGGGCTTCTTACAGCTAACACTGAGAAGCAAAACTCTGAAAACACCCACTCCTGCTGACGTGAGACAAAGACAAAACTTCACATTTCACAATTTGAAAGTACACAGCACTTTGGAAATGATGCCGGATGTAAAATGTACGTTGATATCCGAAGATGGAAAGATGATGATGTGGTGCTTTCCTGCCTCTCTTCTTTGTGCGGATCATAACTGACGTGTCAGTCAGAGTTCTTCATGTGGATCTCATTGTGATAACAACCGTGTGGTTGACAAGACCGATCACTGCTGCACTCTCATTGTTCCTTTGACTTTTTACCAACCAAACTGCCACGCACAGCGACTCTGCTGGTTGTATATTTGCAGTTGACGCATGTATAGTCTTCTGTCTGTTTCGTGTCAGGTCGTACTGGGTGTGGGGTCCTCTGCCCGCTGTCGTACTCCCCCTGCACGTGGATCATTAGATTGGACCCCTTTTTTAAAAGAAGAAACATAGAGGCACTCAAAACAATGCAGTCAGAAGCTGTGGAGGCCTGAAATAGAAGCTAAACTGTGCTGCAGATCGTGTAATTAGTACCAAAAGCCCTTCTTTATATCTGGGCCTGTTTGACTTTCCCTGCAGAGGTTATGATGGAAATTTGGAAAATATTGCAAATTCATCCATGTGCGAAACTGTGGCTTTTGGGGCTCCTTGAGGTCTACAGTTCTGCCAGTGGGTAAGAAACATGGGTAATCCAGGCAAACCCCCAGCTGCTTCAGTGTCTAACAGAAGATGACTGTGGTTCAACTGGAAAGCTCCCAGTGTACAAGGGGTGGAATTCACAAACGTGTATGATAAAGACAGAGATGAAGATGAACCAGCTGTTTCGAGATTCTGTGATCAGCTGTAGCCAGCTCAGAAAATCAGCCCTCCTCCTGTCAGATGTGTGTTTTTCATATTGTTTCTTCACCTGGATGTTTGAGCTTCGCTGTGCAGAATGATGTGTGTGCAGTTTGACACTCGAAGGGGGACGTGTACGTCCGAGCAGGACTTTGTGACATGATAACATGAATTAAACATGGTGGGAATGAAGACGTTTAGAGTGAATCAGTTCAATTCCACGTTTTCTAATTAGAAGTCAACAGTTTTTCTGTTCTTGTTGCTCCACCAGCGAGCGTGTGTTCGTGAATGAAAGTAAAGGGTTAGTTAAGAAAGAAATAAGCGTGCTCAGCTTGAACTCTTCTCTGGTTAAATGAAGCTCACCCGAAGCCAAACATGACTCTGTTATTGCTTCAGTGTTAATGATCCGTCTTTTCTATTTATTCCTCTTTCCCATGCTCGCTCTCTTTCTGTCTGTGTCTCTCTCTCTCTCTCTCTCATACACTTGTTCAGCACACGACAGCCTTCAGGAAGACGAAGTGAAAGTGTGTTGAAAGTGAATGTTTTCGCTCGTTCTGTCAGACACACAGGAAGCTGAGAGAGGCAGTGGCCTGAACAGAGGAAGTCAGATTGCTGTGTGTGTGTGTGTGTGTGTGTGGTCTGAGTGCTGACTGAGCCCTTTGACTGTGAGCGAGCCACTTTACAGGCTGTGGCTGCTAAACCTGATTAAAAACAGCTCAGTGTGGTGCCTCAACAGCGTGGGCGGAGAGTCTTTTAACAGAGATTCAATAGACTTATAACCATTTCAACACTACAACATTATGTTATGTAATATGTTGGAAAAAAATATGAATAAAAGATGGCGAATCGCTTTATGTGGATTTGAAAGATAACAGCAGTAAACACACAAACACAGAATCACAGTCACAGTGAATCTGCACTTTGATAACTTCCATAATTTGATGTATTTTCTGTTGAAACAGGATGTTACAGCAGGACGATAGGGGGCATGTCCTGATCTTATTAGTTGGACAGGATGGGCTGCCTACTAGCACAGCATTGGAATTAAAATATTTACACTGCTTTGAGGAAGATAAAATGGATTTCAGAGGGATGGAAATTATGAAAAAAAAGAAAATAATGACCGAAGTGAAAGCAAAACAACTGAGAACCCAAGAAAAGATTCCCACGCTTCTGTTTTAAAGATGAAAGTCACAAGAATGTTTAAAAATGTGCATTTTGTACGCCGATATTTGCTTGAGTGTGTTTTGCTGTAACGCTTCTCATTGGTTTTGTACAAAACACAGTTTTGAATCTGCTTTTGCAGCATTTTGGTTCACGTCTTCATCACAAACACAGATATCGTGTTGTTCATCCATTAGAGGAAACGTGACAAATCCAGTTCTTCATTTAGGCCAAAGGGCTCCACTGTGTTAAGAGCGTGAATCCGATATTCCTCTCTGCAGAGCAGTGAGGTGATAACGTCTCCACCTCTCAGAGAGGCAGAGACCACTTTTAGTTTGTCCTGCGTAAACCAGACCACAGGGACGTTTCAGCGTGTAGACGACACGTGTGTTGCTGCAGTTCATGAAGGATTTTTATGGTGTATTTTTTACCCGTACATGGACGTGTAAAGTACTTGTGCCTGACGAGTTAGAGCATTGTGGCCACTGCGGAAAAAGCCTGTAGGTTGGTTAGACAGCCAGGAGACAGTGTTAGGAGGTTTTCTAGTGTCAGAACGAACCAGTCTGTCTCTCAGATTGCGACAGTGTGTGTACGTTCTGTACTTTTACCTTTGTAACTTCAAGATGAGTCTGTGTCCTTGTCTTTCTGATGTGGTGTTGATGCATGGGGTGTGGCACTTGGCAACTCCCACATCGAGGTTGACTTTATATGTTATTTGCTCTGATGAAGACACAGTGGTGTCGAAACATTAGTCTGTTTGCACTTGGAAGTTTCCTGTCCTCTGACTGAAGCATCTGATTCAGCTGCATATTGCTTGAAGATGTGCAGAGAACCTTGTTCCACTTGTCCGGCCTGATGAAGCCCAACATGTTTGGGGAATAAACATGATAGAAAAGAAAGAAATATGTGGAAGCTGAATTTCTTCTCTGTTTTCTTCTCTTTTTTTGTGATGTTGACATTTATTGCTGCTGTAGGACTGTCGGGATACCAATAATATTTCAGATTATTGCCATTTTAACAGCAATAATTCGAAGCTACACCACAGCGTTTGATGTTTTGTCAGAGGAAGAGAAGCACAAGTGTAACTGATACCATTAACGACGTGGGTCACAGCAGCCAGCGGCATGAAACATGGAACAGACACACCTGAAGGGAACATTCATTAGTGTTATTTGTGACACCTGAGTGTCCGTCATGAGGTCCTTGGTTTTTTGTAATTCTATAAATTTGTAGATGTGTACCTTTTTTGTTCTTTATTGTATATTCTGTGTCTGTATATTGCAATTTTACTACTCTTTAGTCTTTATGGATATTTCCTTATCTGAATAAAAAGCTGTTATGTGCTGCACAGAGTTTGAATTTTAGATTTAGGGGCAAACTTTTTAGGCTACATAGAAAAACTCAAAGATTGTATTATGCAGCTGAGCTTTGTTCAAAGTTAGGAGTTTAAATACTGGAAGTTTTTCAAAGTACCAAATATGTTTGCCTGTAATTTGGGGAAATGATAATAAAATGATGCACAAGAACTTGTCAGTATTGGAAAACATTTTGATCACTTTGAAGCTACATGAGCGGAGGTATAAATGGTACATCAAGAAGTATATAAAAATTACACATTTTAAAATGTGTAACATATTAAATTCAAGCCTTGTCCATTTTGTCGGTAGACTGAAACTCAACATGTTGCTTTTGAACACGTCTTAAACAACATGAAACCTTATTTCATGACGTCTCCATAACGTTTGTTCCTGTTGATAGAAACCATTTGTCTGCATACTTTCTATAACTGAAAAAACGCAACGCAAGCAATTAGATCAGCTTCAAAGCTTTTATTTTTACCAGGCTGCAGCTATTTATATCCAGGTTATTAGCTTGACCGTCACATGTGCATTTCAGTTTTTGCTCCAATAATCTCACTTCCTCTTCTGCCTCGGTATGTTTCTGCACCATAAAGACGTTAAGTACGTGTGAGGTGATGAATACATTCGTCAGGATAAAATGTCAGCTTGTTTTGGGTGGGAAGGTTCATGTACACAATACAACAAACCCACACAACAGAAGCACATAGTAACAGATTACTGTTTGAAAACGCTGGTGATTCCCAGATCACTTCTGTTCATGTACTGTGCCAACGAATAGGTCTGTGTGTGTGTGTGTGTGTGTGTGTGTGTGTGTGTGTGTGTGTGTGTGTGTGTGTGTGTGTGTGTACAGAGCTGATTAGTCCAGTCAGGCGGACTAATTGACTGTGGCAATGAGGGTCTAAAGCCGTCCTGACGAAAAGAGGTAACATGTGCTGGAATAGTTTGTGTGTGTGTGTGTGTGTGTGTGTGTTGGGGGGTCCCATCTGTTGTGGTCGGTGTATCCGGTAAAGCATGGAGGCATAGATGTGAGGGGGCGTGATGGTCGGAAACTCAATATAACAACACACACATTATGAAAAAAAAAAAAAACTCTATGCACAGTAACATAGCAACATAATATATTGAAAAAGACATGTTGAACTCCATTTGTTAATTTCTTTATTTCTCTCAGAAACAAACAGACAATCATTATCATGGCTTTAAAAATGTGGGCCAGAGGCGTAAAGTGGAGGGGGTCCAATGGCCCCTTCCCTTCTTCCTACCCCCGTGCTTCCGGCTCCCTTGCTCGGACACACAGACTCACTAGGTGAAAACAATGCCAGCCGCGGCTGGTAATGAAGGGAAAGGAAGGGAAGTGGGAACTTCGTGGCAACAGTTCAGGAAAGTCCCTTTCCTGTTTCAACGTGACAATGCCCACGCTGCACAAAGCCAGCTCTCTAAAGAAATGGTTTTTTTCCACTTTGGTGTGGAAGAACTGTGAGCCAGACCTGATCACCAACGCTGATCGCTCCACTGAATGGATGTTATCAGTGGTTGTCAGCCTCATCGATATGAGCTAGAACGTTCAGAAGGTTTCAACAACAAAACTACTGAATAAGTCAGTGCTGACTTCTGGTTCCGGGCTGCTGGGCGAAAGTCACTGGGCACCTTTTATAAATCTCTGTAGCTCAGCGGGAGCAGGAACACATCAGGTCACATGATGTCACGGGTTGTAAACAAATCAACAGTTCGGCCAGATTATCTGAAGCACTTATTTGGAGGTAAAACCGAACATGAGCACACCCAAACTGTTGATGAAAAGAATCCCTCTTTGCAACAGCCTTCATTCACAGCTATGATAAGTACAGTAGGTATATTTACAACAGTCAGGTTGGGTAAAACGTTTTACACTTGCTTTTGATTTCTCTTCCTAATGAGTTTGCTTTTCAGGTATATGATATTTAAAGGATTCTAAAATAGTACAAATGTATGAAAACAAAAAAAAACATTTCCAGATATTGGCTGCTCAATATTCTAAAAATAATCCAGACTATAAACTGCATATGGTATTTAATTTCTTATGTGTTGTCTTAAAATAACAAACACTTCCTCAGCACAACTGGTTGCCATTTAGTCATCGCCTCCTGTTTGTGACCAAGTCAACTATATTTACTTTATCGATGACAAGTGAATTCCTTTTTACACATTTTGCTTTTTCAATATCTGTATTGAATTTATTTTGTATTTCTGTTCATGTAAATATAAAACAAAATACATAAAGTTCAAATAAAATTAGAATAAAAACGCTTTGCCTTTGCTATCGTAATGCTAATTATTAAGCGTCCAGATTTTCTAATGACTGCAAACTACTGAGTGATGTTAATGTCGGTAATAGTGACGGAGTGAATGAGGGGGCCACTTGTACACAACGTTTGATTCCCACTTCTGCTGTGACTCATAACACAAATTATTGTATAATACTCTCAGAAAGCCACTTTTCCCATCATTCACTCTGCCCAGTGATGTCACAGTGGTTTTGATCAAATAAACTGTAGACGTCGACGTTTTTCACTCGTATGTTTCTGTTGTCACACGAGTCTTAGCAAGATCAACTGGTCAGTCGGTGACTAACGAATACAAACAAACTCAAGGTGATATATACACTTCTGTCTTTTTGATTGGTCACACTGACTAATAAATACGACTGGAAAGAACCGAATATACTGCTGACGTCCTTACTGTGCACTTATTCATGCAGTGGTCACACACTCATATACGTACTTTTAGCCACACACACACACACACACACAAACGGGCTGTGTTTACATGTGTTAAGTGTAAGATGTGTCTGTGGCCCGTTATTGAGAAACAGCTGAAAGTTCTCTTACTCAATGTATGTTTTTGCCATTTTTGGCTGCATGTCTGTCATCCAGAGCAGGGAACTGAAAGCCAAGCAGGAGGCTTTATCCCAAATATAGACATATGACAGTCACTCATAAACAGTGTGTTTGTTTTTCTTCTCTTTTCTGGTTTTAATAAATTTGAGCTTGGAGTCTCTGCAGGTTTATCACTGGAATATCACGGACGTCTTATATGTTGTATTTTAAAAATATACTCAAATATTGTCAATAAATCAAACCAAATTATTGTTCCTTTCATCCCACCGCTCCGCTGTTACGGAAACATTTTCCCTGTCTGACGTCTTTGTCGTGCACCTTTAAAAAGCTATATAGATAAAACAAAACCTGAACAGGCGTGGCAAAGAAATTGGCTTTGACCAGGAGAAATGAGGTTTCTCTAATCTCCTGCCCCCGATCACAGAAACCAGGTTGCTGAAGCTCATGTAAATGCATATTGTTAAAGTGAAATTCCCAATAAAACACATGACTTTTGTTCTCTGTCTCGATTTCACACACACACACAGAGTCCTCTGTCATCATGTCATCTTTTATGTCTGTTACCAGGACGATGCTCCCAATACTCTCTCTCTCTCTGGGTCAAAGATAAAAGGCCTCAGTGTAACATGAGGAACTAAAGATTCACTCACACACACTCAGACTATAACCATTGTTAGAGGCGTGTGTGTGTTTGGGAAAGGCTGCATTATATATATACACACACATATATACACATACATGCATGCATACAGAATGTGCGCATGTGTATGTATTTGGTGCATTTTAGTCTTTGAATGTGTGTGTGTGTGTGTGTGTGTGTGTGTGTGTGTGTGAGAGACTTCAAAGTATAGCATGCCTCAGTCTTCACTCAGCTCAATGTTGATTTCACATGAGATACAGGCCAGCGTCATTACAAAGATACTCTTTAATGTGTGTGTGTGTGTGTGTGTGTGTGTGTGTGTGTGTGTGTGAGTAAAGAAGAGCGTGGTAGAGAGCGTTGTTCTGTGAGTAAGGAGTATGGTGGCCCTGGAGGCACAAACACAACATTTTATAAGAGAAATTTAAAAAATCAGCAGCACATTTCAGTTAAAACAACAACAACAAAAAACAGATATTTTACAGAAAAGCTGTCACTGTGAGATATTTAGAACAAGAGGGAAGTTACGTAGCATCCTGCAGTTATTTACCCTGTGAGAGGGGGGGGGGGTTTATCTTTTTTTACTCTTGTAAGCAGGACCAGCGGCTGCAGCGCTGTAGGGACAAAGCTGCTGCAGGCGTCGTTTCAATGAATCTTTCAGCTTTTTCAAAGAATGTTACATAAGAGAGAGGGAGCCCGGTGCCGTCAGGGAGGAGAGAGCGTTAAAGCTCCAGTTGAAGTTTGTCTCATCCTCCCTACGTTGCAGCACATGGTTTTACAAACAGTGGCTTCCCACATGCATCACAAAAATGCTTGTACAGAAATTAAATGAGTTTGCATTGTTATAACTTATATTTGTGCTTTTGAGAGCTGATGTCCTGCAGCTCAGACAGTCCTGATAGGTCAGCTGTGCCAATCTGGCAGATTATTTGCAAATAGAAGCACAATTCTTCTTACATTTGTCATCAACCTCATTCTCCTCCTCCTCTTCCTCCTCTTGCTCATGCAGGGACATCATCACCTGCACGGAAATCCAGAAACGATGCACGGCATTACCATCACAGCGATAACGACGCAGCACTTTGATGCTAAAGACGTGTGTGCTTCTGCATTTTGGCAACAAACAAAAAGAAACGGGCTTACTGGGCTTTGACCAGGTGCTTGCATAATCAGCTGTTCCGTTAGCATCACTAGCATGTAGCGCTCTCGTATGAAACACCTCTGCAGTGTAAACGGAGCTGGCAGGCAGAGTGACATGAGAGCAGATGAGTAAATTAACGTGAACAGAAACAGGAGAAACTCGAACATTAAATATTCACAGCTGACACCTTGAGCTGTGAAACTTAACGCCGTCGTCCTCCTTCACTAATCCTTCCTCTTCCCTCTTTCTCTCTCTCTCTAATTCCCCTCTCTCTTTCTTTAAGCCTCTCTCACTCTTTCTCTCCATCTGAAACTCTCCCTCAGGCTGCCTCCTCACCTAAAAGTTTCCTTTTTTTTCTTTTGCATCAGGCTCCAAAGCTTGGTGGTGGTTTTTGGTTTATCAAAGTGTGAACCGATATAAGTCCTAAGTGAACCAGAGCTTGTAAACCTGCTGATTTGGTGACTCGCCTGCAGATACATGAAGAAAAAGCTGAAATTGAGCATCCAGACATGAGCCTGTTGTGTATAGTTTTCTAGGCATCTGTCTCCTGCCATTCTCGTTCAACGACTGAGTGTTCACAGCAAAGTCGCCAAGAATCGAGGGTTTATTACAGCTTCAGTCAGCTGACAATGTCTTCTTCGTTGAGTTAGCTGCTAACTGCCGCTAGCTGCCGGCGGTGGGTCGTTTTGTTTTTCTTTTAGCACAACTGAAGATTGTTGATTTTTATCAGTTTATTGTTTTAATAATCTAACAATAAATAGGTTTTCCATACATGTATCTTGTGTCTTCCCTTTCAGTCCATTTCCTAAATTGGTCTGAAATCAGCGAGCGTCTCCTGTTTCATCTCTTCTTCTTCTATTTTTCCTCCTTCCCTCTCTCCTCTCCTCTCTTTTCTTCTTCGTCTTCTTTTCATGGCAGCTGTCAGTGTCTCATCAGTGTTACAGGACAATGCTGCTGGGCTCAGGTTGCTCTGTGTGTGTGTGTGTGTGTGTGTGTGTGTGCATGCGTTACTGTATTTGACATGCTGACATTCCTGCAGCCGCTGGCTGAATGTTTGGCCCTCCACACTCTGCTTATTCAGGCCGCTGCTCCAGACCGTGTGGGGGATTAGAGGGAGTGTGTGTGTGTGTGTGTGTGTGTGTGTGTCGGTACATCTTAGACACACGCCTTATCATAACACAGACAGCAGTGCCACTACAGGGACAAGACGGTGGTTATTTTAAAATGAGGGTGTGTGTTTCTGCTCCTTAAGCCCTCCAGGCTGCAGCAGACCCCAGGTGGAACAGCAAGACAAGGAGACGGCCGGGTGTGTGTGTGTGTGTGTGTGTTTAGACAGTACACTCTATACCTTTTCCATCTCTACAATGTGAAGAATGCTGCTCAGGCCGAGCTCCATGTCAGATCGAAGCACAGTTGTTGGCCGCAGGGAGAAGAGAGAACGACTAACAGAAGATTTACACTCTAAATCTTCAAGGCCGATGACACGCCGACTGTCAGGGCCGATTATCACAGTTACATCTGGCCGTCGCCGAGCTGCACTCCAGTTTAAGTCCTTTTTTTAATGCAAACAACTGGGGGTGTACAGCATAACAGTATATGATTCTGCGGTGAAAATGTGGGCACAGCTTCAATTTGAGTTGTTTGTGTCACAGAAAAACGTTTCTGAAAAGTTTCTAAAAGACATGACAAATGTGTTCGGGGTCAAGATGCTTTTTAACTCACTCATAGGACACTAAACAATGCACATATTTTAGTATGTCAACAAGCACGAGCATAAAACACACAGCATATTACAGACTTTAATGTTATTAAAACCTGCAGTGTGGAATCATCTTTGGTTTTCAGAGGCCATCGCTGCCTAGTGCTGAATTATGACGCTGCTGCAGCTGAACCAGCGATATCACCATCATGACAGCATTTCAAAATCCGACTTACTGTATTCAACAATACATCCGTGGCAGCATTAATGACGTTAGCATAATTGCAAATTTTCCGAGGCAAAAGTGGTTGATTTTATCAAGGATTCCCCTCTGAGCTCCAAGACTATAAAACGTGTTTGTTGTAAAAGTAAATCAAGTCAGCCTCATCGTCATTATCCAGCTCAGTTCCTGAGAAGCTGACATCTTGTATGTCAGCAGTGACACTGTGGTTTCTCAATCAATTCACTGGAACAGTGACCGACTGGCTGGCTGTGTTTGTTTTGTTTTGAAATCATTTTTTAACCTGAGTCCTGTTTTTATTGAGAAACTCTAACTGGAGAATAATTCAAATGGAACCATCACCCCCAAAATACAGTTAAAATGTGTTTCGCAGAATGGCTTAATGTGCAGTAACTCAAGGTGTTTCCCAACCCCAGACCAACAGGAGCATGCTGGACAAAGTGTTCAGAACAAATTAGCAAACTACACTTTCATGTTTTCTGTCTCAAACTGATGAACGTTTGTCCTTTACATGAATAATGTCATGAAGATTTCTCTACAAATGCACCCCAAGACCGTGATACTGGGAGTGATCCCTGAGGACAACAGACATTCATATCTTTTGAATATCTTTTTGTCACACCAGGGGAATGTATAATGTGTAATTATGTAAAGCCTGAAGTTACAGCAAAACATGGAAAAACTGGTGTTGCTTGTTAGGAGAAATGAATTGTTGGTTTTGGTCTCTTCATTGGATGTGTCGTTAACGATAAAATATGTCCTTTAAAGTGTGTATCCAGTTTCTTCAGTAGTGTAGTGTGTGCCTCCAGCCTTAGATGGCGCTCTCCTCCACATCAACACACACTCTGTGGGTTCAGTTCGACGACCTGCTGGGATCAGACTGTCACCTCTTTGTTACGGGACCCTCGGTGTAACCATCAGGCCACCCTGCCAGGCGACAGCAGGCTCCTTTTGTAGCGATGTGTCGCTTTGGTGTCATTGTCGTCTCATTAGTGTGTGTGTGTGTGTGTGTGTGTGTGTGGCAGCTCTGATGGGATGTAACAGAGTTTCACATTTTCCTGCAGCAACTGCTGCGTCACTGTTTTTACAGGTCAGGAATCCAGCGACACGAACCGGTGGCAAACTCTTGACGGCTCGTTTTGTCAAACTTTTACCTCCGGTGCAAGATTTCTTTTGTTCAATTGCAGCAGCTGTGTTATTTATTTAAAGTTAAAGATTCATTCATTTACAGAGCCAAAGTGCAGCCAACGATGATGAAAGTACCTAAAAACGTGTAAATTCCCTGTACTGGTGTTAATAATTTATCCTGTAGGTGACACAGAGCAGACTGCTGGACCACAGAGGAAGAGAAAAACGCTGCCGGGGGGGGGGGGGGGTCGGCTGTCAATCACGCTACGTTTGGAGAGACTGTAACGATGCCACTGGCCCACCCAACCTCTGAACACACATAACAGTTTGGGAGTAGTTTGTGTGTTATTTAAACGTCATGTGCAAGAAAGTGACGATCTCTTAATTCCCTTAAAGTGTCCAAACTTTCTTCCGTGGCGCGATCCAACCATCATCCCATCATTCTCAATAACAGGACGGCAGGACATAAGACGGGGAGGCATCGATTGGATATCAAACATTTGCAGCAGCCTGTTTTGGTGATTTCGTTGTGTTTCTGTGTATTCTGACGTTGGTGCTCGTGAGATATAGAAGTTCATTTCAGTGCAGCTTTAAGAGATCAAGGCTGAGAGAAGCAAAAGAGTAAGATAGTAAAAGAAGGAGACAGAAATAAAACTCTTAACTCTCCTCTACTGCTTTGTCTTTGTTCAGACATGCTGCTGCCAGTGTGTGTGTGTGTGTGTGTGTGTGTGGCATGCTGTGCTGTGTCAGGGCAGATTTATTGCAGGTTTGGCCTTGAGAGTGTTGGGCTGTGTGTGTGTGTGTGTGATGGCTCAAAGCAGGTGTGTGTGTGTCTGTGTGTGTCTGTGTGTGTGTGTGTGTGTGTGTGTGTGTGTGTGTGCAGCTTCCATCACAGCCAGGTGAGGAGTTCAGAGTTCGTCTCGCCTCAGAAGGGAAAGTTAGCCGGCGGCTCGTCACTCTGCTGGCCTCGGATCAGAACAGAACAGGAAAGTGTCAAAGGACAGAAAAGAAAAACAGCCTCACTTACACTTTAGGCATGTTTGCATGACACTTCCGTCATGTGAAGATCTCATAACTCCCAATTTAGATGGAGTTCAGTTTGCACGTCGGTCGCAGGAACAGGCTACTTCTGAAAACCTCCCGAAAGTCACTGCTGTACGCTTGTGTTTTTACACACATTATTAATCATACACATCACCAGTCTCACCTGCGTGTTCATCTCATCACGTTTGACACCCGTAAGTTCCATGAGACCCCTCATTCACTGTGAAAACCCGGAGATTTGACGGAGAGTTGACGTTTTGTACTGTAGGTGATAATGTGGCGTCAACACTGTATGAAGCGTGCAAGTAGAAAATGAATAGGAATAGAAACAGCAGATTGACTCTGAAGTATACGATAATATACATCAATAATCCTGCGTTCATGTGTGAGGCGTCCCTGCCTGTAGAAAATGACATTTGTAAAGATAAATATTAAAATAGTGGTTTATGTCCCTCAGGAGGGCTGATGTGGGCTGAGACATCATCACTCTGTGGACACAGCAGGAGGATCACCATCATCATCTGACCGATCACACATGGGGTCACATTTAACCTCCAAATCCAACACTGATGTCACATTTTCCCACGACAACCTCTGTCTTTGTCATGGGAACATCTGAAGTTGTCCTCCAGCTGGGCGGCGTGTGGGGGCTGTTTTTCTGTTGTGTCAGAGTGTGCAAAGTGAATCAGGAAGTGGGGAGGTTTTGCAACCTGACCGACCCGACTGTGTGCAGCTTTATCAGCTGATCCATGATGTTCGGAAGGCCACAGTGGAAATGATAGCTTCACCGCCGAGTTCATTCCATACTGGAAAAATCAAGTCAATATTTCACATCTGCAGAATTTATTTCTGAATTTTAAATGGTTGAATAGAGGCCTAGAGGCCGACCAGTAAACTGTTGCTGGTTCCAGCTGTGAAGAGCTGGAGGGAGACTGGAGGAACATTTACATAAGACTCATCAGTTTTTGTTTTTACTTACTTTTTCCAGCAAAAATGACCTGAAGAAGAACACGAAAATAAGAGACAATACAACAAGATGCTGGTGATACGTCAGATTACCTCAAAGTGCTTAATGGTTACATGTCAACTACATCAAATAATCAGTTTACATTCACAGCATCCACCATCTCTGCCAAACATGCTCCAGGTACAAATAATATCTATTACTTTAATGATATTTCCTGTCATCCGGCTACTTTTCAGTCCCGTCAATACTTCCCCTGTCGGAAGTCTCTGTCATGCACATGTAAATAGTTGATTAGAAACCTGGTTTCATGCTCCAGAACTCTGCGCTGTCCAGAAGAAATCTAGCTCCACCTCAAGTACGGAAAAGCTGACAGCAGCCCGGTTATTTAAGTGCGTGTCGATGATCTGATTGATCAAACTCGGCTCTGATGTCTCAGTGTTTCCACATCACATTCATCTGTTGGAATATTCTTTGTTTCCACACAGTTTTAGAAAACAAGTGAATGTGAGTGAAAGAAGAAGTTGGAGATACTGAAACTGTGTGTGTGTGTGTGTGTGTGTGTGTCACTGCTCCAAAAAACAAGTTCACATCAAACCTTCCATTCACCTCCACGATTTACGACCTGAGAGCTTCATCCGTCAGGTCTGTCTGGCAGCCGGGTGGAGCTCCGCACCGACGCAACACATGTACTGAGATTAAAGTAATCTGATTACAACAACTGCAGCAGTTTTCTTTACCTTTGTGTTTTCCTGCTGTCTGTTGTTTTGCACCAATACTGTGTTAGTACGCACTAATATCGTGTAAATACGCAGTGAAAATCCTCTGTTACAGCACAACGTGAGAACATGAAAACACTCACGTACTTGTGTTTAAATTGTGTAAATAGACTTTTATAAGCATTTAACTGGTGTACTATAGCAATGACATCCTAAACCACGGGAACACTTTAGGTGAGAGTAGATTAATTGAATGAATAAGTGAATGAATGAATCCCATGTAAATGATTCATGTACATTACAGGTGATCTGCTGTTAGCAGGTAATCTATAATAGATTACATCCAGAACCCCCCCTCCTCCTCTGGAGCCTCCAGTCTGACTCAGACGGCGGGGTAAGTGCTCCATAGAATGAACCAACCTGTGCACAGCCATAAATAAGGCCCCCCCTCCCCTGGGTGTGACAGGGCAGGTTGAGATGAAAGGTTCCGATCTGCTCGCTTCCCCCGCAGCTTCTTATTAAAGAGCTTTTAACATGTAAACAGAAGAGAGACACACACTCATAAAACACAGAGAGAGAGACGAGACAGGGAGAGTGTGTGTCCTACCTTTCCTCCCTCTCTCGGACATTTTTAAACGCTGTTGTCACGTGAAGATGACTTTGGTCCGCAGTGAAACACCTGAACAACAGAAAAATCGACATTTAAAATAGGTCAACACAGAAAAAGTCAGACGACTTCATCATCTTGTCCGTACATTTGAACACATACTCTCTCTTTCTCTTCTTCTTATTTCTTATCTATTTATTTCAGATTTCTCGCTGCTTTCTAGGGTATTTTTCTTTTTGCACTTCATTTACTGTCTTTCTTTCTACCGTTTAAATCATAAATTTACACAGACAGACAGACTTACAAATATGGACACACACTTTTGTTGATGACAACAAGTTGACACTTACTCACTTACACACACACACACACACACACACACACACTCAGTCACTCCTGCTGGGTGGTGTAGACACAACCCCACTGAGCGGGTCGGGTCCCACAATGGACCATCAGCAGGGAGGACACAGCAGTAATCCATGTTAACATAAGAATGGAGGAGCAGCACACCTCAGCCCTGAGTACACACACACACACACACACACACACACACACACACACACACACACACACACACACACACATTCGGTCAGAAATGTCTCCTCACCCTGTACTTGGTCCTCACAAAGAGAGAGGGAAAAAAGCATGCACACACACACTAACACACCCTCCCCTCTTTATTCACAGTCTTGTTTAGACAACCCCCCCACCCCCCCCCCCCCATCCATCCTTCAACCTGTTCTCCTGAAACAAGACGTGTGTGTGTGTGTGTGTGTGTGTGTGTGTGTGTGTGTGTGTGTGTGGAGGTGATTCATAATCACAGGGGTTGATGGGAAGGATGGGTCCATTTAGGATGGACAGGTGTGACCTCACACACCCCCAGTTTGGCTTTATTGGCGTCTTCCTGGAGGTTCAATACTCACTTTATCAGATCAGACCACAGTGGTTGAGCTCGGGTGTGGGGGGGGGCACATTTATTTGTGATGTGTATAATGTGAAGCAGATACATTTGTGCTTCTTCGTCTTTTTAGATCATTTTGTAAATGTTCACACTGAAATCTCCTAAATCTGTCCTGTGGGATTTGTGTTTTTGTTGTTTGACGTCAGTTTAGTTCTGATCTTTCGCGTTAGGAGGAATCGCAGGTCATCCGACAGCATCAACACGGATCACGATCAGCTGTATTGGTTTATAAAATGAGCGATCGCAGAGAGGGACACAAAGCTGACGTCCTGAAATGACTGCAAACAAACGACTGCTTTAAATCTCTTCTACTTCACATGTTCACACACCGTTTGTTTTGACCAGCATTGTGGTCTTGGGACTGGGAGATCAGCGGTCGGGTACTGGAGCGGCGGCCAGATAGCGAAAGCCCTCTCTCGTGAATGAAAATCAGAACTATTGGTTGATCCCCTGCATCAGAGGACATTTGCATAAAGTCACCTGAGTCTTTGAGTGAATTACTTGTATCCTGGTTTCGTTTTGAGAAACCTGGATATGTTAGCTCAAGTATTCCAATGGAAACTGGCTTCTTCAGAAAGTCAGAGACCAAACTGTGTTTATTCTCAACTGTTGAGGTAACGCAGTGAGAAATGAGTGGCTGAGATGCTGAGAGGCTAATTTGACTCTCTGCACCAGCAAATGTTTCAAGGTTCAATTCACAATGAGTGGGATCCAGTCGTCCGGCTGTGCTTACAGGGAAGTACTTCACTTCCCACGTGATCTGTTTTCACACATATTTTTTTTCTTTTTCAAGTCCCAGTAGCCTGTTTCAGTTCCACTGTAGAGAATTGGGGAGCCGCTGAGCCTGAAGATCTGAAGAGAAAACAACTATGTGCTTCTGTTTCACGAGTCTCTTATTCGCAGTGGGCAACACAGTGAACGGCATCCGTCACGTCTCCAGTGTGCGAATGAAACGTTGGTGATGATGTCGTCTCACAGCGGATGGAACATCTGACGCGTAAACAAAGTTTTCAAATGGATCTGCATTAGAGTGGACGCGGCCTGACATAAACACACACACACACACACACACACACACCTTTTAGCTAGTTTGACAAAGGCTCAGATAAGATCTTTGTAGCTTCCAGGGATGTTGCCTCCACACACACACATAGACTCACACTAAGCTTGCTAAGAGGCCTATGCATCCATGCCAGATTCATTAATAGAGAACAATGGATGGCCAACACCTTGGGCAAAACATCAGTTTAAATCTTTAGTGGCTAACGCACACACACACACACAGAATCACACACACAAGTCTATTCCTAATGCAAATAGACACTATTCATTGTGAAAATGACATGTTTTCAGCTTAATCAATGTCTCTCTTTCTTGCCTCTTTCTCTCTCAAACACACACACAGACACACACACACACACACACACACACACACTCACACACACACACACACACACACACACACACACACACACACACTCACACACACAGAGGTGCAGTTGTGAGTTCAAAGCGCTGCCCCCGGGTCGCTGATGGAGGGAGGAAGGGAGGCGCAAGTGAATGAAAGAATGAATGAATGAAAGGAAGGTAACATACCTGCAGGGGTCAGAACAGGTGAGCTTTAATGGAGCCTTTCCCTTTCAGAGTTCACACACACACACACACACACACACACACACACACACACTTTCATACCCGCACACTGCCTCTCTTTCTCACTGACCTTTGCCACTGAACATTTGTCTGCTGGGACGACTAATTTTCTCTTTTTTATGTGCAATATTCATACAAAATGTTTTAATATTAACCTGCTGTTAATGCATTACTATTATCTGCTGTATAAAGAATAATACCATGTAATAATATCAGTTTTGCACTTCTCTACCACAGCAGCTTTTCCCAGAACTTTTAAAACACTCATGGGACTTTGTGGTTGAGTGGCTGTTTTTGTGCCCTTTGACCTCTTCAATGTTTGTTTCTTGTGATCTACAGGAGGTGAAGCTTCCTCTCACTGTTGCGTTTGAGTCTCCATTGATCAAGCTTGAGGTAAACATGTGGATTAAATTCCAACTTCAGTGTTTCCAGTGTTGCGTTTAAGTTCAGAGTTTTGGGGTTGTGTTTGAGGTTTGCGGTGTAGTGTGGGAGAAAAGCAGCCCTCTGTCCTCACCTTCCACTCTCAGCTCTCTGATCTCCTCCAGAGGACAGGAGGGAGGCGGGGGGGGGGTGCAGGTGACTCTCTCCCCCAGCAGTCAGAGCTCTTCCCTGGGGTGCTGACAGCTCTGGGCCTCCCCAGGTCACTGAAAAGCTAACCTCAGGCTGGACCGCAGGGAGCGTGTGTGTGTGTTTGAAAATGTCTACTTCACTGTATTTCGGGGATTTGAGTTTTTAATTGCATTAAAACTTTCCAAAGCTTGAATGCTTCACTTTCTACCTCTGTTTGTGTTGAATCGAGGATTACAAAAAAAAAACCAAATATCTAAATATTTCTCTCTGTAGCATTTGATGGAATCAAACATCTGTTTCTATTTTCTATAATTATTTCTGTAGAATTTCTAAGAAAACCCATTAAGACATTCTTTGTATTTAGGAATATTGTAGATAAGATTGTAAGATAATCTATATCCATGTTATTTATTTTTAATTTAAATGTATTTATTTATTTGTATGTATTCTTATTCTATTGGGTGTAGCCAGGTGAGAAGCGGACAATTCAAACCTTAGCATCAAATCAAATTGCCTTTACAGATTTTTAAGCCTTTTTTTCACGAGATAACCTAAAATGGGTGGGATTCATGGGGGCTGGGTTCAGGGTCACACACACACACACACACACACACACACACACAAACCCCCTCATTGTGCCTCCGAAGCTGCAACAAAGCAAAGAGGAGAAAAAGGCCCCCATTTACCTGAACCACCTCTCCGTAAAGAACGACGGATCAACACCACCTTTCTTTTTTTTTTCTTTTACTGCCCCTTCACCCCTTTATGCCCCCCTCACCCCTGATCGCCCCATTGTCAGAGAGGACAAAGGCCAGGAGAGAGAGGGAGAGGTGAATGGGGAGGAGTCGGGGGGGGGGGGGTGACTCACCTGATAAAAGGATGAATGATCCCGTTCACTGTGGCACGAGGAGGAGTAAAGAAGAGGGACGATGAGCTTCTCCTAATAACCTTTTCTTTATCTTCATACACCCATAATTTCACTTCATTTATTGACGCTGTTAAACTGTCCCATTAAAATACGCCCCGAGCTTCCATGTTGGAATCAAATAACAATAAAAAAAATACAAGGAAAACATTCATGATTTAAGTGAGGTGGGTTACAGGTACGGTCACTACAGCAGAAAGTATTAAAGGGCACCACAAGCAGTAATTCTACGTAACAATTTTAACAACTCAATACAAGGGAAACAGTCAAAATTGCAAGAAAAACATCCACACCACTGTGACCTCTGACCTCCTCACCGTTGGTTGCTGCTGTTATGTTGGCAAATAAAGAAGCCAAAGCTTTCTCTGCTGTTGCTCTCACTGTCATTTCTAAACTGTTGACATAAAAGCCTCAAACTATGTTGTGAAGTTGCGGAGTGATGTTGAAATAAAGTGACTACAGAATATGATTTGTCACTGCGTCGTCATGGTGCTTTCACAACAAGTCGACAAACAAAAAAGCGTCCGCACGCCTTTAATTTCTTACAGAACTGTGAAAGCGGGAAAAAAAAGCTTGTTGATAGTTTGTTTTCCAGTTGGACGTTTTGTAATCTTACCAATATGATTTCTATACATGGAAGGCAGATCAATACCTGCCATTCTAACTGATCTTTGACTGTAAAGTTCTACAGCCTTGTTCTCATATCCTGCTGCCAAACGTCAGTGAACAAGGCAAAGAGTCTACAGCCAGCTCAGCTGTGAGCCTGTACTTATGATGCTTTGAGCTAAATGCTAACGTCAACATGCTAACATGTTCGCATTGACAATGCTAACATGCTGATGGTTTGCAGGTATAATGTTAACCATGTTCACCGTCTTCGTTTAGCATGTAAGCGTGCTAACACTTTCTAATTAGCACAAAACCCAAAGCACAACGGATTGTATTGACCTGATGGTGGCGCTAGAGGAAAAGTCACGGGATCACCAGAGTTACTACATTTCATGATGCGTGGAACGTGAATGTATGCTCTAAATTTCATGGCAATCCATCCAATATTTGTCAACATATTTGAGTTAATTAAGGAAAAGTGGAGAAAGGGAGAAGGATGGAGAGAAGGAAGGGAGGGACAAAGGTGAGGAATTTATATGGCCGGGGCTATAGGTTATGGTGAATTATCCTGAATTAACAGTTTGTTTACTTTAGCTGGGAGGCTGCTGAGTGAAGCGGGTGAAGTTGGGGCGTCAGGTGACCCAGGTCTTTGTTATGGAAAGAGGAGGGCTGGCAAACGGAGCCCCAAATGACTGGCAGGAATGTCACCTGGAACAATGCTGCGATTCTCCACAACAGCAGCGTCCATCATCATTAGAGGTCGCCCGTCATTGTGAAAAACTGCAGCGAGCGCCTTTGTTAAGTCGTACTGTCAAAGGTCTGCAACTTTGACACTTGACCTCTTCACTGTCTGTGGTGGGTTATATAAGTGGAGATGACTCCACCGTTAATGTCACTGAAAGCCACTGCGAATGAGGGAAATATTAAATAAAGATGTTGATCTTCCCTCGCCAGACTCTCTATGCAAATCCTCTTCCTCTGAAAAGTAGAGTGATTTGCATCACTTATTGCTCCGTTTTATGAATTTTGGGTAAAAGCTGGGCAGTTATTCTGATGCAAACTCACCACCTGAAAGAAAACCTGTTTGATATAAGCATACAGGAAAGTGGCAGTTACTACTACTACTGCTGCTGGCAGGGTAAAAGTGAGGAAAATGTCATTGGGATCATTTCCATAACAGTTAACCTTATTTGTATGGCAAGAACTCATTTTGGAATATCAAAATATGCAGAAACTGCAGAACAAAGCACGCTGTATGCACACATGACAATCTAAAAGTTGTTATCTGGAGAATGAACAGAGGTTTTCTTGCAGGTAACACAGAGCAACTAAATATATTGATGAGTGATCACATTATTTCTTGCGGTTGTTCAGTCAGTCTGAAGTTAAGATGTTTGTGAGAAGAAGCAAAAGAGAAGTTGAGTGTTACAACCCAAAACACAGACTGGAAACAGTATTGCAAGTGTGTGTGTACATATTTGTGTGTTATCTTTCTATTGACCCATAGTGCTGTAACACACACACACACACAGAAACACACACACACACACACACCGTAGGTAAATGCAATCCGCTCCCCTTCATGGTTTGTTTACGTAGCCGCTGTCCCCAAACAGCTAGCATTAGCATTAATGAGCTAAAGAACAAAGGCAGTGAATGGGCCAGTGTTAGCATTCGCTCAACTGCCTTTTATTGATACGAGCTCAAAGTCAGCTGAGGTGGAGTCATTAGCACTTCATTTACAACTCTTTAAACGGGCAACTTTGCAACTTTCTGATGTTTGGCAGAGGCTTCATCATATCCCTTTTCTTTAGAAACCTCATAACAGTATATTTTGTGATGCGCAGCAGCTGACGTCAAAAAACGATTAACATCAAAGACTGATTATTACCCCGTGGTTATGAAGCTCTTTACAAAAAATCATGAAAGAGAAAACAAATATTTACATTATACTGGAATTACTAGATTTGTATGTGATAACATCAATCCATAGGATTAAAAATACTGCCAACAGTGCTTGAAATAAAAAGTTTCATTCCAAAATAATAAAAAAACAAGTAAAAATCTGCTTTTTCAAGGTGACAAGCTTCTGGATAGGAAGTCAATTAAAGGATGAGGCGACAACAAACATTTTAATGGAGTGGATCCTATGTGCGTTTGTTAACTGATGAAACTGAGGAAATGATCAACTGACTGACAGTGAACTAACGTCTGTGGAGTCAATTAACACGTGTTAATAGAGCTCCATTCACTTACAGCAGGGTTCGTCAGGGGTTGTCAGGACTCTGACACACCAACAACCAACGCTGATTGTCTCGACTCGGCCCTGACGCTGTCAGCCTGTGTGGGAGAATGAAAGAAAGGGCGGTTTAAAAAATGAGGAGAAAATCAGAGCCAGTTCAACATCAGCGTTTACTAAAACAGCTGCTGATTGGCCGACGGGAGTCAAACACACATGCAGCAAAAAGTACAGACAATAGGCAGTAAAGAAATAATACTCAACGTTATTTCTGCTTCCTATCTCCTGAAAATGGACTGAGGGAAGAATGAAGGGGGAGAAGAGCTGAGTGAGCTCGTTAGGGACAATGATGTCACCTGTAGACCCGAAGACATCACATTTTTAAAACACTGTTTTGGTTTAAAATGTTTAATCTGAGTTTCTCTAACCCCCAACCCGAGTGCTAAAAAACAGTGATGCCATTTGCTCAACGTGTGCATGTTTACTTGTGAATGTTTATCTGCAGATATCCATGAGTGTGTGTGTGTGTGTGTGTGTCTCAGACAGCGAGAGCCTGTCTTCAGACTGTGAGCAGCTTACAGGTTGGGTGGGTTTTGGGGGCCGTTGTGTTTGCTGAGAAAACTCATCAGGCTAATTCTTCACCAGTTTAATCCACTGGTCTAATTCCAGTGTCTGAGACAGTGAACTGGCCTCAGCAGATTATAAACGAGGAGCGCGGGACTCGCCAAAACAAAGACGACTCTCTCTGTTACCGTCGATATGGAACCTGGACAGATAGACGGGATTTAGACCCTCAGAGGCGGCAGTGTTCAGTACGACACACAATAACAAAAGCTAAACACAAACTGATGACTACATACGACACAGTCTGGGTGCGGAAAGTAAAATTCTTCTGAGCCTTGCTGCTCTACCTCTTCTACATCTTTGCTGTAATCCTGGTCAAACTGTTTGTTTTAAAGTTTTCATAGTGAACTCGCAGGAAAATCAGACCGCAGCCCAAAATCCCCCGTTGCAGCCCCGCTCTGTGGACTCAGCCAAACAGCTGAACGTACAGAAGCAGCCAACTCCACCCAAAATCCTTTGCAGCGATTGTCTTCCTTAAAAAACAACATGGTGAAAACCCGGACGGGAGTTTCCCTGCTTTCTTTAGTTTGTGAATACAGTTTATCTGACTTTAATCCACTGGAGTCTGAGGTCTTTTCTCATTGTTTTCTATTCACTGGCTCTGTCTTGGTTTGCCAGGCACCTTCAGAGTCCAGTCAGCTAAAACTACAGCAGGTTACATGACTTCTAACCAAACTTCGAGGGAAAAATCATCAGAATCAGAATTACAAATACTTTATTGATCCCCGGGGGGGGATTATACAGTACTGGTGCTCCCATTCAAGAGTAGAAAGTAGCATAAATGAGTAACAGTTTTACCTTAATCCAGGTTTCCTCCGTTTTTTTCTACCTATATGACACGAATAATGAAGATGGTGTTTTTGTCTCTGATAACTTACGGCCTGGGAGAGTTTAAAGCCATAATTAAGCACTAAAAGAGGCTTTTAGAGGCTTTAAAAAACATTAACATAATAATTCAATGTCACCAATTTTAATATGAATAATCTAGTGCCTCACATTTATCAATGCAGAATGAGAAGTGAACATTTTATTGGGCCACAAACAAAAGTCTGATTTTCACCTCCAAATGTGTGTGTGTGTGTGTGTGTGTGTGTGTATGAATGGCACACACACACACACACACACACACACTAAGGAGGGAGGGATTATTGCGTCTGTTTCGCCTACAGAAGCATGTGGGACACGTCACCGAGCTCTGCAGGTTGTCCCCCCCGTTCCCTGCCGATGATTAACTCAGTTCAGCTAATTAACACACACACACACACACACACACACACACACACACAAAGTGGTTAACTCCACTAGTGTTGTGGGGAATGACACGCTTCCTTCTAAACATCCTGAATTTTCCTTTCAGTTCAGTGAAACTTTGTCTGCTTAAAGAGGCTTTGATTGACTTTATAACAACATACACACACACACATTCTGTACATTACAACATTGTGTGTGTGTGTGTGTGTGTGTGTGTGTGTGTGTGTGTGTGTGTGTGTGTGTGTGTGTGTGTGTCTGTTCTCCTCAATAAAAACAAAAGAAGGGCTTCAAAATGTCTTGAATTTCATTCTTGAATTTGTCTACTTTTTCTGCTGCAGTTGGTTGAATCTTCCTAACAGGAAGTGTTTTGCTTTGAGGAGCTTGAATAGTACGACATTTATATAATGAATAGACCATCTTGTACCAGACAAACACACAAACAAATGAGGTCCGTGGGGACATTAGAATAACTGAATCCCTGACCGATTATCGCATTTAAAATAACTCGCAAGACCCTTAAAGGAGTGTGTGGTTTTCTTTATCATTCCTGTCAGTTATGTAACCGAGGTGATTGCTGAGATATGAGGATGTAATGATCTGACAGATTAATGTAATGAGTAGAATAACAGACAGGAAGAAAAGGACAAACGTGACGATCATGACATCCAGGTTGCAGAAATACTGAATTTTCCTTTAAGATAAAAAAAAAAAACACAAAAACGTTGCTCTGAACCAAACTTTAAAAAAAAAAAGAAGAAGAAGAAAAAATGAAGTTTTATAGGATTTGATGGAGAGATTGGAGGATTTAACGGCTGTGGAAACAAGACGAGGGTTTAACTGACCATCCAGGAATTCATACAGACATACTAACTGACACACACACACACACACACTGCGCCCTGCTCACAGTCACCCCGCCTTGCCCCCCTGTGTGGTGGCTGCAGGCCCAGATTTGAAAGGGATTTGTTTGACCTGAGGAGGTGTTGGCGGGGGGGGGGGCGGTTACTGTGTGTGTGTGTGTGTTTGGGGGGAAGACTCAGACAGACAGTAAAACATATGTCGCTCCGAGGGAGGGGCCATCTTGCTAATTTAGCCATGGCGGTGCTGCGCTGCGCCGGTCAATAGTTTGGATCGTCCACACCCTGAAAACCTACAAACCTGCTGCTTTACAGCTCGCCAGAGGCACGGCGGCAATATGGAGGGGAGGAGGACCCCTGAGTGTGTGTGTGTGTGTAAATTCTCCCTTCAAGGCAGATAGGACTGTAGGAGGTGTCGCCCTTATGCCTGTCTGTCTGCATGTCTCACATTCCTTCTATTTTATAAAAACAAGTTTCTCTGTTTTAATATTTCATGATTGAGAGTTAAAGGAAAGACAAGAGTGAGGGCTGAAAGGCAGGATGGAAGGTGTGAGACAGACACACAGACAGACAGGTCATGTCATCCTCCTTAAGAAGTGGCTGAAACGTCATCTAATAAATACAATTCACCATTTGCTTCTTATTTTCATAGTTCTGACCGTCCTTCCTCAGATTGCTCCTCAGGTTTGGGTATGTGGCCACAACAGAGATCATTACAGCAACACGAGCAGTCAGATACTCAGACAGGATTTAAATAAATCCCCAGTTTAACCGCATTATCTTAAGTAGAGAAAATGAAGGCAATCGTACCCGAAATTTCCATTATAATCAACCTTTGCACTGAACAACAGCGTGCGGGCACAACTCGTGTTTGTCACAGTTAGATGTTTTCCTCGAACTCAGTTTGACTGAACACATCTTTCTAGTTTCTATAGAACATCAACTAAAAACTAAACCTCCAGCAGCAGAGCAGGAAAACCACTATATATCAACCAAAATCAATGAGTCATCTACTCTTTTTCTCTCAGTAGAGATGTAACTCTAATGTCCTACATGTAGGTTGTAAAGGTTTATGAATTCCACACCAGAAGTGAAGGATGTTTCTGTCCTTTGCTGTTACACATTAAACCACATGACCCGTGTTGTTCTCTCTGCAGCCCGTAAATCCTCTCCACCTCCCTCCACTCCTCCTCTGCTTTCACCTGAAGAAAGGGAGCTCAGCCGCTCCCTTTCTTTTGTTCCTCTGCCTCCATCTGTGCTCTCCTGTACATTTAGGAAAAGCTCACCTCACATAATACTTCTGAATGTGCTTTAACGGTTTGATCCGTGTCACAGAAACAAATATTGATTTCTTTTCATCTCTTCTCGTCTTTAGCTTCCTCTTCTCCTCTCTTCCTCCTCTTCCTCTTGTCTTTCTGCTGATCTCCTCACCCTGTGGCCTCCTCTCCTCTCCATCCTTCTATCATTTCAGTTCTCCTCTTCCTCCTCCCATGTGCAACTACCTCCTCTGTACTGTAAATGTTTCTCTTCCATCTGTGCTTTATTACTCTGTCTAATTGTTTCCTATAACGCTCTATTCTCTCCCTTGGTTGGCAGTGATGGATGATGGATGAGGCAACAGCTTGCAGGGTCTTGGCCCCTGGAGGGGAAAGGGGGATGCCAGGAACAACACACACACACACACACACACACACACTGTCCCTAAATACCTGACCTGGATTGTTACCGGGTTAAACTGGGTTGAAGGGGAAACCTGCTGCTGTCAGCTGAAACACATGTTTCTACATAAAGTGAAGTTTAAACCGGTCATGACTTCCTCCTCTTCTTCATTCAGCCCCCAGTTTGATGAGGGGTAATGTGGAGTCTTCACTAAACATCCCATCAAATCATGTGTCGTTCAAACAGCGTGGGCAGGACTGAATGCCTTCACTGTTTGGACTTTTTAGTAGAGTTTATGTTTCCCTTCTTTCCTTTCCTCGTATGCTTTTTGCTGCGGTGGTTCGAGCTGCTTTCGCTAACTACCCAGTTCTGCTGGTAGTAATTTATTAGTTGTTTCCTCGCCTTAAAAAGTGTTATGCAATTGTATGTCTCATGCAAACAGAAGAGACAAGTGGCTGCGTCCGAGGATGTGTCAGCAAACAAGCAGCTGTGGTGAGTCAGGTGAGGTTTGGAAGGAATAGTTCAACATTTTAGGAAACAGACTTATTCACTTTCTTGCTACGAATATGCTCACTATTTCTAGGAAGTCTCTGCTACCGGCCAAGAAACATAACCCCTTCTAAATCCACTGCACAGCTTCTTATTAAACAGACGGATATGAAATTATTATCTCATCTAACGTTCCTTTAATACAGCTTTCTTAGCTACACATACACTAATTTGAAGCATCTAATGTGTGCACATCAAAGTGTTTACCCCTGATAGCCGCTGGGCCCTGTAGGGTCACAGTTTGTTATAAAGGAAGTCAGCTTATGGAGATGTGTTCACTCTCATTTTCTGTTCTTCTTTGTGTCTTAATAATTTAATTAAGTTTTTGACATAATTTGCCTTTAGTCCCTTCTTGGCTGCCAAACAACTGCATGATTTTTCTAAATTTGACTTTCAAAGAAGTATTCAAATCCTTCAGAGGTACCATGGTGACCGTAACTTGACATCAACATGTAATTCTTCCGTGCAGTTTCTGTTCCTAAGAGTTTAAACTGGTTGGTGAGGTCGACAGTGACTTCTACTTCATTGTGAAAGCAGTGTTGACGTTTTTTTTCATCTAAATATGGAATCTGACATTTAGGAATTTCATTTCACCATGGCTAATTTTAGAAAAACAACACCTTTCCCTGTCAACATGCTGTGGTTTATTGACTCACGTCTGACTCGAAGAATGGTCGTCTACGTGTACAGGTGACACACACTTGGAAATGGGGGTTTTCCCGGGCTGCAAACACACCGTCAATTTAAAAGGTCCAGGACGTCAGAGATCAAAGGGCGAGACGAAAGGGGGCGTGGTCTCGTGGCTCCGTCAGGTTGCCGGGGGAGACAGTCCCTGAGGAAATGTCGCCGGCGGCAGCCCCGTCATCAAAGCTTAAATTACAGGCTTGATGGCCAGCTAACCATCACCTGGACTGGCTCACTCTCCCTGTCTTTGTTTTTGTTCTGGTTTTCTGTCTCTTGACTGATTCTCTTCCTCCTTCCTCTTCCGTTTCATCTCACCTCTCTCGAACAACCCTTGCTTTGTTACTGGAAAGTCACGTAGATTTACCTTTTTTTCCATCGTGAAACAGCGATGGATCTCACTGATGCTCTTGCGGCTGAATGGGAGCAAATACCTGCAGCCATGTTCCAAAATGTGGAGCAAAGCCTGAAACCAGAAGAGTGGAGGCTGTTATAGCTGCAGATTAATAGCTGCAGTCTTTTGGAATGAGCTGTTCAATGATCACATGTGGGTGTATTGTACTGGTGAGCTTTCGTTTCATTTCAGCTTTCATCCTCTTCCTCTCTCACCTGTCGGCCCCTCCCTTCCTGACTGGGAAGGTTTCGGGAGTGTTCTGAAGTGTTTTGGAGGCGCGACATGAACATAAAACTCAAAAAATCCTGCGAGAAAGTGAGGTTGCTGAAGGCAAACGAGCGAGAGAGTTAAGACAGCAGGTCAAGGCCTCTCCCTCCCCCCTTTCTCTCTCTCGCTCTCATGCACACAGTGTGGGATCTGAAGGTATTTTACTGCAGGTGTGGCTCATTTGCTCGTCCTCCGGCTCTTTAATCAGTGAGCAGACAGCGAACCGAACTACGAGAACATCTCAGACTTTACAGGACAACCAGCGGTATTCAGATCTTACGTAAACACAACCGGAGTAAAAGCAGAAGTCCTGGATTTAAAAATGTACTTGCGACATCTGAAAAAACAGTTTTCCTCTCAGATGAGTAATCTTTGAACAGAGGTAAAGAACTGTACCATCTGTATCTGTCCCTTTATCTCTCCATCTGAAGGAAAAACACCAGAGGGAGCGGCCGGCTGAGGAGGCTCCAGTCGGGAACAACTGTATTCTCCTATCACCAAACATCAAGCAAAACACAGTCACACTGTTGCTCAATATTCTTCAAATGTCAACTATTAGTCACACTGGTATTTACACAGGCTTCATGGGTTAAAACACTCCTAATCTATCTATTGTTCTCCTTGAATTTCACCTTAAGTAGCTTCAATGTAGGACAGTCTTTTTTCACATTGGTTGCATACTGTGTACAGTTGACTATCAATACTTTTATCTTAAATGTGATGTATTTTTAATCTGTTTCCACTGTGAGAAAAATGGAGTTTATATAAACCAGACAGTTTATAAGGAAGTCTGGTGTTTACAGTCGACAAACTCTCCCTCTTTAATCTCTTCATGGCTTTCTGTTTTCCTCCTTATCTCTTTATCACTTCCTTTTTTTTCCTTTCTGTTTCTACATCAGTCCTATCTCATCTTTATTGCCGTCTTTTTCTCTCTTCTATTTTGTGCTTTCTTTTTTTTCCCCCTCCGTCACTTTCTACTCTCTTTATTTCGCCGTCTCTTGGCTTTGACACTACGGGCCACGTTTTAATGTTTCCTCTCACATAAACAGTCGATGGAAGTCTTCAAATTTAAACCTAACATGAGATGTAAAGGACGTGTCACGACATCTTCAAACAAAGCCAACACGCCTCGTCTGTACGTTGGAAGCGAGCGTCTTTGGGCTCGACGATATGTAGATTTGTGTGTCATCCCTCTATCATGTAAACTCCACCTCTCTACCATTTCTATTTTCCTATCTCTTCATTTTAGCATCTTACCTTTTCTCCCTTCCTCCCTCTCTCTGCCACATGTCCTCTTTTCTCTAGCTCTCTTTCACTTTCGTTTTTTCCTCCACCTCTCTCCTCCTGCACTTTTCTTTTGCTGCCCTTTACCACGCTCTCCTTCATCCCACCATCTTTTTCTCTCACTGAGTTGACAGCTTGCCTCTCGGGGAGAGGACGGACTGTGCGATGCTAATCGGAGCAGCACACGGATTACAATCAACACGAACACACAGGTCTGTCACAGAGGCAGTTAATAAGTCAAGATGCTGACAGCACTCAGGGACGCCGAACAGCTCCTGTGGGGAACAGTGTTTGTGATTGTGTGTAATCTACTCACCTATCTATAACGGGCCAGAGGCCTTCTTGATTAACTTACGAGCCAGATCAAAAAGGCAAAGCAGGTGTGTGAGAACAACTATAAACACTCTACGACGTCAGATGACACGTCATAGAAACTAATTAATTTCAAGCATACTGAAGCCTTAAAGCTCAAAATGTCCCATCGACGTGGTTCTTATTAGTCAGGCGTCGCCAGACCAATTACAAAATTAGTCTGGAACCTCTCAGTTCATTTTTGATTTCCAAGGGGCGTTATCAACAGACGCAGACCAGAATGCCTCTGGACGCTACAACCAATCAGCGCAAGGAAACGTGTGACGTAGCGGTAGGCTGCTAGGTTAGGTAGCTAGTTCAGTTCAACGGCACCACAAAGACGAATCAACACGTCTCTAAAACAGTTTCAACTGAATCCGAACATTATAAGCTTCATGAAGGGAGGATTTATAGCAGGACTTTTGTATTAGACTGTATTAGTTTTGGCTAGATGTACCTAATAAACTGGCATGGGTGGAGAGTAGACAAGGGGCAGGTTGGGAAACTCTAAAAGGCCTCAAAGCGCTCAATCAGCTGATTTACTGCAGGAATGAAGGAGAACCAGAAGACGTTCAACAGAGCGTCTGCATCGTCAGATCTTTGTTTGAGAACTTTAAAAAGCAGCGACTGGACTTTTCATATAAAACCACTCCAGGCCAAACTCAAGGCCAGGCTCCAGTCCCAGTTTACAGAGTGACCTCTGACCCCTGAGGCCAGAGAGGAAGTCCTTAGTAAACATGAGGGGGGGGGGGTGGGAGGACAGTAGATAGTATCTGAGGCTGATTCAATCACAGCACCGTGGGAAACACACACTCTCTCTCACACACACACACACACACACACAGACATACAGTCACTCCGCCTTCAGGACAACAACACAGGAAGGAGCGTCTAAGTGGCCGCTTCCATGGAAACGACGACCGCCGCCCGAGCCCTTACCCTGTGTGTATGTGAACTTTTACCCCAGAGGACTTGAGTGCATATGTGTGTGTATGTGTGTACACTACACAGTAAGCAAACACACACTGGCCACTGGCGTGGATCTCGGCTGAACTCATCCACGCCCCCCCCCCCCCCCCCCCCCCCCACCCCCCACCTCACCCTCGGCTCAGCATGTGGTCCAACTTGAGAAAGTGGAGGACACAAACACACTTCAAACACACACGCTTCCTTTCAACAGCGCTCTTCAGATGACAAAACATTTCCTCGGCGTCTCCACATGAAATTTTCCGACCTCCTCTCTGCGTTGATGGATGTGGCCGTAGAGCCGGTCGGCGCAGTGTGTCGGGAGTGTTTTCTGGGTTTTTATGCGCTCTGTGTTTGGACTGCGGCCTCTTGTTAACGTCCCTCTGGCTACAAACACACTGACATGTGATTTATGGAAATGAGCCATGGAGGAAACTCAGCAGGATAAATCAAACGCACCCGACCTGTACAGTGTGTGTTTCACTTCTGCGTGTGTGTGTGTGTGTGTTTTCGAAAAAGACAGAGATGGTAAAAGACAAGAAACTAATAAAAAGAGACACAGAGGGAAAGTGTGTGGGATTGATGGGCTTTTTTCCTCTTTTGATGTTCTTTAATGCAACATCCAACAACAAAGAGGCTATAAATCCACATGGGGATGGGATTAAAAGTAAAGTGGTTCAGCAATATTACCCATTCCCCAAACCTGGTTTGCATTAGAGCAACAAGCTCTCTGCAGGTTCTGTGAATTGAGTCAAATTGATTACTTAACAAACTTACAAGAACTTGGAAGTTAGTTGTAAATGATCACAAGTACGCCCCACTAGTTTTTTCTTCTTGCCTAAAATCATTCAATCGTTTCTCTAATCTGCGTTGTATTGAGATTTAATATATGTATAAATGTGGAGTTAAGCCTAAAATATCAGAAAAAAAACATTATCTATCATATTTATAATGTAAAAAGTTCTTAGGTGCTATTAGCGTACTTTAATTATAGTCTTTGTTTCAGTTTTGTTTTGCTTCGTTGACATCTTTTTTCTAAATTGCTGCTAAAATCCCCAAAATGTTGATGAGAGCTTGACAGCGAAATTCATTTGTAATGGAAAGAAATAGACAAAACAATACTGATAAAAAAAAAACAGAGAAACATTTACATTTATGCTCATTTAGAGTGTTTATCCAGTGTCTTTGCATTAATTGTTCTTATCTTAATTGTTATCTCTTGGTATCGGTCAAATTTAAGTAAAATATAATTTTTTTGCTCTTTCTATATCAAAAATCCCTCTCTTTTCCTGTAAAACCTTAATTTTTGATGACTTATCCTGCACTCAGGGGCGTATGGCATAAATTCATCCAATAAGATTCGACGTAGGGCGACTAGCTAACACCTCCCATCATATAAAAATGCACTAGACCTCATTAGCTTGTAGGTCGTTGTACTTAGCAGAGCAGTATCGGAGGTGTGCGTGTGTCAGAAACTTTCTTATATTATACATTTCAGATATGGTTTTATGGTTTTTATGGTTTCATTCCTCATTTTATAAAGCCTATGTATTTGATCTTTTATCTCATAAAGCATGTGCAGTATTTTACCGCTGGACTGTTTTGTCGGCTACATGTTGTGTTTAAGTTGATTGCGGCTGTGAGTAACACAATTGCCCAAGTAAAATGTCCCCTAGGGGATAATAAAGTATATCATATCTTACATCTTATTTACAAAAGAATAAGTCATCTTTATAAATGTCTCCCTGCCCTTTCTCTCCATATCAAACAACGTCAGTGAGGGAGGTGTGGGTGGAGGTTGAAAGTCCTCCACAGCTCCACAACACTCCACATTCTCTGTAACGTCAGCTCCAGACTATATTTCTCTGCCGTTTTAAACAAGATCCACTCAACACTCATTTGCTCCTCAGAGGTTTAAACAACTTCCTCTTCCAGACGACCTGCTGCTGACATTTTGATGAGCGATAAACACAAGTGACAGATGCGTCTTACATTGATTTGTCATGTTTTTTCAAAAGCTCCTCACACAATTCACTGTTTGTTACGTCAGAATGACTGGACCAACACAAAATAAACAACTTTCTGTATTCAAAAAGTAAAGTTCATTGCTCTCCGGACTGTAATTGGAGCCCACATGACACGCTCGTAAACAAGATCTGTGTCTGCATGTAAGTATTTCACTGGAATCCTCAAATGTTTTTACTCTCCTATTTTGTAATTATAGGGATTATTTTAGTCTTGAGAGCAAAAGCCCTCCTTGACCCTTCTCGATTTCATTTGATGTGATGAACCGTACGTTAACTCTGCTCTTACATAACAGAAGCAGAGAAATGATGAAGTAGTCGACCGGATCCAGCTGGAAGACAGGCCGGCTGGTTCACCTCCATCTCACCAACCATTATCTGCTTAACCTGGGAAATCTTGAGGAACCACATACTTAAGGGCCTCCACAAGCCTGTGTGTTGATGTGTGTGTAAATACATAGTTTGTCTATGCGAGTGTGTAAGTGTGTGTGTGTGTGTGTCTTCCATATGAAGATGCCGATAGTCGCCCTGACCTTGGAGGGTTTAGTCTCTGGGTTGGGTATTAGCAGGTTAATATCACCCTAAAGGTTGAGAGGAGTGACCTCAGTCACCCTGCAAACTGTCCCAAGAACCCGGTGACCCGTCCTCAGTCAGATTACACTGGGTGGGTGGAGGGGTGTGGGGGGTGAAGAAGACCATAGATGATGACCTTTGGCCGGTTTTATAACCTCCAGGCCTTTCAAAGTGTGCATTATGCAATGTCTCACTGGTGTAAAGGTTGATAACTTGATGGTTGAGTCAGGATTGTAGCTCAAATTTGAATTTTGTGACACATAAGTAACTTATATGATGCATTTTGTCATAAATCATAAAACCTTAAAGTAACAATACATATTATATTGCAGATGTAAAGACTCGGGTACAATAAATTAAATGGCAGCATTTATGTTCAATGTAGTACATGATCCTGCACAAATAAATAGAATGAAATAAATATTATATGATCATAAGAAACAAGAATAAAACTTAGAGAGCAGTGGACAAAGTGTCAGTCTAAAGTGTATTTTCAACATTTTCTAACCAAAACATTGTGGTAAGTACGATATTTCCAGAGCAAAATCCAACATAAGACAACTTATTTAAAATAAAAGTTAAGTAAAACCACATTTAACACATTTAAGTAAAAAAATAAAAACTTTTACATTTGGCTTCACAGCGCTGAAGTGTCCAAACCGAACATAACGATCTTCAATCCTCAAATGTGTGAGGCTAGGAGACAGTGACAGGGGGATGATCCCTCGTCATGGGCGTCTCCCGAGGGCGTCGGTGGGCAGGTGGGGGACCTGGGATCAGGGGACGAACTCAACGAACTCGCCTCGACCTTAAATCGTCTTCCAGGCAGAGAGAGCGAACGCAAAGCTGCAACAACTCTCGATTGGTGCGTTTTGTTATTGGTAAAGCTTTGGGCTTTCTGACACTGTCACTGTGGGCGAAGGTGAACTCTTTCTGTCTTACACACACGCAACCACACACACACACTCTCTCACGCACAAACACACACACTGCATTGAGTTATACGTGTGGTCTGAGGGGCCCATATGTGACGGATTGGGAGGAACTGAGGGTTTGGAGTATTTAGATGATGAACTCCCTGTAGATTACACCCTGTGTCAATGTGTGTGTGTGTGTGTGTGTGTGTGTGTGTGTGTGTCCAAGAAGGTCCACATTGGTGAAAATGGGTGTGTGTTTGTTTGTGTCAGAGTGTATTTGTTTGCTTAATGTTTATGTACGTTTTGAATTTTGCTCATTTCTATGTGTGTGACAGCTTTTGTCCATTTTTGTCCAAGCGTGAGTGTGTTTATCTGTCCGTGTGTGTGTGTGTGTGTGTGTGTGTGTGTGTGTGTGTGTGTGTGTGTGTGTGTGTGTGCCTGCACATGTGTGAGTGTGTCCAGCAGGTTTAATCAGAGAAGGCCTTGTCCAGGATAAATTTGTGGCCCCCGGCCTCCTAATTCATCCTCGGCCTGCTGGCCTTGGGCCACTAATGAAACCCACCAAGGTTAACCAGCTACAATCACACACACACACACACACACACACACACACACACACACACACACACACACACACATTTCCTCCTGCACATCTTCATCTCATCCTTCCTTCTCCCTCTCTCTTTCCTCTCAGTTTCTCTTCCCATCACTCCTGTTTTCTTTATCATTTTCAGCTCTTTCAGCTCCAAAGTGATCATCTCTTCCTGAAAAGGGAATTCATGTCCACTTTACTTAATAAAATAATAACACAGCGTATTTATAGAGGGCTTTTCATGGTACTCAAAGACCCTTCACACTGAATCCACTTTCTTCAGTTATACTATATTATATTAACTTTATTGTACTAACAATATGTTCTAATCCCAGTCTATAATGTTCATTGCAACAATTGAAATGGCAGATTAATACTAAGCTCAACGTCACATTCACTCTGATCTGAGCAACACCTCCCAATAAAAACATAAATAAAGCTTCCACTCTTCACGTCCCCTATCACATCTCCGCTGCCTCTGCTATCAGTCACGCCAGCGATTCAAACAAGACATCTTTACTGACTAAAACTGGATCTCTTCCATGAGATGGAACAGGGACAGACATGAGGACTAGCCAAAGTCTCACAGAGACCAGATAACTTTAGACTTTTTCCACCAGCAAGCACAGAGGGAGCACATACTAAACTGAGTAAATACAGCGACACCCTGGGCGATGTGTCGGGATTATGGAATCAGGTTTTATGATTATGAGACGGGAAATAAACGGAGGAAAAACATTAAATGTGGATGAGCTGGAGGATGGAGAGGTGAGGACAACACTGACTGTCAACTCTACAAAGAAAGCTGGAGGGGAAGGGAACTGTCACTCACAGCACACACCGTTTACAGAGAGCTTCCTTTCTCTTATTATTTAATTACAATCTGCCGTAATAGCTAAAAGCAGGAGGAGGAGGAGAAGAGCTGAGAGAGTCAAGGAGAGGAGGACAAAGAGGAAGGTGAGGGATGATGGGAGAGGAAGAGGAAGAATGAAAGGAAGATGGAGAGTGAGAGAGAAAGTCCAGGATGAAAACAAGACACGAGGGTGAGAGCTGAGAGCGAGCGAGGATTAAAGACAGAAGAAGAAGAGAGAGAGAGGGAGGGAGGGAGAGAGGGAGGGAGGGAGAGGGAGGGAGGGGCAGATTTCCCAAGGGAGTGATGGAGGGGGGAGGGGCTGCTGGTTTCTAAGTACAACACACACACTGTCCTCATTAATTAGACTTCATTAGCAACTGTCGGATGAGACTAATCAGGGTGTGTTGTTGTCGGAGATTGAGGGAAGCTCACTCGTGTGTGTGTGTGTGTGTGTGTGTGTGTGTGTGTGTGTGTGTGTGTGTGTGATTTACTAGCGGGGCTCAGCTGAGTCCGTAGAGTGATGATCAGAGCCCCAATCAGACCCCATAACACACACACACACACACACACACTCATCTGGTCAGCCAGTGTAATTTGTCATCCGTTTACATGCTACAGGTTGTCAGTGTGTGTGTGTGTGTGTGTGTGTGTGTGTGACCTTGTGTCAGCTCCAATACAGATGGCACACATATCATCCCAGCTGCTACACACTATCCCTCACCAGGTGATATCTGTGTGCAAAACATGTGATGGATTTACACACACACACACACACACACACTCACACACACACACACTCACACACACACACACACACACACACACACACAGTGTAGAGTTTATTCTGTGTGTGCAGGTGGAAGAATAACTGATGCATTACATGATGGATCAGCTTGAACATAAAGGAGCTCTTGTTGGCCTCTCAGTTCATCAACGGACGCACACCGAAATGCCTCTGGACGCTACAACCAATCAGAGCAAGGAGACGTGGGACGTAGCGGTAGGCTGCTAGGCTAGGAAGCTAGTTCCAACATCCAATTCATATGGCTTCTAGTTCAACATAATACACAGACGTTGTGTGTGTGTGTGTGTGTGTGTGTGTTGCCTGTTTCATTTCTTTCCCTCTCTTTTAACTGTAACTGCCAGAGTTAATGGAGCATTTATGCCATTTCGACACACACACACTTGTGTACCCTCACACATTATCGGTTAGAGAGACGACACACACAAATACACACACACACACACACACACTTGCACTCAGTTTTCTGCTGACACAGATGTGGTTTTGTCAGTTGTCTTGTCGGCCCGACTCAGATCTTCAGACTTCCAACGAGAGCTGAATGCCAGAGCGGACACACATGCACACACATAAATAGGCATAAGCACACACTCTCTTTCACTTCTGACAAATTAACACACACACACACACACACGCACACACACACGCACACACTACGACATTACAGGGTCTTTTTACAAACACACAAAGGCAGCTCATCCTCGCCACGCTCCAGGAGTGACAGATCGATTCCCAGGACAGCTGCTGCTCAGACAGGTGTGTGTGTGTGTGTGTGTGTGTGTGTGTGTGTGTGTGTGTGTGTGTGTGCGTCTTCTTCCTTTCACACTTAAAAAGAAAGACAAGATTTTCTCTCCCTCTCTTCTTTTCTCCCTTTCAGACTCTCTCTCTCTCTCCGGGATTTTCTGTCTTTGTTTCCAGACACACATTAAATCTGATCTTTATTTTTTATTATTATTATTGTTCATATTCAGAACTGTAGCTTACAGTTTGGTAGTCCACGTCACAATAAAATGTTAGGAAAAGGCCATTTTTATATAGTTTATACTTGAAAAATTACACACAATGGTTTATTTTTTAAACTGAATTGATACTGCCATATACTTTTAAATAAATCATATACTGTATTAGCGTTTTTTTAGCCATGCTCTTTTGAACTGATTCATAAGTCTTCAGATTGTAGGAATAACAGGTTATTACTGTGGTGATTTTTAGGTCGAACCTGCGTGCAACAAATTTAACAAACCTCCGTCAAATAATAAGTCAAGATCATAATTTTATGATCTGTAACAGTTGTTGCCTGACAAAGAAAACATACATGACCAACGAGCGATCAGTTTCTTTGGTCTTTAAACGGGAGCTTGAAGTAGTGCCACAACGCCCCCCCCCCCCCCCTTCACCTTGACTTGTGTATTCAGTTGCAGTCTTTTACTGCCTGTAAAAGCAGTATGAGGACCACTGTCAACTCTGACCCCTGCCACAGGGCAGGAATAGAGACGCAGTCAGGGGTCGCACACACACACACCCTGTCCTTTGTCTTTCTGGGATGTGTACGTTTGTGTGTGTGTGTGTGTGTGTGCTGTTCTTAAAAGCGTAGAGCAGCAATGAAACAATCAAGTCAAGTTACACATTTTTTCGATCAATGGTGATTAAAGTCGTTGGCGGTAATTTTCTGTTGAAGTGATTTATCGAGCAGAAGTGTAAAACACATGCTAATAGACAACTGATAACTGGATAATGAAAATAATGATTAGTTGCAGTCCTGGAGAGGCAGTATAAAGTCATGCTCTCTGGAGACTCATTGTTCACATGAAGCTAATCAGCGTCATTGTTTTTGTTATCATTTGGCAGCATCCAGGGCAGCTGCAGGTCTTACAGACCGGAGGGTTCGCTGGTCTCCCAGAGAAATCTACGTGGATGTGGATCAGGTTCGAGGTGGCGAAGAGGTGACGGTGAGGTGACGGTACTTTCCTCGTGGGCGTAGTCGGAAGGGTCATTCGTTCATGTCCACGAGGTTCTGCTCGCACCTTTATATGGACAAACCCTCGAGTCTGCCAAAATGAACGACTGCACTGAGTGTACATGCTTAATGCACATGTGTGGAACATGTGCACCCAATGTGATATTTACAGAACCGTATCCATTTTGATCAGGGACTTAACTCGTGCTCTCTCCTTGTTAGGGTTAGTGACTGTGTTGTCAAATGACACGCAGCTCCTGCAGTTTAAAACAATAACAATAACAGCAAATAAACAATTCAAATCACTCATTGCAAAAACACAACAAAACAATGTGGAAGCAAGAGCCGACAGGGAATTTAGTTAAAAAGTTGAATCTCTAATATCTGCGAACGTGAATATAGTTCTCGTTCACTTTGTTGTGGTCACTGTGTGTGTGTGTGTGTGTGTGTGTGTGTGTGTGTGTGGGTCATGTGTGTGTGAAGTGAAGGTGCTTTGGTGCTAAGCAGAGAACAGGCGGGTGTGAAAGTCGATCTCAACTGTGGCTGATCGAGAGAGAGAGAGAAGGAGGGAGGGCTGGAAATCGACAGCAAGAACTGTAGCTTTCACTGCTGCCATAACAGTGTGTGTGTGTGTGTGTGTGTGTGTGTATGAGTGTGTGTGTGTGTGTGTGTGTGTGTGTGGTAAAAGAGCAGCTATAAAAAGACTAGAGTTACTGAACACAAGGTGGGGTGAAAAAAAGGAGAAAGAACAACAATAGCTGATACTCACACACACACACACACACACACACACACAGACTCCGGGATGCCCTTTGACCCCATCAGCTGCCGCCATGCTTGCTTTGGGCTTCGTGCCGCGCGACAGGTGAGCAAGCTAACGGACGGCCGCCTGGGATAGCTGGAGCGCCTTGCATTTCACGCACACACTCACACACCGACAAAGAGGGTTAAAAGCAGTCATATGTACATACATACACAGAGGCACAAGGTCAGGGCCGGGTCGTGGGCCGAAACACACACACACACACACACACGCACACACACACACGCACACACACCACTCCTTGCATTCCTACATATGTCAGTTGTGTAATTAAAAGGCTCGCACCTCTTTGTCACTCTCACTGTGACACACACACTGATCCACCACATTAGTCGGATCTGTGGAAAACAGAACATCATATAAATACACATAAATTTGTAATGTTAGACGTACGGACGATGTTGACGCGAGGGGCTGCGTTGGTTGGTTGGTTGGATTTCTCTGCTCTGGAATATATTCCAGGGTGTCCTTGTAGGGATTTGATTGGTCGATGCCAGAGCCCTTTGCATTGATACCACGTAGTTTGAGTTTAAATATAACCTGGATTTCAGATTTTCCATCTTTTAATTGTCTTCAAAGAATGACAGGTGGAATGTTTTTCTACCTGAAGTCTCACCCACTCATGTTTCCAGCTTTATGTTTGAACATGGTGTTATGCTTGATTCTTTCATTCTGCACACACACACACACACACACACACACACACACACACACACACACACACACAGGCTGTTGGCAGCGCTCCAGTAAATACTACAGCCCGGTGTAATGAATAAATGACTGATAACATTACAGAGGAAAAGCTGCTGGCACACTACCAAATGGATTGTTTGTGTGTTTGTGTGTGTGTGTGTGTGTGTGTGTGTGTGTGTGTGTGTGTGTGTGTGTGGTGTAATACAAAGGTCACTCAGGGTTTACTCAGTCTTTTTCTAATCCTGTTCCATGTGGAAAAAGGAGGAATTCAGGGTGAAAACATGGAAATGAGCGTTCACAGAAACTGATAAAACATACAAAAGGAAATCATTGAAATGAATGGCCATAACAGAAACAGTTCAGTAAAGTATCCAGGAACAGTTACAGCAGGGAAGAATACCCACTTCACTACTCTGTCAGTGATGGAAATATCTGAGTTGTCAGGTTGGTGTGTAGATCTGGGCGAGGCTGCGAAGGTCTGAGCTCATTACTGCTGATAAATAACAGAGTAATAAAGCTGAGAGGCTGAGCGATACAGAAACACAAACACACAGTGACAGAGTGGCGTTTAAAAATGGAGCCAGACACTCTGTCTCCATACAGCTCCATCATTCCTACTGTGTGCCACTCTGTTCATTACCTGTGTGTGTGTGTGTGTGTGTGTGTGTGTGTGGAGGGGGTTAGGGTCAGGGTGTGTCTGTGTGTGTTCTTGTTGGTCAATCTGTGTGTTCCTGTGTGTGTGTGTGCAAAAGTCAATTAGAATCAATTTGTACCCTCAGCTGTTTGAACCCCCCCCCCCCCCCCCCCCGGGCCCGTCTTCCCCATGACTCCGTCTGTGTGTGTGTGTGTCTGCCACCTTGTTACCTTGTTATTGCAGAGCTGGTGGGTCCCTTTGGTCACTGTGTGTGGGTCAGTTTGGTCAAAGTGTGTGTGGAGTGTTTGTGGTGGTGTGGGGGGGGGGGCGGGGGGGTTGTGTCACTCTCTGGTCGCCCCAATTTATAACTACAACAAACTGAGTTGGACAAGTCAGATAAAGTCTGGTTCAGGTCCAGTTTGCACTCCGTGTGTCCTAATGAATCCCCATTACGATTAAAGGAAGACTTCCCTTCCCTGTAGTCTGGAAACGGTGGCTCTGAAAGGTTTGTATTGTAGGTCCACGTAAACCCACTTCTCCACTGTTGATCCGGATTGTTCCAAACAATCGATGC